>NC_079191.1:352875507-353541340 GCF_029499605.1 Hyla sarda
ACTCCAGCATAAGCAATAGAACAGAAATAGGTACCCAGTGGTACGATGAAAAGTTCTGTTTATTCAGATCCCATAAAACCGCATGCAAGCGGGACTCAGCCAGGTAACAAACAACCAATGGTCAGCGTGGACGCGTTTCGGGTATGCACCCTTTGTCTCAGCACATTGTAAAATCACCACAAAGACAGGTTATATACGGGCATCTGTCCGAGGGAGGGAGGAGTCTGGACCAAGTCCATAATAATTAACCCACTCGGTTACCTCGACAGATTAACCCTGACAAACACTTAAAGGTAAAACCTGTAAGTAGTAATAAGATATTGTTGCACATAAAATTCCACACAAAATGCAATAGTGAAACAACATATGTCCTATGTTCATGAAAATAAACAAAACATAAGACAAAGAATTTTTTATAATGATAAAGAAAAAAGCTAAACATAGAAAAACCGCAAGGAAAAGCCGCACAGTGTAACTAATCCCCTAAAAAAAGGGAATCAATTAGTAATGGAGAATCAAATCATTTCTAAGATTCAGGCCACTAGGATGAGTGGTCTGGAGATTATGTATCCAAAAGGCCTCTCTATTTCGTAGGGTTCTAACCCGATCTCCTCCTCTCAAATGTTTGCGAACACATTCGATGCCACAGAAAATCATGTCAGAGACATCGCCACCGTGAACATCCCGAAAACGTTCGCAAACATTTGAGAGGAGGAGATCGGGTTAGAACCCTACGAAATAGAGAGGCCTTTTGGATACATAATCTCATAATCTTTTAATAATATTCGTTTATTAACTGCCAGACTACGTTTACAGTTTATGTTATATCCTGCATGAAATGCAAATTAAATTATGAAGGCAGTACAAAACGTTTTTAAAAAAAACGTATACAGGAGCACATTCGAGCTGCAGTCAATCCGCACCATGTGAACGCCTCCACGGTCTCTAGACATTTTCGGGATGTTCACGGTGGCGATGTCTCTGACGTGATTTTCTGTGGCATCGAATGTGTTCGCAAACATTTGAGAGGAGGAGATCGGGTTAGAACCCTACGAAATAGAGAGGCCTTTTGGATACATAATCTCCAGACCACTCATCCTAGTGGCCTGAATCTTAGAAATGATTTGATTCTCCATTACTAATTGATTCCCTTTTTTTAGGGGATTAGTTACACTGTGCGGCTTTTCCTTGCGGTTTTTCTATATTTAGCTTTTTTCTTTATCATTATAAAAAATTCTTTGTTTTATGTTTTGTTTATTTTCATGAACATAGGACATATGTTGTTTCACTATTGCATTTTGTGTGGAATTTTATGTGCAACAATATCTTATTACTACTTACAGGTTTTACCTTTAAGTGTTTGTCAGGGTTAATCTGTCGAGGTAACCGAGTGGGTTAATTATTATGGACTTGGTCCAGATTCCTCCCTCCCTCGTACAGATGCCCGTATATAACCTGTCTTTGTGGTGAGTTTACAATGTGCTGAGACAAAGGGTGCATACCCGAAACGCGTCCACGTTGACCATTGGTTGTTTGTTACCTGGCTGAGTCCCGCTTGCATGCGGTTTTATGGGATCTGAATAAACAGAACTTTTCATCGTACCACTGGGTACCTATTTCTGTTCTATTACAGAAAACTGGCTTTACTGAAGCAGGATAGATGGTAAAATCCGTTGCAGCTCAGATTGGTATAAAGCAGTGGTCTCCAACCTGCGGACCTCCAGATGTTGCAAAACTGCAACTCTCAGCATGCCCGGACAGCCTATGGCTGTCCGGGCATGCTGGGAGTTGTAGTTTTGCAACATCTGGAGGTCCGCAGGTTGGAGACCACTGGTTTAAAGGGAAGTGCAGGGTGAGCCTTGGTGGATTGCCCCCATGTTTCCAGTGAAAACTCATGTACACTCGGCTGAGTGTACACATGTATGGGGAAGATACTGTAGCTGTTTTTACATTTTTTTTTATTTTTTTTTAATGAGCATTCATCTGAGATCTAGCTTATGGTCAGTCTTCTCTCAGAATAGCTGTGAATACTGTGCTTTATGAAGAATCACTATTGTAACATCTTTGTCGGTGTGCAATGTCCTACATGCATTTTTTTTATTTTTTAAAAGGGTACTCCACTGGAAAACATGTTTTTTTTAATCACCTGGTGCCAGAAAGTTAAAAAGATTAGTAAATTACTTCTATTTAAACATCTTAATTCTTCCAGTACTTATCAGCTTCTGTATGCTCCACAGGATGTTATTTTCTTTTTGATTTTCCTTTGACCACAGTGCTCTCTGCTGACACCTCTGTCCATTTTAGGAACTGTCCAGAGTAGTAGCAAATCCCCATAGCAAACCTCTCCTGCTCTGGAGAGTTCCTGACATGGACAGAGGTGTCAGCAGAGAGCACTGTGGTCAGACAGAAAGGAAATTCAAAAAGAAAAGCACTCCATGTGGAGCATATAACAGCTGATAAGTACTGGAAGGATTATGATTTTTAAATAGAACTAATTCACAAGTCTGTTTAACTTTCTGGCACCAGTGGATATATATATATATATATATATATATATATATATATATATATATATATATATATAAAAAATTTTCCAGCAGAGTTACCCCTTTAAACTGGTGCTGTTATCATGGAGCTGCAGCCCTGCAGAGCAGTGTTTTCAGGTTCAGA
The DNA here is from genome assembly GCF_029499605.1 of Hyla sarda. Lineage (NCBI taxonomy): Eukaryota > Metazoa > Chordata > Amphibia > Anura > Hylidae > Hyla > Hyla sarda. The sequence goes on from NC_079191.1 coordinate 352,878,178, forward strand.
TGCAGCACGTCGTATTGCCTGCTTAGCCAAACAGCACCTGCAGTGGTGTCCCACATGTCTGAGCACCAGTGTAAAGTTACTCCCCAGTTTACCCCATTTATAAATATATTTTTTTTTATATGTTGTAGTACTTAAGTACTACAACATATCTCTAATATACTTTTATAAAAAAAAAAAAATGCTTTTAAAACATTTTAAAAGCAATTTGAAATTCGCCCACTATGGGTCGCCCTCCTAGTGGCCGAATGCAGTGCGGACTGACGTCACTGCAAAATTCCGACTGATTCTGGCAGGGCATCAGTCGTAATTTTGCGCAGACGCAGGAACATCCAGGGCTGCGCATCGGCTACCCGCACTCGCCGACGGCCCTGCTACAAGGTACGGGGGGGGGGGCTCACTCCTTCCCCCATGAAGCTCCTGTCCTGGGTGCCTCCAGTTGTTTTACCACTACAACTCCCAGCATGCCCTGACAGCCAATAAATGTCAGGGCATGCTGGGAGTTGTAGTGGTGAAACAGCTGGAGGAACCCTGTTAGGAGAACTAAGGGTGGAAGTTGGCCCCCCCCAGCAGGCATCAGTGATGTGGTGCCTGCTGGGGAAGTCTGCCTGGTAGTGAGCACGCTACCAGGCAGAATAAATGCCATTTTTTAAATAGAAAAAAAAAATTAAAGGCAGGGAGGGTGTTAGGGATAGATGGGCAATAGGCAGGGACAGAAAAAAAAAACCATGATGGTGGGAGCTACCCTTTAATAACATTTGCTGTAGTGGTAAGCATCAGGTACATCCAATATCTATCCTAAAACAAATATAATCTGTTTGTTTAGTTGCTTACAGCTGCCAGGTTCCTGTTGGCAGAATGTACTGTGTCCTGTGCTGATATTTTAATACATTATTCATTCTATACTGTCCACATATGCGGCTAAGCCCATGCTTGATGCAGATATCCTGGTATATTAGGGAATAAAATGTACAGCAAATACCAAATTTACTTCCATGAGGCTAAGTTTCCACTCTTTTTGGAATACTACCACTGCAGTTTTTGAGCCAAAGTCAGAAGTGGATCCCTAAGGGAGGAGAAGTGTAAGTCCCTCCTTTAGATGTCCTATTCCTATAGGGTACTTCGCCCCTAGACATCTTATCCCCTATCCCTGGGATCTCCCTGCTGCACCCGGCATTTGTTTAGAGCATCGGGTGCAGCGCAGGAGGCTTGTGATGTCACAGCCATGCCCCCTGAATGCAAGTCTATGGGAGGGGGCGTGATGCCCTTCATGCCCTCTCCCATAGACTTGCATTGAGGGGGCATGGTCATGACATCACGAGCCTCCGCCCCCCATAGCCAGTCATCCGGCATGGAGCGAAGTTTGCTTGATGCATCGGATGCCTGGGGTGCCACAGCCGAGATTGCGGGGGTCACCTGCAGCAGGACCCCTGCGATCAGACATTTTATCTCCTATCATTTGGATAAGGGAATAAGATGTCTAGGGGTGGAGTACCCCTTTAACTGGACCATCAAGAAAAAATGTATGGGTGACAAAAAAGCCTGTAAAACATGGCTTCTTTAGGCTGGGATTAGACACAAATAACTGACCCCTAATGGGGGAGATTTATCAAGGGCAAAAATGTAAATGTTCTGGGGGTAAATATACAAATTGATTGGAATTGATGAATCGCATAAATTTTACCAAGTGAATATTCCATTTGTGAAGGGTTTGATTTAGGGATCGACCGATATCGTTTTTTTAGGGCCGTTACGGACACCGATAATCTGTGGAGGTTAGGGCCGATAGCCGATAACTTATACCAATATTCCGGTATAAGTTATCGGCTATTTATCCCCCCGCGACACCGCTGCAGGTCATTGATTTAAAGTGGGCGCTTTAAATCAACGAACTGCAGTGGCTTTTGCGGTGCCATAGGCAGCCGCCGCAACCCGCTTCTCTCCCCCTGCCTGTCCGGGGGTCCTGAGTTCTATCACCGCCGCCGCACCTCTCCCCCCACCGCACCGCGTCGCACCGGCCCCATTGCCTCCCCCATCCCCGGTTTTATAATAACCTGTTCCCGGGGTCCACTCTACATCTGGCTCCAGTGGCGTCCTCCTGAGCTGTCACTGTGTGCACTGACGGTGACGTCACTCGTCATTGCGCACAGCGTAACGCAGGACGCAGCAGGAGCCAGAAGTAGCGTGGACCCTGGCCCCCGGGAACAGGTAATTATAAAACCGGGGATGGGGGAGGCAATGGGGCCGGTGCGACGCGGTGCGGCGTCGCGGTGGGGGCGGTGCGGGTGGCAGAGACATTATCGGCTTATCGGCAAGGTAATTGCCGATACCGATAATGCCCAAAATCGTGATTATCGGCCGATGATATCGGCCAAACCGATAATCGGTCGATCCCTAGTTTGATTCCAGGCAGAATTTCCTCATGGATTCACTTGTGTGCCATGGATTCACATTGATGGGCGCATTCCTACCCTTCATTTATGCCTTATCTTGTCAGGTACAAATGTATAATGTACTTTATTTGTATTTTCTGCCCTACTACTTCCAAATCCTCTCGGCCATCATGTAAAATGTATATTATTGTGCCTTTTGAAATGTAGATACAGCAAGAGAATCAATATGGCTGCCATTCATGGAATCAGAACTGCAGTGTGACAGCAGGACTATAGTCATCGGGCACAGCTCTGGAGCAGCAGCAGCCATGAGGTATGAACACTATGAGGAGATTTATCAAAACATGTGCAGAGGAAATCTGAAACAATTACCCATTGCAACCGATCAAATAGCTTCTTAAATTTTTTTAAAAGGCCTCTGAAAAATGAAAAGCTATATGGGCAACTGCACCACCTTTCCTTTGCACAGGTTTTCATAAATCTCCCCCACTGTATGCACTTTCCACACTCCTTTGTGCCATGTTCCTTTTTTTCTTTTGATCTAAAGACATATGGAAGATCTCCCAAACAACTCGGTGGAAAACAAATGTTTCTCTATCGGCTCCATTGGGGGACACAGACCATGGGTTTATGCTGCAGTCACTAGGAGGATTGACACTATGGCAACAAGAAAGTCGGCTCCTCCCAGCAGGATATACCCGCCTCCAGGCCCTGAGGTAATCAGTTTCAGCTTAGTGTCTATGGAGGATAGACACTGGTCTGGAGTTCTCCTCAGACCAGGTCTTTTATTTTCCTAGTTAGGGTCAGGAACTGCGGTTCACTGTTTCCCCATTGCGAGAGGTGGCAGGCATCTTGGATGTACTGTTAACCCCCTGTCGCCAACGGTCAGCGCTTGGGGTTGTACCTCATGGGTCCGGGTCCCCCTACCTCCCTGTTCGCCTCGCTATGAGCTTGGCTTGCTGCAGGTGTCAATGCTGACTGAAGACTACATTCTAAAGACTTTCATGAGGTAAGTTCTTCAGCATGAGGTGAGTATTTCCCCCCCCCCTTTTTTTCTTTCAGGTGGGATCTTTCAACCTCTGGAGACCCCCAACTTTTTGCCCACTGTTACATTAGGACTGGCAGGGGGATTTTCCCTCCTTTTTTGTCTGCATGGGGGTCTTTTCCTTTATTATAAGGCTGGGGGACAGAGCAGTGGTGCAAGGGGCTTGTGCTTCACAGTGTACATTTATGAGCGCGGCTACTTGCCGTTTAGCTGCGGCGGCGACTTTCGTTTTCGCTGCGGGCGCTTCTACGGCCTGGCCGCACATAGCGCCCTGACTTGCTTCTCTCAGCAGCGGAGGCTGCCGGCGGTTCTTCACCCGCTCCTTTCCCCAGTAGCATGTTCGCTCGGGGCCGGGAGCGGGCGCCATTTTTACCTCAGCTGCATTTCTTCAGCGGGCCAGGGCGCATTAGCTCCGCCCACCCGGCCTGTCGGTGCTTCTTCTGAGTACCGCTCGGCTGCTGACTTCAGCCGCTGCGGCACTTTCATTTTCTCTACGGGCGCAAACTCGGCCCGGCCGCGTATAGCGCTGCCTTTTTCTGTCTGCAGCACACGCTGCCGCCTATGTCTTCGCCCGCTCCCTTCTTCTGTCTTTCGCATATGCGCTCGGGGCCTGGAACGGGCGCCATTACCAACGCTGACCGCATGTGTTCGGCTTCGGCACGGTGCGGATTAGCTCCGCCCACCTGGCTGCCAGGGCTCTCTGACCGCGAAAACGTATGGTAGACTCAGCGCGGTGTGCGCACTGCAGGGGGGTTTTCTCAGGGCCAATCAGCGCCCTGTGGTTTAGCCGACCCCCTCTTGCCATTGGTATTAAGTTCTCCCTTATTTCATGGTATAGGGAACTATGACTAGTGCATTAACTCTGGGATTTTTTCCAGTGTTTTCAGCACTTCTCAGCTCGCCGGAGTTCTCCTCAGTAGCTGCCCTGTTAGGGCCTCAGACTTGGGTGTGACCTTTTTCACTTTTTATGTCCTAGCCAGTCCTTTTCTCCTTCTAAACAGATAACCCTGGTTACCTTTTACACCTGAAGGGCTGTAACACGAAAGTGTCTGGTTCTGCTGAACCCACTTACTCTGTCTACACCACTGCTCCTCCAGACCCTCCTGCTATTCCTACTCAGGTGCCCTCCCAGACCGGGGGTTTCGGATCCCTCCAATCTGGGTTTCTTCCCTCTCCCAGTCTATGTCCGACTTGGCTCAGGTGACTGCCTTGGTGTGGTCTCCTCCCTCTACTGCCGCGCTCGCAAGCGTCATAAGGATGTTTCACCGGGAGAACTTGTGGATGAAGTTCCAATTCGGCCTCTGATTCAGAGGACTGCACGGATTTGTCGGACATGGTGCACTCATTGGTTTCGGCCATAAGAGACACCTTCCAGCTAAAGGGCCCAGGAACTTTGGACGTGGTCCAGAAGTTTCCTCTCATCGTGCCCGACCTCTTCCAGGGCTGCCTCACCTCGTTCCCATTCACCTGGAGAACTTGTGGATGAGGTTTCTGATTCGGCCTCTGACTCAAAGGACCGCACGGATGCCTGATGTGGTATACTCATTGGTTTCGGCCATAAGAGACACCTTCCATCTAAAGGACCCAGGAAGTTCGGACGTGGCTCCAGAAGTCTCCTTTCTTCGTGCCCGTCCGGCACCCAAGACTTTCAGCTCTCACGCTGAATTTTACACCCTGCTGGTATCCGCCTGGAGGCACCCTGACAAGAAGTTTCAGGAAACTAAGTAGGTTCAAGCGCGGTATCCCTTTGCCAAGGATCTTATTGCTCGGTGGACCTCCTCTCCAACTGTGGATCTGCCGGTCTCCCGCCTCTCTAAGGCGCCTACCCGGCCGTTGGCTAATGCCGCTGTCTTTAAGGATCCAGCGAACATGAAGGTGGAGACTTCGGCAAACTTTGCCTTTGATACAGCAAGTTCTTCCTGCTTTTGCTTCGGCCTGGGTGTCAAAGGCCCTTTCAGTATGGTCTCCCAACTTCGCTAGGGTAGTCTTCAAGATCCCTCTGCAGGATTTATTTAATCTAGCTCTCTGATGCTACGCAGCGAGAGATTTTCTGTGTTCTGCTTCCATGCGCAGCCACTGTGCTGCCTTTGCCACAAGCTACTTGGTAGCCACCGTCCCTCCATGTGGCTTAAAGCCTGGAATGTGGACGCCGCCTTCAGGAAGTGAGGCAACGGGCGGAAAAGAGTTCTTAAGTCTTAAGGATCGCCCCCACCCGCCGACCTTTCTCAGGTGGTTGGTCGCCTCTTACTCTTCCGGGATGCCTGGACCACACACATTCAGGATTTCTGGGTCAGGGATGTGGTAGTCAACGTATACAGGATCGAATTTGCCTCCCTACCATGGGATTGCCTTTTTCTTTCCTGGACCCTCCAGTTCCCCTCTCTAGTGAAGGCAGTTCGGGGCGCGCTCCAGCTCCTTTTTTATCCAGGGAGTAATTGTCCCGGTTCCTTCAGGGGAATGTTTTCGGAGGTTTGTTCCAACCTCTTTGTGGTCCCCAAGAAGGGCATTTCTGTTTGCCCAATCTTGGTTCTCGAGTATCTCAGCCAGCATCTTCTTCTTTCCTATCCCGAATGGAGTCTCTCCGTTCGGTGCTGGCGTCCATGGTTCAAGGGGAGTTTCGTTCCTCGGTGGACATCAAGGATGCCTGCCTCCACATCTCATTGTTTTCCGGTCATCAGTGGTACCTCCGCTTTGCAGTCCCGGACTGTCTTTTTCTATTGTAGCTCTCCATTTCGGTCTGACCTTCTCCGCGGACCTTTACCAAAGTCCTGGCGCCTGTGATAGCCCTTTTACGGACAACATTGTATCCGTGATTCCTTACTTGGACAACCTCCTGACCAGAGCTCCAGCCAGGGCCCAGATCCTGGAGAGTCTTAGTCTCAACCTCCAGACCTTGTCTCTCTTCGGTTGGATGGTCATTCGGGACAAGTCCAACCGCTCTCCTGGGGCTCCAGTTCGACTCCGCCGACCAATCGGCTGACTCTCCGATGACTTCAGCACCCTGCTCCAGTTTCCATTCACTTTTGCATGGATGTCCTGGGTCGGTTAACGGCCATGGGGGCGCTCTTTCCTGCCTCTCTCTGCCAGTCTGTTGGGCTGGGGAGGTGTTTTCAAGGACCGGTCGGTCTCGGGCCTTGGTCCCCCGAGAAGCTCTTTTTTCCCTTCAAGATGTTGGGGCATAGGGAAATTCTTTCTTTGATTGCTTCTTGGGAAATTCCTCTCTTTTCGGGGTCCTGAAGAAATTCACAGCAGAGGGCATTCCCGCCATTCTCATGGCCCAGACTGGCCCCGGCAGGCATGGTACGTCGTCGTGGTCAGGCTCCTGAACTACTTACCTCTGCACCTTCCCTATCGTCCAGACCTCCTATATCGTGTCTCCTGTGCCACCCCTATTTGCCGTCTCTGCCTTTGACGGCGTGGCGGTTGAGACAGCGGTTCTGAGGACCCGCGGTTGCTCTTCCCAAGTGGTTCACACCAGGCTGAGGGCTCACAAGCCTTCTTCTGCAAAGATTTACCACCATACCTGGCAGTCTTATTCTGTTGGTGTGAAACTCAGCCTTGGTTGGCTTTCAGCTCCCTTAGGGGTCAAAGGTTCGTCCTTTTCCATTCTTTTTCCGAACCTAGTTCAGGTAGTGGCACATGCTGCCCCTCCTTATCAGTCCCCTTTTTCCTTTGGGACTTACACTTTGTCTTAGATGCCCTGCAAGGCTCCCCTTTTGAACCTCTCAGGGACATTTCCCTTCGCCTCCTTCCCCGGAAGGTGGCATTCCTTATTGCTCTTCCCTCCGTTATGAGGGTGTCAGTGCTGGCAGCTCTCTCCTGCAATTCTCCCTTCCTGGTTGTATACCAGGACAAATTGTTTTGTTTTCCGTCCAGATCCGTCCTTCGTACCTGATATGGTTTTGACTTTTTCATCTCAATGAGGACATCGTCCTACCGTCCTTTTGTCCTTCTCATCCCTGTGTTTGTTCCACAACCTGTTGTGGTTGTCGGACAGGACAACCTTTTCGGGAGCTTACCGCTGCAAGGGGAAGATCCCACCCTTCAGGGTTTTGACTCATTCCACCCGTTTTTCGGGGCATCCTGGGCCCTCCGCTACGTGGCTTCGGCCTTTGCAACTCTGTAGGCATCCGCGTGGTCGTCTTTGCACTCTTTCTCAAGGTGCTACCAGATTCATACCTTCACATCAGTTGATGCTACTCTGGGCCGTAAGGCGTTGCAGGCGGCGGTGGTTCAGCCGTCCACCTGACTGATTTCCTTACCCACCCAAGGGACGGCTTTGGGACGTCCCATGGTCTGTGTCCCCCAATGGAGCCGATAGAGAAAAGGAGATTTTTATGCTTACCGTAAAATCTTTCTCGAAGGATCCATTGGGGGACACAGCTCCCACCCTTTTCTGATGTTCCTATTTCAGTTATCTGTCCGAAGGGTATCCAGTTGCATTTTCTTCAGATTGTTCGGACAGTTTGTGGTTTTTCTCTTGACCTGTCGGTCTTCTTCTATTGCTCTGGGACTGAAACTGATTACCTCAGGGCCTGGAGGCGGGTATATCCTGCTGGGAGCAGACGACTTTTCTGGTTTCCATAGTGTCAAGCCTCCTAGTGACAGCAGCATAAACCCATGGTCTGTGTCCCCCAATGGATCCTTCCAGAACGAGATTTTACGGTAAGCCTAAAAATCTCCTTTTTTAAATCAACTGGTGATAGAAAGTTAAACAGATTTGTAAATCACTTCTGTTTAGTGGCATACCTATCGTTCGGTGAACCCGGCCCCCGCCAGGGGCGCAGGCAGCCCACTACTAAATAACTAATAACTGCCACTGCCGCGTTCTCCTGCCGTGGCAGTTAGGGTGATGTACAGTGTCATCGGCCGCCACAGCGCAGCAATTATTTATGTTATTTCTGACTGCGGCAAGAAGCGAAGGGGGAGCCATGCTGACCGTACCTGTTGCTGCCAGCACAATTCTTCTGATCCGGTGTACTGGCACTTTAAAAATCTGTGCAGGGCTGGGGAGGCCAGGGGCTGCTGGAAGCTAGACGTGTACCCGCATAGGCATGCACGTCAACTCCAAGCCCCATACAGCCCCTGTCACTGAGGAGACCTACGATTCGGGGGGGAATGAGAGGACCGAGGATGGGTGGAAGAGGACTGAGACCGAGGAGGAATATGTGTGTGTATGATGTGTGTTTGTATGTATGTTGTGTGTGCATATGATAGATGTGCATATGTATCATAGTTGTATTGCTATCAATGGACGTCCATTGCCAACTTCCGTTATGTGAAGCGCTCTCAGGTTGCTATCAGTATTAACCCTTAAAGGAAAACTGTCACATATTTTCTCCCACACTATCCACCGGTATTGGTGGATAGTGCCCAACCTTGGTCTGATCCGCGGCGCCGTTCGCCCGCAATTGTAGTTTTAATCTCTGTGCATATCCTGCTGTAACTGGCAAAGGCGGGGTTTCTGCGGGCTACCTGACACTGACGTCAGCGCCGCTCATGAATATTCATCCCTCCTGTTCTCCCTCTCTTCGCCGCTCCTAACCAGAGGGAGGAATGAATATTCATGAGCGGCGCTGACGTCAGTGTCAGCTTGCAGAAGCCCCGCCTTTGCCAGTTACAGCAGGATATACACAGAGATTAAAACTACAATTGTGGGCGAACGGCGGTGCGGATCAGACCAAGGTAGGGCTCGTTTTAATCAGCGTCTCCCGCACTATCCACCAATACCAGTGGATAGTGCGGGAGAAAATATGTGACAGTTTTCCTTTAAGATGCCACGATCAAAATTGATTGCGGCATCTAAAATGGGAGAAAACAGTTGCCGACTGGCTCAGCAGGCTGTTCGGGACCATTTACAGCTTAGAGGACAGCGGGAGGGCGCCTACCTGCCTCCTCGCTGTACAATCCTTGATCTGATGCTCCAGGATGCCTCAGCAGGTTGGAGCAGCAGTGCACCAATATCATTGATCAGTATATGCAATCCAAGGATTGCATGTAATAGTCCCCTATGGGGACAAAGAAAAAGTTAATAAATGTGAATTAACCCCTTCCCTAATAAAAGTTTGAATCACCCCACTTAAAAATCTATATATGTGTAAACAAAAATAAACAAACATTTGTAGTATCGTCGTCTGCATAAATGTCCGAAATATAAATATATAATGTTAATTAAACCGCACGTCAATGGCGTACACGTAAAAAAATTCTTAAGTCTAAAATTGCGGATTTTTGGTCACTTTGTATACCCTAAAATTTTTTATAAAAAGCAATCGAAAAGTCCCATCAAAACAATAATCGATACAAACTTGAGCCCTCACATAGCCCCGTATACAGAAAAATAAAAGTTATAGGGGTTGCAAGAGGACAATTTTAAACTACTAATTTTGGTGCATGTAGTTATTTTTTTTAAGTAGTAAAATAAAATAAACCTATATAAATTTGGTATCCTTGTAACTGTATGGACCTACAGAATAAAGATATGGCGTCATTTTTACTGAAATATGCACTTTGTAGAATCAGAAGCCCCCATATGTTACAAAATGGCGTGTTTTTCCAATTTTGCCCCACAAATATTTTTTTTCTGGTTTCGCCGTAGATTTTGTGGTGAAATAATTGATGTAATTACAAAGTACAATTGGTGGCGCAAAAAGCCAAGTCCTCATATGGGTCTGTAGGTGCAAAATTGAAAGCGTTCTAATTTTTAGGATATGAGGAGGAAAAAAACGAAAATGCAAAAATGTAAAAACCTGTGGTCCTGAAGGGGTTAAGACCTGAAGAGGACTGATAAAAAAGGGGTGTATTCTATGCAGCTTAGACAAAATATTCAAGAGACAAATTATTCCTGTTCTCTAGTGAGGTCTATTCTATTGGTGTATGGTGTAATAAAGATGTCATAAAAAAGATAACCAGTATGACTAACCACTAATATGGGAAAGAATATATGAAAATATAAGGTGGGGAAGAAATGTGGAACAAGAGACATAACCAGTCACATTTAGTGAATTTAAAAGGGAAATTATATAAAAAAAATAGCTATTTGTTACAAAAAATAAATTTTTATACAATTTTATATGTTTAGCTGCAAGGCCCTTGCAGCCGTTTACATACAAAATATGGTAGGTTCCTGTGGAATGAAGATAAAATATTCCTGTGGGATGAAAATATCAGCGCCAAGCACTTAGCGGTATGACTCAAGCGAGCTTTGAAATGCGTTTAGCCCAATAATATATTGATACCTGAATCTAATAAGTATTCTCACAGTACTCTGCCATCTACATCTGGTCCGCAGCTTTTACGCTCCCAGCACATGAGGAAGACGCTGCCGCGGCTACCTTCTTCCCAGCTACTACTGCAAGCCTTATGGGACCTCTCCCTTAATGGATGTTGTTTTTAACAGGGCACAATGGGAAACAACGGGTCCCAACAGATACCATTTACTATTATGGGTGCGTTGGGCAGGAGTAGTGGGAGTAAAAAATGTTGCATGATGTATTTTTCCTCCCGCTATTCTCCACAACGGTCCCGACGGACGTCATACTACTGTGTCTGAACGGCAGTGTGAAAGAATCCTAACCCGGCAGTGGCTAGGCGTTTTGTTTGAAGTCTACAGGGTAACTGTGAGAGCACCATGGGACCCTCCAGGAGCGGTGAGAAGCGCTCAGCGCTACCTTTTTCATTCCATAGGAATTATTAACTTCCGGATGGAACGCACAGAAGGAGCAATCATAGGAGGCACAGTGAGAATACATTGTAATTGTCTTTGATTGCAAAAAGCGCTTGGTGCTAATACTTCCATTCTACAGGAATATATTATCTTCATTCCACAGGAGTCTACCAGAAAGAATAGACATGACTATTCTTTCTGTGGATTCTGCTCAGAAATGCATTGCCGTCTCATAGACAGCAATGCATTTCCGAGCAAAATTCACAGAAAGAGCAGAATCTGCATTTCGGAGTGGTCCTAGCCTTTTCCGGGTGGACATTCCGCACATAATCCGCCATGTAAACATAGCCTTAGGGGCTGTGGGAGAGGAGCGTGGAGAGGACTTGGGATCTGGGGAGGGGGCAGAGGAGCTGGGAGAAAGACAAAAGGTCTATTCACACGGCTGAATTTCTGCAAGCAGAATTCCACCTGAAATAAAAGCCCAATACACTTTTTTGGGATTCCACACTACCGTTGACACTTCGGAATTGAAATTCTAAAGTGTCATCGGGAATGCAGAATCCCATAGAAGTGTATTGGGCTTTTATTTCAGGTGGAATTCTGCCAGTGGCATTCCGCTGGTTAAAATTCTGCCGTGTGAATAGACCCTATGGGGTTTGGTGGAACAGAGGAGCCTGGAGGAGGACAGAGGGGTCTGGAGGACAGTACAGGGGTAGAATACAGCTGAACCGAGAAGAAACAGTGTGTGACCATATTATATTTAGGGAGCACTGTTTCTGGCAGGATTATATTCAGAGGGCACAGTATTTGGCAGGGTTATAATGATTATTGTCATTTGTAGAGAACAAGGATCTGCTGACAAAGTGAGGAGCCAACAATGTCTCTGCAGAGAAGTTGGAGCTGGTGCCTGGACCAGATGAACAAAAAGGCAACAGGGAAGAAGTCACTCAGGTCATTAACCACTTGAGGAATCTGGGTGTACCTGTACGCCCTGAGTCCGCTCCCTTTGTAGAACGCGGTCCCAGCAGTGCCGCGCGCTATTAACCCTTTAGATGTGGCGTTCAAAGTTGATCGCCGCGCCTAAAGTGAAACTAAACTACCCCCGGCTAGCTCAGTCGGCTATTCGGGACCACCACGGCAAAATCGCAGTGTCCCGAACAGCTGGGACACACAAGGAGGGCCCCTCCTGCGTGTCCGATCACCGAATGACTGCTCAGTGCCTGAGATCCAGGCATGAGCAGTCAAGCGGCAGAATCATTGATCAATGTTATCCTATGTGATAACAATGATCAATGAAAAAGATCAGTGTGTGCAGTGTTATAGCCCCCTATGGGAGCTATAACATTGCAAAAAAAAGTTAATAAAGATAATTTAACCCCTTCCCTAATAAAAGTTTGAATCACCCCCCTTTTCCCATTTAATAAAAAGTGTAAATAAAAATAAACATATATGGTATTGCTGCGTGTGTAAATGTCCAAATTATAAAAATATATTGTTAATTAAACCGCACGCTCAATGGCGTACGCACAAAAAAATTCCAAAGTCCAAAATAGTGCATTTTTGGTCACTTTTTTATATCATGAAAAAATTAATAAAAAGCGATCAAAAAGTCCTATCAATACAAAAATGGTACCGCTAAAATTCAGATCACGGCGCAAGAAACGAGCCCTCATACCGCCCCATACACGGAAAAATAAAGTTATAGGGGTCAGAATATGACAATTTTAAACGTATGTAGTGCATGTAGTTCTGACTTTTCCCAGAAGTATGACAAAATCAAACCTATATAAGTAGGATATCATTTTAATCGTATGGACCTACAGAATAAAGATAAGGTGTCATTTTTACCGAAAAATGTACTGCTTAGAATCAGAAGCCCCCAAAAGTTCCAAAATTGCATTTTTTCTTCAATTTTGTTGCAATTATTATTTTTTTTTTGGTTTTACCGTAGATTTTGGGGTAAAATAACTGACATCATTACAAAGTAGAATTGGTGGCGCAAAGAAATTTTTTTGCATAATATGGATTTTTAGGTGCAAAATTTAAAAAATTATGATTTTTTAAAGGTAAGGAGGAAAAAACGAGTCCTTAAGGGGTTAATATCATTGTGTATTATCCAAATTGTCCCATCAGAGCTGGAGCCACTTGTTAATTCTGCAGTAATGATGGGAGAAACTGTACCCCACCCATGGCTCTCTAGCTGTTGCAAAACTACAACTCCCATAATGCCTACAGTAGGTAATCCGAATGGATTAGATACTGTGACCCTCCTATTTGGATTAGATACTCTGTTACCTCCTTATATGGATTAGATATTATGAATTAGATACTATGCTCCCATATGGATTAGAATTAGACACTGTACTCCCCCTATATGGATTAGATTCTGTGCCCCCCATATGTATTAGAATTAGATACTGTACTCCCCTATATGGATTAGATCCTGTTCCCCCCCATATCTATTAGAATTAGATACTATGCTCCCCCTATATGGATTAGATACTGCACCCCCAGACTATATAGGGTAGGGGGCATGGTATCTGATCCATACAGGGGGAAAGTATTTAATACATATGGAGGGGGGGGCAGTTTCATACTATGACAGGATTTAATCCATTTAGGGGGGCACAGTATCAAACCCTTGCAATGTCTAATCCAAACAGAAGGGCTCGGTATCCAATCCATATAGAGGATCACAGTATCTAACCCATACAGCAGGGCAAAGTATTTAATATGTATTGGGGGGCGATACAGCACCTCTGCTTCTATTTAAAAATCTTAATCCTTCTAGGACTTATTCGCTGCTGTATACTATAGAGAAAGTTGTATAGTTATTTCCACATTGCTCTCTGACAGTTCCTGACAAACAGTGGTGGCAGCAGAGAGCACCTTGGTCAGACTGGAAAGAACTACACAACTTCCTCAGGAGAATACAGCAGCTGATAAGTACTGGAATGATTAAGATTTTTAAATAGAAGTAATTTACAAATCTGTTTTAACTTTCTGGCACCAGTTGATTTGAAAACATTTGTTTTCCACCGGAGTACCCCTTTTAACACATTTTTCAGATACCAAGTTTTTATAGGTCTGCCTGGTTCTCTAAGTGACTGTATATTCAATCTCTCAATACTGTAGGTTTGCGGAGACACATCAAGTGTTTGCCATAATTCTAGTGGGAGCGTACACCTCTGACTTGGGAGATGAAAATGAAAGAGAGAGCGGTATGTAGTACTACCTAAGAATGTGACCGACACTGAGGGTTATCCGGCAAAAAAAATTATTTTTCCATTATGCCCAGACTGCTGCAATAAAAATAAACTTTGACTTACCTTCCGCTATAATCATTCTGGAAATCTGGACTTTAAACACAGTGAAAGGCCCCATTCCTATGTCATTTTGGGGCTATATCATTGGTATACATTAGGATACTTAAAAAGTAATTCCAGTGTACTGTATACTGCAGCTTGGTAAGTTCATATAACAAACTAAACATAGACTACATTTTTATTTTTCTTAAGACCCCAGCAACATGACCATCATAATGCTGGAATACTCCTTTAAGGCATCATGAAAACAATTTGTATGTGGAGTCCTGTATGGTACTTAGTTTGCCACTGTAGGGGCTTTCTACCCTATACATACATACATATACAGTTTTTTAAACAGACTATAAATAAATAGAAAGAAATATTCCCAAATCTGAAATCCAGTGAGTATAGCTGCAATATGCAATTGTCCTTATCTAAGTGTATGTTCACACGGGTGAGATATACTTTGAGTTTACTGCTGCGGATTTTGACTTTAATGTATTCTGCTGCCGAAAATCCACCATGGCTTTAACTTACAGCATAAAACAAAGTAGATCCTGTTCGTGTAAATGTACCCTTAGGCTAACTTTCTACTTGTTTTTTTTGTCCTGCATTTTTTGGTTAGGAAAAAAATGCAAGAAAAAAACGCCAGTGCAATTTCCTGCGTTTGGCGTTTTCTCATTTGTGTGGAAATTGCATTTTTGGCCCCTTTGGCGTTTTTTTTTTTGGTACACAAAATTTGTTTGGTACCCCAAAAAAAAATTTAAAATAAAAGGATGCAGTAGTGATGGAAAAAAATGTATTTAATGAAATTTATATTTTTTATAACAATTAAAATTTTTTAATAAAGCGTGTGTGTTTCACTTTTTTTTCCCCCCTCTCTTTTTTGACTTTTTTTTAGGTAGTACTACTACTCCCAGCATGGAACAGACTGTTCCATGGTGGGAGTAGTAGTACCTGTTCTAATAGACATATCACCCGATACAATTGTCTATAATATAGCAGAGTGTCTCTATACAGCGCTCACATCTCTGCACTATACTCCGGCCAGTGATGTGAATAGAACATCACTCATTCATATTTTCCGCCCAGTGGGGATTGGCCGGATGGTTGCAGCCAATCACAGCTCTGAGGGAAATATGAACGAATGAGTGATATTCTATTCACATCACTGGACGGAGTATAGTGCAGAGATGTGAGCGCTGTATAGAGCCGCTCCGCATCTCTGCAATAGATAGGACGATCACAGTGGATGTCAGGAGTGATACCCGCTGTGATCTTTCCTTAACTGCAGGTACTACTACTCCCATCATGGAGCGCACACTGTTCCATGTTGGGAACAGTAGTACCTGAAGTTAAGGAAAGATCACAGCGGATGTCACTCCTGACACCCGCTGTGATCCTCCTGTATAGTGTATAGATGCGGCCGCTCTTCTATGGTCTCCTGCACTGACGTATATATACACCCCTATTCATATTTCCCACAGAGTTGTGATTGGCCAGATGGTTCCAGCCAATCACAGCTCTCTGCAGGAAATATGAATAGGTGTATACGGCAGTGCAGGGGGCCATAGAAGAGCGGCCACCACATCTATACATTATACAGGAGGATCGCAACGGACCCGAGTGATCTGTCAATTAGTACAGGTACTACCACTCCCATCATGGAACAGTGTGTTCCATGCTGGGAGTAGTAGTACCACCTAAAAAATAAAGAATAAAAAGTGAAAAACACACACTACATTTTTATTATTGTCGGCTATATTTTTAGTGCCCTGCCCGCACACAAATTGATCCCTGTTTAAAAATGAACAAAAATGTTGTTGTAAAAAAGAAATTTTTTTAAATACAATTTTTTCCATCACTACTGTATCTTTATTATAATTTTTTTTTTTTATGGTACCCTATGAAATTTTATAAAAAAAGGTATCTCCATCACTTTTTGGGATCGCTAAAGTCCAAAAGAGAATAAAAAATGAGTGAAGAAACGCCAAAGTTAAAACCCACATGGCATTTTTCTTGCCGTTTTTTTTACTCCCATAGACTTCTATGGGAGAAAAACGACATGATTTCAGGGGGAAAAACACCAGTGGCTCAACATGCTGCGATTTTGCAAAACCGCTAAGGAGCTGAAAAACGCCAAAGAGTGTGAAAAAACGCCAAAAAGGATTAAAAAAACGCCAAACTGAAAAACACCAAGTGGAAAAATAATTTTGCAATTTCTCATCGATTTACAGCTAACATCTGACCGCAGTGTTTTTTGGCCGAAAAAACGCCATGCGGCATAATTGGCGTTTTTCTTGGCGTTTTTCCCCCCCCCAAAAAAAAACAAGTAGAAACTTAGCCTAAGGGTATTGTCACAAATGTCTGACTGTACATTCTATTCTGTATGAATCAATATTTTTGCAGCATGTGCAAACTACATCCAGATGAACAGTCACAGAAATCTCTGCTACCACATGAGAACCTACCCTAAAGTTTAAATAAAGGTATTTTAACTGAGAAAACAAGCAGATTTGTAGAGTAATATTTTCCAGATGACCCACAACAGGACAGCAGAATGCCATGACAACCTCATACAGGCTATTTTACAAGACCAGAATATTATTCATTTTAAATTGCAGATGAACTTATTGTAGACATTTCTTATATTTCCTAAGGTTATTTTAACCGCCCTTGGCAATGGGAAAAGATCAAATTGAATTGTGGTCACATTATCCAGTTTGGCTCTACGGATGATCCATTCCTTCCCTGGAGAGAGCAGCAGGAGGTTGCTGATAATCTAAGTGTCGAGCTGTACAAGTACACAAACCGGGGCCACTTCCAGAATACGGAGTTTACTGACCTACTGGAGGCAGTGAAGAAACTTATTCCCACACCTGTATAAAGACAGTGCTGCACCAAGCATCCAGACAGTGTCTGCTGTTTACTACATTTGGAACATTTCTGGATATTAGGCTAAAGTAGAAGGTCATGAAAACTATTTTTTTTTCCGCATCTGTTACAAAGCCTGTAAATAATTACATGTAATAAAAATTGTCATGATCAGCAGGTGCTGTTAATATAATGGCACAATTTCTACTTAAATTCAGGTTATTTTTTTTTTTAATCATATCCTGCTCAATGTATACCCTCTTACTAGTGGTTTATTTTTGGCTGTTTTAAAGGGGTACTCCACCCCTAGACATCTTATCCCCTATCCAAAGGATAGGGGAAAAGATGTCTGATCACAGGGGTCCTGCTGCTGGGGACCCCCGCAATATAGCATGTGGCACCAACCTGTTTGCCCGGAAGCGCTGGAAGGTCTGGGTTGCGACCAGGGGAACAGAAGTCCGTTACATCATGACTCCACCCCCGTGTGACATCACGCCCCGTCCCCTCAATGCAAGTCTATGGGAGGGGGCGTGACAGCTGTCACGCCCCCTCCCATAGACTTGCATTGAGGGGACGGGGCGTGACGTCACATGGGGGCGGAGTCATGACGTCACGGACTTCCAGTCCCGACCCAGACCCTCCAGCGCTTCCAGACAAGAAACAGGTGGGTGCCACATGCTATATTGCGGGGGTCCCCAGCGGCGGGACCCCTGCGATCAGACATCTTATCCCCTATCCTTTGGATAGGAGATAAGATGTCTAGGGGTGGATTATCCCTTTAAAGGTTATGGATACTTTCACAACCATTTTTACTATTGTTGTCATGCAATCAAATGGCATATACTGTAGTTGCATGCCACTAGTACAGACCTCCAAAAAGTATGTGCCATTATAGGGAACCTAAATGACGATCCAACTAAGAGGTAATTCAGGAAAAAGAGAGAGAATCTCTTCCAAAAACAGCACCACCTTTGTCCTCAGGTTGTGTGAGGTATTACAACTAGCCTTTTTCACATCAATGGAACGGAAATGCAATTCCACACACAACCTCAGGACAGGTTTGGTACTGTTTTCGGAAGAAATTAACTATTTTCCCTAATCCTAGATAACCCCTTTAAATGCATATTCCAAGTTATCCCCTATCCACCTTCTGGCAATCTACAGAACAGGGCCCTGACTCACTTATTTTAAAGGAAGCAGCAACTTGAAGCATGAAGAGAGCAGAGTGCTGTACTTCGCTCTTCTGCAGTTCTATAGACAACGAATGGAGTGGTGGCAGAACACAGCTCTGTTCAAAACAGGATTTGGGGGCCCCATCCTAGAGATCAGGGTGCAATTAAGTTACCCTTTAATGTCCCATATAATAGTAATGATTGGTAGGACCACAGCAATAAGATATTGTTGGAAGCATTAGGATAAAATCACAGCATATAACCTCACTCAAAAGGAGAAGTAAATTTTTTGCAGAATACACAAATGAGGCTATTAAATAGCCCTGTTTGTTTGTTCTGTATCTTTCACACAGAAACTAAACTTTAGGGTAAAGTGACCCAATATGCAGGGCCAAAGGGAAATCTTTAATACTCTTCCCACAAGTATCGCTTCCCCCTGCCCACAGAGTAAGCTTTTTCTGTACTAGTGCAATTTTATATCTGCCATTGGGTCACCCAGCCTTAAAGGAGTATTTCTATCTGCTCAAATTGCTTTCTAGCCTCTTTGCAGGTGATGGAGGTGGTCAAGAAGCTGAAAACAATGAATTATACAAATTGTGTAACTATTCTCTTGAAACGAAGAGCTGCCTCCTACATTATTCATCCGAATATGTTCAACAGATGTATACCTTGTTGCTTGTGCTTGATTGTGTAACTATTACTGATTTTAATGGGAGTTGCGCAAATGTCATAACCCTGCTATTTATTAAAATCCCAAAGTTATATAAACCACTTACGGTAGGCGAAAACAGGCCAAAGGGGGGGGGGGGGGGCTGGGAAGCCATTAGGGAAGATGGGAATACCCATATAAAATCCTTAAATTTCAGACAGGTGCAATACAAGGCATAAAAGCCACACAACCATGAGTCTAATGACCCAAACTGACAGCATCATAAGGATAAAGGATCTAGTCATTAGACCCTCTTATTTTGCACTCCTAATATGCGGTTTTTATGGTGTTTTTTCAGAAGTAGATTTTTTTTTTTTTAATGCTTACTGTAAAATCTCTCTCAGATGAACCATTGGGGGACAGAGACAATGGGTATATCTTGCAGACACTAGGCATACAAAAAGAAAGTCGGCCGCTCCTGGCAGGATATACCCCGCCTGACTGAGCTAATCAGTTTAGTCCCAAAGCAGCAGGAGAGGATTGACAGAAAAAAAGAAAACCAGCAGGTGTCAGAGGAACCAGACAAAGAACCGAACACAAGTAGACATTTGTGAAAGTATGCAAGGACGACAAGGTGGGACCTTCCCTTCACGCTGGTACGATTCCAAGATGGCGGAACAGATCCATCGCGAGATGGTCGCCTTGGAAGCCCCTTGCGACGACCCTCCGGAATCACAAAAAAGCCGGAAACCGGAGGTGACAGAAAGATAGATCCGGACAGCTCGAACCACATCCAGACAATGGAGGAAACGCTCCTTAGAGTTGGATGGAGCCAGACAAAATGAAGGGAGAACAATCTCCTCGCTCATGTGAAAGGAGGAAACCACCTTGGGCAAGAAGGGGGGAGGTGGCCAAAAGACAACCATGTCCTGATGAAGGACCAAGAAGGAAGAGCGACAAGAGAGTAGCCAGCTCGGAGACCCTCCTAATGGAGGAAATGGCAATGAGGAATACAATGAGTTTCCTCAGAACCCTGGGCGGGAGAGGCGGAATGAGGTAAGGAATACTGAAGGACGACCACGGGATGACGAGAGAGCCCACTACCAGAGTCAGAGGGTCTCGTGACTTCACGACAAAGCAAGGCACCCATCTGTTGTGGCGAGATGCAAAGAGGTGCATGTCCGGGGTCCCCCAAACGCCCCCGCTTGTAGAGACCACTCCCCCGGATCGGGGGAGGAGAGGCTGAGAGTCTGCTTCCTAATTTTAAACACCTGGAATGTGGATCGCGGAGAGAGCGGGAACCAGGAGTCTCGGCTAAGAGCAGAATCTTGGAGACCTCCTCAATCGCAGAGCGACTGCGCGTGCCGCCCTGGCGATTGATATACACCACATCTGTGGCATTGTCTGATTGGATTCGAACAGGACGACCCTGTAGGAGAATCTCCCAGTGGGGGAGGCAGAGAAAGATGGCACGGAGCTCCAGAAGATTGATGGGGAGGTGAGCCTCCTGAGGGGGACCAGCGACCCTGGACTGTTAGGTCCCAAAACACACCTCCCCAACCCAGGAGATTCGCATCAGTTGTGACAACCTGCCCGTGGAGGGGAAGAAACGACCGCCCCTGGAGAAGGAGGGGAGAGTGGAGCCACTACAGAAGAGACCAAAGAACGGAAGGGGGGGGGGGGGGTAAAATAATCCAGCGATCCAGAGTGGACAGTGACTTGTTCCACCGGGCCAAGATGGCTAGCTAAAGAGGGTGACAGCTGAACTGGGTGAAAGGCACCTCCTTGTAGAAGAAAATCGGAACAAGAAGGGCGCCTGCAGGGGGAGTCACTTGTCCAACGGAAGACGAATATGGGCAGCCGCAGTTTCAAAAAGCAGACCCAGAAAGACAAGGGACTGGGAGGGAGAAAGATTGGACTTTTCCCGGTTGATCACCCAACCGAAGGCAGACAGAGTCTGTACAGTGAGAGGAAGACTCTCCAAGTTTTGGGAGTGGGACGGAGCTTTGATCAAAAGATCGTCCAGGTAAGGGAGGACCGAGATCCCCTGGGCCTGAAGAATGGCAATCACCGCCGCCATGATCTTAGTGAAAACCCTCGGAGCCGTAGCTAGGCCAAAAGGAAGAGCCACACACTGGAGATGACCCGCAGGGACAGCGAAGCAGAGGAAATGCTGATGGGCGGGGAAAATGGGGATGTGCAGATAGGCATCCCAGATATCCACTGAGGAAAGAAACTCCCCCTGATCCATGGATGCTACCACGGAGCGGAGGGACTCCATGCGAAAATGACATAGCCGCAAGTGGCGGATGAGTAGCTTGAGGTCCAGAATGCGGCGGGCAGGGCCCCTTTCTTGGGGACAACAAAGATTTAAGAAGAACCCCGAAAAATGCTCCCCTGAAGGAACTGGCACAATCACTCCCTCCTTGAGCGAGGAGGGTACTTAAAGCGACCTGAAAGGCCACCACCAAAGAAGGGAAACGAGAAGGGCGGGATCGTAAGAAACAATCCAAGGGAATGGAAGCAAATTCTATGCGGTAACCATCGGATATGACGTCCGGGACCCAGGCGTCCTAAACTCGTGCCAGCCAAGCGTCCCAGAAAAGAGAAAGCCGGCCACCCACCCGAGAAGACATGGGTGGGGGCATCTCTTAAGGAGGAGGGAAGCTTACGGTTACTGGACTTGGCTGCGAAACCGCCAGAACGGTTGCCTGGCTTCCAGGATGGACTTGCATTGAAAGAGGCTTTCCAAGAGTGGGAGGGCGCCTACTTGGGAGGGCGACACGAAGCAAAGGACCAAAAGGGCTGAAAGGAAGCAGTCTTCTGACATTGATCGGAGAAGCTAGATTTGTTCTGCGGCAGCAGCGAACTTTTACCTCCAGTAGCTTCGTAAATAATTTCATCTAGGCGTTTCCCAAAGATCCGAGTATCGGAGAAAGGCAACTCTGTTAAAGATTTCTTCAAAGCAGCATCTGCATCCCACGCCTTCAGCCACATGGAGCAACGAATTGCTACCAAGTTACCTGAGGCAAAGTCCGTGCATCGGGCTGACTCCAAAGCCACCGAAGAGAGAAGGTCCCCAGCCTGAGAGAACTGACGAGCGAGGTCTGCCAAGTCCTCCCGAGGGGCACCTGACAGGATGCCCTGCCGTAGCTGAAAAGCCCAACCCGCAACTGCCTTGGACACCCAAGCGGAAGCGAAGGTGGGTAGCAAGGACAAACCTGCCACTTCAAAGGCACATTTCGACAAGTTCTCTATCTTCTTGTCCGCCGGATCCTTAAAGGATGCTGAGTCTGCCAGTGGCAGGTTAGTAGATTTGGACAGATGAGAAACTGGAGGATCTACGGCAGGTGGTGCTGTCCACTTGGAAACCAGATCTGGAGGAAAGGGAAATTGAGCTTTAATCTTCTTGGATCCCTGGAAACATTTGTTCGGATGCTTCCAAGCCACATCCAGTAAGGCGTCAAATTCAGCATGAGAATTGAAAGCCTTGGGGGAAACACAGAATGGCAAAAAGAAACTTCTGGATCAGGATCCGAAGTTCTTGGGTCCTCCAGATGAAAAGAGTCCCTGATGGCTGACACTAAGCTGTCCACCATATCAGACGGCAGAGTGGTCATCATCCAAGGTGGATTCTGACCCGTCACCCGCTACTTCCCATGGAGAGTGGGAGCGTGCAGTGGTAGCCTTAGACTGGGGCGTGAGACCTAGAACGAGTAGTCGGGGACCGCGGATGGTCAACGGGGGAGCGCCCCTAGAGTGGGGGTGATGCCGGTGAGCTGGTGAAGAGGAGCGTGACCTACGGGAAGAAAGTCTATCCCGAACACGTGACTCTGAGAGCCTGGCAAAGTTACTTTAGAGCGCTTGTGAGAGCGCTGGTAGTGGGGGCCAGGGGAGACAGAGCAGGACTCCCTGGGGTTCGTGCGCAGGGACGACCGATCCAAGGCCGAAGCCTAGCCAGGTCAGAGATCAACTGGGAAAGGGAGAAAACCCACTCTGGGGGAGGAGCAGACACTGTGCATTCCGGAGGGACATCCTGAGAAGGCACAGGGGGAATGGAGTGCGTGGTGGAGTAGGCAGGACAGATGAATTCAATGGAACTACCGGGCATAGTTGCTAGGGAGTAGTCAGCAATAAAATGGAACAATCTCATCCAGGTCCTGTGTCCATTGGAGCAGAAAGCAGGCTGTAGCTGAGCTGTGACCCTTGACTGGAGCTGTGAAGCAGGCTGCACTGTGTCCCGGCAGGCTGAAGAGGCAGGTAGCAGCTGAATCTGCAGGCAGAGAGAAGGGGGAGGTGCCGGCTGCACTGACCCAGGAACAGGGCAGTCACAGTCCCAGAACAGCATCCTATTGGAGCCAGAGAGGGAGCACCCATAAATTGCCCCCCCAAAGCGCACGCAAAAAAGTAATTGGTCGCAGAAGAGGGTGGGTGCCCCGCCAGCGCGCCCGTAATGGGGGAAGTGGGCAGAGCCAAGTCCCGGCGCAGGCTGCAGCCTCAATTAATATGCACCCACAGCGCGAATCATGCCCAAAAATGTGGGCGAAAACTAAAGTAAAAAGCGTGCCAGCCAGGCGCCACAGCGGAGCTGACGAGCGGGCGCTGGAGCGCTGACAACTCTAGTAAGTAATGACAGTGGTAAGGGTGAGGATTGCCCCACTACCCCCGACATGTGCAGACCCAGAGAGAAGACCCGGAGGCTGAAGGCTCCCATTTATTAAATCTAGGGATAGGGGTTATCACCCCCAAGAATATCCCCCTGGGCCCCAGGTAATAGGGGACCCCCAGAGGCAGATTGAGAGGTGCTGTGGAGGGAAGGGGGGGGGGGTAAGGAGGATTAGGGGAAGGAGAGGGACATACTTACCCTAATATGCCATACTCACCTAACATGTCTTCAGCCAGCTGTGGTCACCTGCATCATGTCAGGCTGAGACAGCGGGACGAGCAGGGAAGGTAGTGGGACCCGGACCAAAGGTACAACCCCAGGCACTTGCCGTTGGCGGGAAGGGGTTAACAGTGCATACTCTATGCCCCATGCCCCTTAGCTGCATAAGGGGGAACAGGTAGTGCCATGCTCCTAAACCCCCACCTAAAAAAAGAGAAAATGAAAAGGAGAAAATAACCTACAAACAGGTCCTAGCTCTTAAAGGAGATGTCCAGTGCGGACTTTTCCTATTCCATCCTGCCCGGGCTGCAAAAAAAAAAAAAAGAGAAAACCAACTTTCACTTACCTTCCTACGTTTCCCCTGGAGCTCCGCAACAGCTGCTCGGTCGGCCAGGTTGTCTACTACCTACTTCCTTTAGCCCGGGACGTCAGACGGCGCTTCAGCCTATCACCTGCCGCAGTGATGTCCCACCTAGGCAGGTGATAGGCTGAAGTGCCGTGTGACGTACCAGGCTAAGGGAAGTAGGAAGTAGACAGCCTGGCCGACCGATCAGCTGTTGCAGAGCTCCGGGGGGAAACGTAGGAAGGTAAGTGAAAGTTGTTTTTTTTTGCAGCCGGGGCAGGATCGAATAGGAAAAGTATGCACCGGCCATCTCCTTTAAATAAAAAACAAGAAGACCAGGTCTGGAGAACTTCAGACCTGTGTCTGCCTCCCACTGACACTAAGCTAACACTGATTAGCTCAGAGTCAGTAGGCGGGGTATATCCTGCCAGGAGGGGCCCAACTTTCCTTTTGTTAATGCCTAGTGGCAGCAAGATATATCCACGGTCTCTGTGTCCCAAAATAGAGATGACTGAGAAATAGTAGGTTTTTTTCTTTACTCCTCCCCCCCCCCCCCCCCCCTGCATTTTCCTCATTTCATGTGATTCTTTCATCATTTGCTTAAGGATTTCTATTGAGGAATTGGGGGGAAAAAACTTCAGAAAAAAATGCCAGTGTTAAACCCACATTTTGTTTTTCTTGCCTTGTTTCCCATAGAAGTCTATGGGAGGAAAAAAAACAACAACAGCAAAAAGCTTCAATGCAGCACAGGTGGCGGTTTTGGTGTTTTCTTTTGCAGTAAAAAACCCCAAAAGAAGTGAAAAAAGCTTAATACAGACATAAAAATGCATCTGTACTACGCTCGTCTAAAACTATCCTTAGTCTGTATAGGCAGAGTGGTTCATGTGTGTAGACAGAGGAGGAGGGCACACAGGCTCTCGACCTCGAGGAGTCCTAGCAGAATTTAAACAACTATATACACAAGAATACTAAATCAAATCATAGAAAAAATGTGTATTCATAAGCTCAACATCTCCTGGTACAACCTAACAGGTCCTAACAGATCTGCTGGAGATCATAATAAATCTCTGGCATACCAAGGATTATCATACTGAAACAATGAGACATGTATATTTGGAAGGACAGGAAACAGGACTGACCGCTGCCATTCCTTCCTGAACTGGAACCCAGAGAGAGTAAACATATAATGTAAATTTATTAACACTTATTTAACAAGCAATGACATGAATCTGCTTTGCAAATAAGGATTTCAGGCATTTTCTTCCCATGTTTACATTCTGACAGAATGAACAGAATATTGAGTAAGAAAGGAATGACTTAAATAAAACCACATTGCTCCTCTGCTGAGACGTCTGTCCGGATGATTCTTCAAATACAAAATAGAATAAAATACTAAAATAAATATATTTAGCGCAGTCTGTCCGATCCCCTGTTCTGTTCAGTGTTGCTCCATTCATAAGTTTTCATACAAGCAAGCTTCATTAATATTCCAGCCATTCTGTCATGTATATACAATTGGATGGAGAGATTTCACCACCTTCATGACAATCATGAAATACCTAGAAGGAAAAAAAAAAAACAAAAAAAAAAAAACAACCTGTCAGACTGTTGTTTCAGATAGCTTCCCTTTGTGTGATAGACTATGTAATCTGTAACATAAAAATTACTACTTAACCCCGAACAAAGCCTTAAAGTCTTGGCCTCTAGGTGTCTCACTTCCCTGCAAACTACAAATCTAATATATGCAAAAGAGGGTATATGCACTCACCGCAGGTAAACAGCCGCCAGCATGAAGTCCGGGATCACCACGGCATCACCAGGAACAAGAGGGGCGCTCTGAGGCTACGCCGGCCGTTTCGTACGTAGCAACGTACTTCTTCCGGCCTCCTGGAGGCCGGAAGAAGTACGTTGCTACGTACGAAACAGCCGGCGTAGCCTCCGAGCGCCCCTCTTGTTCCTGCTGATGCCGTGGTGATCCCGGACTTCATGCTGGCGGCTGTTTACCTGCGGTGAGTGCATATACCCTCTTTTGCATATATTATTGTTGGTACTTCACCTTGTACGTGCACCCCACAGGTGCCGCATGATTACTAGAGTCCGGAGGTCCCGGTCCGCAGCGTCTGAATCACGGTACTGTTTCTTCCTGTCAGTACCTGAATAGTTACATCTGTCAAAGGACTGAGTGCCCTCCTTTTCTACAACAGTTATTAATTTACAAATCCGTTTAACTTTCTGGAGCAAATTTTTATAAATTATATTATATATATATATATATATATATATATATATATATATATATATATATATATATATATATATATATATATATATATACACACACACACACACACACACTTTTTACATAGAAATATATATATATATATATATATATATATATATATATATATATATATATAAATATATTCAGTGCACATTGTGCCACATGTATTCATCTCTGGAGCAGCAGCTTCAGGGTGAATACCGCTGTGACAAATGTGAGCATGTTGCCCACCTGGAAGCTCGTATTAGAGATCTAGAGGAGCAAAATGCAACATTGAGGGCGATTGACATTCTTACAGAGCAAGCAGTTAGTGGGGTAGAAATGGAGGTTGGAGAAATTAGCCAGAAGGCCCAAGTAGGGAGCTGGGTTAATGTAGTTAGAGGGACTGGAAAGGGGGCAAGGAAAAGTTGGGCGATGATGCGAGGGCCTCAGTATCAGAGATGGCAACCCTAGTGGATACTGGTCTCCCTAACAGCCGGGGGAACAGCTCAAATAGTAGTGTGGGGGATGGTAACGCAGGTAGGCCAAGACAGTTAGTTGTGGTAGGGGATTCTATAATCAGGAAGACGGATAGAATAATTTGTCGCCAAGACCACCTCAACCGAATGGTTTGCTGTCTCCCTGGTGCCAGGGTTCGGCATGTGGTGGAAAGGGTGGACAAATTACTAGGGGGGGGGCTGGGGATGACCCAGCTGTCATGGTCCATGTGGGAACCAACGACAGAATACATGGTAGGTGGAGGTCCTTGAAGAATAATTACAAGGAACTAGGTGCCAAGCTGAAGGGAAGGACCTCTAAGGTTGTGTTCTCTGGAATACTTCCTGTGCCATGCGCATCGCAGGAAAGACAGCGGGAGCTTAGGGAGTTAAATGCATGGCTTAAGTCGTGGTGTGAGGGGGAAGGGTTTGGGTTTTTAGAGCACTGGGCTGACTTTTCATTGGGGTACAAACTCTATTCTACGGATAATTTGCACCTGAATGGAAGGGGGTCTGCTGTGCTGGGGGAGAGAATCCTGGAAGGGGGGGCTGAGTATTTAAACTAGGTGAGTGGGGGGAGGATAATAAAGCAAAGAAAGCAGACAGTGGGATGGATATGTTAGAGAGGGGTCAGGACATAATGGTGGGTGGAGAGGAGTCCTGTGGGGAGAGGTTAAGAGCAGTGGATAAGGAGATCCATGGGTTACAAACCAGCTGTAAAAATAAATGTAGCCCGAAAAATTGTAATCCCAATAATTCAAAAAATTCCATTAGCCCCAATAACTCAATAACTACAATAAGCCCCATTAACTCAAAAAATACTGTTAGCCCCAATAACTTAAATAACAACGTTAGACGCAATAACGCAAAAAATCCCATTAGCCCCAATAACTCTGAAAATCCCATTAGTGAGACTATATGTGTAAAACTTAATGGAAATGTAAAGTGTATGTTCACAAATGCCAGAAGCCTAGCAAATAAAATGGGGGAGCTTGAGGCCTTGATACTAGAGGAACATATTGATATAGTTGGGGTCACTGAGACATGGCTGGACTCCTCGCATGACTGGGCTGTCAATCTGCAGGGGTTTACATTGTTTCGCAAGGATAGAATGAACAGGAAAGGTGGTGGAGTCTGTCTGTATGTAAGAAGTGGTATGAAAGTCAGTGTGAACGATGCCATAGTGTGTGATGATTCTGAGGAGGTGGAATCACTGTGGGTAGAATTACAAAAGAAGGGAAATACTGAAAAAATAGTATTTGGTGTAATCTACAGACCCCCTAATATCACTGAAGAGATAGAAGGTTGGCTGTATAAACAAATAGAGAGGGCCGCCCGGGCAGGTGCAGTGGTAATAATGGGAGATTTTAACTATCCAGATATAGATTGGGGCCGGGGGTTGGCTAAAACTTCAAAGGGGAGAAAATTCCTAAATTTATTGCAGGATAATTTTATGGGCCAGTTTGTGGAGGACCCAACAAGAAGTGATGCCTTGTTGGATCTGATCATTTCCAACAACGCAGAGCTGGTTGGTAATGTAACTGTGCGGGAAAACCTTGGTAATAGCGACCACAATATAGTTACTTTTGACTTAAAATGTAGAAAACAAAGACAGGCGGGGAAGGCAAAAACATATAACTTTAAAAAGGCAAAATTCCCTGGGCTGAGGGCTGCACTACAGGACATAGACTGGGGGGAGGTGTTGTCAAATACTGATACAGAAGGTAAATGGGACATCTTTAAATCAACTCTAAATAACTATACAGCTAAATATATACCAAAGGGGAACAAATATAAACGATTAATACTAAATCCTACATGGCTGACAAATGATGTTAAAAGAGCAATAAACAACAAAAAAATAGCCTTCAAAAAATTAAAATCTGATGGGTCAGCGATAACATTTAAACAGTACAAAGAGCTTAATAAAATCTGTAAAAATGTAATAAAAACAGCAAAAATTCAAAATGAGAGACAGGTGGCCAAAGAAAGCAAAACTAATCCTAAATATTTTTTTAGATATATAAATACAAAAAAACCAAGGACAGAGCATGAAGGACCCCTTAATAATGATAATGGGGAGGTTGTCACGGGCGATAAAGAGAAGGCGGAGCTACTGAATGGGTTCTTTAGTTCTGTATACACTATGGAAGAAGGAGCTGACATTGGCCAGGTCAGTGCTGGTAACACATCATGTAATGTACTGAACTGGCTTAATGTAGAGATGGTACAAGGTAAGTTAAGTGATATAAATGTAAGCAAATCTCCAGGGCCGGATGGACTACACCCAAGAGTTCTTAGAGAGGTAAGTTCAGTAATATCTGTACCCTTGTTCATGATATTTAGAGATTCTCTGGTGTCTGGTATTGTGCCAAGGGACTGGCGCAAGGCTAAAGTGGTACCAATCTTCAAGAAGGGCTCTAGGTCTTCGCCAGGCAATTATAGACCGGTAAGTCTAACGTGCATTGTGGGTAAATTGTTTGAAGGACTTATAAGGGATTACATACAGGAATACATAGGGGATAATAGTATTATAAGTGATAGCCAGCATGGGTTTACTAAGGATAGAAGTTGTCAAACCAATCTAATTTGCTTTTATGAAGAGGTGAGTAGAAACCTTGACAGAGGAATGGCTGTGGATATAGTGTTTCTGGATTTTGCTAAAGCGTTTGATACTGTCCCTCATAGACGTCTGACAGGTAAGTTAAGGTCTTTGGGTTTGGAAACTTTAGTTTGTAACTGGATTGAACACTGGCTCATGGATCGTACCCAGAGAGTGGTGGTCAATGATTCGTATTCTGATTGGTCCCCGGTTATTAGTGGTGTACCCCAAGGTTCAGTACTGGGCCCGCTGCTGTTTAATTTATTTATCAATGATATAGAGGATGGTATTAACAGCTCTGTTTCTATCTTTGCAGATGACACCAAGCTTTGTAGCACGGTACATTCTATAGAGGATGTGCATAAGTTACAAGATGACTTGGACAGACTAAGTGTCTGGGCATCCACTTGGCAAATGAGGTTCAATGTGGATAAATGTAAAGTTATGCATCTGGGTACTAATAACCTGCAGCATCATATGTCTTAGGGGGGATTAAACTGGCAGAGTCACTGGTAGAGAAGGATCTGGGTGTACTTGTAGATCACAGACTACAAAATAGCATGCAATGTCAGGCTGCTGCTTCCAAAGCCGGCAGGATATTGTCATGTATAAAAAGAGGCATGGACTCAAGGGACAGGGACATAATACTCCCCCTTTATAAAGCATTGGTACGGCCTCACCTGGAATATGCTGTTCAGTTTTGGTCGCCTGTTCATAAAAGGGACACTGCGGAGTTGGAAAGGGTGCAGAGACGCGCGACTAAACTAATATGGGGCATGGATCATCTTAGCTATGAGGAGCGATTAAAGGAGTTACAATTGTTTAGTCTTGAG
Organism: Hyla sarda; assembly: GCF_029499605.1. Classification (NCBI taxonomy): domain Eukaryota; kingdom Metazoa; phylum Chordata; class Amphibia; order Anura; family Hylidae; genus Hyla; species Hyla sarda. The sequence goes on from NC_079191.1 coordinate 352,908,702, forward strand.
AAGAGACGTTTAAGGGGGGATATGATAAACGTATATAAGTATATAAATGGCCCATACAAAAAATATGGAGAAAAACTGTTCCAGGTTAAACCCCCCCAAAGGACGAGGGGGCACTCCCTCCATCTGGAGAAGAAAAGGTTTAGTCTAAAGGGGCGACACGCCTTCTTTACCGTGAATTTATGGAATGGTCTACCTCAGGAACTGGTCACAGCAGGAACAATTAACAGCTTTAAAACAGGGTTAGATACATTCCTGGAACAAAATAACATTAATGCTTATGCAGAATTATAAAACTACATCCCTTTCCCTTATCCCCTTAAACCCTTCCCTTCAATTCCCTGGTTGGACTTGATGGACGTATGTCTTTTTTCAACCATACTAACTATGTAACTATATATAGATATAGATATATATATATATATATGTTTTTTCCTGGATAACCCCCTTTTTTTCACATGATTTTGTTAGATTAACCCTTGAGTGCGCTAACAAGGTGATTTTAGTGCTCCCCCTGCTGTAACTGAGTCCATGAGAGTCCCCTTCAGTTTATATTGGTCTCTCTGTTGCGAGAGATGAAATTTCCCAAACAACATACAGTGAGCAGCAGATTTCAGGGAAGAAACACACCCAGTGGCCAAAACTTTAGAAACCTTTTATTGGGACGAGGAGCAACTAAATGTTTTGCAACCCCTGTAGTTCTGCCAGAGTCTTAATATGGCTGTCATTAAAGTAAACATAAGAATCATTCCACAATCCTAGATTCCTGAACTACAAATGTTCCAAGTAAGGCTGGGTTCACATATGTCCGACGTGATCCCAGGTTTAAACTCAACGCAACTGCTACAACTAGGTCAACATGCATCAGTTGTTTAGTCTCCAGCATCAATTATTTCTGAATGCCGGAAAGGGGAACACAGGAAGATGCGTTCCCCTGTCCTGAATGTCTAGTCATTCTGCGTCCAATTTGAGATGCCGGATAAACGTGAACTGTCCCATTAAAGTAATGGGATCAGTTCTATCATCAGTTTCCCCTCCATCGCTTTTTAGCAAGCAACGGAGGGAAAAAATGACAGATGCCGTACACATGAGGACAAGCCCCTACATTGTGGCACAAGTATAAATTGGGTGGCATTATCTACTGCAGTTTCAGGCTGTGTCCATACACTAAGGTCGTGTTGCAATAATAATTTAGCAATTTTTGTTCTAAAATCACTGCAAATATGTTGGGGTTTAACCACAGTTTTTGAAAATTGTAGCACATGAAAGCAATGTTACCACAACAACATGGGGAACTTGTCAAAAAATTTGATTCGGCTGATTTGCCAAATTTTCCGAAAAACTTTGGTTCGATCCGAATTTATTTGTGGCATATTGCTATTAAAAACGGCTATTTCCGGCCTACAGAGAGCCTCAATAGGGGTGTAGAACACTTTGCCTTGTCGTAACACTCATAGGGAGTGTGCGGTGTTAGTGAAATAATACTGTTATTCAGTATGACATGCAGATTACCGGCATCTCTATTAGAATCACTGCCGCAGAGCGGCACAATGACAGAGTCTGGTAATTGGAAACTTTAAATCCTTTTTAAAGGACCCATTGGAGGGAAAGTCAGGTGCCAGCAGCCGCAGTAATTCCACCTCCAATAGTGTATAACTGCTGCAGGGTGTAAGTTGCTGCAGTGAAAAAGCTTGTACTTGTATCTTAAAAATCAAGCTGGTGGTCTGCCGCGAGACCAGCTACCGCCTGTCCCAGCCCCTGCCTCTCAGCGCAACCCCATACGCATGACTGAGTGTCCACTTGAAAAGGGAGGGACTGCAGCACCAGCAACTTGAGCAGGAGCACATTCAGCTTCTGCGCTGTTGGATGAGTGGGGGCATACTGATAAGTTGCTTTAGTGAAAAAGCTCGTACTTAAAATCGAGCTAGCGGTCTGCCGCGAGGCCAGAGACCGCCTGTCCCAGCCCCTTCCTCTCAGTGCCCACCCACCGCATGCTCATGACTGAGGGTCCCGGGTGCCCGAAGGGTTTACTTTGAAAAAATACTGTCAAACTAGAAGATCAATTAACAGGAAGATCACATGGCAGCACAATGACAGAACTTAGAGGGGGCAGCAGCATGATGAGACCATAGGGCGGCACTATGATCGAGCCTGGATGTGGCAGCAGTATGAGGAGATCATATGGCAGCACAATGACAGAGTCTCAAGGTGCTGCCTGAGGAAGCTGCCCATGCGCAGAGAAATGCGTTGCATCCTGGTATTAAAGTCCGTTTTTATCCTCCTTGCTGTGTCCTGGTCAGTCAGTACCGTTTGAGCCGGTTACCTCCATTGAAACCAACTTCTGCACTTTCATCTGATATCATATACCGGAGGGCAGCAGACGACCATTTATATATTGTGCCTGAAACATTGTTGTGTCTGAATCTACACAACAAACCAGGGTGAGAAGTTAACCATTTGTTCTCTCACACTGGGTATTGATGGGTTTTACCCTATGGAGCGCTTGTTCTTTCACTCCCACAGTCTGGAGGTGGTGGCAGCCTATGTAAGCCGCAGAGCGGCACAATGACAGTAGTGTGTCAGCAGTTTGTCCTCCTGCAGGCCTGCCAGTATCACATGCTTGTCTAAAATATCAAGCCATGCACGTGTAAGTAAACGCGGCTGGTACTGCAAAACTGTGTATGAAACTCTGAATGTTTCATTTAATCAGTTATGGTTTAATTTCTTGCTCCAACCTTTGGATTCTTGTGGTAATTCCAGAATGAATATATGATGACAAGAGACGATTGAATTTTCAGAAAACGTAATTTGTCTTGATTAGCCGAATTTTCAGAAAAAGTGTGTTTCAGTCAGATTTGCGTTGAATAGCTATTGAAAACTGACACGAGCCAGTGGAGACCAAATTACGACAGAATGACACAGCCTGGAGGTGGCAGCAGCCGTGGTAATTCCAGCTTCAATAGTGTATAATTACTACTACAAGATTAATATAACATGATCACATGGCGGCACAATGACAGAGCCTAGAGGTGGCAGCAGCCTGACAAGACCATAGGGCCTCACAACTGGAAAGATTAAAGATATTTTTAAAAATGTAAATTGAAGATTTTAAATAGATGATTAACATGAAATTATAATTTAATGTGCCAGCAGCGTGAGGAGACCACATGGCAGCAGAATGACAGCCTGGAGGTGGAGGCAGCATGAGGAGACCATATAGTGGCTGAATGACAGCCTGGAGGTGGCGGCAGCTTGAGGAGACCACATGGTGGCAGAATGACACAGCCTGGAGGTGGAGGCAGCATGAGGACACCAAATGGCGGCAGAATGACACAGCCTGGAGGTGGCGGCAGCATGAGGAGACCATATAATGGCTGAATGACAAACCTGGAGGTGGCGGCAACATGAAGAGACCATATAGTGGCAGAATGACACAGCCTGAAGGTGGCGGCAGTATGAGGAGACCGTATAGTTGCTGAATGACACAGCCTGGAGATGGCAGCAGCAGCATCAGGAGTCCTGAAAGTGACCCGGTGACAGAGTGGGGCAGTGGGTGGCAATACCAGTACGTGCTGACAAAGGTGGGTGAAAGAAGGAGCACTTGGCATCAGATGTGTGGCATCAGGCGGGTGGCAGGATCAGTATTGTAGATGAGGCAGGTAGGCAGAAGAAATTGGTCTCTTGTCAAAGTGTTGGTGTGCAGAAGTAATTATTGAGGATATGCATTAGCTAAAACTTAACTTTTAATAATATTCTAAGGATAAAATATATGGACTAACATTTTTTTTTAAATCAAACAAAAGGAAAGGTGTGCAAAAAACATCATGTGTCACCGACACCACCAAGTATTGATGTGATGCAAAAACCTCTACAAAAAGGTGGAAGGGAACAACATATGGTCCATTTTAACAGGTGGGGGTAAAAACGGACCCTCTAAGGCCCTACTCTCGCCCTATTAATTCCCTTCTTCAAAAGTGTTACTCGCCCTAAAAAGGGTGGCCCCACACAGGAAACTCTCCCTATTTCCACCTACAAACACTGTCATTTCCTAAGGTTTTTAGGTGGAAATAGGGAGAGGTTCCTGTGTGGGGCCACCCTTTTTAGGGCGAGTAACACTTGCCTCCCTAAGGTGGAAGGGAACAATGTATGGTCCAGTGTAAAAGGTAGGGGTAAAAACTGACCCTGTAAGACCCTACTCTCGCCAAGAGGGGAATTAATAGGGCGAGAGTAGAGCCTTACAGGGTCAGTTTTTACCCCCCATCTGTTACAATGGACCATACTTTTTTCCTTCCACCTTTTAGAGGTTTTTGCATCACATCAATACTTGGTGGTGTTGGTAGAACATGGTGTTTTTTGCACACCTTTCCTTTTTGTTAACTTAAAAAAAATTTGGGTTCCATATATTTTATCCTAAGAAAAGTTAAGTTTTAGCCAATGCATATCCTCAATACTTACTTGTGGTCCGATGCGGAGGAATTTCTGTAACTGGGAAACAGCACCTTAAATATTTATTTGCAGTACCCATATTTGTGTTGATGTGGCACCTTAGTCAATCAACTCTGATGCATCAGGCATTGGTGGGTGGAAATCCTGGCTGATCCAAGCCTGATTCATCTTCACAAAGGTCAGTCTCTCCACATTTTTGGTGGACAGGCGAGTTCGCCTTTGGGTGGCCCCCGCTGCACTAAACATCCGCTCTGATGGCACACTACTGGCCAGGCAGGACAGCTTTTCCAGGGAAAACTCTGCTAGTTGCAGCCACAAATCCAGTTTGGCTGCCCAGAAGTCCAGCTGATCTTCAATGTAGGTTGGCATGGCCATGTCAAGGTATGCCCCCACCTGCTGGTTCAGATCCTGATCAAGGGATATGTGCTGCTGATGAGTTGCTTCACTATGTGACTTTAGACTCAGGCTGCTGCTGATTGAGCAGGTACTGCTCCTGCTACCGCCGCCCCTCCCCAGCATCCATGCCAGTGTAAGGTGAGTGCAGAGGGCCCCCCTGAGTCAGACCTGCGAGAAGATGGACAATGGCGAAGATAGGTATCGGCCAACTGACTACGTAGGATGTCTCTGTAGTAGGTCAGTTTTACCTCCCTCTCAGTGGGTGTAAAAAAGGCCCCCCATTTTGTTTCGGTAGCGAGGGTCCAATAAGGTGGAGAGCCAGAAGTCATCCCGCTGCCAAATGGTGACAATTCAGCGCTCACTACGCAAGCGAGCATGCATTGTGTCATTTGTGCAAGTAACTCTGAGGGACTCTCTGCCTCCATCTCCACTGCATACTGCCACAGTGTGTCTGGGTCCTCTGTCTTGTCTTCATCATCACCCTGTAGCTCCTCTGGTTGCTCCTGCTCCTCCTCTCCTGTTAGATGACTAGAAAAACCATCCATTTCGCTACACATTGCCTGTGCTCCACTGTCCCCCTCCTCCTCTTCCAGTTCTCATGCTCATGTAGATATTTTACTATAGAAATCATTAACATTAAACAAAAAAAATGATGAAGATGTTCACTTACTGGACATAGACCACAGGGAGTACGCACTAAACCTGCTGGCTGTATGATAGGATTCACTGCTCTGAAAAGTTTCATCTGTCCATCCACACTGCCCACAGTCCCCTCTTTAGCAGCTATAATAGTCATCTCTACTTTCCCATCATAAATTAGGGTGTTGAGGATAGTTTCTATGTCTTCCATTGATAGTTCAACCTTAAACAGGAAAACAATGAATTGCAAGCAAAATCTCAAATATAAAAAAATTAACAAAAAATAGCAGGCCGAATGTAAAACAATATTTATTTAGCAATCAAATACATGTATGGGATAAATTCTAAAGTGAACAGTTTAATAATGATAATTATAGTTTGGAATAATAATCCCCCTGTGAAAAGATATAATTTATGCTGTGAAAATATGTACTACAGATTCTAACAGGATGAATTTAAATAATGGAATATGGAAATACTACATCATGATAGGGATGCTTTAGGATATGTTCACACTGCAGAATTCCACGAGTAGAATTCTGCGCAGTGAACATTACCATCAGTGTGAATGGGTCTTCCGCGAGACCCGTTCACACCGAGGAATTTCAGCAGCGGACAATTCCGCCGCTGAAATTGTTCCGCGCAAAAAAAAGAACATGTTCTTTCTTTGTGCGGAATTCTGCGAGCACTGCATAGCCATCAATGGTGATGGTGCCGTGCCGCGCGACCCTACCACCGCAGTCTGTACAAACCCTTAAAGGGGTATTCCAGGAAAAAACTTTTTTATATATATCAACTGGCTCCAGAAAGTTAAACAGATTTGTAAATTACTTCTATTAAAAAATCTTAATCCTTTCAGTACTTAAGATCTTCTGAAGTTAAGGTTGTTGTTGTCTGTCTAAGTCCTCTCTGATGACACCTGTCTCGGGAAACGCCCAGTTTAGAAGAGGTTTGCTATAGGGATTTGCTTCTAAACTGGGCGTTTCCCAAGACAGGTGTCATCAGAGAGGACTTAGACAGAAAAGAACAACCTTAACTTCAGAAGATCATAAGTACTGAAAGGATTAAGATATTTTAATAGAAGTAATTTACAAATCTGTTTAACGTTCTGGAGCCAGTTGATATATATAAAAAGTTTTTTTCCTGGAATACCCCTTTAAGCATTACAGGTTGCACACTGAAATCGATAGATGTCTTGTTCCTTCTGAGAGAAAGAAGCTCTGTTGTAGCTCCACCCTTACAAATAGACGAAGATCCTGCACAGGGGGCTTCATATTAAAATGTAATCTCTACAACCTCTTTAAGTTAGATGCCTACCTTGCTAATGCCAAGTTCACAAATATACTTCCAAACTTCATGGGATGAGCCAAAAGAACTGTTCCTCTGAATCATGGGGTTCTGCTTCCCGTCTCTGGCAGCTTCTGCCTGGTACAAGCAATGAACAAAGCTGTAAACTGAAACTCAATACACACAAAGTAAAAGAACTACAGAACAGAATGAAAGACTAACTGTATTTATTAGTGGTAGTCTTATTAACGTATAACTTGTTTCCATTTTTGCCCATAAATCATTAGTACAAGTTGCGATAAGAAGCTTTTTAGTAAATATTTTAAAAAATGCTTCTTTCTCCAGTTGTTACTCTAGCCTAATATTTTAGCTTCACTGAAAGATTAGGCTACAGCTTCTGCAAACAGAAGTTTATGTAGAGGGAAGCAGAAAAAAACAATTACTGCCTATAGTAAGTGTTTACTGGCTCACAGTAACAGAGCTCAGTGCTGCTCTATAATGTCCTCCATGCTACTGCTACCACATGTGTGCTGAGCTAAGGGAAAACTGACAACTAAAGATGGAGCCTGCAGAGCAGAAAACTGGTGATCATTTCCAGATACAAGTTATTTGTCAGAAATAGTGCTGCTCCTCAGGTACACACAGAACAGCTGAAATGACCGGTATATGCCTTAACACACTGGTATACCTTAACACAAAAAGAAAGTTGCTCTTAGTTCAAAGATAATTTGGTTAATTAAATACAATAATAACCTAAACCCATTACAAGTTTAAAATTACCCCCCTTTCCTAATTTTCAAAACAACAAATAAAAATAAAATAAAAATAAAAGCATATTTGGTATCCCTAAAATTGCACATTTTTGGTCACATCACATGAGGGAAAATAAATTAATTCTACGACAGATTCGCTATATTGCATGGTAAAAAAAAAAAATGTCACTAGAAAGTAAATTTGGTCCTTCAAAAAAAATGTATAAATAAAAATTTAAAAAAAGGCTCTGTAGATGAAGCATTATAGCTTTTAGAAGGCAAGAAGAAAAAATGAAAATGCAATAATGAAGATAACCCCATTCTTAAAAACGTTGATCAGCTTCCATATGCATATAGCCTATTTTATCTGGAAAAATAAAAAACTGTGTACAGGCTCCAGCTATCATACAGACTTTTTTCTTATTCAATTTTGGTCAGATTCATAGTCAGGAGAGGTTGTTCCTGGATAAGATGCTAATTTAAGGAACAGAATGCCAATACATATTAAAGAGGTACTCCGCGGCTCATCATTTGGAACAAAACGTTCTCAACGCTTGCATTGAGGGGGTGGGGTGATGACATCATGAGCTCCCGGCGCCGGCTCTAAGCGTTTGGAACGTTTTGTTCCAAACGCTGAGCAGCGGAGTACCCCTTTAAAGTGTCATGCACTCTAATGCTATAATATTACACACAATATATATATATATATATATATATATATATATATATATATATATATATGTGTGTGTGTGTTTTTAACCACATAAAATTATTGCTATACATTAGACTCTTGGTGGAAAATGTCATATAAAATTTATTAAGATTAAATAAGAAATATGAAATTACCTTGGTTTGCAAGAATTTAAAACACTGTTGGTTTAGTACTTCTACAAATTCAGATTCAAAGTCTTGGTCACTATACCAAGCACCACCAGTCACTGATCGGTCAGGTTGTACATTATACAGCATGTACACCTTCTTTTTTGAAGCCTTCAAAAGAACATGAACACAATTATTTACAGTGTAGGTGTAAGTGAAGCATTTACCATTGTAGGTGTAAGTGAAGCATTTATCATTGTAGGTGTAAGTGAAGCATTTACCATTGTAGGTGTAAGTGAAGCATTTACCATTGTAGGTGTAAGTGAAGCATTTACCATTGTAGGTGTAAGTGAAGCATTTACCATTGTAGGTGTAAGTGAAGCATTTTTCTACACCTTTTTTTTGTGTGCTGGTAATGTGTAGGAGAACCAAATTTATTAAATGGTCGCAGAGCATTTGATACATTTTGTGCAGTTCACATTCTCTGAAATTTCTCTCTTCACATTTACCACCAAAAAGCTAAGTCTGGGCTGGTGACGTTTTAGAGACTTTTCAGTGGCTATGCGCCTTTTTTGCGCCTTTTCACAAAAGTTCATAAAACCCTTCCATATCATGTGTATTGCCAAAATCAGTGGATTGCAATTCAAAATCAGCAAAGATGTGTAAACAAAAAGGCGCAAATAAATCCTGCTTGCGCCTTTTCTAGACACAAAGGGGGAGATCAAAACCTGTCCAGAGGAAAAGTTGCCCAGTTGTCCATAGCAACTAATCAGCTCGCTTCTTTCAATTTGCAGAGACCTTATTAAAAATGAAAGAAGCGATCTGATTGGTTGCTATGGGCAACTTTTCCACTGGACAGGTTTTGATAAATCTCCGCCAAAATGTCTAAAGACAATGATAAATGTCAGTCATTGTCTTTAAGCATTGCTTTTGACATAAGACACAGGCATGTCAAAAGTTTAGATCTGTCAGGGTCTCACTGCGAGACCTCTTCTGATTGTTACATATTGCCCGGGGTTAAGCATATGGCTGGGCAGGAGACATCCTCAATAAACTTACAATGGAGCCCTTCTCTTCCATTCAATCTAAATGTAACTGCTTTTCCTGCCTACATCTAGAGATTGTAAAGTATCACCACAGACTCAGACTGAGCTACACTTTTCACATGTCTAAACTGTATTTAAATGACAGTAGTAGCTTCAATTATATTATTAAAGGGGTACTCCAGCTCTAGAATCATATTCCCCTATCAAAAGGATAGGGGATAAGATGTCTGATCACGGGGTCCCGCCGCTAGTGACCCTGTTATCTCGGCTGCAGTACCCCAGACATCCGGTGGAGGAGCGAATTTCTACTGGCAATGCGGGGCGGAGGCTCATGATGTCATGGCCATGCCCCCCTCAATGCAAGTTATGGGAGGGACAGCTTTTTCAGGGATCAGTTCAGTTTTGAAGTGAATTTGAGGGTCTTTATGTTAGAAATACCCCATAACGGACTTGACTATAAAAACTGCACCCCTTAAAGTATTCAAAATGACATTCAGAAAGTTTGTTAACCCTTTAAATGTTTCACAGGAATAGCAGCAAAGTTGGAGAAAATTCAAAATCTTCATTTTTTTTACACTAACATGTTCTTGTAGACACATTTTTTTTTCATTTTTACAAGGGGTAAAAGGAGAACCCCCCCCCCCCCCCCACCAAAAAAAAAAAAAAATGTAACCTAATTTTTCTTTCGAGTAAGGAAATACCTCATATGTTAATGTAAAGTGCTCTGTGGGTGCACTAGAGTGCTCAGAACGGAAGGGGCAACAATGGGATTTTGGAGAGCGAATTTTGCTGAAATGGTTTTTGGGGGGCATGTCACATTTAGGAGGCCCCTATGGTGCCAGAACGGCAAAAAAACTACACCCCTCAAGGAATGTAACAATGGGTATGGTGAGCCTTAACACCCAATAGGTCCTTGACAAAGTGTCGTTAAAATGGGACACTACAATGCTGATACCCCATATTTTTTATTTTCACAAAGGGTAATAGGAGAAAAAGCTCCCCAAAATTTGTAACCCCATTTCTTCTGAGAATGGAAATACCCCATATGTGGATGTAAAGTGCACTGCAGGCACACTACAGGGCTCAGAAGAGAAGGAGCGCCATTATGCTTTTGGAGAGAGAATTTGGTTGGAATGGAAGTCAGGGGCATTTACAAAGCCCCAGTGGTGCCAGAACAGCATGTTAGTGTAAAAAAATTAAATTTTTTCACACTGACAGGCTGGTGTAGACCCAAACTTTACCTTTTCATAAGGGGTGAAAGGAGAAAAAGCCCCCAAAAAGTTGTAATGCAATTTCTCCCAAGTACGGAAATGCCCCATTTGTGGCCATAAACAGTTTCCTTGAAATACCACAATGCCCCGAATTGAGAGAGCACCATGCGCATTTGAGGCCTAAATTAGGGATTCGCATAGGGATGGACTCTGATGCAAGCATGGTGTTTGCCTCCGCCTCCAGCTGGAGGCATACTAGTACAAGTCCCAGCATGCCCTTTGGCTGTTCGTGCATGGTGGGAGTTGTAGTTATGCAACAGTTATAGGCACACTTTTTCATAGAAAAAGTGTGTCTCCAGCTGTTCCATAACTACAACTCCCATCGTGCCCTTTGGCTGTGCATGCTGGGATCTGATGCTAAGCAACAGCAGGATGCAAACAGCGCTTACCTCCTGCTGTTGGATCCCTCCGCCACTTACCTCCGGCACTCAGGAGAGCACCGCCAATCGGGACCGCCACTACATAGGACCCCATTACCCAGGTGAGCCTCCCCACACCCCCCACCGCCAATCACCTGCTGATGCCGCACTGCAGGACGCATGATTGGTCGGGCCGACTAATCACGCTGATGGTGAGGTGGCACCTCACTCCTGTTGGGCAAGGGTGATTGGTGTCTTCTCAGACAGAACCAATCACCCTTTTTTGGTGGGATTGATCAGAAAACGCTGCAAATCGCCCGTTTGAATTGACTGATGATTTGCGCCCCCCAGATGTTGGCACGGGACGTCTGCTGAATGATTTCAGCAGGCATCCCGTTCCGTTGACCACCCGGTTACCGGCTGTGAACGGAAATGTCCAGGGCGTACAGGTACGCCCTGGGTCCTTAAGTGCCAGGGCGTATCTCAGGCATGTGGAATTCCTATCGCCCGACGCCCCATATGGTAAGTGACGTAAATGTAAAAAAATTAAATAAATAATAATAATACCAAACACCAGAATTGCAATTTTTATAATATCCCAGAAAAAAAGTTAAAAGCGATTAATAAGTCAAATCAATCCCAAAATGGTACCGATACGAAAAAAACTGATTATGGCTCAAAAAATAAGCCCTTATACAGCCTGGTATGATTTTTTTTTATTTTTTTAAAGCTATAGTGGTCAGAAAATGGCAATTAAAAAATAAATAAATATAAAAAAATTTAAATCGAAAAAGTTCCGAATTTTTTTTTTTATTAGTAAAACATGACAAAAACTATACAAATCTGGTATTGCTGTAATCAAGTATCAAAATTAAATGTTAGATGACCACAAGGTAAATGGCGTAGAAGAGAAAACCCCCAAATTTGCTAAATTATCTTTTACTATCACTTCACCAATATACATATATATATATATTTTTTGGTTCGGAGAATGTTATTGAAAAATTAAAAAGGTATCATTATTGTAGGTAGTTATGGCTATGATAGAGCGAGGAGGAAAAAAACGAGAGAGTGTACAAGCGAAAATTGGGCAGGGCAAGTGTATCGTCATGAGGGCCAAGTAGATTTTGCTCCGTTTTAGTCCCATGGACAAGTATTTTTTTTAAATTAAATTTCCACACCCCTGTACCTGTAAGCCCTGTGTCCTGGATGGGTTAAAGGGAACCCATGGTGTCCCCTGATGTGTTTTAGTAAATGATGCCTTATGAAATAATTCTGTAACATCTTTTCTGATAGCTCTGTGCTATGTTGATTTTTTACCACCCAAATGAATTAAAAAACCTTGTCAAAAGAGAGCAACCCTACAGTCTGATCTTGTTAGAGTGGAGAGTGTCAGTTTGTTTAGGCTATGTTCACACAGGCAGAACTTGTGCTGAATGTCTGCACGGAATATACCATACAGACATGCAGCAGAGTCTCATTGATTTCAATGATTGATTTTAATTGATTTGTTGTTTTAGACCTACATACCTGTCTCTAATCTGTGGTCCGGTTAACCCGTTATCTTCCTCCATTTGGGCACTGGGCAGAGCTTCACGACGTCACCACTGACCAGCCTCACTGCAAGCAGTCTTAGGGAAACAGCAGCTGTGACGTCATGAATCTCCGCCCGGTGCCCGAAGGGAGGAAGATAACGGGTTAACTGGGGAAACAACTAATCGATTAATCGACAACTAATTGATAAAAATAATGGTTAGTTGCAGCCCTTACGCAGAGTTAATAAAAGAGGATTGAACAGGATACATATTTACCAGAATATTACTAGAAACTTCCTAAAGACATTTTTTGTAGAGGTTATAAAAAGGTTTTCTCTTCTTTTTAAAACTGTACGCAATGAGCTGACAATGGAGTTTGAGCCATGGTTTTAGCCATGCTGGCGTGACCTTACAGAGATGTGTATACATAAACTTGCCGTTATTCCTCATTTCTCAGTGTTTTAAAGAGGTAGTCTGATATCAAAACTTATTTCATAACATGTAATACCGTATATACTCGAGTATAAGCAGAGTTTTTCAGCACGATGCTGAAAACGCCCCCCTCGGCTTATACTCGAGTGAACTCTCCGCCTGTCAATCCCTTCTCAGTGGTCTTCAACCTGCGGACATCCAGATGTTGCAAAAAACTACAACTCCCAGCATGCCCGGGCTAGTGATGTTGCCTTGAACGTCCCTATGCGTCTTCGTCAAGGCAATGTCACTAGTCCGGGGCCAGCCCGGAGCGCGGACAAGAGGGCTCCCCTGGTGAAGATGGACGGCCCGGAACGACTAATCCTTCCCACCGGACGGTCCCTGCAGCATAGATGGCCCGGACCAGCTCACCCTTCCTTCCCACCGAGGGGAGGTGAGTAGAAAACTAAAGGGGGATCTGGATGATGACGAAGGCCGCAGTGGTCTTCAACCTGCGAACCTCCAGAGGTTTCAAAACTACAACTCCCAGCATGCTGGGAGTTGTAGTTTTGCAACATCTGGAGGTCTGCAGGTTGAAGACCACTGATGAAGGGATTGACACGCGGTGATGATGAAGGGGGGGGGGGGATGATGAAGGGGGTCTGGATGAGGACATGAGGGGGGGGGGGGGGAGATGATGTATTTCCCACCCTAGGCTTATAGTCGAGTCAATAACTTTTCCTGGGTTATGGGGTGAAATTAGGGGCCTCGGCTTATATTGGGGTTGGCTTATACTCGAGTATATACGGTATCTCTGTGCCAGAAAGTAAAAAATAAATAAAAAATAAATATATAAACTAAACGGATAAGTGACCTCTTACCGCTACTGACTTTACAGCTTTAATAAGCTTCTTGCTTTCCATGTTCTTCAGGATCTTGTTGATCTCAGTAAGCGGAAGGTTACTTTTATACCGTATATCTCTGCTCCATATTCCTAGGAAAACCAGGCACGTATATAAATACATATACAGTCAAACCCTACATAGCATTGAACAATGGTGTTCTAGAGAGATGATCTGCATGGTAGAATGCAAAGAACATGATGGAACAGATATCTGTCACCGGAAATCTGTCTAGATAAAAGAGGTGGTCTATGAAAAGGTTTTACTGTATTATAACAAATTTTTTTTTCATATCTCTATCTCTCTCTCTCTATCTGAATGGAAAGTATAGTACCCCTCAAGAAAATGCTGCAGCCATCCGGTGAATTAGTAGGTTACACCTCGCACACTCTCGCCAATACTGGGTGTTGCATGCAGCACAGTGCGTCTCACAGGCAATGGCAAGGTTGCCAAACAATGTTGCTGTGGAGTCCCAGCTTACAGCACAAACACCCTAAATCTAACAATTCTCTATGCCTGCCACTTTTAGGGTCTATTCACAAGTACAGTATTCTGGGCATATTTAATGCACATAATTTAACGGGGTACTCCGGTGGAAACCAACTGGTGCCAGAAAGTTAAACAGATTTGTAAATTACTTCTACTAAAAAATCTTAATCCTTGCAGTACTTAATAGCTGCTGAATACTACAGAGGAAATTATTTTCTGTCTGTCCACAGTGCTCTCTGCTGACACCTCTGTACATATCAGGAACTGTCCAGAGTAGGAGAAAATTCCCATAGAAAACCTATGTTGCTCTGGACAGTTCCTAAAACGGACAGAGGTGTAAGCAGAGAGCACTGTGGACAGACAGAAAAGAAATTCAAAAAGAAAAAGATTTCCTCTCTAGTATACAGCTAATAAGTACTGGAAGGATTAGAATTTTTTAATAGAAATAATTTACAAATCTAATATAAACAAAATGGAGAGGCTCCTGTCTATCTGACCGTCACTAAAGACCCGAGCGACCCAACAAACACCTATACCCACGGTGTAAAAAAATAGGAACAATGTATTAAAAGAAAATGGGGCTCAAAGGTCAAAGATATCTGGTTTAGATTAATTTGTATTTATTAATATAGAATATAAAATGAATTAAATAGGGAATGCACAGGGCCCTTGTACTCCCCTAATTAATTTAATATACAGTAAATATATATATTAATCCCAATATAAAAATAGCAGCTAAAAACTAAAATTCAATACAGACTAAAAATAAAAATAACTGTAAAAATTATTCTGCGATTTGAGCCTGTGTGATCAATATAGCGATCGGCTAATCCTGTAGAGAAGCACAGTACAAATGTTCATTCCTGTTCACAGATACAATGTAGCAGCTGCAGATAACAATAAGTCAATTAACATTGTATCTGTCCAGCCAGTGGCAACTAGATTCCACCAATATAATGATACAGTGTAGCGCTTTGTGGATAATCGCTTGAGATCGATCTTTAAGTGTCTCTGTATAAACCGCAAATTATCACATCAACCAGTCGGCAATATAATCCAAAAAATGCTCACCGCTCCCGGGATACCATGGATCTCCCTTCGGTGTAGTCCTGTGGACCGGCTGTATAGCGTATTTCGCCCGGTGACTAGCCTCAGTCAGGGATTGTGCTGCTGGAGTCTCGGCCGACTCCTAAGGACGCAGCACTTGGTGGTGGGCACCGTTTGGGGGGACTGCAGCGCTGTCAAGCAGAGTCCCTTGATCAAACCAACTGGGAAAAAAAGCGGTCAGCAAACATCGAATCCTTGTTGTAGATAGCCCGGTTGGCTTCAAACTTGTAATTAAAGTAGCGGCTGGATGCGGTATACAGAGTGGGTGACCCGGCGGCGTTCCTCGTGCACAGGTCGCGCGCTCGGGAGATAGCACACTGTAACAAATGTCTTGGATCTGTCAGATGATCGCTAGTGCTGTTAGGCAGATGTTCTATATTAGCAGGCTCAATATCGCATATTTAGAATCGCTGGACGCGTTTCAAAACCATCCTCGGTTTTTTCTTCAGCAGCGGAAGAAAAAACCGAGGATGGTTTTGAAACGCGTCCAGCGATTCTAAATATGCGATATTGAGCCTGCTAATATAGAACATCTGCCTAACAGCACTAGCGATCATCTGACAGATCCAAGACATTTGTTACAGTGTGCTATCTCCCGAGCGCGCGACCTGTGCACGAGGAACGCCGCCGGGTCACCCACTCTGTATACCGCATCCAGCCGCTACTTTAATTACAAGTTTGAAGCCAACCGGGCTATCTACAACAAGGATTCGATGTTTGCTGACCGCTTTTTTTCCCAGTTGGTTTGATCAAGGGACTCCGCTTGACAGCGCTGCAGTCCCCCCAAACGGTGCCCACCACCAAGTGCTGCGTCCATAGGAGTCGGCCGAGACTCCAGCAGCACAATCCCTGACTGAGGCTAGTCACCGGGCGAAATACGCTATACAGCCGGTCCACAGGACTACACCGAAGGGAGATCCATGGTATCCCGGGAGCGGTGAGCATTTTTTGGATTATATTGCCGACTGGTTGATGTGATAATTTGCGGTTTATACAGAGACACTTAAAGATCGATCTCAAGCGATTATCCACAAAGCGCTACACTGTATCATTATATTGGTGGAATCTAGTTGCCACTGGCTGGACAGATACAATGTTAATTGACTTATTGTTATCTGCAGCTGCTACATTGTATCTGTGAACAGGAATGAACATTTGTACTGTGCTTCTCTACAGGATTAGCCGATCGCTATATTGATCACACAGGCTCAAATCGCAGAATAATTTTTACAGTTATTTTTATTTTTAGTCTGTATTGAATTTTAGTTTTTAGCTGCTATTTTTATATTGGGATTAATATATATATTTACTGTATATTAAATTAATTAGGGGAGTACAAGGGCCCTGTGCATTCCCTATTTAATTCATTTTATATTCTATATTAATAAATACAAATTAATCTAAACCAGATATCTTTGACCTTTGAGCCCCATTTTCTTTTAATTTACAAATCTGTTTAACTTTTTTGGCACCAGTTGATTTAAAAAAATAAAATTTCCCCCGGAGTACCGCTTTAATAGATACAGATTTTATTCAGCAAATTTCAATGTAAACTAAATGACTGGACACAGCTTCAAAACCTGCGCATCAAATATGCACAGAATACTGTAAGTGAATAGACCCTTAAAGTGTATCTTTAAAGTGTGTGTACCGTGAATTCCACATTGGGCAGTACAGTTACCAAGGCAACCATACGACATCCAGCGAGTTATGTGATCAAGACCTTTTCAAATTATTAGGACTAAAGCATGGAACTCAGGGCTGCCATCAGAAATTTCGGAGCCCCTGACACGGATTAAGGCCTAGGCCCCCACACCCCCGGGGCCCACCACTGATTCTACCCACTAGGGCCAGTTCCAACTCCACCCCCAAGACCTCCCCAACCCTAGGACCTTTTTTTTTTTACTACAAAGAAAGTAAAACTTTAGTATGAATTGGATACTATTTTAATCGTGTGGACCCCCAAAAGTTGCAAAATGATGGTTTTTATTCAATTTTATAATTAATTTTATATTCAATTTTATAATAAATTTTCTGGGGATTTTTTCCATAGATTTAAAATTAGTGATGTCATTACAAAGTACAATTTGTGGCACAAAAAAGCCTCATATGGGTCTGTAAGTGGAAAATTGAATGTGTTATGGCTCTCAGAAGGCAAGGAGGAAAAAACGAACATGCAAAATAAAAATGTCCTTAAAAGGGGTACTCCGCCCCAAACATCTTATCCCCTATCTAAAGGATAGAGGATAAGATGTTAGATCTCTGGGGAACCCCCTGATCTCCATCGCAGCACCCAGTCATTCTGTGCAGAGTGAATTCTGCTCCGTGGCCGATGACTGTTGATGCGGCTGCCGTGCCCCCTCCAAACAAAAAGCAGGGCCCTCAGCCATGTTTTTTTAACTACTAAGTACCCTTACAGCCGGCCGGGTGCCTTCAGCTCAGGGCAGGCTCTCCTCCAAGGTCTCCAGGCCTCTTCATCCGGTATGCTTCTGGTAGCAGGCAGTGCCACTGAGATAATGGGGAGTGCCTGCACACAGCACAGAGTAAAGTCAGTCAGTGTATAGCGGCTGCTCCACCAGAGCCATAAAAAAAATAAAAATAAAAGTTTCTGGCCTTGGGGATCCGGGCCCCTTACTGGGGTACCGGTTGTGCCCCCGTGATGGAACTTGCTGGGCATCATACGATTGACTTGGCAGATGTACTGCCCAGTGTGGAATGCACCTCTCTTCTCTGTAGCTAAAGATCACATTGGACATAAGTTTTTGAAGTACACTTTATGGCATACACATACGGCAGAGGCACAGATCGTTATTGCTATGCATTGTTCAATTCTTTTGTTTGTTCAATTGAATTCACTGCAAAAGGGGAAACAGTACTACATAACAGAAAGGGGCATAGTTAAACGTACCTTTGTTGCCAGCATCTTCAATAATCTGATATACTAATTTTTCCTGGTTGTCAGAACCTTTCATTTTACTAAACACCAGAGAGCCAGAAAAAGAAAGCAAAAATCTAAAGTCAAATAAAAGTCCTCTTACACACAGCTCTGACATGTGCATGAGACTTAAAAGGGGTACTCTGGTGGAAAACTTTATTTTTTTCTTTTTTTTTTTTTAATCAACTGGTGCCAGAAAGTTAAACAAATTTGTAAATTAATTCTATTAAAAAAAAAAAATCTTTGCCCTTCCAGTACTTATTAGCGGCTGTATGATACAGAGGAAATTCTATTCTTTATGAATTTCTTTTTTGTCTTGTCCACAGTGCTCTCTGCTGACACCTGATGCCCATGTCAGGAACTGTTCATAGCAGGAGAGGTTTGCTATGGGGATTTTCTACTGCTCTGGACAGTTCCTGACACGGGCATAGGTGTCAGCAGAGAGCACTGTGGACAAGACAAAAAAAGAAATTCAAAAAGAATAGACTTTCCTCTGTAGCATACAGCCGCTAAAAAGTACTGGAAGGGTAAAGATTTTTTAATAGAAGTCATTTACAAATCTGTTTAACTTTCTGGCACCAGTTGATTTAAATAAAAAAAGAGTTTTTCACTGGAGTACCCCTGGGTATGTTCACACAGTGTATACACAGCATTTCATTACTGTAACAGATGTTAAAGCAACACTCTACCATACTCCCACTTACATACTTTGTGATGCAGTCATAGATTTGAAATAGGTTATATAGATGCAGTAAAGACAAGGCAGTATGGATTACTACAACTTCTCTATTTACATATGCACTGCTGTTGACACCATTTGGCCTATGTTCTTGCCATGTTCAGGGGAGCACATGCAGTGTATACTCAGGGAAATAAACCATGCCCTGAAACTAAAGGCACTCTAAATAATATAAACCCAGCTTTCCTTCCCTACTATGAAAGGAAGAGGTGTTATTACTGTGTTCAGCTGAACCCTAGCTGAGAAACACTCATGTGCACTGTAAAATTGTCTTCTGTGCTGACATCTAGTGGACAAAATAAAAACTGCACTATTTCATCATCTTCATATGTGTAGATCAGCGTTTCCCAAACAGGGTGCCTCCAGCTGTTGCATAAATACAACTCCCAGTATGCCCAAGTAGCCATAAGCTGTCCGGACATGCTGGGAGTTGAAGCTTAGCAAAAGCTGGAGGCACCCTGGTTGGAAAACACTGGTGTAGAGTAAAAAAATAAAATAAATAAATAACACAAATTTATATATACAAATATACACTGCTCAAAAAAATAAAAGGGAACACTTAAAGGGTTACTCCGCTCCCCAGCATCCGGAACATTGAGTACCTGAACGCTGTGTGCGGGCTTCCGTGTTCACGCCTGCCCCCTCGTGATGTCATGTCCCGCCCCCTCAATGCAAGTCTATGGGAGGGGGCGTGACGGCCGTCGTGCCCCCTTCCCATAGACTTTCATTGAGGGGCAGGCCGTGACGTCACGAGGGGGCGGACGTGAACACGAAAACCTGCACACAGCGTTCAGGAACTCACTGTTCTGGCCACTGGGGAGCAGAGTAACCCTTTAAACACCACAATGTAACTCCAAGTCAATGACACTTCTGTGAAATCACACTGTCCACTCAGGAAGCAACACTGATTGACAATCAATTTCACATGCTGTTGTGCAAATGGAACAGACAACAGGTGGAAATTATAGGCAATTAGCAAGACACCCCCAATAAAGGAGTGGTTCTGCAGGTGATGACCACAGACCACTTCTCAGTTCCTATGCTTCCTGGCTGATGTTTTGGTCACTTTTGAATGCTGGCGGTGCTTTCACTCTAGTGGTTGCATGAGACGGAGTCTACAACCCACACAAGTGGCTCAGGTAGGGCAGCTCATCCAGGATGGCACATCAATGTGAGCTGTAGCAAGAAGGTTTGCTGTGTCTGTCACCGTAGTGTCCAGAGCATGGAGGTGCTACCAGGAGACAGGGCAGTACATCAGGAGACATGGAGGAGGCAGCAGGACCGCTACCTTCGCCTTTGTGCAAGAAGGAGCAGGAGGAGCCCTGCAAAATGACCTCCAGCAGGCCACAAATGTGCATGTGTCCTCTCAATCGGTCAGAAACAGACTCCATTAGGGTGGTATGAGGGCCCGATGTCCACAGGTGGGGGTTGTGCTTACAGCTCAACACCGTGCATGACGTTTGGCATTTGCCAGAGAACACCGACATTGGCAAATTCGCCACTGGCGCCCTGTGCTCTTCACAGATGAAAGCAGGTTCACACCGAGCACATGTGACAGACGTGACAGAGTCTGGAGACACTGTGGAGAATATTCTGCTGCCTGCAAAATCCTCCAGCATGACCGGTTTGGCGGAGGGTCAGTAATGGTGTGATCCTTAGACCCCTTGTGAGACCATATGCTGGTGCAGTTGGCCCTGGCTTCCTCCTAATGCAAGACAATGCTAGACCTCATGTGGTTGGAGTGTGTCAGCAGTTCCTGCAAGAGGAAGGTATTGATGCTATGGACTGGCCCGCCCGTTCCCCAGACCTGAATCAGATTGAGCACATCTGGGACATCATGTCTGTCCAGAAGCATGCCCAGGTGTTGTAGGGATGTCATACGGGTACGTGGAGGCCACACACACTACTGAGCCTCATTTTGACTGGTTTTAACCCCTTAAGGACCAATACAAATAAACCTGTACACCCCTGAAAGACCAGGCCTGTTTTTTTCAAATCGGGGATGTCTGTCTTTATTAGAGAATAACTCTGGTAACGTTTTGCCAATCACGATAATTCTGACATTGTTTTTTTTGTCACAAGTTGTCCTTCATGTACATAGTAAAAGTAAGCCGATATCATTTGTAGTTTTTTTTTTACAATGCAAAAAATCATTAAATTTTTACAACAAAATTAAGATTTTTTGCTATTTTAACACTTATAGGTTGCATATATTTATACTTACTGACCAAATAGTTTATGAAACTTATACTTTCAGATGTCTACTTTATTTTGACGTCATTTTTTTTGTTTTTAATTAACATTTTAAATTAGTTAGAAGCCTAACAATTTAACTTGAAATTTTGAAAATTTGAAAAGTACATCTTTTTTTATGTGCTATGCAAGGTTTGCAGAAATTAAAAAGGTAGTAGAACATAGGAACACCCCCCCAAATGACCCCATTTTAAAAACTAGACCCCTCAAGGTATTCGCTAGGGGGTACAGTGAGTATTTTAACACCATAGTTTTTTGGCAGGAATTATTACAAAGTCAGTGTGAAAAATTCGAAATTTGCAATTTTCACAAATGCATCATTTGGGGGGCATATTTTTTGTACATCACTTCTGATATTGAAAGAAATGCACCCTATATTTTATTTAGCTGCTTGTCCCATGTTCGGAAATACCTCCGCTTAGGCCATATATGGTTCCTTGGCCACGTGGTAGGACTCAGAAGGAGAGGAGCGCCATTTGGCTTTCAGGGCAGAACAGTACCCCCACCCCCACAAGTGACCCCATTTGCATACCGCACCCCTACAAGTTATTGGCTGGACCAGGGACCTCTCTGATTGGTCCTTGGTCGGCTGGCAGTATAACGCGTCTGTCTGTCACAGTTAAGGCTCTTGATGGATATATCCGCCATATTGTGGGAATAAGCACCCGCTCATGGCGAATATATCCATCACTGCTGCGGCTGGGTAGCTCAGTGTGTCCGCTCATGACTGCTGGCGGGAAATCCGCCGCTATGAGTGGACACACAAAGCTACCCAGCTGCAGCAGGGAGCTCATTACCGTGACTGCTGCATAATGTGTAGGATCACATGGTGGACATCCGCAGAATATTACATGCGATCCTACACATTATGCTTTTTTTTATTAGATTCATTTAATAAATGTATTTTTAATATATATTTTTGTATTATTTTTTTTTTTTTACACTTTTTAATGCTTTGGAATACTTAGTATTCCAAAGCATTGCAGTTATATGCTGCCTGCCAGTTTTCACTAGCAGGCAGCATATTAGGATGTGCCTCTGGCACGTCCTTTCAGGCAATACCCAGGGCAGACCTGGGGGTCTTTGTAGGACCCCCGGCTGCCCAGGTATGCAGCAGCACCCCACGATGCTCCGGGGTGCTGCAGGAGAGACAGAGGGAGCCCCCTCCCTCTGTCAGAACTAATTACAGCGCACGGTCACTTCTGACCGCGGCTGTAAGGGTTAAACTGTCGGGAGTGAAGTGAACTTCACTACCGGCAGTGCGGCAGGTCCCGGCCAGCCGCGGCCACACACAGCACCCCGCGATCGCGATGCGGGGTGCTGCAGAGGAGACAGAGGGAGCTCCCTCCCTCTGTCATAACACTTACAGCCCGTGGTCAATTGCGACCGCGGCTGTAAGGGTTAAAACTGCCGGGACCGAAGTTTACTTCGGTCCTGGCAGTGCAGCAGGGTCCCGGCTGTGTGATACAGCCGAGTCCCTGCCGCGATCTCGTGGGTGCACTGGGCAGCACCCACGAGAATAATGGACGAGTATAGACGTCCAGGTGCGGGAACGGCCACCAACCTGGACGTCTATACTCGTCCGTGGTCGTTATCGGGTTAAGGACATTACATAAAGGTGGATCAGCCTGTAGTGGGGTTTTCCACTTTGATTTTGAGTGTGACTCCATATCCAGACCTCCATGGGTTGATAAATTTGATTTCCATTGATAATTTTTATGTTTTTGTTGTCATCACATTCAACTATGTAAAGACGAAAGTATTTCATACAATTCATTCAGATCTAGGATGTGTTATCTTATTGTTCCCTTTATTATTTTGAGCAGTGTGTATAAACACGCTGTATGTTGCGAGTCTTGCTCATATGTCAATAATCCTCACCTTGCAGTCTGTGCGTCTTTCAGCCTGTACAATAGGCCGGTTCCACTTCTAAGCAGATCCAACTGACCCTGAAGAGTTAAACATTATTTTTTTTTAATTAAATACATGCACTACTAAAACAGAAAAGATTAATGAACAATGCTTAAATATGTCTGGTAACATACAGTGGTCCCTAAAGTTACAATATTAATTGGTTCCAGGACGACCATTGAAACCATTGTATGTTGAGACTAGAGATAAGAGAACTTACAGTAAATTCGATTCGTCACGAACTTCTCGGCTCGGCAGTTGATGACTTATCCTGCATAAATTAGTTCAGCTTTCAGGTGCTCCGGTGGGCTGGAAAAGGTGGATACAGTCCTAGGAAAGAGTCTCCAAGGACTGTATCCACCTTTTCCAGCCCACGGGAGCACCTGAACTAATTTATGCAGGATAAGTCATCAACTGCCGAGAAGTTTGTGACGAATCGAATTTACTGTAAGTTCGCTCATCTCTAGTTGAGACCTTAGCTGCTGAATACTACAGAAGAAATTATTTTCTTTTTGGAACACAGAGCTCTCTGTTGACATCACGAGCACAGTGCTCTCTGCTGACACCTCTGTCCATTTTAGGAACTGTCCAGAGCAGCATATGTTTGCCATGGGGATTTTCTCCTACTCTGGACAGTTCCTAAAATGGATGTCAGCAGAGAGCACTGTGCTCGTGATTCAGCAGAGAGCTCTGTGTTCCAAAAAGAAAATAATGTATTCTGTAGTATTCAGCAGCTAATAAGTACTGGAAGGATTAAGATTTTTTAATAGAAGTCATTTACAAATTTATTTAACTTTCTGGCACCCGTTGATTAAAAAAAAAAAAAAAAAAGTTTTCCACCGGAGTACCCCTTTAACTCTATGGAAACCTGGTAATTTGTTCTGAAGCCCCAAAATGTCACCCAACAATAGGAAAAAGTGAGGATTAAAGAAAAATAAGTAGATAACTAATATAGATAAAGCAAATCCTTACATATAAAAGTAATAAAGATCTGCTGGGAGCTGTAATCGCTGTCTATGTAGAGAACAGGAGCTTCTTCATGGTTCTGTACAGAACACGCAACGTCCTAAAAAAAGTTAAATGGAGTTACCCTCACCTGGTGTCCAAAGGAGCAGCTAGCCCTGGTACAGGTAAAGAGTACAGAACATGTAATACCTCCCTGTACTGTAGGGAGGAGAAACCAGACACCAGTCAGTGCATGCACTTCAGTAATACAGGGGTTTTGCCAGTGAATGCCCATTCTGATTGGTCGGTTCTTCCAGGTATTGACATGTTTCACAGATCCGAACTGTCCATAGCATTGTATGTTGAGTCTGGTTTCAAGTCCAGAAAAGACCAATTTATCTTGAAAATATTGCACGTTGAGGCCATTGTAAGTTGAGGGACCACTGTATCTAACACAATCTATATGTAACCACATGAAAAGTTGTTTGTAGTCTTTTTAAACTTACAACAGACAGCAGACGGTTAATAGCCATGGCTCTCTGTTTCGCTTCAATGTGTGGCATCTCATTCTGGATAACCTGATCGGTGATTCCATGAGGAAACTGCTGACAGAGCTCGATAATCCTACAATATACAGAAATAAAGCAGGTTTAAAGGGAATCTGTCATCAGTATCACCTGCACTTACCTGTTAGAATCGGGTTATAGTGCGGGTGACACTGATCACTACCATACTTACTAATCCTTTGTCTGTGGTTCTGTAATCTTGGTCTTCTGAATATGGTAATGAGCCTGCTTGGAGTACGGTGGCGTTCCATGGTGATGTCCGGTGTCCTGCAGAATGGAGCTCCACACTGCAGCGTATCAGCTCTCCTCCACATACACAAGAGCCGCAGCCACAGCCGTTATGCAGCACAGTAGAAGCCAGCACGCATAGATCTTCAGAATACAGGACATCACCGTGCACAGGGACGCAACGCGACCCTCCCCCCCCATGCTCAAAGCTCCTCATTAACATATCCAGAAGACCAGGATTACAGGAGAACGGAGCCACAGATATAAGATCGGTAGATATGGTTTGCATCAGTGTCACCTGCACTAGGACCCTGTACCAACAGGTTAGTGTGGATGATACCGATAGCAAATTCACTTAAATTCTCAGACACAACATATATACTGTAATGTCAGAAATAATACCCATTATAACTGGTTCATTTAACACAAACTAGTCCTATAAATTGACTGACAGGGAAATTAAAGGAGATCTGTGGTGTACAACACTTATCCCCTATCTGAAGGATAAGTGTCTGATCGCGGGGGGTCCGAACGCTGGGACCCCTCGCAATCTCCTGTACAGGGCCCTGGCTCTCCCCTGCAGCATGACACCACGGCCGACACGCCCCCTCCATGTATCTCTATGGGAGAGGCGGAGATTCAGCGTTTGTGCATCCCCACCTCCCTCATAGAGCTGTATGGGGGGCGTAGGGTCGTCTAGCTCAGTGAGGCCGACAACACGTGCATTAGCCGCAGCAATGCCTGGACCCTGTACAGGAGATAGCGGGGGGTCCGAACACTGGGATCAGACACTTATGGGGGATAAGGCTGGGTTCACACCAAATTTTGCAATACAGTTCCCGTATCAGTTTTTTGATTAAAAAAAAAAACGGATTCCTCAAAAACTGACTAAACTGTATCAAAACGTGTGTACAGATTTTTATCTGTATACGGTTTGAAAAATGATGTCCGGTTGCATCTGTTTTTTAAGAAAAAAATTAAAAAGTATACGTTTTGAACTTTTCACTCCATTATGAATAAAGTGTCACTTGTTTGATTGAAATTCCAAGAAAAAAACTATGGAAAGTCAAAATCCGTATGGTGATAACTGGATGGAACCATACGCACATACGGTTCTGTATGGTTCCCATTGACTACCATGTTTAAAAAAAAAAAACGTATACGGTCTAATACAGTTTTTCACCCAGACCAAAACGTGGTAGGCCTCGGTTTTCTATCCGGAGAAAAAAAAAAAAAGGAAAAAAACCGTATGGTTTGAAAAACAGAGACAACCATATACATTATGGTGCATACGGTTTTGAATGGGAAGTCTATGGGCACGGTTTTCTGTACGGATGCATACGTTTTTGTTTTTTTTATGAAACCGTATGCCGAAACCGTATAGCAAAATCGTGGTGTGAACCCACCCTAAGTGTTATAAAATCGCAGATCTCCATTAACCTGGCACTCTAGACTGCTGCAGAAGTGAAAAGGGTGGTGGGTGACCGGCGTAGGAAGGAAAGCATGGTAGCATGATCCTGGCACCCTAGGGGGTATGTCTAGTGTGGCAGATCACACTGGAGATCCCCTTGAAGAAAAAAAAATTTATTAGAGATGAGCGAACTTACAGTAAATTCGATTCGTCACGAACTTCTCGGCTCGGCAGTTGATGTCTTATCCTGCATAAATGAGTTCAGCTTTCAGGTGCTCCGCTGGGCTGGAGACTCTTTCCTAGGACTGTATCCACCTTTTCCAGCCCACCGGAGCACCTGAAAGCTGAACTCATTTATGCAGGATAAGTCATCAACTGCCGAGCCGAGAAGTTCGTGACGAATCGAATTTACTGTAAGTTCGCTCATCTCTAAAAATTATAATAAAAAAATAAAATAAAAAACTCAACCACCACCTGAAAAGGGAAAGAGAGAAAACTCTTATGGACACTAGGCTAAAAAGGTATCCGTGTCTGCATGGGGGGATAGCCCTTTCATGCTTAGTGTCGCCTCCTAGTGTCACCAGCCTATACCTACAGTCTTCTGTGTCCCCCAATGATAAGAGTGAGAAATGTCTGCTGCTCCTATGTGGATGTTTTGCTCTATATGCTTACTGCATTTCTTAGTGTTTCTCAACCAGGGTGCCTCCAGCTGTTGCAAAACTACAACTCCCAGCATGCCCGGACAGCCAAAGGCTGTCCGGGCATGCTGGGAGTTGAAGTTTTGCAACAGCTGGAGGTTCCTTGGTTGGGAAACCCTGCAATGAGAGTACATTCACACCTAGCTGTATGTGCCTGTAGGTTTGCAACAGCTGGAGGCACACAGATTGGTGACCACTGCTGTAAGGAGTCCAACTGTCATGGCCGCAGCTGCTCACCTGTTCTCTATCTCCGCGGCCTCCCCGCCTTCCTGCTTCACTTTCACCTCCGCCATCTCCTAGTAACTCTCCGGGATATCCACGCCGCTGTACACCACCATTCACAGACTTCACCGACCTCGCCACTGCGCATGCGCAGCTCAGACTCGACTTCCCCCGCCAGACATAACCTTTAAGGGCAAGTTAGTACGACAATGATATTTTAGCTTCTAATTCTATTCAAAAGGCAAAATAAACCATTTCTAGGAAGGCTATTACTACTAATACATATTATTGCACAACAATATTTAAAGTATACCTTAGAAGCCTTTGCCCATTTTAAAGATGGCTGCTAGGGGGCGTTCTCTTTCCGGCTACGTATTTCCGTTTTGCGAATGCGGGGTGGGGATATGCTTTTTCGCATCTTTGGTTACTAAGGTAACGGGGGATGTGCCAATCAGTAGGCTGAGGCTCGGTCCTGACAAGCAGAAGGCTCCGCCGGGAGAAGCGTCTATAGTAACGGGATCTATTTGCGGCGGAACACCGGGTGCCTTGTATCAGCTGTGCCGGTAAGGAGGAGGGGGTGAAGGGTAAGGAATGAATGGGATACCGAATTCCACCTGTTACCCAATGCCTGCATTGCTATGCTAAATCTGCCATAAAAACGTAGATTTTTTACTTTTTTCCCTCGATTATCGGCCGATCATTTATTCAGACGATTATTGCACAAGACAATGTGCAGATCTGTATAATGTAATGCTCAGAACCATATGGCACGAATAAGATCTTGCATGTTGCTGTTGCAAAACTACAACTCCTAGCTGTCTGGGCATGCTGGGAGTTGTAGTTCTGCAACAGCTGGAGGGCCACTGGTTGGGGGTCAATTGCAGTAAAGTGACTTTAATAGCGGAGGGTTCATCTAGTACTCTTATAGTCCCATTGAGTATTAAAGGGGTACTCCGGTGAAAACCTTTTTTCTTTTAAATCAACTGGTGGCAGAAAGTTAAACATATTTGTAAATTACTTCTATTAAAGGAGCACTCCTGCCCGGGCTGCAAAATAAATGAAAATGAACCATCACTCACCTCCCTGGGTTCCCGCGGAGTGTCACTACAGCTGATCGGTCCTCCGGTCCATCCTCTTCATACTTCCGGGTGTAACGAAGCGTCACATGGCGCTCAGCCTATCGCCGGCCGAGGCAGAACATCGCGGTGGCCGGCGATAGGCTGAACGCCATGTGACGCTTCGTTACACCCGGAAGTATGAAGGAGATGGACCGGAGGACCGATCAGCTGTAGTGGCACTCCGCGGGAACCCAGGGAGGTGAGTGATGGTTCATTTTCATTTATTTTGCAGCCCGGGCAGGACGGAGCAGGAATACTCTGCACTAGAGTGCTCCGTTAAAAAATCTTAATCCTTCCAGTACTTATTAGCTGCTGAATGCTACAGAGGAAATTCCTTTCTTTTTGGAACACTGATGACATCACGAGCACAGTGCTCTCTGCTGACATCTCTGTCCATTTTAGCAACCATGCATAGCAGATGTATGCTAAGGGCAGCATGGTGGCTCAGTGGTTAGCACTGCTGCCTTGCAGTGCTGGGGACTTGGGTTCAAATCCCACAAAGGACAACAATAAATAAAGCATTATTATTATTATTATAACGTCAGCAGAGAGAACTATGCTCGTGATGTCATCAGAGAGTATTCCAAAAAGAAAAAAATTTCCTCTGTAGTATTCAGCAGCTAATAAGTACAGGAAGGATTAAGATTTTTTAATAGAAGTAATTTACAAATATGTTTAACTTTCTGCCACCAGTTGATTTAAAAGAAAAAAGGTTTTCACCGGAGTACCCCTTTAACCCCTTAACGACGCAGGACGTATATTTACGTCCTGCGCCGGCTCCCGCGATATGAAGCGGGATAGCGCCGCGATCCCGCATCATATCGCGTTGGTCCCGGCGCTCATCAACGGCCGGGACCCGCGGCTAATACCACACATCGCCGATCGCGGCGATGTGCGGTATTAACCCTTTAGAAGTGGCGGTCAAACCTGACCGCCGCTTCTAAAGTGAAAGTGACCTGGCTCAGTTGGGCTGTTCGGAACCGCCATGGTGAAATCGCAGCGTCCCGAACAGCTGACAGGACACCGGGAGGGCCCTTACCTGCCTCCTCGGTGTCCGATCGGCGAATGACTGCTCCGTGCCTGAGATCCAGGCAGGAGCAGTCAAGCGCCGATAACACTGATCACAGGCATGTTAATACACACCAGTGATCAGTGTGTGCAGTGTTATAGGTCCCTATTTTTCGGTTTCGCCGTGCATTTTTGGGTAAAATGACTAATGTCACTGCAAAGTAGAATTGGCGACGCAAAAAATAAGCCATAATATGGATTTTTAGGTGGAAAATTGAAAGGGTTATGATTTTTAAAAGGTAAGGAGGAAAAAACGAAAGTGCATAAACGGAAAAACCCTGAGTCCTTAAGGGGTTAAAGGTCCGCAATTATGGGAATATGTGGAAATTTATTTATGTGGAAATGGTGTCACCAGCTTCGTGAAAAAATGCTCGAAGTTTATTAAAAAACAAGAGTGTAGAAAAAAAAAAAACCTAGGTAAAAAGTACAGCAAAATGCCAGGCTTAAACTGTAGGTACAGTGGGGATCAAAAGTTTGGACACCCCAGGTAACAATTAGTATTAATGTGCATAAAGAAGCCAAGGAAAGATGGAAAAATCTCCAAAAGGCATCAAATTACAGATTAGACATTCTTATAATATGTCAACAAAAGTTAGATTTTATTTCCATCATTTACACTTTCAAAATAACAGAAAACAAAAAAATGGTGTCTGCAAAAGTTTGGGCGCCCTGCAGAATTTATAGCATGCACTGCTGTCCAATTGTTAAGCATGGGGGTGGATCAATCATGCTTTGGGGTTGTATTGCAGCCAGTGGCACAGGGAACATCTCACGAGTAAAAGGAAAAATGGATTCAATAAAATTTCAGCAAATTTTGGATGCTAACTTGATGCCATCTGTGAAAAAGCTGAAGTTAAAGAGAGGATGGCTTCTACAAATGGATAATGATCCTAAACACACCTCAAAATCCACAGGGGATTACATCAAGAGGCGTAAACTGAAGGTTTTGCCATGGCCTTCACAATCTCCTGACCTCAACATAATTGAAAATCTATGGATAGACCTCAAAAGAGCAGTGCGTGACAGACAGCCCAGAAATCTCAAAGAACTGGAAGACTTTTGTAAGGAAGAATGGGCAAAGATACCTCAAACAAGAATTGAAAGACTCTGAAAGCTGTGATACTTGCCAAAGGGGGCAGTACAAGATATTAACTCTGCAGGGTGCCCAAACTTTTGCAGACACCATTTTTTGTTTTCTGTTATTTTGGAAGTGTAAATGATGGAAATAAAATCTAACTTTTGTTGACATATTATAAGAATGTCTAATCTGTAATTTGATGCCATTTGGAGATTTTTCCATCTTTCCTTGGCTTCTTTATGCACATTAATACAAATTTTTACCTGGGGTGTCCAAACTTTTGATCCCCACTGTAAGTCACCTTCTGCCATGAGCACATATGTCATTGCCTGTATCTGCAAAGGATTAGGGGGTCTGGCACAGCGTTTCTGGAAGATAATAAATGAATTGTCATGTAATTGTTTCCCATGTCCTATAAATGTGTAACTTTTTGGTTGTGTACTTGTTGTATTCTGAATGCAGCTCAAAGAGATTTTTCCTTAAAGGGGTACTTAATCTTCCAGTACTTATCAGCTGCTGTATGCTCCACAGGATGTTCTTTTCTTTTTGAATTTCTTTTCTATCTGACCACAGTGCTCTCTGCTGACACCTCTGTCTGTATCAGGAACTGTCCAGAGCAGGAAAGATTTGCTATGGGGATTTTGTTCCTGCTCTGGACAGTTCCTGACATGGACAGGGTGTCAGACAGAAAGGACATTCAAAAAGAAAAGAACTTCCTGTGGAGCATTCAGCAGCTGATAAGTACCGGAAGGATTAAGATTTTTAAATAGAAGTAATTTACAAATCTTGTCACCAGTAGAAGAAAACATGCATTGGAGCACTCACCTCAGACGCCAGGTATGTAGTGCAGAAAAACATATTTATTTTAGTTTTCAAAGCTGTAAACCCTTGCAGGGAGGTGGAAAGATGGTACACAAGCGGGTGGACTGTACCGATGGGCCCATACCCATACCTGGCATCTGAGGTGAGTGCTCCAATGCACGTTTTCTTCTAGTGGTGACAAGATTGAACTCTGTTTTACATTGTGACGCACACCTGACACCGTAAAAATTGTAGCACGGCTGGAGTATCACCTGACTGTTCACGGGAGTGAAATCGGAAATCGGTGCCAGGTTAATCCTTTTTCCTGTGTCATAATTTACAAATCTGTTTAACTTTCTGGCACCAGTTGATTTAAAAAAAAAAAAAAAAAATCCACCGGAGTACCCCTTTAATTCTCTGAGATTTGTTAGTATTTGTGTTGGGATCGTAGCGTTGGGGCAGAAAAAGCCATAATGTTGATTCTACCGCACCCATCTAACACCATCTCTCCTGAGATACAGGTCTTCTTTATTTACCTCCAGTTTACAGTGTTACATTCATTGACAGGTTACAGCTGAATATACAGCACTTGCCTCATTTTTTCTCAAATCAAATGTGAAGTTTTGTTCCTATGTCAGTGGTCCCCAAACTGTGGCCCTCCAGATGTTGCAAAACTACAACTCCCAGCATGCCTGGACAGCCAACGGCTGTCCAGGCATGCTGGGAATTGTAGTTTTGCAACATCTGGAGGGCCACAGTTTGGGGACCACTGTCCTATGTAAACCACAGGTGGAAATTAAAGGGGTACTCCGGCCCCAAGACATCTTATCCCCTATCCAAAGGATAGGAGATAAGATGTCTGATCGCAGGGCCCCCCCCCGCTGTAGCCCCCGCAATCTAGCATGCAGCACCCACCTGTAAGCACTATATGAAGCGCTGGATGCTCTCAGTGACTTGCATTGAGGGGGCGGGGCGTGATACTCCGTCTCCGTGGTCGGGAGGCATAACACTGAGAGCCTCCAGCGCTTCCTGCAGTGCTTACAGGTGAGTGATGTATGCTAGATTGTGGGGGTCTCCAGCAGCGGGACTCCCGCGATCAGACATCTTATCCCCTATCTTTTGGATAGGGGATAAGATTAGGGATCGACCGATATTGATTTTTTTTTTTTTATAGACGATACCGATAACCTGTGAACTTTCCGGCCGATAGCCGATAACTTATACTGATATTCGTGCATTTTAATTCTCTCTCTCCGTTCCCCCCCCCCCATTATCCTTGGTAAAATGAGGGTGCGTGTGTGCGGGTATACCCTGGTAAATGATAGTATATTTTGTGTGGGTGGAACTGGCAGTAACTAGTGATGTCCTCCTGCGGTGCTCCTCTGCGCAAGAGGATGTTACTTGTCACTGCCGCAGGTCACTAATTTAGAATCTACCTGTTCTGCAGCGTGGCCACCTAGAACAGTGAGCTGCGGCGGGGATGCTTCTGTGCCGGAGCTAATCTGATTCTGGACGGGTGCTCCTTACTGAAAAATACTTTCATAGAAAATTACCGGCAGCAACATTGGAAATACCGGCTGATTGGCAACCCTGTTTACAGAGCTACATAAATAGTTCCGCCATAGTCCTTCCGTTCACACAGCTGCTCAGTGGTGGTGATATGGTACATGTACTGTGTATAGCATGTATTATTGTTAGTCCTGTCAGGTACGGTATATAATTCAGATGTTTATCCTTCATAGGTCCACTCTTAAGAATGACTGCAGGCTCTATATGTGTACCACAGATTATACCACTTCGGGTTCCCGTTCCGGGCAAAGGGAAGTATGAAGTAGACACAAATACTCCAATTGAAATCAAATCAGGTGTGAAAAATTATCATTTCCATTTTGATATTTTGTTCTTTTTTGCCTTCATATTGCTATTCAGGTTGTTTTTAATTGTATGTTATATGAAAAAAAAGAACCTGAAGCCTGTAGGCTTTGCCTTTATATCCCTATGACAACACTTCCTGTCACTGCTCTTGCCTTCTTCATTTTTGCCCTAGGGCCATTTTCTATTTTTTGTATAATAATCCCTTTATTTATAAAATCTTGTCATCCCTAACATAGGTCCCTTTTACTAATAGGACTCACAATCTATATTCCAAAGTAACTTATCAGTAGGCTCTCTGGAGTGTGGGAAGAAACTGGAGCACCTGGAAAAACCAGTGCAAGCACAGGGAAAATACACAAGCTCCATGCAGATGTTGTCCTTGGAACCCATGACCCCAGAGATGCAAGGCAATTGTGTTATCTACTTAGTGACCGTGCTGCCCAGGACCGTTCTATAGCTATGTCCACATACAGTGCACTCAGAAAGGTTTCAACCCTTTTAGCACCTTGTGCTAAAATAAAAAGAAATCAAGCACCTTCTGCACCCAGTATCCCATAATGAGAAAACAAGATGTTAGAAATATGTAGCAAGGAGAAAATAAGGCTTCAGCACTCACCCAGATCGTTGAATCCTTTTATTATCAGTACAGCATCAGTATAATGGTCCGCTGGCCGGTAGTGCGGAGGGTGGGAGAGGATGCCGCAGCCGAAGCCGCGGGGAAGCAGGTGACTAGTTTTGCGTAGATACCGCTTCTGCTGGCCTTTGGAGGCCAGTAAAAGCGGTATCTCTGCGAAACTAGTCGTCTGCTTCCCCGCGGCTTCGGCTGCGGCATCCTCTCCCACCCTCCGCACTACCGGCCAGCGGACCATTATCCTCACCATGGACTTTGAGTGCAATAGTGGTGCAGTTCCTCTCTTGTCTCATTGCCTACAAGATGTT
Source organism: Hyla sarda (assembly GCF_029499605.1). Classification (NCBI taxonomy): domain Eukaryota; kingdom Metazoa; phylum Chordata; class Amphibia; order Anura; family Hylidae; genus Hyla; species Hyla sarda. The sequence continues at coordinate 352,942,945 of NC_079191.1, forward strand.
AGAAATCTTTACTAATTTATTGAAAGGGAAAAACTTAAATATTGCAGTGACATAAGTATTCAGACCCTTTACTCAGTACTTAGGCAGATGCCCCTTTGGCAGGGATTACAGCCTCCAGTCTTTTTGGGGATGATGCCACAAGGTTTACACTCCTGGATTTGGTCATTTTCTGTCATTTTTCTCTGCAGATCCCCTCAAGCTTAGCCAGGTTGGATGGAAACTAACAGTGGAAGTTATTTTGAGGTCTCTCTAGAGATTTCAAGGACTTTCAAGGACATTCACAGAGTTGTTCCTTAGCCACTCCAGTGTTGTCTTGGCTGTGTGCTTAAAGGGGTACTCCACCCCTAGACATCTTATCCCCTATCCAAAGGATAGGGGATAAGATGTCTCATCGGATAGGGGATAAGATGTCTAGCCGTGGAGTACCCCTTTAAAGGAATAGTCCAGTGGTGACCTAGTGGTGAACAACTTATCCCCTATCCTAAGGATAGGGGATAAGTTGCAGATCGCGGGGGGTCCGTCCGCTGGGGCCCCCTGCTATCTCCTGTACGGAACCCCGACAGCCTGCGGGAAGGGGGCATGTCGACCTCCGCACGAAGCGGCGGCCGACACGCCCCCTCAATACAACTCTATGGCAGAGCCGAAGCGCTGCCTTCGGCAATCTCCGGCTCTGCCATAGAGATGTATTGAGGTGGTGTGTCGGCCGCCGCTTCGTGCGGGGGTCGACACCCACTATCTGGCTGGAGAGCCTGGCCCCTGTACAGAGAGATCGCAGGGGGCCCCAGCGGTCGGACCCCCGCGATCTCAAACTTATCCCCTATCCTTAGGATAGGGGATACGTTTTTCACCACTGGACTACCCCTTTAAGGTCATTGACTTGTTGGAACGTGAAGCCCAGTCTGAAGTACAGAGCATTTTGGATCAGGTTTTCATTAAAGAATATCTTTTTACATTACTCCATTAAGCTTTCCCTCAACCCTGACCAGTCTCCCTGTCTCAGCCACTGGAAAACACCCCATGATGCAGCATGATGCTGCAACCGCCATGCTTTACAGTAGGGATGGTATTGGGCACGTGATGAGCAGTTCTACAGGCAGTAATCTTTCTGTTAGGTTCGACCCCAAAAGGTCGAGACGTCTTCTGTCGGTGGATGCCCAATTAGTGTGTGGAAAGCCTGTAAGGGGCTGCAGTCACCCTACTTTCCTTCCAAAGCTACCTGCCACTCAAATCAAGACACAGACACGAGCTGTCTCTGTAAGCTGAGCGCAGTACTGGTCTGGCCCTCTTTTCAAGTGTATTTTATATAGCCCATTTTCAATAAGGCATGCGCAGTAAACTTTACATTGTACAAACACAGGAAACCATAACTCTTTTGCATAGTCAGCAGAAAGTTGAATAAAAAGATACATTGCTTAAGCTGAAATATAATGAACCATTGTTTCAAGGACGCATCTGGGGTAGAAAAAAGATAAGAGTGTCTGCATCCTTGAAGATAAGGTACCCATCGTCTCTAGTTCATAAGTTCAGGAGTTATGTAGAAAAAACAAGAAAGATAGAATGCAGTCACTTAGACCGAGAATATGAAGATTTTTAACACAAAATGGATTCTCCTCTACCCAATTCCATCACTTTCCCTCATGACATTTGCTCGGCATTGTCAGCTGTGAGACCTTATAAAAACAGGTATCTTTCCAAATCCTGTCCATTCAACTGATCCAGAGTGCTCTGGATCTCAGATTACGCCACAGGTTCACCTCCAACAAGACAATGACCCTAAGTACACAGCCAAGACAACACCGAAGAGTCAACTGGCTTAAATCCAATGGAACATCTCCGGTAAGACCTGAAAATGGCTTCCACCGACCTGACAGAACTTGATAGGATCTGCAGAGAAGAACAGTCTCCAAATCCAGGTGGGCACACCTTGTGTCATCATGCCCAAGAAGACTGGAGACTTTAATCGCTGCCAAAGGGGCTTCAACTAAGTACTAAGTAAAGGGTCTGAATACTTATGTCACTGCAATATGTATTTTAGTTTTTCCTTTTTAAATATATTAGCAAAGATTTCTAACTTTCTATGATCACTTTGTCATTATGGGGTACTGAGTGCAGAATGATGGGACGGGGGGGGGGGGGGTAACTTGACTTTATTTTTCCTATTTTAATACAAGGTGGTACATTAACAAAATGTGAAAAAAACAAAAGGTCCTGAAAATGTACATAAAGTGGTACTACGCTGCTCAGCATTTGGAACAAACTGTTCTGAACACTGGAGACCGCGCCGGAAGCTCGTGACATCATAGCCCCCTCATGATATCACGCCCCACCCCCTCAATGCAAGTCTATGGGAGGGGGCGTGACAGCCATCACGCCCCCTCCCATAGACTTGCATTGAGGGGAAGAAGTGTGATGTCATGAGGGGGTGGGGCTATGATGTCACGAGCTCCCGACGCTGGCTCCAGTGTTCAGAACAGTTTGTTCCAAATGCTGAGCAGCGGAGTACCACTTTAACCCCTTAAGGACGTAGCCCTTTTTCACCTTAAGGACTGAGCCCTTTTTCGCAATTCTGACCACCGTCGCTTTACGCATTAATATCTCTAAAACACTTTTACCGAATATTCTGATTCTGAGATTATTTTTTAGTGACATATTCTACTTTATTTTGGTGGTAAATTTTCGGCGTTACTTGCATCCTTTTTTGGTGGAAAATCCCAAAATTTCATGAAAATTTAGAAAATGTTGCATTTTTCTAACTTTGAAGCTCTCTACTTGTAAGGAAAATGGATATTCCAAATACATTTTATTTTTCTTCACAAATACAATATGTCCACTTTATGTTGGCATCATAAAATTGACATATCTTTGCTTTTTGAAAAAATCAGAGGGCTTCAAAGTAGAGCAGCAATTTTCAAAAATGTCATGAAAATTGCAAAATCTGAAGGGACAGATGTTTCAGAACTACAACTCCCAGCATGCCTGAGCAGTCTAGGCATGCTGAGAGTTGTAGTTTGGCAACATCTGGAGGGCTACCATTTGGGCACCACTGTAACAGTGGTCTCCAAACTGTGACCCTCCAGATGTTGCAAAACTACAATACCCAGCATGCCCAGACAGCCTTTGGCTGTCTGGGCATGCTGGGAGTTGCAGTTTGGCCTTCCTAGTGGTTGCCACAGTAAAGATCACTTTACTTTCACTTTCATTCCCCCCAAACCCCCCCAACGTGGTTTCCCTACCTGAGACAGGATCCAGCAGTCTCCAGCCACGATTGGGGGTCCCCAGGCATCTTCTCCTCCAGGTACCGGCCTCCATCTTCTCCCCACGTTCCCCTCGACATCCAGGGGTTGGCAGAACGGGGGTTGCCATGGCAACCCACTGTCCTGCCCTGCCATTGGTCAGAATCAGTTCTGACCAATGGCAGGGGATAGGAGGAGATTGCAGCACTGCGACCTCGCTTCTATCCCTCAGGATGATCAGGGCTGTCACTGACAGCTCCGATCATCCCTATTTTCCGGGTGATCGGGTCACCAGAGACCCGATCAGCCCGGAATAGCAGAAAATCGCATGTTTGAATTGACATGCGATTTTCTGCGATCGCCAACATGGGGGGGGGGGGGGGGGGGGGACCCCCCTCGGCGATGTGCCGGGATGCCTGCTGAATGATTTCAGCAGGCATCCCGGTCCGGTCCCCAACCGGCTGGTGGCGGGGACCGGAATTCCCACCGGCGTATACATATTCCCCACGTCCTTAAGGACTCGGGATGCCGGGTGTAAGCTCCCACCATCCTATTTATTTATTTTTTTCTGTCCCTGCCTATTGCCAATCTATCCCTAACCCCCTCCTTGCTTTTAATTTTTATTTTTACTATATAAAAAATGCCTTTTGTCTGCCTGGCAGTGTGCTCACTACCAGGCAGACTTCCCCAGCAGGCACCATGTCACTGATGCCTGCTGAGGGGGACTTTCGCCGTTAGTTCATCTACACAGGGTGCCTCAAGCTGTTTCACCACTATAACTCCCAGCTTGCCCTGACATCTATTGGCTGTCAGGGCATGCTGGGAGTTGTAGTATTGAAACAGCTGGAGGCACCCTGTGTAGATAAACTATTAGTTAGTTACATGCGGCGCTAGCCCTTCCCCTCCGTCTCCCTCCCCCCGCACCATACCCCGTTCCCTCCATCACAAACCCCCCTCCCGCATACCCCGTTCCCTCATTACACTTACTGAAGAGTCCGGCAGCGGGCGTGCAGGGACAGCGGCAGCGACAAGGCGGCGGCGGCGATGTGCGGGAGGAGTGGCCTCCCAGCCAGTGGCCGGGAGCCAATGCGCTCGCTCCCTGCCTGTCTGATTGACAGGCAGGGAGCGAGCGCAGGCTGAATGAAAAGGACCGATGCTCGCCGCATCAGTCCTTTTTCAGGCGTGACGTCACTAGGAGGGAGACCCCTAGTGGCCGGTTTTCAAATGTAAATTAAACCATTTTAATAAAAAAAAAATAAAAAAATTTATAAAAGTATATTAGAGATATGTTGTAGTACATAAGTACTACAACATATCAAAAAATAAAGTTGGTGACAGTGCCCATTTAACCTCTTTAGGACATAGGACGTTCTCTAACGTCCCTGCTACCTGGGCTTTAATGCCCAAGGACGTTAGAGAACGTCCTGTTGTATTTCCGGTCTCTGCCACGCGTCGGGCAGAGATCGGAACGGCATGTTTGCTGAAATCTTTCAGCAGGCATGCCGTGCAAATGCCGAGGGGGGGGGGGGGTCTCCCCCGCATGTCGGCGATCACAGAAAATCGCATGTCAATTCAGACATGCGATTTTCTTCTATTCCTGGCTGATCGGGTTTCTGGTGACCCGATCACCCGGAAAATAAGGATGCTTGGACCTGTGAGTGACAGGCCCCAGCATCCTGCAGGGTAGGAGTGAGGTCGCAATGCTGTGATCTCCTCCCATCCCCTGCCATTGGTCAGAACTGATTCTGACCAATGGCAGAGCAGGACGGTGGGTTGCCATGGAAACCCCCTCGTTCTGCCCACCCCTGGATGTCAGGCAGAACGGGGGAGAACATGGAGGCTGGTACCTGGAGGAGAAGACTCGTGGGACCCGGCAATCATCGCAGATATTCACCAGAGATCCCGGCTCAGGTAGGGAAGCGACGGTGGGGGGGAGAAATGAAACTGAAAGTAAAGTGATTTCTACTGTGGCAACCACTAGGAAGGCCGAACTGCAACTCCCAGCATGCCCAGACAGCCAAAGGCTGTCTGGGCATGCTGGGAGTTGTAGTTTTGCAACATCTGGAGGGTCACAGTTTGGGGACCACTGTTACAGTGGTGCCCAAACTGTAGCCCTCCAGATATTGCCAAACTACAACTCTCAGCATGCCTAGACTGCCCAGGCATGCTGGGAGTTGTAGTTCTGTAACATCTGTCCCTTCAGATTTTGCAATTTTCATGAAATTTTAGAAAATTGCTGCTCTACTTTGAAGCCCTCTAATTTTTTCAAAAAGTAAAATATGTCCATTTTATTATGCCAACATAAAGTGGACATATTGTATTTGTGTATAAAAATAAAATGTATTTGGAATATCCATTTTCCTTACAAGTAGAGAGCTTCAAAGTTAGAAAAATGCTAAATTTTCAAAATTTTCATGACATTTTGTAATTTTTCACAAAAAAAGATGCAAGTAACGCCGAAAATTTACCGCCAAAATAAAGTAGAATATGTCACGAAAAAACATTCTCAGAATCAGAATATTCGGTAAAATCATCTTAGAGTTATTAATGCTTAAAGTGACATATGTGCAAAAAACGCTCTGGTCCTAAGGTGTAAAATGGCCTGGTCCTTAAGGGGTTAAAAAGTTAATGCACTGTGTACGCAAAAAACTTGATATATGGATAGTAATGTGGATCCACACAGTAACCCTGTGATAACCCCGAACTTTGCAGTGCACAAGAAATGAAGTCACACGGATAAAATGATCGATTTACTGCAGGTTTTGAAGTTGTAATTTAAGGCACTAATAAAATAAGCACAATGCTTTTTATGTTATTCTGCAGGCAATTCTATAAGGTACCATAGACACAATCCCTTCTAACAGTGTTTTATTTTTTGATTGCCTATTTTTTAGATACACCAGATGTCTCCATATTTTATACACTTGATGGGAATAAGCCAGACTTCTTAAAGAAAACCAGTTACCCAGAAAACACCACATTGAAATATCGAGGGCCATTTACATTGCCTGATGGTAAAATAACCGTCAAGGCTGTGGCAGTCAGCAGGTAAGTCACTACATGAACACAGCAGCCTCTGGGACAGTATAATAAATCTTGTCATCATGTTTTATACAGCGCTGGTTGGTTAATAAATTGTAGTTTTTTGCGCAAACGAGGCTTGCAAAAAATGTGCTACTTTTGTATGACAAAGGAGCATCACTAACTATTCAAGAGTACCTGCCACCATGTAAAGAGTGTATATTCTGGTGCTGGTATGTTCCCCTCCTCATAAGGTGTCCCCTGCAGTTTTCCTTTTTTAATTTCACTAAGTATTTCTTTAGTTTTCATCTTCTAAATCTTGCTCACTGTTTGTGAGCTTTTTCGGCTGAAGGCGGCGTTATCCGGCAGGCGTGAGGTCAGCTTAAGCCTGCCGAGTAACATTTCCGCCCTTCCCTGTTCTATGCTGCTCTTGGGCTCGGGAGCGCGCATAGAACAGAGATCCAATTATGGCAGGCAGGCTGTGATTCCCCTCCTCTCTGTTATACACAGCACGAGGCATACAGAGAGAAGGGAGATCGGAGCCGTCCTGCCTGCCGTGCACGGCGCTGCTGGCTCGTCTTCAGGGGGGTGTCTCCATTTTGGCAGCCTCCTCCTCTAGGGTACAGCGGTGCGGCACTTGTGAAGGTGAGGGGCCTGGTCTGGGGGGGGGGGGGATAACATCTTGGAAACTTTATAGGGGTTTTGCAGGTCAGCCTCTGGGATCGCATAGCACTATGGCAGGCTGGGGGGGGGGGGGGCTTCAGCGTGCACAGTGTCTGCCTGAATCTCTGTGGATAGGTTATACATTTGCAAATGCTGGAGAACCCCTTTAAAGATACTTTTAGTGTGAGTGTGACCCTCTAAAACGTATTAGTAAGTAGCTCTCCCAATAATTGTTATTCTACTATTTAGAGATGGCCGAGAAAGTGGGACTGTAACTAAAGTTTTCATTGTGGAATACATTGCTCCAGAGATAGACTCGTCAGATGAGGACAACGATGAAAACTTTCTAAAGGAGCTTGCTAAACAGGTAAGGTCTCCCAGCAGATGTGATGTTGTAAATCCGAAGGACGCTAACAGGTGAATCCACAAGATTATGTTCACAGTGAGGAAATTCAGTGAGATTCCCTACATTTCTTCAGTAGATCTCTGCTATTCATATTGGCATTCACATTTTCTAGTAGAAGGTCTGTAGTATGAACGTCCAGACAGTATATCTCACTGTATAGATTTGCATTTGTAAACACTGCCACACAGTGTGGTCCCTGAGAGACTGACTATTGAAACACATAAAAGTAAGTTGTAAGAAAAGAAAAATGGGTAAGGCTCTGTGAAGGACTTTTAGTCCCGTCGGGTGCACAGCTCCAGGGGGCTAGACTCAACGTACCACAAGATCCTAGAAAAAGGTCCGAATTATGGACCGAAACGTTACACTTTGTATTGATGGGTGAATAAAACACTGTTTGGATTGAATCCTTTTGGAGTGTCGCTTCATTCTCTTTTGCATTTAAAAGTAATTTGTATATGAGAAAAATGATAATGCACCTTTTTGTATCTCATCAAGATGTTTACAGCAGCACAAACTATTGTGTGCGTACATTTGTGTGTTTCTATATCCTTTCTGCTCATACAGGGCTGCATGCAACAAGTGGCAATAGTAATGATGTAAGCAGTAAAATGTGGTCACAGATTGGCAAAGGAATAGTTAAAGGGGTACTCCGCTGCTCAGCGTTGGGAACAAACTGTTACGAAAGCTGGAGCCAGCGCTGGGGGGCTCGTGATGTCATAGCCCTGCCCCCTCATTACATCATGCCCCGCCCTTTAAAGGTGTATTCCACTGCCCTAGTGTTTGGAACATTTTGTTCCGAACGCTGGGTGCGGGCTGCGGGGGTAGTGTCGTCATGGCATGCCCCCTCAATGCAGCCGCCACACCCCCTCCCATAGACTTGCATTGAAGGGTCATGGCTTGACGTCACGAGGGGGTGTGGTCGTGCCACCATGCCCCCTCCCATATACTTGCATTGAGGGGGCATGGCGTGACGTCACAACCCCTGCAGCTCACACCCAGCATTCGGAACAAAATGTTCCGAACGCTGGGGCAGTGGAGTACCCCTTTAACACAAAAGAGCCACCCACAAGAATTACAATACATATTGTCTCTAATCTGTTGCTGGCTGCTACTAAGCACCGCTCCGTCCCCCTCCTTCTAAGAATTCCCATTCATGAACTTAAATACTTAACATGTATCATCCTGATCTCAAAAACTAAGCTAGAGCCATGCAAATTCATTAATTTTAAAAAAAGTATGCTGTAACACAGAGAGACATACAGAAATCGACTCGATTATAAGACGGTATAAGTGAATATTTATATCTATATTTTAGGATAAGGTTATTTCTCCGGCAAAAACAAAGAAGAAAGATGTCACATTACAGAGAACATCAGCCTGGGATGACACCACACAGACTCTCGGAAGTATGATTTACTACAAACAATAGAAATATATCACAAATTCCTATATTACTATATATGCTGTATATTTAATACAAAACCTACACTGCACATTTTATATTTGTTCATTATCTATTTCTTATTTGTCATATAGTGTTAACATGTTCCCCAGGGTAGGGGATAAATATGTGATCTTAGCAATCCTAAAGTGGTTTTCCCCGTAGCACTGTACTAGGGTATCTTCAACACCTCTGTAGACAATGCATGGAGCCACCCCACACCTCCATGCATCGGGGAGAGCCTGGGCTGATTCTGGAGATTGGTGGGGGTCCCAGAGGTCAGCCCCCCAGCGATCAGACATTTATCCCCTATCCTTTGAAACATGTTAAGCACTGAAATACCCTTTAACAATTGGACCACTAAAGTTTCTGCCTGAATAGAGCAGTAGTGTGTATGCTGGATCGCCGCTCCGTTCATTGTCTATGGGAGTGCTGAAGATGGCCAGGTATATTGCTACTTTATTTCCGCTCCTTTCAGACAGAAAATTCGACCATTCCGTTTTTTTTGTTTTTTAAACCGCATTCACCTTGCAGGATTAAAGGGGTTATCTCATTTTTTGTTTGTTTTTCTTTCTTCTCATATCAGATCCGTGTATCCTGTGGATTACTTTAGATTCGGAGGAGTACGCTGACCAGCGTTTTTTTTGTTTTGTATAATGTTAATAACATGGTTAACGAGGGCTTTTGGGGGAGTTTTTTGGAATACATTTTTTTTTAAACGTGTTGTGTTTGTGTATTTTTACTTTATTTACTTGACAGGCTTGGTAGTGGAAGCCGTCTTATAGAGGGAGTCCATTACGGGCTTAGCATTAGCTACAAAAACAGCTAACGCTAACCCCCAATTATTACCCCAGTACCCACCGCCACAGAGTTGCCGGGAAGAGCCGGTATCAACAGGCCCAGAGCATCAAAAATGGTGCTCCTGGGCCTAGGAGGTAACAGGCTGGTGTTATTTAGGCTGTGGAGGGCCAGTAACAGTGGTCCTCGCCCACCCTGGTAACGTCAGGCTGTTGCTGCTTGGTTGGTATTTGGCCGAGAAAAAAAATAGGAGGAACCTTTATGCTTTTTTTTTGCATAAATAAATATAAGAAAAAAAAAAATTAAATAAACGCATAGGGTTCCCCCTATTTTTATTTTCAGCCAAATACCAACCAAGCAGCAACAGCCTGATGTTACCAGGGTGGGCGAGGACCAATGTTACTGGCCCTCCCCAGCCTAAATAACGCCAGGCTGTTACTGCATAGGCCCAGGAGTGCAATTTTTTATGCTCTGGGGCTGTTGGTACTGGCTATTCCCGGCACCCCTGTGGTGGTGGGTACCGGGGTAAATATTGGGGGTTAGAGCAAGCTGTTTTTGGGGCTAACGCTAAGCCCAGGCTTAGTAATGGACTCCATCTATAAGACAGCTTCCACTACTAAGCCTGTCAAGTAAATAACAAACAAAAGAGAACACATTTGAAAAAACATTTATTCCAAAAAAACACTCCCCCACAAACCCTAGATAACCATTTTATTAACTTTAAACAGAAGGGAAAAAAAAAAAAAACGCTGGTCATCAACGTAGTCCACAGGATACACAGGATCTAAAATGAGGAGAAAAAAAAAAAGAAAACAAGAAAAATAGGTTAATCCCTCTATTGTTACCCGCCTGTGCATCTCCCGTGCTGCACGACCACAACTCACAGCATGCCCTTACTGTAAGGACATGCTGGAAGTTGTAGTTATGTGGTGCGTGAGATGTGCGGGTGAGTGACAAGCTTGTCACCTACCCCCCCCCCCTGCGCTGCACGACTACAACTACCAGCATGCCCTTACTGTAAGGAGATGCTGGGAGTTGTAGTTATGTGGTGCGTGAGATGTGCGGGCGAGTGACAAGCCCCCCCCCCCCCCCGACACATGACTACAACTCCCAGCATGCCCTTACAGTAAGGACATGCTGGGAGTTGTAGTCATGTGGTGCGGGAGATGTGTGGGCGAATGACAATCTTGTCACCTACCCCCCCTGCTGCACGACTACCCCAGCTTGCCCTTACAGTAAGGGCATGCTGGGAGTTGTAGTTGTGCAGCAGAGAGCAGGTGACAAGCTTGTCTCCCGCCCCCCTCCCCCCCTGTCGCACAACTACAACTCCCAGCATGTCCTTACTGTAAGGACGAGCTGGGGTAGTCGTACAAGCCAGGGAAGCGGGCGGTAATGCGCTCCGCTCCCTGGCTGGCGGTGATCAGAAAATCACGGGACCCGACGGGAAATTTGAAATGACAGTAAACTCTGCGGCGCTGTAGCAAAAGGAGCACAGACTGACATAACACTGCAGCCGCCCGGGACTCCTGCAGCCGGGACGGGGGGTTGTGCAGGAGCCGTCCCTGCCATCCTTCAGTGTGTACCGCAGTGCTGAGGGATGGCAGGGACAGCTCCTGCACATCTCCCAGCCCATCTGCAGGAGTCCCGGGCAGCTGCAGAGTGATGCCACCCTGGGCTCCTTTTAACATTTAAGGGAGCCGCGGAGTTTAAGTCCCTACTGTAAGATCAAATTTCCCGCCGGGTTCCGTGATTGGCTGCTCGGTCCCGGCCAATCACGGGTCCCAGCGGGAAATGTGAAGTTACATTAGGGATTACAAAAACTCTGCGGCGCAGAAGTATGTTAAAAGGAGCCCGGGCTGGCATCACTCTGCAGCCACCCGATTCTAACCCCGCTACTCTATCTAACTTAATGAGGGGACAGGAACACTGCTTCACATCATTTCCCTTGTGTCCCACACATCTCCCGTCGCAACAAGACTACAACTTCCAGCATGCCCTCGCTGTAAGGGCATGCTGGGAGTTGTAGTCTTGTAGCAGGCAGGAGATGTGCAGTAGACAAGGGGGGGGGGGGATGTAAAGCAGTGTCCCTGTCCCCTCATTAAGTTAGAGTAGCGGGGTTAGAATCAGATGGAGTCTGGGCGGCTGCAGAGTGATGCCAGACCCGGGCTACTTTGTACAGTTGTTTGATCATATTTCCTGCTGGAGCCGTGATCGCGGCTACCGGCGGGAAATATAAAAATTTGGAGAGCTTACGACTTTTTGTGCGACTTTCGCACTTGATAAATCCCTGACCACTGCAAGTGAAAAATAAAATTCATTTTGGAAAGCTTTTATAGCTTTTTGCTTACAGCCAAAAATTTGCTTAGGTGCTTATGTGACTTTTGTAAGCAAAAAAAGAGCTCTAAATCCCTGGATAAATGTTCCCCCATGTCTTTTTCTAGTCGGTGAAACAAATGGTAGACTCAACAAATCCTTTACCGGTCCAAGATTTCTGAACAGTCGCCTAGGAAAACCCAACCAAGGAGAAGAGCCATTGTCTGCACTTCAGACACAGAGGTCTCAGGTACAGTGTATAGTTATTTATTCATAAACAGCAAGTTATTCCCTCTACAGCCGATTGTAGAGTTTTCTTATCTGAGGGCCACAGACCACAATAAACGTTAAAGATGTATTTCCATCTCAGACATTTAGGTCATGTGGACAGTATATGCCATATATGTCTGAGAAGTGGAGGTGCTACTAAGGGTATGTTCACACTGCGGCATTCCGTGAGCAGAATTCTGTGAACGTACGCTAAACCTGCTAACAACAATCGTTCTCTTTTACCTGGCTGTGTTTAGGATCTGTTTTGTGCATTCTGTATTCTTCCAAAAAAAAGAAAAAAAAGAGTGTGGCATACTCCATTGCAATCTGTACGTACAGAGGTTTCCACCCTAGAAGCGATGCTAATGTATCTCCATACATAGAGCCAATGTCTGTGCATGAGATCAAGTTTTACATGCTTAGAGGAATCCATTTTTACAACCAACCATAGTCTTATTAAATGTTATATATGCAGGAACGTATAAAAATACTGTCTTTACATCATCATTTAATTTCTGTTTAGCTTAATGGAACATCAGAACCTATTCTTCGAAAGAGTCTGACAAGTACGCAAAGTATGAGAATCCAGCGGGAGACTGATTTCCTCAAGTAAGTCTTATTTTGAATATTTTTGCAAATGTATTCAATATTCAGACCCTTTTCTATGAAATCTGAAACTTAGTTATGGGGCCTTCCATTTCTCTTGATCATCTCTGAGATGTTTCTACACCTTGATTGGAGTCGCCTATCTTAAATTCAGGTTACTGGACCTCCTTTAGAAAGACACAGCTAATAATTCATGATTTGGAAAGCTCTCCCAGCTAATAATTCATATCAGAGCAAAAACCAAGCCATGAGGGGTAAAGAACTGCCTGTAGAGCTGTAGAGAAAAGATTGTGTGGAGGCACAAATCTAGAGAAGGGTACACACAAATTGCTGCTTCCCTAAATGTTCCCAAGAGCACAGTGGCCTCTATAATTGTTAAATTAAAAAATAATTTGGAACAACCAGGACTCTTCCTAGACCTGGCTGCCCCACCAAGATAAATATTCGGGGGAGTAAGCTGGCGGCAGTCACATAGCAATGGCAGAGTGAGGAGCAAAAAAACATGAGCCATAAAAAAATAATAATCGTTGGGGTCATGAAGGGGTTAACAAAAGAGTGATGCATTTGGTAGAACCCTCTGAGGAGTGGAGCTCATTTGGGATGCGGCCCTATGATTTTTGTATGCGCCCCTAGCCAAGCGTGCTACATAAAGAGTTGCATGAACATTGGGTGGCCTTGATAAACGCCTCATTTCTCTGCCTTTGTAACGATGTAAATTCCAAAAAGTTAGACCCTGCAAATATTTTAAAGCATACAGCGGTAACGACTTACATGTATAATGTTTACAGTGTTAAATATAGTAAGAAACTGCACTTGGCAGATTTAAAGGGTTACTCCGCTACCCAGTGGAGTTCCGAACGCTGTGTGCGGGCTTCCGTGTTAACGCCCGCCCCCTCGTGACAGCACGCCTTGTCATGTGACGTCACGTCCCACCCCCTCAATGCAAGTCTATGGGAGGGGGCGTGGCGGCTGTCTCACCCCCTTCCCATAGACTTTCATTGAGGGGGGCAGGCTGTGACGTCACAAGGGGGTGGGCGTGAACACGGAAGCCCGCACACAGCGTTCAGAACTCAATGTTCCAGACGCTGGGGAGCGGAGTAACCCTTTAAATAAAAAATAAAAAAATATCCAAGAAACAGGTTGTCTGATTCATTTCATTTGCATTTAGTGTTGCACACTTACTAGCTATTTATAATTTGACCAGAAGGTGTCACTTAGAGTCCATGTTAACAATTCTATTTTGTGGCTAGTCATTGTTCTCATATATTGTAAAAGGAGAATGCCCTAATATTTAGCTTTTCATCGCTAACTAGAGCAAAGATATCTGAGTAAAATACACAGAATGTTTCATACACCTCCTAGAACCCAACAGAGGAGATTTATTAATACTGGTGCACCTTACAAGTGGAGCGCCCATCCCATGATTGGGACGAGTTGTTATTTTATCATATTTATGACATTACAGACCAGTAGCATGCAAATATATGGCCATCCACAGCTTCCCCAGGGATAAAAGTTTTGTAAAGGGGTACTCCAGTTTAAAAAAAAAAATGAATCCCCTATCCACAGAATAGGGGAGAAGTGTCTAGTCATCAGGTTTCTGACTGCTGGACCCCCAGCGATCTCCTGCACAGTGGTCAGGCTCTCCTTGTGCACGGAACGGGGGTCAACATGCCCCTTCATGCATCTTAATGGAAGAGCCGGAGATACACAAGCACTGTACTCATGTATCATGTTTGTTATTTATTTCTAGGTGTGCTCATTGCTTGGCACCTCGGCCATCAGACCCTTTTGCGCGTTTCTGCCAAGAATGTGGATCTGCAGTCCCTCCTGTGCCTGGACGTCGTCTCCCACCCCCTGAGGGAGGACAGGTAGCCATTCAGTTATTTATCTTAAAGGGGTACTCCGCTGTTAAGCGTTTGGAACAAACTGTTCCAGGGAGCTTGTGATGTCAATGCTATTGTTGGTACATTTGCCAACATTTGCTAGGTCTAGAAGGCCAAAGCTGAAGAGGAAGTACTAAAGTATTTAAAGGGGTACTCCGCTGCTCAGCGTTTAGAACAAACTGTTCCGAACGCTGGAGCCGGGAGCTCGTGATGTCATAGCCCCGCCCCCTCATGACGTCACGCCCTGCCCCCTCAATGCAAGTCTATGGGAGGGGGCGTGACGACTGGTTATATTCATGCAGCGTTGCTGGTTGAAGAGAATACCTGCGATGTATGGGATCAGACATGGTTGCCGACTGTGGTACACCAAAACTCTACACTCGTGAGTTATTAGCGGCTCTGTTTTCCAGCATAGAGCCTTCTGCAGTGGGGCTTTGGTTTCATTTCTAAGCTGACATTCTGTTTCCCCGCAGATGGGGCTGTGTGTGGAGTGTAGGACAATGGTCCCTATGAATACTCCTTCCTGTATTGTGTGTGAAGCGCCATTATATCTTCAGATGCAGCCTCAAGCTAGTATGAACCTTAAGGTAAGTTCAACTTTGCTCATTTATATTGTTTCTTTATATTCCTAAATTGGTTATTCAGGGTTTAAAACATTGATGCTACAGTATAAGCCATCAATATGGGACCGGGGAGGGTCCCAGTTGCAAAATTCCCCACCAATCAACTTGGGCAACACTGCAGTATCTGGCTTTATTGTTACCGTAGTACTACAATTGCAAGGACAGGCAGAAATAATCATTAAAGAGGCTTTGTGCTTACATGAACACCTCCGGCCCTTCAAACTGATGATGGTTGGGGTCCTGGGAGCTGATTTTCTGCCAAACTAATATTGATGGCCTCTGTTGGGGACGGGCCATCCATTTTAAAAAGCCTGGATAACCCCTTAAAACTTATATATGTGTTACAGAAAGGCTGAAGAGACCTTGGCCAGTGATGCGTATGGGAATTGTTTTCATGTCTTGCTTATTTCATCATTTCAATTATACCACCAAAACCTATATGTATAATACACAGAGTGGGCCATTTATATGGATACACCTTAATAAAATTGGAAGGGTTGGTGATATTAACTTCCTGTTTGTGGCACATTAGTATATGTGAGGGGGGAAACTTTTCAAGATGGGTGGTGACCATGGTGGCCATTTTGAAGTCGGCCATTTTGAATCCAACTTTTGTTTTTTCAATAGGAAGAGGGTCATGTGACACATCAAACTTATTGGGAATTTCACAAGAAAAACAACAATGTGCTTGGTTTTAACGTAACTTTATTCTTTCATGAGTTATTTACAAGTTTCTGACCACTTATAAAATGTGTTCAATGTGCTGCCCATTGTGTTGGATTGTCAATGCAACCCTCTTCTCCCACTCTTCATGCACTGGAAGCCTGTGCTAGCATTTCTCCTGCGGTGTATATAGTAGTATATAGCAGTATATACAGATACTGGAAGCCTGTGCTAGCATTTCTCCTGCGGTGTATATAGTAGTATATAGCAGTATATACAGATACTGGAAGCCTGTGCTAGCATTTCTCCTGCGGTGTATATAGTAGTATATAGCAGTATATACAGATACTGGAAGCCTGTGCTAGCATTTCTCCTGCGGTGTATATAGTAGTATATAGCAGTGTATACGGATACTGGAAGCCTGTGCTAGCATTTCTCCTGCGGTGTATATAGTAGTATATAGCAGTATATACAGATGCTGGAAGCCTGTGCTAGCATTTCTCCTGCGGTGTATATAGCAGTGTATACGGATACTGGAAGTCTGTGCTGGCATTTCTCCTGCGGTATATATAGTAGAATATAGCAGTGTATACGGATACTGGAAGCCTGTGCTAGCATTTCTCCTGCGGTGTATATAGTAGTATATAGCAGTGTATACGGATACTGGAAGCCTGTGCTAGCATTTCTCCTGCGGTGTATATAGTAGTATATAGCAGTGTATACGGATACTGGAAGCCTGTGCTAGCATTTCTCCTGCGGTGTATATAGTAGTATATAGCAGTGTATACGGATACTGGAAGCCTGTGCTAGCATTTCTCCTGCGGTGTTGCTATCAGTGTGTGAAGAGTGGGAGAGGAGGGTTGCATTGACAATCCAACACAATGGGCAGCACATTGAACACATTTTATAAGTGGTCAGAAACTTGTAAATAACTCATGAAAGAATAAAGTTACGTTAAAGCCAAGCACATCATTGTTTTTCTTGTGAAATTCCCAATAAGTTTGATGTGTCACATGACCCTCTTCCTATTGGAAAAACAAAAGTTGGATTCAAAATGGCCGACTTCAAAATGGCCGCCATGGTCACCCTCTATCTTGAAAAGTTTCCCCCCTCACATATACTAATGTGCCACAAACAGAAAGTTAATATCACCAACCATTCCCATTTTATTAAGGTGTATCCAGATATATGGCCCACTCTGTATGTATGTGTATATATATATATATATATATATATATATAAAATTTATTTTTTATTATAATTATGTAGCTTATTTAAATTTTTTTTAAAGGACAAAACCATCTGTCGTTTCTGTGGAACTGGAAATCCCATCAATCTAAAGTATTGTGTGACCTGTGAGGCAAAGCTGCCAGAAACTCAAATGGTACATTCCGTTCTTAAGTTTTGAATGTATGGGATACCAACAGTGAGGGGCTAAGGTGGCAATTATTAAACCGTTTGAGGTTGAAGACTATATTATGATTTAACAACAAGAATAAAGGATGATGTAAAGAAACATAGAATGTCAGCATATAAAAACCATTTGGCCCATCTAGTCTGCCCATTATTCTGAATACTATGAATAGTCATATGGATAGTTATATTAAGGATAGCCTTATGCTTAAACCCCTCACTGTATTTGCAGCTATTCCATGCATCCACTACTCTCTCAGTAAAGTAATACTTCCTGATAATACTTTTAAACCTTTGCCCCTCTAATCTAAAACTATGTCCTCTTGTAGTAGCTTTCCCTTGATTCCCTTTATGTATTTAAAAGTTTATATCATATCCCCTCTGTCTCATCCTCCATCTAAGCTATACATGTTAAGGTTCTTTAAAGGGGTTCTCCAGTGGATTTATTTTTTTTTTTTAAATCAACTGGTGCCAGAAAGTTAAACAGATTTGTAAATTACTTCTGTTTAAAATTCTTAATCCTTCCAGTACTTATTAGCTGCTGTATGCTCCACAGGAAGTTTTATTTATTTCTGGATTTTTTTTTACCCCAACCTCAAGGTAGGTGTTTGTATAAAATACAATAAGACCGTGCTTCAATTATTCTATTGGTTTATTAAAAATAAAAATAAATAATAACAGATTCCCCTCTCACAGGGCCCTTGTGGGAGAGAAAAATGAATTATAATACAAAAAAATACAATCAATACGCCACTGAATTGCTTCAGTACTACTGAAGAAAGGGTCGGATAACACTAGTACCCTGAAACGCGTCTAGTTGCTTTTAAATTTACGCCACTTATTGCAAAAAGGATTTTTGTTGCTTTACATCTACTGGTGAACGTCTCTGGACAGCTATCATCTGCTATCATCTTGCTATTTTATAATGAACATTATTCTGCAATATAACCAGCAATTACTATAGCAATTCAGTGGCGTATTGATTGTATTTTTTTGTATTATAATTAATTTTTCTCTCCCACAAGGGCCCTTTGAGAGGGGAATCTGTTATTATTATTTATTTTTAATAAACCTATAGAATAATTTATTATTTATTATATATCTTATTGTATTTTATACAAAGACCTACCTTGGGGAAATTTGCTATTTTTTTATTGTACCGTATTTTTCGCCCTATAGGACGCACCGGCGTATAAGACGCACCCAATTTATAGGTGAAAAATCTAAAAAAAAATAAAGATTTTGAACCCAATAGTGGTCTTCAACCTGCGGACCTCCAGATGTTGCAAAACTACAAGTAGTGTAGTTTTGCAACATCTGGAGGTCTGCAGATTGAAGACCACTGCATAGGAGGTAGTACTCACGTGTCCCCGCCGCTCCGGACCCGTCACCGCTGCCCTGGATGTCGCTCCATCGCTGTCGCCGTGTCCCCGTCGCTCCGGAACGTCTCTGCTGCCGGCCGGGTATCCTCGCTCTCCGTCGCCGCCATCATGTCGTTACGCACGCTGACGCACGTACGCGACGACGTGATGACGAGGAAGGAGAGCGCCGGCCATACAGGGGATGCCTGAATGCACCGAGGAGGCAGGTAAGGTCCCTCCCGGTGTCCTGTAAGCACTAACCCGGCTATTCAGTCGGGCTATTCGGGACCACCGTGGTGAAATCGCGGCGGTCCCGAACAGCCCGACTGAACAGCCGGGTGAGTGTCACTTTCCCTTCAGACGTGGCGGTCAGCTTTGATCGCCGCGTCTGAAGGGTTAATACAGGGCATCACCGCGATCGGTGATGTCCTGTATTAGCCGCGGGTCCCGGCCATTGATGGCTGCAGGGACCGCCGCGATAGGGCCCAGTTTTGGGGAAGAAAAAGTGCGTCTTATACGGCGAAAAATACGGTACCTTTCTAACACACCAAGATATAGGTGTGCACCCCAGTTACCTCGGTAAGTGTATAATTGTGAGCTGCACCAAATTTTTCCTGTTCTCCTAATTTACAAATCTGTTTAACTTTCTGGAACCAGTTGATTTAAAAAAAAAAATAGTTTTTCACCGGAGTACCCCTTTAACCTTTCCTGGTAAGTTTTATCCTGCAGTCCATGTACTAGTTTAGTAGCTCTTCTCTGAACTCTCTACAATGTATCTATATCTTTCCGGAGATACGATCTCCAGTACTGCGCACAATACTCCAACAAGTAGTAAACACTAAACAGCAACAATGACAAATAGAAAATAATTTACACTTCTACACTAAACTCCACTTTACATGTAATATAGATTATAGACCCATGAAGTGATCGCTCTTCTTGTTGCTGTTGATACTAATAGGATGTATACTTGACTTATACTGACTTCTATATATGTATTAATAGACAATGTTCAGTGGGGATTCAGCTCCCCCGCTTCCAAACCAGCTGGGCAAAATGCAGAGCTGTTCCAAGTGCGGCCGTGTGAACCTGTCAGAAGCCCGATTCTGTGACTGGTGTGGGGCAAAGGTAATCTTTAATTTCAATGATCTTCTATGTCTAACAATATACGTCAACTCTTGTCACTTTAGTGTCTGCCATTATTTTGTTTTGCAGCCAGGTCCTTCGGTGAGTTACCTGACCTGTTCCAAGTGCAGTGCTAGCAACCAGCCATATGCCCATTTCTGTTCCTCTTGTGGGGTTTACCTGGAGCCTCCAGCAAGATTTTCCACCCACCAGAATAGTATGGTACGACCTGCAGACTGCTTAGCATTATCTGGTGTAAGCTTTTGTGTTTGCTTGTTACCATTGTTGTACATTTTAAATAAAAGTATTGTTAGCACATCCTTCAACCCCTAAAGGGGTACTCCGCCCCTAGACATTTTATCCCCTATCCAAAGGATAGGGGATAAAATGTGTGATCGCGGGGATCCCGCCGCTGGGGACCCCCGCTATCTCCCTGCTGCACCTGGCGTTCATTTAGAGCGTTTGGTGCAGCACCGGAGGCTTGTGACGTGCATTGATGGGGCGTGGCCGTGACATCACGAGCCTCTGCCCTGAAGTTTTACAAAACTTCTTGGGGATTGCAATCCCCTCAGGAATAACCCTGACTAGAGACTCCCAAAATAAAACTTAACTTTCATTCATAATCCTATTTAAATGAATATGTGCTCAGTGGCCACTAGGTGGCAGTGGTGTATTAAAACTACAGCACTGCTTTTACTTTCTGGTGATTATTTCTAGTTCTGCTTGGCTTGTATACGGTTAGCTGGATATGTTATGTTGTCAGCTGACTCATGAGTACCAGCATTCCATATACTGTTGTGTCACGCAGTAACACAGTGCTGCGCTAAAATCTCAATCCTTCCTCCTTAACGTTTCGCCATTAGATGGCTCGCGCCTTTTGAGAAAGCCATCTAATGGTGAAACGTTAAGGAGGGAGGATTGAGATTTTAGCGCAGCACTGTGTTACTGCGGGACATAACAGTATATGGAATGCTGGTACTCATGAGTCAGCTGACAACATAACATATCCAGCTAACTGTATACAAGCCAAGCAGGACTAGAAATAATCACCAGAAAGTAAAAGCATAGTGCTGTAGTTTTAATACACCACTGCCACCTAGTGGCCACTGAGCACATATTCATTTAAATAGGATTATGAATAAAAGTTAAGTTTTATTTTGGGAGTCTCTAGTCACGGTTCTCCCTGAGGGGATTGCGATCCCCAAGGAGTTTTGTAGTATATTATAAGTTGCCCTGAGACCCCCAGGGGACCTTTTTTGGTGATTTTCTGCCCTGAAGTTCACTCCATGCACCGGTTGTCTGGGGTGCTGCAGCCGAGATCGCTGGGGTCTCAAGTGGTGGGACCCCCGCGATCAGACATCTTATCCCCTATCCTTTGGATAGGGGATAAGATGTCTAGGGGCGGAATACCCCTTTAAGGATTCTTCTTATACCCCTTTAAGGACTTTTTTCCACCTCACCTTCTAAAAATCATAACACTTTCAGTTTTCCACCTAAAGACCCATATGAGGCTTGATTTTTGCGCTACCAATTTCTCTTTGTAATGAGATCGATCATTTCACCCAAAAATCTACAGCGAAACAAAAAAAAAAATTTGTGAGACAAAATTGAAAAACAAACAAACACCATTTTGTAATGTTTGGCAGCTTCCGTTTCATACAAGGTGCACATTTCGGTAAAAATGACACCTTATCTTTATTCTGTAGGTCCGTACGATTAAACTGATACCCAACTTATATAGGTGTGATTTTGTTTTACTTCTGTTAAAAAAATTGTCATCTTCTGACCCTTATAACTTTTTGTGTGAGCGCTCTTTTTTTGCGCTGTGATCTCTTGTATTTATTGGTACAATTTTTTTACCTTTTTATAAAAATTTTTAGGGTTTACAAAGTGACCAAAAATATGCAATTCTGGATTTAACCTCTTCAGGACATAGGGCGTATGGATACACCCTGCATTCCGAGTCCTTAAGGACCGAGGGCGTATCCATACGCCCGTGGGAAATCCGGCCCCCACCGCCAGCCGCAGGGGCGCCGGAGCCGGATGCCTGCTGTAATCGTTCAGCAGGCATCCCGGCATATCGCCCAGGGGGGTCATTATGTCCCCCCATGTCGGCGATCGCAGCACATCGCTCATCAATTCAGATGAGCGATGCGCTGCGATTCCGTTCCCCGCCGCTCGCCGGGCGTGGATCGGAGCCGGATGTCTGCTGATTTCTATCAGCAGACATCCCGGCAGTGTGCCGGAGGAGGTCCGGAGGACCTCCTATACCGGCGATCGCTGCAGGACACCGGTAACTACTAACCGGCGTTCTGCAGCGGTTCCGGGTCCTCAGGGTCACGTGTGACCCTGTTACCCGGATATAGATGGTGACTGGTGGTGTAGTATACACCACCAATAACCATCCGTACTGTACTGGGGGCTGGCATTGTGGCCACCCCCCTCAGTACAGTTGTGATTGGGTGGCCAAAGTGGCCACACCAATCACAATGTAATAGGAGGGGATGGTGGGGGCTAGGAGCACGTTGCTCCGTTCTGCCCACCATTCCACAGAGATCTGGTGTGCAGGACGGAGCCCCGTGCTGCCCACCATCCCCTCAGTAAAAAAAAAAGTGCCCCTTGCCCCCTTTCTGTGGCCCCTTGGCACAGAAATCCCCAGGGATAGCTTTAGATTTAGGTAGGGACAGGTTAGGGTTAAAAAAAAAAAAGTTTTTTTTTTCCTTTTTTCGGCGTACCTCAGTGGGTGTCCGTGGGTCCGTAGCACCTTTAGCTGCGTGACCCCGGCCCTGCTTGGTCGCTGCGGTCTGCCGCCAGCCTTTTTTTTTTTTGGCGCAGATCTTTATTTTTTTCTTTTTTCCCTAAGCGTGTGTGCGGACCCTCTTAGTTATAAAAGAGCGGTCCGCCACCGTTTGTTAAAGCCCACCCGCCGCTGATCAGTCCCATAGTACTGATCAGCGTTTTTTTTTGTGGTGCCGGTGCATTTTTACGCGTTTTCTAGTGCTTTTTTTGCACCCATAGGCGGTCCGTGCCACCAGTAGCAGGCGTGTACTGTGTGGCCGGACCTTACCTGTGTGTGCGGCGTGCCTCACCGCTGTCAGTGATTTATCACTGATCAGCGGTTTTTTTTGTGGTGCCGGCGCTTTTTTTCGTGTTTTCTAGCGTGTTTTTGCACCCATAGGTGGTCCGTGCCACCAGTAGCAGGCGTGTACTGTGTGGCCGGACCGTACCTGTGTGTGTGGCGTGCCTCACCGCTGTCAGTGATTTATCACTGATCAGCGTTTTTTTTTTGTGGTAAAGGCACTTTTTTCGGTTAACGCATATTTTTTTTGCACCAATAGGCGGTCCGTGCCACCAGTAGCAGGCGTGTACTGTGTGTACGGACCGTACCTGTGTGTGCAGCCTGTCCCACCGCTGTCGGTGATTTATCACTGATCAGCGTTTTTTTTTTTTGTTCAGGCGGGTGCATTTTTTCCAGGGTTAAGCGTTTTTTTATTTTATTTTTCGGGTTTTTTGTGTGGGGGTCTGAGTACAAGCCACCAGCCACTGTTCTGGGCTGAGTGGCCGGACCCCCCTCTGACTTCTGCGCCCCCTGCCGCCACAAGCGCTAATCAGTGCGCACACCACTGATTAGATAAACGCTTATTTTTTTGGCGCAGGGTTTTTTTTGCGCTAGAAGTCCCCCTTTTTTTTTATATTTTTTTCTGTTAGGGCGGGTTAGTTTAGTTAGGTTAGGCTAGGGCGGGTTAGGGCGGGTTAGGGAGGTAGTATCGCACCACACCACACGCAGCACACACACCAATAAAGTTTCCCCCCCACACACACACACATACCCGTATCCCCATTAGAGCAGGGAAATGGCCCGCAGAGCGTTTTCGGCGGAGGAGGCATATGCCATAATTGCCTCCGACACAGAGAGCGGCTCAGAGGACGATGAAGACCCCACCTTCCTTATTTCATCGTCCTCCTTATCATCTAGTTCTGATGATGAGCCACCAAGGCGGCGGAGACGCCGCCGTGCGGTGCCGCAAACCTCCTCTGCCCTTGACCCTGTGCCCCATGCTAGTATGAGTCCCCCTGGCGCTCATACTAGTGAAGCCCCCCTGCCAAGGTCACTGGTAACTCGTACCGGAGAACTTGTCTGGGCTGAGCCAGCGGACCACGAGCCCGTGATTCCTGAGTTTGTTGGCGACTCAGGAATCAAAATTAACATCGCCGGGTTCACTGAAAAGGACTTTTTCGGTAATTTTTTCAGTGACGACTTTGTTAATCTAATGGTTACACAGACGAATCTGTACGCCCAACAGTTCGTCGCCGCTAACCCGGGCTCACTTTTAGCTAGACCCGGCGGCTGGACTCCAGTCGATGCAGCCGAAATGAGGACCTTTTGGGGCCTCGTGCTGCATATGGGTCTAGTTAAAAAACCCAGTGTCAGGCAATATTGGAGTGGGGACGTCTTTTACCAGACACCCCTCTACAGTATGGCCATGGCACGTTCCCGGTTCGAGGCCATTCGGAGATGTTTGCATTATGCTGATAATGCGGCATGTCCCCCCCGAACTGATCCCGCGTATGACCGCCTGTATAAAATCAGGCCGGTCATCAATCACTTCGGGGCCAGATTTTGGGAGGCCTATGTCCCTGGAAGGGAGGTCGCTATTGATGAGTCGCTCATCAGCTTTAAGGGGAGACTCAGCTTCCGGCAATACATCCCTACCAAGCGAGCGCGGTATGGCATGAAAATGTATAAACTTTGCGAGAGTACCTCCGGGTACACTTGCAAGTTTATGGTGTATGAGGGACGAGATTCCTGCATTGAACCCCCAGATTGTTCCCCCACTCTGGGTGTTAGCGGGACAATCGTTTGGGGCCTTTTGCACCCATTGCTAGATAAAGGTTACCACCTTTACGTGGATAACTTGTGGAATCAAAGAGGCCTTCCTTCCTATCCCCTGCAGACTCCTATCCCCCGGGGTGAGTCCCGTGCTTTTTCCCATGAGAACCTGTTGTTGGTCCGGTATAAGGACAAGAGGGATGTCCTTATGCTCACCACAATTCATGGGAATGGCAGCACCCCTGTCCCTGTGCGAGGTACCGTGGGACCGGTCCTCAAGCCCGATTGTATTCTGGACTACAATCGGTATATGGGGGGAGTTGATCTTTCTGATCAAGTCCTCAAGCCATATAATGCCATGCGCAAAACAAAGATATGGTACAAAAAAGTTGCGGTCTACATGGTACAGGTTGCCATGTTCAACTCTTTTGTACTGTACAAGAACACTGGCAACACAGGGACATACCTGGAGTTCCAAGAGGAAGTTCTAAAGGCCCTCATCTATGGTGACCGCCAAAGAGCGGGTTAGAGCACCTCTGGAACTTCAGGTCCCCGGATCGTCCCCGGCCAACACTTTCCAGGTGTGATCCCCCACACTGGAAAGAAGGGACGATCTCAGAAGAAATGCAGAGTGTGTCGCAAGAGGGGGATTCGGAAGGACACCACCACTCAATGCGACACTTGCCCCGATCATCCGGGCCTCTGCATAGGCTGCTTCAGGGAGTATCACACTTCCATGGAGTACTAAATTTTCCGTCATTTGCCCTAATTTTCATTACCCACAATTCGACTCCAATGTACCAGTCCAGGGTACATTGTCTTCCAAATTTTATACCAACCCCCCCCCCCCCAAAAAAAAAAAAACCTTTTTCTCAATACCCCCAATATCTTTTTTTTTTTCTTTCTTCCCCCTAAAAAATGGGTCATGGGACACAGAGTCAACAGCATTGGAGGTTTGCAGTTGCCTCAAATGCGCAACGCTCTCTCTCCCCACCTGAGCGGGTTGCGCATTTGAGGTAACAGAATAGGGACGGCCCCACACATCCCCTTCCCAGAATGATGATTCAGAGTATAGGGTTTGGGGCGGGCATCCTTTTTACTTTTGGCTGTACTCTGGGTCATCATTCTGGGAAAATAATTGGCATATCAGTTCTAAAATTGCAATTTTCTTCCCCCCATAGTACACTTCATCCATTCCTGGAAAATAAATGAAGGGAACACCCGTCTGTTCCAAATCTCCACTTCGTCCTATACACCTTCCCTAGGGGGTGTACTGTTTGTAATAATCTCACATATGGGTGTTCCTTTCTTGTATTTTCCTCTGAATGTATGTAACTGTTAGGTCCGTAACAAACATCCACCTCAAATGTGAAGAGTTCTCACTGAGCTCTGTCGTTTTTCCTAGTTCGGAGTCACATGTTAGTTGTTCCCAGAAAAATGAAGCAGCGCATAGGTTGAAAATTGCAATTTTCAAAAGCTACCCTTCATCCATTCCTGGAAAATAAATATAGGAAACACCTGTGCGTTAGAAATGTCCTCTTTACCCCTATACCCATTCCTCAGGGTGGGTACTTTCTGTAATGGTGTCACATGTGGGTGTTTCATTTTTGTATTTTCCTCGGAATGTATGTAACCGTCAGCTACTGATATGCCATAGGCCACAAATTCAAAGTGACCTCTATGACTTCTGAGCCTTGTTGTGTGCCCGCCCAGCACGTTACCCCATATGTGGATGGATTTTTATAGTCAGGGGAAAAAGCCCTCCAAAATTTGTAACCCAATTCCTCATATTACCCCTTGTGAAAATGTTAAAAATTGGGTAACCCCAGCATTTTAGTGTAAAAAATTCAAATTTTTCAATTTAGGCCCACTTTTCAAAAAACCTGTGAGGTGTAAGAACTCACTGTAACACTGTTACGTTCCCCGAGGGGTCTAGTTTCCAAAATGTAATGCCATGTGGTTTTTTTTCTGCTGTCCTGGCACCAAAGGGGCTTCCTAAATGAGGCATGCCCCCAGAGCAAAATTTGCTTCCAAAAAGCCAAAATGTGACTCCTTCTCTTCTGATACCTGTAGTGCGCCAGCAGAGCACTTTTTACCCCCATATGGGGTGTTTTCTGAATCGGGAGAAATTGGGCTTCAAATTTTGGAGGGGTATTTTCTGCTATTACCCTTTTCAAAAATGTAAAATTTTTGGGAAAACAAGCATTTTAGGTAAAAAATTTTACTTTTTTTTTACATTTGCAAAAGTCATGAAACCCCTGTGGGGTATTAAGGTTCACTTTACCCCTTGTTATGTTCCCCAAGGGATCTAGTTTCCAAAATGGTATGCCATGTGGTTTTTTTTTTGCTGTCCTGGCACCATAGGGGCTTCCTAAATGCGGCATGCCCCCAGAGCAAAATTTGCTTCCAAAAAGCCAAATGTGACTCCTTCTCTTCTGAGACCTGTAGTGCGCCAGCAGAGCACTTTTTACCCCCATATGGGGTGTTTTCTGAATCGGGAGAAATTGGGCTTCAAATTTTGGGGGGTATTTTCTGCTATTACCCTTTTCAAAAATGTAAAATTTTTGGGAAAACAAGCATTTTAGGTAAAAAATTTTACTTTTTTTTTACATTTGCAAAAGTCATGAAACCCCTGTGGGGTATTAAGGTTCACTTTACCCCTTGTTATGTTCCCCAAGGGGTCTAGTTTCCAAAATGGTATGCCATGTGGTTTTTTTTTTGCTGTCCTGGCACCATAGGGGCTTCCTAAATGCGGCATGCCCCCAGAGCAAAATTTGCTTCCAAAAAGCCAAATGTGACTCCTTCTCTTCTGAGACCTGTAGTGCGCCAGCAGAGCACTTTTTACCCCCATATGGGGTGTTTTCTGAATCGGGAGAAATTGGGCTTCAAATTTTGGGGGTATTTTCTGCTATTACCCTTTTAAAAAATGTAAAATATTTGGGAAAACAAGCATTTTAGGTAAAAATTTTTACTTTTTTTTTACATTTGCAAAAGTCATGAAACCCCTGTGGGGTATTAAGGTTCACTTTACCCCTTGTCATGTTCCCCAAGGGGTCTAGTTTCCAAAATGGTATGCCATGTGTTTTTTTTTTTTTGCTGTCCTGGCACCATAGGGGCTTCCTAAATGCGGCATGCCCCCAGAGCAAAATTTGCTTCCAAAAAGCCAAATGTGACTCCTTCTCTTCTGAGACCTGTAGTGCACCAGCAGAGCACTTTTTACCCCCATATGGGGTGTTTTCTGAATCGGGAGAAATTGGGCTTCAAATTTTGGGGGGCATTTTCTGCTATTACCCTTTTAAAAAATGTAAAATTTTTGGGAAAACAAGCATTTTAGGTAAATTTTTTTTTTTTTTTTTTACATTTGCAAAAGTCATGAAACCCCTGTGGGGTATTAAGGTTCACTTTACCCCTTGTTATGTTCCCCAAGGGGTCTAGTTTCCAAAATGGTATGCCATGTGTTATTTTTTTGCTGGTTTGACACCCTAGGGGCTTCCTAAAGGTGACATGCCCTCCAAAAACCATTTCAGAAAAATGTTCTCTCCAAAATCCCCTTGTCGCTCCTTCGCTTCTGAGCCCTCTACTGCGCCCGCCGAACAATTAACATAGACATATGAGGTATGTGCTTACTCAAGAGAAATTGGGCTACAAATACAAGTAAAAATTTTCTCCTTTTACCTCTTGCAAAAATTCAAAAATTGGGTCTACAAGAACATGCGAGTGTAAAAAATGAAGATTTTGACTTTTCTCCTTCAGATTGCTGCTATTCCTGTGAAACACCTAAAGGGTTAAAACACTGACTGAATGTCATTTTGAATACTTTGGGGGGTGTAGTTTTTATAATGGGGTCTTTCATGGGGTATTTCTAATATGAAGACCCTTCAAATCCACTTCAAACCTGAACTGGTCTCTGAAAAATAGCGAGTTTGAAAATTTTGTGAAAAATTGGAAAATTGCTGCTGAACTTTGAAGCCCTCTGGTGTCTTCCAAAAGTAAAAACTCATAAATGTTATGATGCAGACATAAAGTAGACATATTGTATATGTGAATAATAAAAAAAAAAATTGGAATATCCATTTTCCTTACAAGCAGAGAGCTTCAAAGTTTGAAAAATGCAAAATTTTCAATTTTTTAAAGAAATTTGGGGATTTTTAACCAAGAAAAGATGCAAGTTACCACAAAATTTTACCACTATGTTAAAGTAGAATATGTCACGAAAAAACAATCTCAGAATCGGAATGATAACTAAAAGCATTCCAGAGTTATTAATGTTTAAAGTGACAGTGGTCAGATGTTCAAAAAACGCTCCGGTCCTTAAGGCCAAAATGGGCTTGGTCCTGAAGGGGTTAAGTATTTTTTTTATGTTTACGTCATTGACCGTTCAATTAACGTTATATTTTTATAGTGTGAACATTTATGTATGCAGCAATACCACATATGTTTATTTTTGTTTACATATATTTTTTTTTCTAAATGGGAAAAGGAGGTTGATTAAAATTTTTATTAGGGAAAGGGTTAATTCACATTTATTAGCTTTTTTTTTTTTTTTTTTTACACTATTTTTTAGTCCCCATAGCATAGATCAGTGTTATCAGGCACTGCTGCTCCAGCCTGCCATGGCTGCCTGGAGCATAAGATCATCGATAAGACAGCGAGGAGGCAGGTAAGGGCCCTCCTGTCGTCCTCTCGGGACACCGCGGTTTTACGTCGGTGGTCCCGATCAGCTTTGCTAAGCTGCTGGGACTGTTTCATTTAATTTCAGACGCCGCTATCAAAGCTGATTGCGACGTCTGAAATGAAATTAAAAGTGGTCCCAATTAGCAAAGCTGATTGGGACCACAGCTGTAAAAAAAAGGGGTTAATGCCGGACATCACTGCATTTGATGATGTCTGGTATTAGACTCGGGTCCCAGCGGCTGATAGCTGCTGGGACCACCCAGCTATGACGCGGGGTCAGCTCCTGAGCCCATGTCATAGAAAGGGAGCGGGCGCAGGGTATATATGTAAGCCCTACGTCCTTAAGGGGTTAAATGGGCACTGTTAGATCCGAAAAACTTTTTACATGTTGTTACTGATGAAATTTGAAGACCTTTTGTAATATGGTTGTTTAAAAATGTTTGAGTCCAGCAGCAGCATCAAGCTTGTCCATGAGTCATGGACAAGAGATAACAAGGCTGCATGTGCAGACACACCAATCACCTCCCACTAACACTAGGGATGGACACGTCCCCTTCCCCTGAGAGGATTTCTAACACTGAGCTAATGAAGAGAGGTATTTTTATATAAATATATGTGATAGAGGCATAAAAATTACATGTGCATGGTCAGGATTAGGTACTGAGTAACATACTGAGTAACAGATCTGACAGGTATACTTTAAACATTTAGGCATTATTCTAGTGAACTAAGGTTTTCAGGGAACTGTAGTAAAAAAAAAAAAGGGAGCGACTGCTTTATTTTGTTATTTTTCTTTCTTGACCCTGCAGAGTCTTATTTGGTATGTCAGATTAATACCACAGTATACCATCAATGCCATAGGCCACAGTATGACAAGTGTTAGGACCACACCAAACAAATCCCCATGTCCCAGTTTCCTGACAAGTGGGATATTGTAGTTAGGAAAAGTCACATCCAAATTTTTTGTTCCCCTTCACTGAGATGTGCCACAGGCTTTAAGGGGTACTCCGCTGCTCAAGGGGCGGGGTTATGACGTCACAAGCTCCCGGTGCTGGCTCCAGCGTTCCTAACAGTTTGTTCCAAACGCTGAGCAGCGGAGTACCCCTTTAAATTTGACAACTGCTGTGTTCTCCACCTTCTTCAGGTTCTGAGTTACGATTTGTTGTCGGATTCTGAGCTCTATCTGTCAGAAATAATTGTAACTTTACATGGGATACTTCCTTACAGCGACTTGTAATAAACTTTTTTTTATCATTGGGGGTATACAATCGCTCGGTGTGTATAGACTCTACATATTTCATGTCATGGTTAGAGCCTGTACATATCTCTCCTATCCCAATCAGGAATTGACACAGATTGTGCACTCAATTTTACTACAGAAATAAGAGCTGAAATAAATGGGCTTTTCTGGGCAGATCCTGCAAAAAGAATAAATATGTACAGAACTTTCATAGATTGGGCTGAGAAGCCAAATCCCATTGATATCAATAGGATTCTGCTGCACAGAATTAAAGGGGGTACTCCGGTGGAAAACTTTTTTTTTTTTTTTTTAAATCAACTGGTGCCAGAAAGTTAAACAGATTTGTAAATTACTTCTATTAAAAAATCTTAATCTTTCCAGTACTTATTAGCTGATGAATACTACAGAGAAAATTCTTTTCTTTTTGGAACACAGAGCTCTTTGCTGACATCACGAGCACAGTGCTCTCTGCTGACATCTCTGTCCATTTTAGGAACTGTGCAGAGCAGCATATGTTTGCTATGGGGATTATTTTCTCCTACTCTGGACAGTTCTTAAAATGGACATAGATGTCAGTAGAGAGCACTGTGCTCGTGATTCAGCAGAGAGCTCTGTGTTCCAAAAAGAAAAGAATTTTCACTGTAGTATTCATCAGCTAATAAGTACTGGAAGGATTAAGATTTTTTAATAGTGGTAATTTACAAATCTGTTTAACTTTCTGGCACCAGTTGGTTTAAAAAAAAAAGTTTTCCACCGGAGTACCCCTTTAATTCAGAGCGGAATATCTATCCCGTACATCGGCCCTAAGGCTCTGTGCACATTTGTGTTAGAGACTGTTATTAGCTTTCTTTTTTCACCTTCATGCAATGCAATTTTTTCTTTCCAAACTGCTTGGAGGAGCCCATTGGACCCCATTATAAATCATTGGGGTCTTCTGAGCACTAGTGTCCATTGTGAATCAGATCCAGCACAGTGTTGAGGTTTCCGTTGTAAACAGGAGCCACAATGTAGATGTAAAAAGAACCTTAGGGGCCCGGTCGTGAATTCATTCTCATGGTTAATATTGTCTTTCATTTTAGGATTTAGATGGACGAGCTTCCTGGCAAGCTTTAGCAGTCTCCTTGCCGAACACAAGGCTAGATGTAGACAAAATGGACAAAGGAACCCAGACCGTTGGATTGTTTTACCCATCTAGCAAGCTGATGGAGAAAAAGGAGCTAGAATTATTGAATGAAAAAGAAAAGAAAGAAAAGATGAGCGATCGCAAGGCTGTGGTGACAGCCATCAGCCCTGGTCGAGGCGAGACAAATACATTCTTTTCAATTGTGACATTTGGGTCTGAAGGCTGAGTATGTTAGCCTAGGATCATAGTATGTTTATGTTATACCGTGAGGCATACATTAAAGGGGTTCTCCGCTGCTCAATATTTGGAACAAACTGTTCCGAACGCTGGAGCCGGTGCCGGGAGCTTGTGACGTCACAGCTCCGCCCCCTCATGTCATTCCCCGCCCCCTCAATGCAAGTCTATGGGAGGGGGCGTGACAGCCGTCACGCCCCCTCCCATAGACTTGCATTGAGGGGGGGTGACATTGCATCATGAGGGGGCGGGGCTATGACGTTACTATCTCCCGACGCCGGCTCCAGCGTTCGGGACAGTTTATTCCAAATGCTGAGCAGCGGAGTACCCCTTTAATGTATACTGCATAATATATGATGCAACAGGATACAGATATACAGATCATGTTACTATTGACTTCTTTTGAAAAAAGCAAAGTATATATCTGGGTACATTTAAAAAACAAACAAAAAAAAAACAGTATTAAGAAGGACACGTGTGTTGTGCTTACCAACAAGAAATGCCCGGTTGACCTTGTCATTTCGGATGTTAGGACTTTTTTGGCACCACGCATGAGATCTGATGGCTCTTATACACTGGGGCATGCCTAGAGCTGAAAATATTCTAAGAGTCTTCACATTCATACTCTACAGCAGCTTGTGTCTCTGCACAATCTCTGCCCTTCTCCACCTCACTATCATCCCATCATCCTTTTCTGGACAGTTCCAGACATGTACAGAGGTGTCAGCAGAGGGCGCTGTGGAAAGACAGAAAAGAAACTCAAAAAAAAAAAGAACTTCCTCTTTAGTATACACCAGCTGATAAGTACTGGAAGGATTAAGATGTTTAAATAGAAGTCATTTATAAATCTGTTTAACTTCTAGCACCAGTTGGTTTGAAAAAAAAAATAGTTTTCCACCGGAGTACCCCTTTAATGCCTTGGAGCAAACACACCATTAAAAGTCCTATACATAATCCTATTTCAGGAAAAATTTCACACAATAAAAACTGAAACACTTTATGGTCATTATTTGGACTAAGCACTATCCTAGAATAGGTACCATCATAATAACAAACCCCAAATATCTGGAGAAATTTTAGCTTTCAAATGTATGCGATTTCAATGTAGCTAGTACATTAAAGGGGTATTCCAGGCAAAAAAAATGTTTTATATATCAACTGGCTCTGGAAAGTTAAACAGATTTGTAAATTACTTCTATTAAAAAATCTTAATCCTTCCAATAGTTATTAACTTCTGAAGTTGAGTTGTTGTTTTCTGTCTAACTGCTCTCTGATGACTCACGTCCCGGGAGCTGTGCAGTTGGGGATATTCTCCCATCATGCACAGCTCCCGGGATGTGACATCATCATTGAGCAGTTAGACAGAAAACTTCAGAAGCTAATAACTATTGGAAGGATTAAGATTTTTTAATAGAAGTAATTTACAAATCTGTTTAACTTTCCGGAGCCAGTTGATATATATATAAAAAAAGGTTTTGTCTGGAATACCCAATTAAAATAAGCCATGTCACAAAACCTTCCTGTACCGCCTCACATCCCCTAGCTGACTGGTATATGATTTTGGTCCATCATAATACACCAGTTATGGTGCAATATCAGTCATGTGACCTAAGAGTTTTGGAACAATGGTCGGTAGTCTAGGCCATGGTGGTCCTGGCCCTGAGATGCTCTCTTTACAGCCCATAATCCAGTGTAATTTCTATCTTTCAGTAATACTTGGTATATATACTTCTTTGCAGGCTATTGGAGGCAGCAATTGGATCATATCTGCGCTCACCTGCGCTGCTATACACAGAATGATTCTCAGTTTAAGGCTTTAATCGGAATGCCTCGGATGGGAAGGGTAAGTAAGAACTTATCACAGTGCAGATTACTAGAGTCCTTAGTAAAATTGCAGATTTCTTAAAGGGAACCTTTCAGTATGACAGATCACTTTACATTAGATCATAGCAATAGAGCTATAATAGGAAGTGCCATTTCATAGTTACATAGTTACATAGTTAGTATGGTTGAAAAAAGACATACGTCCATCAAGTCCAACCAGGGGATTGAAGGGAAGGATGTAAGGGGATAAGGGAAAGGGATGTAGTTTTATAATTCTGCATAAGCATTAATGCTATTTTGTTTCAGGAATGTATCTAACCCTGCTTTAAAGCTGTTAATTGTTCCTGCTGTGACCAGTTCCTGAGGTAGACCGTTCCATAAATTCACAGTCCTCACGGTAAAGAAGGCGTGCCGCCCCTTTAGACTAAACCTTTTCTTCTCCAGACGGAGGGAGTGCCCCCTCGTCCTTTGGGGGGGTTTAACCTGGAACAGTTTTTCTCCATATTTTTTGTATGGGCCATTTATATACTTATATACGTTTATCATATCCCCCCTTAAACGTCTCTTCTCAAGACTAAACAATTGTAACTCCTTTAATCGCTCCTCATAGCTAAGATGTTCCATGCCCCATATTAGTTTAGTCGCGCGTCTCTGCACCCTTTCCAACTCCGCAGTGTCCCTTTTATGAACAGGCGACCAGAACTGAACAGCATATTCCAGGTGAGGCCGTACCAATGCTTTATAAAGGGGGAGTATTATGTCCCTGTCCCTTGAGTCCATGCCTCTTTTTATACATGACAATATCCTGCCGGCTTTGGAAGCAGCAGCCTGACATTGCATGTTATTCTGTAGTCTGTGATCTACAAGTACACCCAGATCCTTCTCTACCAGTGACTCTGCCAGTTTAATCCCCCCTAGGACATACGATGCATGCAGGTTATTAGTACCCAGATGCATAACTTTACATTTATCCACATTGAACCTCATTTGCCAAGTGGATGCCCAGACACTTAGTCTATCCAAGTCATCTTGTAACTTATGCACATCCTCTATAGACTGTACCGTGCTACAAAGCTTGGTGTCATCTGCAAAGATAGAAACAGAGCTGTTAATACCATCCTCTATATCATTGATAAATAAATTAAACAGCAGCGGGCCCAGTACTGAACCTTGGGGTACACCACTAATAACCGGGGACCAATCAGAGTACGAATCATTTACCACCACTCTCTGGGTACGATCCATGAGCCAGTGTTCAATCCAGTTACAAACTAAAGTTTCCAAGCCCAAGGACCTTAACTTACCTGTCAGATGTCTGTGAGGGACAGTATCAAACGCTTTGGCAAAATCCAGAAACACTATATCCACAGCCATTCCTCTGTCAAGGCTTCTACTCACCTCTTCATAAAAGCAAATTAGATTGGTTTGACAACTTCTATCCTTAGTAAACCCATGCTGGCTATCACTTATAATACAATTATCCCCTATGTATTCCTGTATGTAATCCCTTATAAGTCCTTCAAACAATTTACCCACAATGCACGTTAGACTTACCGGTCTATAATTGCCTGGCGAAGACCTAGAGCCCTTCTTGAAGATTGGTACCACATTAGCCTTGCGCCAGTCCCTTGGCACAATACCAGACACCAGAGAATCTCTAAATATCATGAACAAGGGTACAGATATTACTGAACTTACCTCTCTAAGAACTCTTGGGTGTAGTCCATCCGGTCCTGGGGATTTGCTTACATTTATATCACTTAACTTACCTTGTACCATCTCTACATTAAGCCAGTTCAGTACATTACATGATGTGTTACCAGCACTGACCTGGCCAATGTCAGCTCCTTCTTCCATAGTATATACAGAACTAAAGACCCCATTCAGTAGCTCCGCCTTCTCTTGATCGCCCGTGACAACCTCCCCATTATCATTATTAAGGGGTCCTACATGCTCTGTCCTTGGTTTTTTTGTATTTATATATCTAAAAAAATATTTAGGATTAGTTTTGCTTTCTTTGGCCACCTGTCTCTCATTTTGAATTTTTGCTGTTTTTATTACATTTTTACAGATTTTATTAAGCTCCTTGTACTGTTTAAATGTTATATCTGACCCATCAGATTTGTATTTTTTGAAGGCTATTTTTTTGTTGTTTATTGCTCTTTTAACCTCATTTGTCAGCCATGTAGGATTTAGTTTTAATCGTTTATATTTGTTCCCCTTTGGTATATATTTAGCTGTATAGTTATTTAGAGTTGATTTAAAGATGTCCCATTTACCTTCTGTATCAGTATTTAAGAACACCTCCCCCCCAGTCTATGTCCTGTAGTGCAGCTCTCAGCCCAGGGAAATTTGCCTTTTTAAAGTTATATGTTTTTGCTTTCCCCGTCTGTCTTTGTTTTCTACATTTTAAGTCAAAAGTAACTATATTGTGGTCGCTATTACCAAGGTTTTCCCGCACAGTTACATTACCAACCAGCTCTGCATTGTTGGAAATGATCAGATCCAACAAGGCATCACTTCTTGTTGGGTCCTCCAGAAACTGGCCCATAAAATTATCCTGCAATAAATTTAGGAATTGTCGCCCCTTTGTAGTTTTAGCCAACCCCGGACCCCAATCTATATCTGGATAGTTAAAATCTCCCATTATTACCACTGTACCTGCCCGGGCGGCCCTCTCTATTTGTTTATGAAGCCGAACTTCTATCTCTTCAGTGATATTAGGGGGTCTGTAGATTACCCCAAATATTATTTTTTCAGTATTTCCCTCCTTTTGTAATTCTACCCACAGTGATTCCACATCCTCAGAATCATCACACACTATGGCATCGTTCACACTGACTTTCATACCACTTCTAACATACAGACAGACTCCACCACCTTTTCTGTTCATTCTATCCTTGCGAAACAATGTAAACCCCTGCAGATTGACAGCCCAGTCATGCGAGGAGTCCAGCCATGTCTCAGTGACCCCAACTATATCAATATGTTCCTCCAGTATCAAGGCCTCAAGCTCCCCCATTTTATTTGCTAGGCTTCTGGCATTTGTGAACATACACTTTACATTTCCATTAAGTTTTACACATATAGTCTCACTAATGGGATTTTCAGAGTTATTGGGGTTAATGTCATTTTTTGAGTTATAAGGGCTAATTGTACTATTTAAGTTATTGGGGCCAATGGGATTTTTTGAGTTATTGGGTCTAACGTTATTATTTAAGTTATTGGGGCTAATGGGATTTTTTGCGTTATTGCGTCTAACGTTGTTATTTAAGTTATTGGGGCTAACAGTATTTTTTGAGTTAATGGGGCTTATTGTAGTTATTGAGTTATTGGGGCTAATGGAATTTTTTGAATTATTGGGATTACAATTTTTCGGGCTACATTTATTTTTACAGCTGGTTTGTAACGCATGAATCTCCTTATCCACTGTTCTTAACCTCCCCCCACAGGACTCCTCTCCACCCACCATTATGTCCTGACCCCTCTCTAACCTATCCATCCCACTGTCTGCTTTCTTTGCTTTATTATCCTCCCCCCACTCACCTAGTTTAAATACTCAGCCCCCCCTTCCAGGATTCTCTCCCCCCAGGATTCATCCACTAAACAGCCCCAAAACTGATATACAGAGCTAAAAGGTAAGCAGCTTCAATGGAGTCACAGCCACCCCTCAGCTTTGGGATGGCTTATACATAAATGTAATACAGTCAGCCATTCCTATTGTGAGTTGTGAAATTTATGTCATGTGATCCTTTACAAAGCGTCTCACTGGCTAGACTGGTTTTGGACATGGAAACCACACTGATTGCCACATCAAAAGCCAGATATTTTCACTCTGAAAACCCATTGACATATTTTTGCTATCAATGGGAAAAAGGTGAAAAACACAAAAAAGAAGTGACATGTTACTTCATTCTGCATGGTTTTGCTCCGCAGCTCCTAATGAAATCATAGTGAGTTATAAGACAGGTCCCCTGCGCTGACTGTGGCTTTAAGAGAGCTGTGGCGCAGCACTGCACATGCCCTTCAAGTGAATCTCTGACATAAAACATTGATTATGAACCGCCAAAAGTATTAAGCAGTATACCATAAAAGGATATAGAGAATTATTTTGCATAGTGCATCTTTACCTCATGGAAAA
Source organism: Hyla sarda (assembly GCF_029499605.1). Taxonomy (NCBI): domain Eukaryota; kingdom Metazoa; phylum Chordata; class Amphibia; order Anura; family Hylidae; genus Hyla; species Hyla sarda. The sequence goes on from NC_079191.1 coordinate 352,980,834, forward strand.
AATGCACTTGTATGTTACCTTTAAATGGGCACTATCATTAAAATACATAAAATATTCTCTCCTGTAATAAAAATTATAATGTTGATGTCAAGATGGGCGGGGCTATGACGTCACGAGCTCCCGGCTCCAGCGTTCGGAACAGTTTGCTCCAAATGCTGAGCAGCGGAGTACCCCTTTAAGTGTCAAAGAGGTGTGACCTGTGGTCTAAAGTGCCCTAGGGCTGCAATACATTGTGCTGTAATTCCCTGCTCGGTCGCCCCTTGACATATAGGCAGGATTCGGCTTACCATGCCAACCCCTATTTAAATCCCACACACATGCCGATGATTCACATTACAGCACAGGAATGGTAAATGTTCCTACTTAGGTGTTGGCCTCACTCGCTCCCTATGCCAGTGCAACATAATGATCACCTTGGACCCTAGACCACACCTCTTTGACACTTCAATCCTTTTCTCTGTATCCTTTTAATTGCATGCTGCCTACTTTTGGTGGTTCATAAATAATTTTTCATGCAGCAGATTCATTTTAATGTGGTTTCTAGGGATGAGCGAACTTACAGTAAATTTGATTCGTCACGAACTTCTCGGCTCGGCAGTTGATGACTTATCCTGCATAAATGAGTTCAGCTTTCAGGTGCTCCTCGTGGGCTGGAAAAGGTGGATACAGTCTTAGGAAAGAGTCTCCTAGGACTGTATCCACCTTTTCCAGCCCACCGGAGCAGGCCTGACCACTGAGCATTATTTATTGATGTTTAACCAAACACTTCTTAACAACGTAAAATGAAAAACTATCTCAGGCGGATTGTCCAATGAAAATAAGAATATTCTGTATCTGTATTGAAATGAGCTTAAAAATCTGCAATGACATTACAATTAAATAGTTATTGAACAGGATAATATTAAAAAGTACAGACTAGGCACATATACATTAACAATTAGAACAATGTATCCTGTCTCCTTATATAATGGGGTGGACCATTGGTGCCCAAGGTGTTGGAGCCTGGCCGCATGTCTGCAGGGTCTATAGTAACATCCTATGGTTGGTAAAACCCAGTAGCAACTTTTTGTTCAGATCTGAGTTCAAGAGATAAAATCAGGATAAAACCAGAATCTTTATTTCCCCACATTCAGGTTTTTTATTCCTTTTATCATTTTATTAAATGGGCACTGTCTGATCCAAACATTTTTTATATGTTTTTAATGATAATAATGAAAAACCCTTTTTAAATTGACAAATCTCACATTTAAAAACGTATTCCCTAAATGTAGCATGGGAGCACGTCACAGCCCCCGCCTGAAGTGGAAGTTGCCACGCCCCCTCCACATAGTTCTCTGGGGGAGCCATTCGGCAATCTTCCGGCTCTCTCATAAAGCTTTATGGAGGGGGCGTGGCGTTCTCCGCTTCGGGCGGGATCATGATGCGCTCATGTGCTACAGCACTTGGGCTCCATACAGGAGATTGCGGGGGGGGGGGACCAGCACTCAGACCCTCCGCTATCTGAAACTTAGCCCCCATTTTTTGGATAGGGGATACGTTTTTAAACGTGAGACTTGTCCTTTTAATATGGTTGTTTAAAATGTTTTGAATATTCAATAAATAAAACAGCTCCTGAAAATCCCACCACTAGGGGTTCCCATACCTACTGGGACACCAACCAGTCCTGCAGCTGCATCAGGCTTGTCCATGAGTCATGGACAAGAGATGACTCATGGACAAGACTGCATGAGCAGACACACCAATCACCTCCCACCACCACAAGGGAGGGACACGCCCCCTTCCCCCTGAGAGAATTTCTAACACTGTGAGCTAATGAAAAGAGGGATTTTTATAATAAATATAGGTGATAGATGCATAAAAAATTGTGTTGTTTTTTTTTTTTTTTTGTGGGATCTGACAGGTACGCTTTAAGGATTTCTCTAAAGCTGTCTATACACATAAGATAACAGTCTGCCACACCTGCTGATTTTGGCAGGACTGTTGTCACGATGCCGGCTGGCAGGTAGTGGATCCTCTGTGCCAGAGAGGGATTGGCGTGGACCGTGCTAGTGGATCGGTTCTAAGTCACTACTGGTTTTCACCAGAGCCCGCCGCAAAGCGGGATGGACTTGCTGCGGCGGTAGTGACCAGGTCGTATCCACTAGCAACGGCTCAACCTCTCTGACTGCTGAAGATAGGCGCGGTACAAGGGAGTAGGCAGAAGCAAGGTCGGACGTAGCAGAAGGTCGGGGCAGGCAGCAAGGATCATAGTCAGGGGCAACGGCAGGAGGTCTGGAACACAGGCTAGGAACACACAAGGAAACGCTTTCACTGGCACGATGGCAACAAGATCCGGCGAGGGAGTGCAGGGGAAGTGAGGTGATATAGGGAAGTGCACAGGTGATCAGGCTAATTGGAACCACTGCGCCAATCAGCGGCGCAGTGGCCCTTTAAATCGCAAAGACCCGGCGCGCGCGCGCCCTAAGGAGCGGGGCCGCGCGCGCCGGGACAGGACCGACGGAGAGCGAGTCAGGTACGGGAGCCGGGGTGCGCATCGCGAGCGGGCGCTACCCGCATCGCGAATCGCATCCCGGCTGGAGGCAGTATCGCAGCGCCCCGGGTCAGTGGATCCGACCGGAGCGCTGCAGTGAGGAGAGTGTAGCGAGCGCTCCGGGGAGGAGCGGGGACCCGGAGCGCTCGGCGTAACAGTACCCCCCCCCTTGGGTCTCCCCCTCTTCTTAGAGCCTGAGAACCTGAGGAGCAGACTTTTGTCTAGGATATTGTCCTCAGGTTCCCAGGATCTCTCTTCTGGACCACAACCCTCCCAATCCACTAAAAAAAAGGTTTTCCCTCTGACCTTTTTTGATGCCAGAATCTCTTTGACGGAGAAGATGTCCGAGGAGCCGGAAACAGGAGTGGGAGGAACAGATTTGGGAGAGAAACGGTTGATGATGAGTGGTTTAAGAAGAGAAACGTGAAAGGCATTAGGAATACGAAGAGAAGGAGGAAGAAGAAGTTTGTAAAAGACAGGATTAATCTGACACAAAATTTTGAAAGGACCAAGATAGCGTGGTCCCAACTTGTAGCTAGGGACACGGAAGCGGACATATTTAGCGGAGAGCCATACCTTGTCTCCAGGGGAAAAAATGGGAGGAGCTCTTCTTTTCTTATCCGCGAACTTCTTCATGCGTGATGAAGCCTGTAAGAGAGAATTTTGGGTCTCTCTCCATATGATGGAAAGGTCACGAGAAATTTCATCCACAGCGGGCAGACCAGAGGGCAAGGGGGTAGGGAGGGGGGGAAGAGGGTGACGGCCGTACACCACGAAAAATGGGGATTTGGAGGAAGATTCAGAGACTCTGAAGTTATACGAGAATTCAGCCCATGGAAGGAGATCTGCCCAGTCATCCTGGCGGGAGGAAACAAAATGTCGTAAATAATCACCCAGGACCTGGTTAATTCTTTCTACTTGTCCATTGGATTGGGGATGATATGCAGAAGAAAAATTTAGTTTAATCTTGAGTTGTTTACAGAGAGCCCTCCAGAATTTAGACACGAATTGGACGCCTCTATCCGAGACGATCTGCGTAGGCAACCCGTGAAGACGAAAAATGTGTACAAAAAATTGTTTAGCCAACTGAGGCGCTGAAGGAAGACCAGGAAGAGGGATGAAATGTGCCATTTTGGAGAATCGATCAACGACCACCCAAATAACAGTGTTGCCACGGGAAGGGGGTAAATCAGTAATAAAATCCATACCAATCAGAGACCAAGGCTGTTCGGGGACAGGCAGGGGATGAAGAAAACCAGCGGGCTTCTGGCGAGGAGTCTTATCCCGGGCACAGATAGTGCAGGCTCGCACAAAGTCCACAACATCCGTCTCCAGAGTCGGCCACCAATAGAAGCGGGAGATGAGTTGCACAGATTTCTTGATGCCCACATGACCTGCGAGATGGGAGGAGTGACCCCATTTGAGGATTCCGAGGCGTTGGCGTGGAGAAACAAAGGTCTTTCCTGGAGGAGTTTGCCTGATGGAGGCTGGAGAAGTGGAAATCAGGCAGTCAGGAGGAATAATGTGTTGCGGAGAGAGTTCAACTTCCGAAGCATCCGAGGAACGAGAGAGAGCATCGGCCCTAATGTTCTTATCGGCAGGCCGAAAGTGAATTTCAAAATTAAATCGGGCAAAGAACAGAGACCACCGGGCCTGGCGAGGATTCAGCCGTTGGGCAGACTGGAGGTAGGAGAGGTTCTTGTGATCGGTGTAAATAATAACTGGAAATCTTGATCCCTCCAGCAGATGCCTCCATTCCTCAAGTGCTAATTTGATGGCTAGAAGCTCTCGATCCCCGATGGAGTAGTTCCTCTCCGCCGGAGAGAAGGTCCTAGAAAAAAAACCACAAGTGACAGCATGCCCGGAAGAATTTTTTTGTAGAAGAACAGCTCCAGCTCCCACTGAGGAGGCATCAACCTCCAATAGGAAGGGTTTGGAAGGGTCAGGTCTGGAGAGCACGGGAGCCGAAGAAAAGGCAGACTTGAGTCGTTTAAAGGCGTCTTCCGCTTGAGGAGGCCAAGACTTGGGATCGGCATTTTTTTTGGTTAAAGCCACGATAGGAGCCACAACGGTAGAAAAATGTGGAATAAATTGCCTGTAATAATTGGCGAACCCCAAAAAGCGTTGGATAGCACGGAGTCCGGAGGGGCGTGGCCAATCTAAGACGGCAGAGAGTTTGTCTGGATCCATTTGTAGTCCCTGGCCAGAGACCAAGTATCCTAGAAAAGGAAGAGATTGGCATTCAAACAGACATTTCTCAATTTTGGCATAGAGTTGATTGTCACGAAGTCTCTGAAGAACCATACGGACATGCTGGCGGTGTTCTTCTAGATTGGCAGAAAAAATCAGGATATCGTCCAGATATACAACAACACAGGAGTATAAAAGATCACGAAAAATTTCATTAACAAAGTCTTGGAAGACGGCAGGGGCGTTGCACAGGCCAAAGGGCATGACCAGATACTCAAAGTGTCCATCTCTGGTGTTAAATGCCGTTTTCCATTCATCCCCCTCTCTGATGCGGATGAGATTATAAGCACCTCTTAAGTCCAGTTTAGTAAAGATGTGGGCACCTTGGAGGCGATCAAAGAGTTCAGAGATGAGGGGTAGGGGGTAGCGGTTCTTAACCGTGATTTTATTAAGACCGCGGTAGTCAATGCAAGGACGTAGGGAGCCATCTTTTTTGGACACAAAGAAAAATCCGGCTCCGGCAGGAGAGGAGGATTTACGGATAAAGCCCTTTTTTAAATTTTCCTGGACGTATTCAGACATGGCAAGAGTCTCTGGGGCGGACAGAGGATAAATTCTGCCCCGGGGTGGAGTAGTGCCCGGGAGGAGGTAGATAGGACAATCATAAGGCCTGTGAGGAGGTAGAGTCTCAGCTTGTTTTTTGCAAAAAACATCCGCAAAGTCCATATAGGCCTTAGGGAGACCGGTTACTGGAGGAACCACAGAGTCACGGCAAGGGTTACTGGGAACCGGTTTTAGACAGTCCTTGGAACAAGAGGGCCCCCAACTCTTGATCTCCCCAGTGGACCAATCCAGGGTTGGGGAATGAAGTTGAAGCCAGGGAAGTCCAAGGAGAATTTCAGAAGTGCAATTGGGGAGGACCAAAAGTTCAATCCTCTCGTGATGAGATCCGATGCACATTAGAAGGGGCTCCGTGCGGAAACGTATGGTACAGTCCAATCTTTCATTGTTTACACAATTGATGTAAAGGGGTCTGGCGAGACTGGTCACTGGGATGTTGAACCTGTTGACGAGAGAGGCCAAAATAAAATTTCCTGCAGATCCAGAGTCCAAGAAGGCCATAGTAGAGAAGGAGAAGGCAGAGGCAGACATCCGCACAGGCACAGTAAGACGCGGAGAAGCCGAGTAGACATCAAGGACTGTCTCACCTTTGTGCGGAGTCAGCGTACGTTTTTCCAGGCGGGGAGGACGGATAGGACAATCCCTCAGGAAGTGTTCGGTACTAGCACAGTACAGGCAGAGATTCTCCATGCGGCGTCGTGTCCTCTCTTGAGGTGTCAGGCGAGACCGGTCGACCTGCATAGCCTCCACGGCGGGAGGCACAGGAACGGATTGCAGGGGACCAGAGGAGAGAGGAGCCGAGGAGAAGAAACGCCTCGTGCGAACAGAGTCCATATCTTGGCGGAGCTCCTGACGCCTTTCGGAAAAACGCATGTCAATGCGAGTGGCTAGGTGAATGAGTTCATGTAGATTAGCAGGGATTTCTCGTGCGGCCAGAACATCTTTAATGTTGCTGGATAGGCCTTTTTTAAAGGTCGCGCAGAGGGCCTCATTATTCCAGGATAATTCTGAAGCAAGAGTACGGAATTGTACGGCATACTCGCCAACGGAAGAATTACCCTGGACCAGGTTCAACAGGGCAGTCTCAGCAGAAGAGGCTCGGGCAGGTTCCTCAAAGACACTTCGGATTTCCGAGAAGAAGGAGTGTACAGAGGCAGTGACGGGGTCATTGCGGTCCCAGAGCGGTGTGGCCCAAGACAGGGCTTTTCCAGACAGAAGGCTGACTACGAAAGCCACCTTAGACCTTTCAGTGGGAAACTGGTCCGACATCATCTCCAGGTGCAGGGAACATTGGGAAAGAAAGCCACGGCAAAACTTAGAGTCCCCATCAAATTTATCCGGCAAGGATAGGCGTAGACCAGAAGCGGCCACTCGCTGCGGAGGAGGTGCAGGAGCTGGCGGAGGAGATGATTGCTGAAGCTGTGGTAGTAACTGCTGTAGCATAACGGTCAGTTGAGACAGCTGTTGGCCTTGTTGCGCTATCTGTTGTGACTGCTGGGCGACCACCGTGGTGAGGTCAGCGACAACTGGCAGAGGAACTTCAGCGGGATCCATGGCCGGATCTACTGTCACGATGCCGGCTGGCAGGTAGTGGATCCTCTGTGCCAGAGAGGGATTGGCGTGGACCGTGCTAGTGGATCGGTTCTAAGTCACTACTGGTTTTCACCAGAGCCCGCCGCAAAGCGGGATGGACTTGCTGCGGCGGTAGTGACCAGGTCGTATCCACTAGCAACGGCTCAACCTCTCTGACTGCTGAAGATAGGCGCGGTACAAGGGAGTAGGCAGAAGCAAGGTCGGACGTAGCAGAAGGTCGGGGCAGGCAGCAAGGATCGTAGTCAGGGGCAACGGCAGGAGGTCTGGAACACAGGCTAGGAACACACAAGGAAACGCTTTCACTGGCACGATGGCAACAAGATCCGGCGAGGGAGTGCAGGGGAAGTGAGGTGATATAGGGAAGTGCACAGGTGATCAGGCTAATTGGAACCACTGCGCCAATCAGCGGCGCAGTGGCCCTTTAAATCGCAAAGACCCGGCGCGCGCGCGCCCTAAGGAGCGGGGCCGCGCGCGCCGGGACAGGACCGACGGAGAGCGAGTCAGGTACGGGAGCCGGGGTGCGCATCGCGAGCGGGCGCTACCCGCATCGCGAATCGCATCCCGGCTGGAGGCAGTATCGCAGCGCCCCGGGTCAGTGGATCCGACCGGAGCGCTGCAGTGAGGAGAGTGTAGCGAGCGCTCCGGGGAGGAGCGGGGACCCGGAGCGCTCGGCGTAACAACTGTCTCCCAGTTCTTCCTCCATGGCAAATATTAGGGAAAAGAAAGAGGCTGCATATTGGTTTTCAACATGTTAGTTCTTTATCCCCATAGATAATAGGCTTATTTATGCTCTCATTATCCAAGTATTCATGCTGTTGGGGGTGTTGGGAGCATGATTCTGCCACTAGATATACAGTGTTTATGGGCTCTTTAACGATAATTCAGTTTATTGTATTGAAGTTTTCATTTGTTAATAATTGCAGTGAAGAATGTCTATCCATTCCAGTGTGATGGGACTAATTCTAGGACTGGTCTATTAGGTCTTGGTGTTGGGAAGAAGAACATCTCCACGTGTCGTGTGTGACAGTGCTACATTGTAGTCATTAAATTTGGACTTATTTTTACTGTCCTGGATTCTGAACAGATCACAGTTAGGCTATGTTCACACTACAGAATCTCTGGGCAGAAAATTTCCACCTGGAGATTCCGAGTGTGGCCAGCGCTGACTGAATCAGTCGGCGTTAGGACCGTGCGGACACTGCAGTTTCCAATAGACTGCAATGTGTTCTGTGAGTATTTCCACCTGAAGAATGAGCAACCCCATTCTTCAGGCGAAAATTTCCAAGCGGATTTTCCGTTCACAAATTCCAAAGTGTGAATTTGTGAACGGAAACCCATTCACTACATGATACATTTTCGCAAGTGGAATTTCTGCCTGCAATTTCAAAGCGGACTTGCAGGCGGAAATGTCATAGTGTGAACCTAGCCTTAGTGTTATGACTGTTCTGAATAATAGCTGTTTTTTCAATTGCAGATCATTTCGGCAACAATGCATGAAAATGGCTATGAAGTCAGTTTCAGGCTGAATTATGTTTTAGTAACAGATAAGGTAAGTACTGTGGGTACATATCTTGTACATTAACAGTAAAGGGGTTTTCCAGAATAGGCCATCAATGTCAGATCAGTGGGGGTCTCACCCCCACTGATTAGCTGGACCTCTTCATTTTGTTATCAGGCACAGCTTCATAAATTATGAAGATTATGGTACTGCAGCTCATTCATAAAGGAAACTCATAACTTTCATGCTGCCTAAACCACAAGCCATCATGGTAGTCGCTGATGGCTTCTCCCTGCCCTGCTGACCTTGATGATAGATCTCTCCCTATACCCCAACAGGGAGAGATCTATAACTCAAGGTTGGTAGGTTGGAGGGAAGCCGCTAGGAACCGTCCTAATGACTTTTGGTTCAGGCAGCATTAAAGGGATGGCAGTTCCCTATAACCAAGTGAATGGGATTGACTTGCAGTACCAGGCACATCCACTACAAAATGTATAGAGCTGTGCCTGGTAAACTGTATAGAGACCACAGCAACCCTGTCTGGGCCCCTCAATCAGCTGATCGGTAGGGGTGCCAGGAGTCAAATCACCCACCAAACTGATATAAAGGTTAAAGTGTACTATCATAAAAAATTTTCACATGTCACAGGGAAATGTCAAAAGTTTCCATTGGTCGGGGTCATAGGGATAAATTTACCTATCGCATCCGCTGCCAGGTTTATTATGTTTTTTTCAGCTTTTTAACACCAGAAACCTGCCATAAATACGTTGATAAATTCCCCTTTAGTGTTCATACCCCCACAATTGCTTGTCAAGTGCTTCAGTCCCCAGAGTAGGGTGCCCTAATTCCACAACTTTTAACAGTATTTGTGCCTTATTGTTCCTGAGTTGTCAGATAGGAGTAAACTTTATTTTAATAATAGGAGTGAATGTCAGGTGGGATTATACAGTGTGGGGTTGTGAATGTTTTAGGGGCGCATATACCTAATACACACCCCCTGATCGTATAATCCTGCCCATGGTGTGTGTGTGTATGTATGTATATGTATATATATATATATGTATATATATATATATATATATATATGTATATATATATATATATATATATAGATATATATATATATATATATACATATATATATATATATATATATATATCCCTTTTATTTTATTGTATAATCATAGATAAATCTATACCCATGACTTGTCCCTTATTTATGGGGTAAACCAGAAAAAAGTTGCCAGCTTGTTTATTTGACAACTATCTAAGACATATGCATACGTACTACTATATTGTGCATGAGATTTAATTTAGCTTATTATAATATTTTTGGCTGCTTAGTTTGTGCATTTTATATATACTTTACTTACATTAACTTATTAAAAAAAAAAACATTATCATCCTAAAGAATGTTGTAACCGGGAAGCCAATGATGCTGTCCAAAAATCACTTCTTGAGCAATGTGACGGAGGGCAGAGATGACTACGATGAAACTCAGTCTAGTGTGGGTAAGTCTTAAAGCATTGTACACATGTCTTGTCAGCCTTGCTTGACATATACAAAATTTCTTAAAGGGAGACTATCAGTTATACCCGCACTCACCTGTCAGTACAGGTGTGTAGTGCAAGTGACACTGGTGATAATGATACAAACCTACCCCCAATCCGTGGTCCCGTTTGCCTGTTATCCTCCACAATTTGGCAGCAGACTTGATGCGTGGGCGGAGCTTCAGAAGCATGCTGACATCACTGACGCTGCTTTTCCGCTAGGCCCAGCTGTGAGCACCGTGCTTCTGAAGCTCTGCCCGCGCACCAAGCATGCCGCCCAAAACGAGGAGGATAACGGCGAACAGGACCATGGATCGGGGGTAGGTAAGTATCACCCACACTACACACCTGTACCCAAAGGTTAGTGCAGATGACACTGATGTCAGTTTCATTTAAAGTGGACCTGTAAAGCTGAGCTCCTGCCCATTCTTCAGATCAGGTCCACGCTGGTCGGCTGGGTTGCTTGGACGCTGGGACAACCATTTAATTCTCAATGAGTTTTGTCAATAGGTCCATTAATAATTTACAGGACTTGGACATGGAACTCACTGAGCATTGTACAGTTGGATTGTTAAGGCAACCACCCAGCATGGACCAGCCTGTCTTCAGGCCTCATGTGAAGAATGGGCAGAATCTCCGCTTTACAAATACACTTTTATTTAATTTTTTTTTACTTTTTTTTTATTAGTTAATAAAGAAGAGGCTCTTGTGTATGTTTGTTTTAGTTTATGTGGCATCCATGGGTTGTCAGCTATCTTGATTCCTTTCCCCCCGCTAATATGGTCTAATGCAGCCTACGTTTCCCATAAAATATTATTTATTATTATTAAAAAAAAACAAAAAAAAAAAAAAACATCATTCCTTACTCCTTTTTGTTTTTTAAAAATATTTCTGGAAAAAAATTTAAAACTTCTTTCTCAATTTTTTTAGGCCTTCCTATCTCTAGTCAGGAGGCCACCATACACATTAGATGCTTGATCTTTCCAAGTGAAACTGATAATTTCGGCTGACACGTGTAATGTTTATGGCCAGCTTTCCACCCTAATTGTATGTTTATAGGAACTATTAGGGAAGGAGAGTGTCTAGCTTAAAGGGGTACTCCGGCTCTAATACATATTACCCCCTATCCAAAGGATAGGCGATAAGATGTATGATCGTGGGGGTCCTGCCGCTGGGGATCCCATAATCTGTCATTCCGCACCCACCTTTATGAGCTCTCTGTCACACCCCCTCCCGTAGACTTGCATTGAGGGGGCGGGGCGTGATGTCACACGGGGCAGAGTCGTGACATCACAATACTCTGGCCCCGTGGTTGTCACGCTTCACACTCTGATCCTCCAGCGATGCGGAGAGCTCACAAAGGTGGGAGCGGAATGACAGATTGCGGGGGTTCCCAGCGGTGGGACCCCCGCGATCAGACATCTTATCCCCTATCCATTAGATAGAGGATAAAATGTATTAGGGCTGGAGTACCCCTTTAAATGACTTTAGACTGTCATTTTTTATGTGTGGATTGGCAGTATTTCGGTATATTCATACCCAGTAGATTTAGTATAGAAGTTTTTGCCAATGCCATATTTATCTACATGGGGTTTCCAAATATCCATCCAAATGCTGCAGAAAACCCCCAATTCCTCTCCATGGAACTGATTTTCAATTTGCACCATGTAGAGATGTGTCAGACGTTTATATTAGTGGGGTCTAGATGCTGACACCAAGGCATTTAGTTAATACACAGTAACCAGTGTATATAACACACAACATTTTGGGAAGGTTCAGAGAAACATATGGCACAGGGAGCTGCCCTATGCGTCTTATAATTTCGGTAATTGATGGGATAATATAAATTCGACATTACAATGGGCGCACACAAATCAAAGACACCTTCTAACAATGTGCTTATTGACTTAGGATCTTGTGCCTTTCAGATGACATTGTTGTTCTTGCAGGACAAATATTGACTGAGCATTGTGCTGGATAAGACTTTTCTGAGTATCATGGATAAGCTGCATAGTGGAATACGTATATTTAAAAATAAATACCAGGATTAAGATGTTCATGTTCCAGTGGAAACATATTGATGTTTGATGGCGTTAGAATAGTCCATCAATATGTGATCATCGGGGTGGTTATCCCCAGCACCCCATCGATTAGCTGTTTGGCAGAGCTGTGCACCCATATATACACAGTGAACAGACCCAGAAGCAGATGGTTCCATACAATGTGACCCATTAGACCCCTTTCACTTCCATGGGAACTGAGCAGCAGTAATCTGGCATCTTCTGCTTCTTGCTCTGGGTAAGCTGGTGCCGCGGCTCTGGTGAACAGCTGATCAATGGGGGGTGCCAATGTTGGTCTTTAAAATAGGTCATCAAAAAAAACTACACATTAAACCCTTTGAAGCACTGGTGTAAACAACATGAAGTGGTTTTAGTTACAGGCCTTATGCTTTTAACTAATTCCCTGGTAGAGTTGTACTTTTGGGTCCAAAATTAATTTTTATGTGAATTTTTTATGTTTACATGCCCCATCTCAAGTAAACCTTCAATACAACTATCAAGGATCATGACACTTACTGTCAGGGCTCAAGTCCTGCAGGAACGCGTAGGAACTGAGTTCCTGCACTTTTTCGACAGCAGGAACACCATTCCCATTAGCAGGACCAGCCCTTGAGGGGAAATCTTGGGGGAGTTCCTAAACTTTTTTTTCACAGGACTTGACCCCTGCTTATTGTCCATGTAACCTCATCATATGTGGGACTTGGCCCAGTTAACCTGACCCAGCTGGAAAACTAAGGCTTTGTAATACCATTTCTAGAGGTATAATAGTATTTCAGTCAATAGTAGTAAGTCGGTCAGACATGACAGTCCCTTTACTCTAGTAGATGAGACAGACATGACAGTCACTTTACTCTAGTAGATGGGACAGACATGACAGTCACTTTACACTAGTAGATGAGACAGACATGACAGTCACTTTACACTAGTAGATGAGACAGACATGACAGTCCCTTTACTCTAGTAGATGGGACAGACATGACAGTCACTTTACACTAGTAGATGGGACAGACATGACAGTCACTTTACACTAGTAGATGAGACAGACATGACAGTCACTTTACACTAGTAGATGAGACAGACATGACAGTCACTTTACACTAGTAGATGGGACAGACATGACAGTCACTTTACACTAGTAGATGGGACAGACATGACAGTCACTTTACACTAGTAGATGAGATAGACATGACAGTCACTTTACACTAGTAGATGAGACAGACATGACAGTCACTTTACACTAGTAGATGAGACAGACATGACAGTCACTTTACACTAGTAGATGGGACAGACATGACGGTCACTTTACACTAGTAGATGGGACAGACATGACAGTCACTTTACACTAGTAGATGGGACAGACATGACAGTCACTTTACACTAGTAGATGGGACAGACATGACAGTCACTTTACACTAGTAGATGAGACAGACATGACAGTCACTTTACACTAGTAGATGGGACAGACATGACAGTCACTTTACACTAGTAGATGGGACAGACATGACAGTCACTTTACACTAGTAGATGAGATAGACATGACAGTCACTTTACACTAGTAGATGAGACAGACATGACAGTCACTTTACACTAGTAGATGAGACAGACATGACAGTCACTTTACACTAGTAGATGGGACAGACATGACGGTCACTTTACACTAGTAGATGGGACAGACATGACAGTCACTTTACACTAGTAGATGGGACAGACATGACAGTCACTTTACACTAGTAGATGAGACAGACATGACAGTCACTTTACACTAGTAGATGGGACAGACATGACGGTCACTTTACACTAGTAGATGAGACAGACATGACAGTCACTTTACACTAGTAGATGGGACAGACATGACAGTCACTTTATACTAGTAGATCAGACATGACAGTCACTTTACTCTAGTAGATGGGACAGACATGACAGTCACTTTATACTAGTAGATCAGACAGACATGACAGTCACTTTATACTAGTAGATCAGACAGACATGACAGTCACTTTACACTAGTAGATCAGACATGACAGTCACTTTACACTAGTAGATCAGACATGACAGTCACTTTACACTAGTAGATGGTGCAGTCTCCAAATGAATGGATCCAGGTATGCATACCCATGTGTCCATTAGTTATATAAAGTTAGTGTCTCATTGGTTGCTATCTCTTGTGTTGAGTGCCTAAGTCATATTGTTGGGACATAAATGGTGGTCCCAGCTACCGATCTGCACTGATATAACCAAGGTTATACTCAGAATATTCCCTATTGTCACTTGCAGTAATGATACACGCTGCTCAGCTCAGGTGTATTGAGCCAACATGTGCTCATTACAGTATTTTAGGTCAATGGTTTCTTGTAGAATTATTGAGGATTCATTGTTCATTAAATTCTTAGTATCTAAATTTGCATGAGAGTTTTGCTAGTGATCCGCTCCTGTGACTCTTCCCGGTATGTAGAATGATGTCTCATTGTATGTTGTGTAACTCCTGCAGCTAGTGAAGATGGGCTGAGTGCCACAAGCAACAATGGAAAAGCAAAAAGGTCCAAGAGAAAAAACAGAAAACCTCTTCAGAAAGAAGACAGACTCCCGGTATGTATGTGACACAGCACAAGAACTTAAAGGAGTACTCCTCTGGAAAACATGATTTTTTTTTTATTTTTTTTTATCAACTGGTGCCAGAAAGTAAAACGGATTTGTAAATTACTTCTATTAAAAATCTTAACCCTTCCAGTACTTATCAGCTGCTGTATTTTCCAGAGGAAGTTCTTTTCTTTTTGACTTTCTGTCTGACCACAGTGCTCTCTGCTGACACCTCTGTCCATTTTAGGAACTGTCCAGAGTAGGAGCAAATCCCCATAGGAAACCTATCCTGTTCTGGACAGTTCCTTAAATGGACAGAGGTGTCAGCAGAGAGCACTGTGGTCAGACAGAAAGGAAATTAAAAAAGAAAAGAACTTCCTGTGGAGCATACAGCAGCTAATACTGGAAGGATTAAGATTTTTAAATAGAAGTAATTTACAAATATGTTTACATTTCTGGCACCAGTTGATTAAAAAAATTCCAGGGGAGTACCCCTTTAACAGGAATAGACCACCTGTTTGGTCTGGGGGGTAGACTCATCTGGGGGGCAGACTCATCTTAGAAACAAAGAAGATTGACAGCAGGAAAAGACCACCTAGTCCACCCTTATATTTGAACAGCTGGACATTGACCTAAGGGCCCAAAGAATTATAGAGCCCACACTTCAAAACATCCCTTTTTTTTTTTTTTTTTTTTGAAACCTCAGAAAGACAGCACTTTTGTAAGGCTAGGCTCTTGACACATTTTTGCCATACTGTTAAGACATATGATTTTTACTGCATGCATGTAAATGCCTATACAGGTGAACCTTGAAAGAAGGAATCTGATTGGTTAATATAGACAACTGGTCAACTTTTTCTCTGCACAGGTTTTAATAAATCTCCCCCAATATGTATTTCTTTCCTGTCAAGAAACAGTATCCAACTGTTGTTTTGCCTTAAAGGGGTATTTTTATATTTTTTTTTTAATTAACTGGTGCCAGAAAGTTAAACAGATTTGCAAATTACTTCTATTAAAAAATCTTAATCCTTCCAGTACTTATTAGCTGCTGAATACTACAGAGGAAATTCTTTCTTTTTGGAACACAGAGCTCTCTGCTGACATCATGACCACAGTGCTCTCTGCTGACATCTCTGTCCATTTTAAGAACTGTCCAGAGTAGGAGAAAATCCCCATCGCAAACATATGCTGCTTTGGACAGTTCCTAAAATGGAAAGAGATGTCAGCAGAGAGCACTGTGGCCATGATGTCAGCAGAGAGCTCTGTGTTCCAAAAAGAAAAGAATTTCCTATGTAGTATTCAGCAGCTAATTACTGAAAGGATTAAGATTTTTAAATAGAAGTAATTTACAAATCTGTTTAACTTTCTGGCACCAGTTAATTTAAAGGGGTACTCCCGTGGAAAACTTTTTCTTTTAAATCAACTGGTGCCAGAAAGTTAAACAGATTTGTAAATCACTTCTATTAAAACATCTTAATCCTTCCAGTACTTTTTATGGGCTGTATACTAAAGAGAAATCCAAAAAAGAAATGCATTTCCTCTGATGTCATGACCACAGTGCTCTCTGCTGACCTCTGCTGTCCATTTTAGGAACTGTCCATAGCAGCATATGTTTGCTATGGGGATTTTCTCCTACTCTGGACAGTTCCTAAAATGGACAGCAGAGGTCAGCAGAGAGCACTGTGGTCTTGACATCAGAGGAAATGGATTTCTCTTTAGTATACAGCCCCTAAAAAGTACTGGAAGGATTAAGATTGTTTAATAGAAGTCATTTACAAATCTGTTTAACTTTCTGGCACCAGTTGATTTAAAAAAAAAAAAAAAAAAAAAGTTTTCCACGGGAGTACCCCTTTAACTGTATGGAAAATGTCTTGTGAACCTTTCCTCAGGATCCCAGCCTACTCCATACAAGCAGATGATGGCTGTTTACTACAGATGACACCTGCCGGCAGAGGCTGAGATTGGAGATAACCTGGTCACAGCCATGTGCTGTTTAGCCACTAACACCAGCCACCAAGGGGCTACTGAAGGTCCACAAGTCCGCATCTATTGCATCGGGCAAGAGGCATAGCCCATTAGAAGTGTGGTAGAAGCACAGTACACTGCAATGCATTACTATTTCAGTGTACTCTAAATTCAATTCCCTGTTCAATTTTTCTAGGTGTGGGCTGAAAAAGGGAAAAAAGTGGAAAAACTGTTTTTAAAATGTGTAGTAAAAATAAAAACCTTTCCCATTTATCATATATAAATATAATTAAAAAATATATATAATTGGTAGTAATGTGTCAGTAAAAGTCTGATCTATTAAAATATCACAAAAATTATCTTGCACAGTAAACTCTGAAAAAATCTATCCAAGATTAGGTAACCTGATCAACATTGTACAAATAAGAACTACAGCTTGCTCTGCAAAAGGCTGTCTGGGCATGCTGGGAGTTGTAGTTTTTCAACAGCTGGAGGCCCACTGTTTTGAAAACACTGCTTTAAAGGGGTACTCCGCTGCTCAGCGTTTGAAACAAACTGCTCCGAATGCCCGTCACGCCCCACCCCCTCAACGCCTCCTCCCATAGACTTGCATTGAGGGGGTGGGGCGTGACGTCATGAGGGGGAGGGGCTATAACATCACGAGCTCCTGGCGCTGGCTCCAGCATTCGGAGCAGTTTGTTCCAAACGCTGAGCAGCGGAGTACCCCTTTAAGGTATAAGGGGTGCTGGTTGCTTATAGATGTATACAAATTACATAGTGGTCAATGGTAACTTTATAAACCTGCATCTCGTATGCTCACTTTAGTAATTAATTGGATAATATTTTTATTAACACATTACTACAAACACATGAATACTTTACAGCCCGAAGATCGCAAGCTTCTTAAGGAGGTTGGTCCTAAAGGAGAAGGGAAGATTTCTACTGTGGAGGAGCTCTTGGATGAGGTATGTAGAAAGGATAGGTAACTTTATTTATAGGGCCTCTTTCACATGTAGAATATTGCTCAGTATTTGTAGCCAAATCCAGGAGTGGAAAAAACCATAATGGAACAATTTGAACCTTTTTGTGTGTTTTGGACCCACTCCAGGTTTTGACCTTAAAGGGGTACTCCAGTGGAAAAAATGTTTTCCATATCAATTGGCTCCAGAAAGTTAAACAGATTTGTAAATTACTTCTATTCAAAAATCTTAATCCTTCCAATAACTAACAGCTGCTGAAGTTAAGTTGTTCTTTTCTGTCTGACAATGGTGCTTTCTGCTGACACCTCTGCTTGTCTCGGAAACTGCACAGAGTAGAAGAGAATTGCTACGGGGATTTGCTTCTACTCTGGACAGTTCCCGAGACAGGTGTCATCAGAGAGCACTTAGACAGAAAAGAACAACTCAACTTCAGCAGCTCATAAGTACTGAAAGGATTGAGATATTTTAATAGAAGTAATTTACAAATCTGTTTAACTTTCTGGAGCCAGTTGATATGTAAAAAAAAGTTTTTTTTCTGGAATACCCCTTTAAGGACTCAGACAATTTTCTTTCCTCATCGCCTTCTAAAAATCAAAAAAAATATATATATTTCCATCCACAGACCCATATAAGGGCTTGTTTTTTGTGTGACCTATTGTACTTTGTAATGACATCATTCATTTTACCATAAAATGTATGGCAAACACCAAAAATTATTATTTGTTTGAGGAAATTGAAAAGAAAACTGAAATTTTGCACATTTTTTTAATGGTTTCATTTTTTACTCTGTAAAAATAAGAAATCCATGTTTTTATACTTTTCTATTATTGTACTGCTTTAAAAAAATTAAATAAATAAATAATACTTTTTTCACAAAATGAGTATGTTTAAAATTGCCCTATTTTGACCACCTAGAACTTTCCAATTTTTCCATCTACGGAGCTGTATGATAGCTCATTTTTTGTACCGTGACCTGTAGTATTTTTTTTGTACCACTTTTGCATATATCCTAGTATTGATCACATTTTATTATTTTATTTTTGGAGTGTGATGTGACCAAAACACCGCAATTTTGGACTTTCTTCTTTTTTTTTATGTTTACACCGTTCACCGCACGGGACCATTTATATTATATTTTGATAGTTCGGACATTTACGCATGCAGCAGTACTGAATATGTTTATTAAAATGTTGTTTTTTTTACTCTTTTTGGGGTTAAAATGTGAAAAAGGGGCGATTTACACTTTTATTCGTGGAGGGGCTTTTTCAAATTTTTTCTAAACCCCAGGAGAGCAGTGGAGGCAGGTGAGGGGACATAAGTCTGCCATCTTTGATGATCGGATCCCCTCGGACACCCACATTGCCGCAGATGGCATGATCTGTATTGATGACGGCATCTGAGGGGTTAATGGCAGACATCAGTGTGATCGCTGATGTC
The DNA here is from genome assembly GCF_029499605.1 of Hyla sarda. Classification (NCBI taxonomy): domain Eukaryota; kingdom Metazoa; phylum Chordata; class Amphibia; order Anura; family Hylidae; genus Hyla; species Hyla sarda. Next base: position 352,999,835 of record NC_079191.1, read on the forward strand.
CACCATTACTAGCAGGTCCCTGGCTGAGTGCTCTGGTGCTCGCATCATTTATACAATGTAAATGATAGTCCCAGTGGATCAGGACATACATTTATGTCATTAAGGGGTTAATAGACAAAGCTCACACAGAGTATACACTTGGGTGCTAAAGTTTTTTAAGTGGAAAATATACAATTTAGGCTGTTCACAGGTTTCGTTACTGCTTTGAAGTAAAAATGAAGCAAAAATGAGCTGATTGGAGTCATTATCTGACTGGTCCGCTCATTCAAATGAACGAGATGCGGGCTGGGTCCTGCGGGGATACAGTAGCGGGCGGTTTTTTAAGATTTCCCCGCTGGATCCGGTGACCACATTAGCTAAACGTGGTGTGAATGCATCCTTAATATTTTTCTCTGTTCACATCTAGAGCTGTAATCCGAATTCTGCATTAATCCTGTTATCACAGTGCAATGGTTTGTGTGGCATTGGCAGAGATAAACTGTTAGGTCACATCTGACCCTTGTATGTTTATACGTATATATGTCTTGCCAAAATTGTATATAGGAGATGGAGTGCTTCAAAGCTTAAAGGGGTACTCCGGTGGAAAACTTTTTTTTTTTTTTTTTTTAAATGAACTGGTGCCAGAAAGTTAAACAGATTTGTAAATTACTACTTTTAAAAAATCTTAATCCTTTTAGTACTTTTTAGCAGCTGTATGCTACAGAGGATATTCTTCACTTATTGAATTTCTTTTTTGTGTTGTCCACAGTGCTCTCTGCTGACACCTCTGTCTGTGTCAGGAACTGTCCAGAGCAGCATAGCTTTGCTATGGGGATTTTCTCCTGCTCTGGACAGTTCCTCATACGGGCATCAGGTGTCAGCAGAGAGCACTGTGGACAACACAAAAAAGAAATTCAAAAAAATAAAGATTTTCCTCTATAGCATACATACAGCTGCTAAAAAGTACTGGAAGGGTTAAGATTTTTTAATAGAAGTAATTTACAAATCTGTAACTTTCTGGCACCAGTTGATAAAAAAAAAAAAAAAAAAGTTTTCCACCGGAGTACCCCTTTAAAATCAGCCAATGATCTGGGGGGTCAGATTTGTTTGTGATTTCAAAACTAATACTCCAATCCCTTTAACCGATGTAAATCTCATTGTATGCAGGGAGCGGATCCTAACTGCTGTAATAATGAAGACCGTCCAGTACTGACTGTGGCTGTCCTGAATGGACATCATAAAGTTATACCAGTCCTGGTACAGAAGGGAGCAGATATAGACCAGCAGTCTGGACCGTAAGTGCCTATTCCTTTACTTTGTCACAAATAAATGCCAAAATTGGAAGGGAAAAAAACTAATTGCCAGTTTTTTTTTTCTGTTTTCTGAAAAACCAAAAACCTCATGTTTTCCAGTAGCTTTCTAAGAAACCTGCTTCTTACAGCACTAACATTTCTTATGTAGCAGTACATACCCCTTGGTTATTTGTACTTTGTAGGGGACACATTGTTTAGTGGACACATATAAAAATATAAAATTCCACTAGTAACCAGCCCACAGCTCTTCTATTTGACTTCCATATTGATTTAATAGTTTGCCCATCTCTCGGCCACAATTTATATTCCAGGATTTACTTTGTGTATTATGTACAGTGGCAGAATTATATTGGCATTGTGCGCATTAAAGGGGTTATCCTGGAATCCCCTTTTTTTATTTTTTTATTCTGCCCTGGGAGGGGGTGAATAGAAATAAAAAAATATATACTTACCCTCCTCACTCCCCACCACCACTGGTATGATGGAACCAGGTTCAGGATGTGATTCCATAGGCCTGCTCAACCAATCTGTGGCTGAGACGGGACACTGCTGAGGCCACTGATTGGCTCAGGGGACCTATCATGTAACATCCCCAACCGAAAGTGCCTTGCTGCATGGACCAGAGCTCCCTCATACCGGTGGCGACAGGGCAGTGACAAAGCTAAATATATATATATATATATATATATATATATATATAAAATATATATATATATATATATATATATATAAAATATATAGTAAATTTGAGTAGCCGCATTAGTCCAGTGATGCAGATGCATATCATAAAATGTTGCAGTATCTTGTAATACCTTTTTTATTGGACTAACAGCATTTTGTAGAGACGCTTTCGGGATTCCTCTCTTTATCAAGTCCAAAGCAAATCTAAGCTCACAAGCAGAAGACACAGGTTACATCTCACAGATATGCAGGGGTTAAGACAATAGATGTGGAGAATTCCCACTAAGATGGGCCATAAATTGTCCTGTTATGGGAACATAGATTATAGAACATAGACTTATCTATTTAGTCTGTGTTCCTATAACAGGACAATTTATGGCCAATCTTAGTGGGAATTCTCCACATCTATTGTCTTAACCCCTGCATATCTGTGAGATGTAACCTGTGTCTTCTGCTTGTGAGCTTAGATTTGCTTTGGACTTGATAAAGAGAGGAATCCCGAAAGCGTCTCTACAAAATGCTGTTAGTCCAATAAAAAAGGTATTACAAGATACTGCAACATTTTATGATATGCATCTGCATATATATATATATATATATATATATATATATATATATATATGTGTGTGTATATATATATATATATATATGTGTGTGTGTGTGTGTGTATATATGTATGTATGAATTGTCTTCTTTTTTGTGCCTTTTGTGAGCTCTTCTCTTTTTCCAGCCTGTGTAAGCTGTCCTCCAAAGTTTCTCTCCCCTTCTCTCCCCTGAGCTGGTGTGTGGTCTGAGGGAATAAAGATTACTTAGTTGCTTCACATTCAGGAAACAAATCAACAGTAAACAAATATGACTGTCCATAGCCTATAAAGCCCCTTTTGATAGATAAGATAATAGGGATTTACCCCATTAAATGAACATGCAGCTCCCGTGTTTTTACTCGATACATCTGTTTACACAGAAATATATGCTTTTTCTTTTTTTCTGACTTTTGGGCCCAAGTGAATGATCTAATATGGATGATTTTCTTTGCAGACACAAAAATACCGCTCTCCACGAGGCTGTTCTACTTGGTTTGGAAGGAAAGAAATCTGTAGAAGTATTATTAGGGTAAGGTTGAACAATAAGTCTCAAAAAAAATCTTTAAAGGGGTACTCCGGCGCTAAGACATCTTATCCCCTATCCAAAGGATAGGGGATAAGATGCCTGATCGTGGGAGTCCCGCCGCTGGGGACCCCTGTGATCTTGCACGCAGCACCCCGTTACAATCAGTACCCACAGCATGTTCGCTCCGGGTCTGATTATTGTCGATCACGAGGTCGGAGCATTGTGACGTCATGGCCCCGCCCTCATGTGATGTCACGTTCCGCCCCCTCAATGCACTCCCCCTCCCATAGGCTTGCATTGAGGGGGCAGAGCGTGACATCACACGGGGACGGGGCTATGGCGTCACAATGCTCCGGCCCCGTGATCGACAGTAATCAGACCCGGAGCGAACATGCTCTGGGGACTGATTTTAACAGGTCATGCGTGCAAGATCACGAGGGGTCCCCAGCGGTGGGACCCCCGTTATCAGGCATCTTATCCCCTATCCTTTGGATAGGGGATAAGATGTCTTAGTGCCGGAGTACCCCTTTAAATGCTCTTAAAACAATTGCCTATTTTCATTGCCAAATAGTTTGACGCTCTTCTTCTTTTTATATATGGTGTCCCATTATGTGTTGAGGAATACTTACACCTGCTCCTATTTTTGTTCAGGTGCAATGCAAGTATTAAAAAGAAAAACGATAAAGGGATGACAGCCCAAGACCTGGCCCTGAAGAGCGGAAATGAGCAGATCTCCTCGCTCTTCGCCTCGAAGATGGGGCAAGGCATGTTGGACAAGCTCATCAAGCCTAAAAACATCAGTCTGGAAGTGTTCTGAACCGTGATCACTAATGACCAATCCTTATGCCTTGATCCTTTTCCTAATTTTGGTCATATAATCCGAAAATGATAAAAAGCAGAATCCAGCACTCTGTCAGGATTAAATAAAATGTACCTTGTGGAGAAAAGAAAAAAGCTAGACTAAGGGTATGTTCACACTACAGAATCTCTGCTTAAAGATATTCCGGATCTGTGATTCTGTCTAAGCATCTGTCACCAAAATCCTTTGGATCTAGGACCGTGCACACCTGCGATGTCATAATTGACGCAATGCAGGTGTCTTGTAATTCCGCCAAAAGAATGAACATGTTTATTCTTGCAGTGTGTGAATTTCTGCAGCACAATTTTTCACTACTGAAACTCAGCAGTGTGAAGGGGTCACCGGAAGACCTATTCACGCCAATGCTGGATTAGTGCAGCGGATTTTCAAGCAGAATTCCTGATCGGAACATGCCCTAAGCTTTACACATACTGAGGTGGACACAGTTACAGGGGTACTCCCGTGGCAAACTTTTTTTTTTTTTTTTTTAAATCAACTGGTGCCAGAAAGTTAAACGGGTTTGTTAATTACTTCTATTAAAAATTCTTAATCCTTCCAGTACTTTTTAGGGGCTATATACTACAAAAGAAATGCTTTTCTTTTTGGATTTCTCTGATGTCACGACCACAGTACAGGAAGGATTAAGATTTTTTAATAGAAGTCATTTACAAATCTGTTTAACTTTCTGGCACCAGTTGATTTTAAAAAAAAAGTTTTCCACAGGAGTACCCCTTTAAGCTATTGAAAGGAAACAGCTGGTGGTGTAATACTAACGTTATTCCTGGAGTATCTTATGCCATAGATGCCATAAGCATTTTAAAAAAAAACACGTAAGGCTCCTTTCACACTACAGGCATTTTTACTGCCGTTATTTTACATGATGAAAGAAAAAACTGGATGCAATAACTGGTAATAACGGAGGATAACTGATGACCATAATCTGTTATTTTTAATGTTTTTTTCCTTAAAAAACCTGATGTTAATTCGTTATCATCCATTATTACCAGTTACATCCGTTTTTTTATTTTTATGAGGTTTTTAACCCTTTTTTTTTTGTAAAGCTGTACTGAGCATGCTCAGTACAAAACACGGATGTTAAAAAAACCTGACAATAACTGATGATAATGGATGTTTTTTTTTTTTTTAACATCCGGTTCCCATAGACTTCAATGTTAAATTTTAACGTCCGGTTTTTCACCATTTTTTTGGGCCGGAGCAAAAATTAGTGCATTTTGTAAAAAGTTTTTTGTAAAAATCGCAACTTTTTCACAAGGATAACTGACATTAGTAAAAACAGACATGCCTGATGCAAAAGGATGTTCAAAAAATCCCATTGACATGAATGGGACTTTTTGCCAGGAGTAATAACGGAGGTTTTTTACAGGATGATACCTGTAGTGTGAAAGGGGCCTAAGTACAAAAGAATTTACAGAATTTGGGACTGGATTTGATTATAAATATTTTCCATGACACAACCTCTTTAAAGAGAACCTGGCAGGTCCACAGGGCCTCACACACCGGCCTTCAGACCCAATGGTAAGGAGAACAGCATTCTGATGCTAATTTCTTCTGCTCTATGCGATGCAACAGAGAGCTAAAAAACGAAACTTAAACCGCCATGTGCTGTGCTTGATATCCAGTCAATAGGGAGGGGACACAGCAGCTCCACGATGCCCTCCTGCCAATCATTCTGTATTGACAGCCTGTGTACAGGGCTTTTCCAATCAGGCCAGTCTGGGCAAAGGGAGGGCATGGCTCATGTGACTATAAGCTGCCACATCCCCTCCCCCATAACGATACCAAGCACGAAACACAGCATTTGGGTTAAGGTTACACGTGCAGTATTTTGCTGCGTATTTTCCTACCCACTGAAGTCAATGGATAGCAAAATTAGGCTGGGTTCACATCACGTTATTCCCTATACGGAACTGCATATGGCAGGGGGAGCATCAAAACTTGCGCTCCCGTATCCCTGCCGTATGCGGTCCCTTATGTAATTCATTTCAATGAACAAACCAGAGTTAACCGGTCGGCTCATTTTTCCCCGTATGCGGTTTTCTACCGGACCTAAAACCGTGGTGGACTACGGTTTTAGGTCCGGTAGAAAACCGCATATGGGGAAACTCTGGTCGGCTCATAGAAGTGAATTACATACGGGACCGCATACGGCAAGGATACAGGAGCGCAAGTTTTTAGATCCCCCCAGCCGTATGCGGTTCCGTATAGGGAAAAACGTGATGTGAACCCAGCCTCAGCTGCGTATTTTGCTACCAATTCAGTATAATGGGTAGGAAAATATGCAGCAGCAAAATATGGCACGTGTGACCCTACCCTTAGGCTATATTCACAGGTTGGAATTTCCGTTCAGAATTCCAAAATTTCCAAAATTTGGATTTCTGTCTCCGCAGAAAAAATGAACTTGTCCTTTCTTTCTGCTGACACTGTACGGAATGCATTACCATCTTTGAGACTGTCCATTCCCGTGCAGTCCTAGCACTGGCACATTATGCCTGCGCCCACAGTCTTCGGAATGTCCGCACAGAGATTTTCCATGTGGACATTCCGACGTGTGAACATAGCCTTAAAGGGGTACTCCCGTGGAAAACTTTTGTTTCTGGTGCCAGAAAGTTAAACAGATTTGTAAATCACTTCTATAAAAAAATCTTAATCCTTCCAGTACTTTTTAGGGGCTGTATACTTAAGAGAAATCCAAAAAAGAAATTAATTTCCTCTGATGTCAGCACCACAGTGCTCTCTGCTGACCCCTGCTGTCCATTTTAGGAACTGTCCAGAGCAGGAGAAAATCCCCATAGCAAACATAGGCTGCTCTGGACAGTTCCTAAAATGGACAGCAGAGGTCAGCAGAGAGCACTGTGGTCATGACATCAGAGGAAATGAATTTCTTTTTTGGATTTCTCTTTAGTATACAGCCCCTAAAAAGTACTGGAAGGATTAAGATTTTCTTTTTAATAAAAGTGATTTACAAATCTGTTTAACTTTCTGGCACCAGTTGATAAAAAAAAAAAAAAAAAAAAAGTTTTCCACGGTAGTACCCCTTTAATGTTCTTCTTTAGCTCTCTGCTGCACCACACAGAGAGGAGGAGAAAAGCTTCAGTTCTTCTCACCTGACAGGTCACCTGTGTGATGTACCAGCGACCTGACAGATTCTGGTATACAGCAGGTCATAAATGGCTTTCTTACACCTTTTTAAAGTGTTGTTTTTAATCCTAGTCTACAGCAGTGTTTCCCAACCAGTGTGCCTCCAGCTGTTGCAAAACTACATCTCCCAGCATGCCCGGACAGCCTTTGGCTGTCCGGGCATGCTGGGAGTTGTAGTTTTGCAACAGCTGGAGGCACACTGGTTGGGAGACACAGGTCTACAGCAAATGCTTAAGCATAAGCCATTTGCGACCTGATGATCTGATCCTGTTAGGCCGCGAATTCCATTGTCATTTATGGGACTGTGCTGCAACAGAATTTCCTAGTGGAATATTCCCGCAGTGTTCCGCTTGGAAATTCTGCCGTGTGAACATAGCCTTGGAGTGCTGAATTCTGCTTTTCACTGTTTGGATACTGAGCATTTCATGCACCCAGAGGGAGATTTTACAAGTGTGATGATCTGACGAATATAGCCCAGATTTATCAAACTGTGTGAGAGAAAAAGTGGAAAGATTTTCCCACAGCGACCAATCACAGCTCAGCTAACGATCTGAGGTAAAGTGAAAGCTGAGCTGTGATTGGTTGTTGTGGGAAAATCCCTCCACTTTGGCCCAGATTTATCAAACTGTGTGAGAGAAAAAGTGGAGGGATTTTCCCACAGCGACCAATCACAGCTCAGCTAACGATCTGAGGTAAAGTGAAAGCTGAGCTGTGATTGGCTGCTGTGGGAAAATCTCTCCACTTTTTCTCTCACACTGTTTGATAAATCTGGGTCTACGTCTCTATTATATACTACAAATAATCTGTATTGATTTCATACCATACACATTTGGTGCCTTTTATATAGTAAAATCTGTGTAATGTGTTATTTAGCTGCCGTGTGGGCTTTTCTGAGAAAACGTCTTGTGTCTATAGAAGAATAGCGCACAAGTAAGATGAGCTGCCAGGCCCTGAAGTGGAACAGGTCACTTCCTCTTACATCTAGATCAATACATGGCTGCTTGCAGGGGGAAGCGCTTTTTTTTAATTTTTATATTTTTTGCCTCTTTGTCCATTTGAAACTAATACTTGAACCTTGGGACTTGAACCTGTGACTCTTCTACCCAATTTTCTTGCTAGCTCCATTTCTTATTCATTATGAACAAGGCATCTCTGATACATGAATGGAGGCTGCATGGGCAGGGCCGGACTGGGGCGAAAAACCAGCCCTGGAAAAATAGTCATACCAGCCCCACAGCATTGCGTTATTGTAGCCGTCAAGGGACAGGGAAGCCTGGCACTTGATTTGCCATGCCTCTATAAGAGAACTATGCTGTGGCTGCGCCCTGAAGTCAAAGGGGTGCAGCCTCAACATACAAGACAGTAATGTGGTATTAATGCTATGTAAAATCCACTTGGGGAAAACAGTAAAAAAACATAAATAAATAAAAGCAACCCTTTCTTTTTTGCACTTGCGCTACCGCCAGAATCACGGAACTCAGTTCCCAGTGTCCAGCGCTTCTGGGTTAGGTTACCTGATCTCACACAGCTGCTCATTCAATTACAGCCCGAAGCAATGTCCAGCCTCAGGCGCTGATTGGATGGCTGGCCATGTGACGTCACGTGACCTAAACAAAAGTGCCAGATACCAGGAACAGAATTCCGTCATTTCAGTGGCAGTGTAAAAGCGAGGAATTTTAGAGAGGGTTTTTGTTTTTTTTACTGTTCCCCCCTCCCGTAATAGATATTACATAGGGTTAAAATACCGTGGGCAGCATAACACTGGTGCAGGCATTGAGACATAGTTTGAAAATGCTACCAGAATACAGGTAAATAGTCACAGGGGCAGGTCCTGGCGGCTACTCCCTGCCCAGCCGGCTTGATTGACAGGTCTCTCTTGTCTCTAGCAGTGTATAGGGAGACCCTGGAAGACAGTGGTCAGCACTACAAAATCCAAAACTACACCTTTTCCTGACTTTTCAGGTTCCTGCATACAGATGGGGTGCTCAATCCCAATAGTTTATAGCAGTAAGCATAACAGTCTCACAGTAGAACATTATTGGAAGCACTCACCAATCAACTGGGCAACATTTCCTTTGCACAGGCTTTGATAAATCTCCCCTGGGTCTTGAAACTGTGGACTGTTAGTTATTCCAACAACGGTCTGTGCATGCTGGAAGTTGTCATTTTGCTGGGAGTTTTAGTTTAGCAACAGCTGGAGATCCACAGTTTGGATATTGGAAAATATAGTTATTTAGAAATAATGAATAAACAACCTAAATTGGAAAAAATAAATAAAGAGAACCAAAGTGCCCCTCCCTTACAAAGTAGTAATAGCAGGTCTCCTCTTCTCAGAACCTACCCCCTACTCCACATTACAGGTCCCCCCTCATCACAGGTCCCCCCGTCTCCAGCCCCCCATATCACAGGTCCCCCCATCTCCAGCCCCCCACCATCAAAGGCATTCCCTCTTCAGCCCCTCATATGACAGGTCCCCCCTTTTCAGCCACCAACATCACAGTTCCCCCCCCCCTTTACAGACCTCATCATCACAGGACCCCTCCCCTTTGCAGCCCCCTACATCACAGGTCCCCCTCTGCAGCCCACCAACATCACAGCTCCCCCTTTACAGACCCCATCATCACAGGTCCCCCCCCCTTTGCAGCCCCTCACATCATAGGTTCCCCCTTTGCAGCCCCTCACATCACAGGTCCCCCCTTTGCAGCCCCCCAACATCAGTTACCCCTTTACGGACCCCATCATCACAGGTCCCCCTCTGCAGCCCCCCCCCCCATCAAAGGTGCCCCTCTGCAGCCCCTAACATCACAGGATCACAGGTCTCCCCCTCTGCAGCCCCCCCCCATCACAGGTCCCCCTCAGCAGCCCCTAACATCACAGGTCTCCCCCTTACCAGGCCCCCACACACACACCACATAACAGGACTCCCACCCTTTCCCTTACATAGTAATAACATTAGGTTCCCTTTTCCTCTCACCCAGTATAGTAGATCCTCCCCCGAGCAGCTGCAGTCACTGTGGGGACAGGAGGAGGGGCCAGGAGCAGTGAGGAGGCAGAGAGTAGAGGGGAGTGTACTGTCTATACAGCTCCCATTACAGACTCTGTACCCCAGACCTCCGGACTTCCGCTCACTGTATCAGCCTCTCAGGAGCCTCAGACCTGTGTGTGATGTTGCAGCTGTGGTGCACACAGGTCCAGACACTGCTCACAGACTAAGGCTGGGTTCACATCACGTTTTCTCCCATACGGGAGCGCATACGGCAGGGGGGAGCTAAAACCTTGCGCTCCCGTATGCTTTCCTATGCGCTCCCGTATGTAATTCATTTCAATGAGCCGGCCGGAGTGAAACGCTCGGTTCGGTCGGCTCATTTTTGCGCTGTATGTGCTTTATCCCCGAACCTAAAACTGTGGTCAACCACGGTTTTAGGTCCGGTTGTAAAAGCGCATACGGCGCAAAAATGAGCCGACCGAACATTTCCCTCCGGCCGGCTCATTGAAATGAATTACATACGGGAGCGCATAGGAAAGCATACGGGAGCGCAAGGTTTTAGCTCCCCCCTCCGTATGCGCTCCCGTATGGGAGAAAACGTGATGTGAACCCAGCCTGACACAGTGACTTGTCAGGACTCAGGCAGCCTGCGCTCCAGCCACGGCGGTCCCACAGGGCAGCGGCCTATCGGGAATTTTCCCAGTATCCGGGTAGGCCAGTCCGGTGTTGTCTGTCACCCATGAACACTCCTCTACACCCTTCTGTCACCCATGTACACTCCTTTACACCCCTCTGTTACCCATGTACACTCCTCTACACCCCTCTGTACACTCTTCTACACCCCTCTGTCACCCATGTACACTCTTCTACACCCCTCTGTCACCCATGTACACTCCTCTACACCCCTCTGTCACCCATGTACACTCCTCTACACCCCTCTGTACACTCCTCTACACCCAACTTTCACCCATGTACACTCCTCTACACCCCTCTGTCACCCATGTACACTCCTCTACACCCCTGTCAACCATGTACACTCCTCTGTCAACCATGTACACTCCTCTACACCCCTCTGTCACCCATGTACACCCCTCTATACACCAGTCACCCATGTACACTCATCTACACTCCTCTGTCACTCATGTACACTCCTCTACACCCCTCTGTCACCTATGTTTACTCCTCCACACCCCTCTGTCACCAATATGCACTCCTCTACACCCTTCTGTCACCCATGTAATCTCCTCTACACCCCTCTGTCACCCCTCTACACACCAGTCACCCATGTACACCCCTCTACACACCAGTCACCCATGTACACTCCTCTACACTCCTCTTTCACACATGTACACTCCTCTACACCCTTCTGTCACCCATGTACAACCCTCTACACCCCTCTGTCACCCATGTACAACCCTCTACACCCCTCTGTCACCCATGTACACTCCTCTACACACCTCTTTCACCCATGTACACCCCTCTACACCCCTCTGTCAACCATGTACACTCCTCTACACCCCTCTGTCAACCATGTACACTCCTCTACACCCCTCTGTCAACCATGTACACTCCTCTACACCCCTCTGTCACCCATGTACACCCCTCTACACACCAGTCACCCATGTACACTCATCTACACCCCTCTGTCACCCATGCACACCCCTCTACACACCAGTCACCCATGTACACTCATCTACACTCCTCTGTCACTCATTTACACTCCTCCACACCCCTCTGTCACCTATGTTTACTCTTCCACACCCCTCTGTCACCCATGTACACTCCTCTACACACCTCTTTCACCCATGTACACTCCTCTACACACCTCTTTCACCCATGTACACTCCTCTACACACCTCTGTCAACCATGTACACTCCTCCACACCCCTCTGTCACCCATGTACACTCCTCTACACACCTCTTTCACCCATGTACACTCCTCTACACACCTCTGTCAACCATGTACACTCCTCTACACCCCTCTGTCAACCATGTACACTCCTCTACACCCCTCTGTCACCCATGTACACCCCTCTACACACCAGTCACCCATGTACACTCATCTACACCCCTCTGTCACCCATGCACACCCCTCTACACACCAGTCACCCATGTACACTCATCTACACTCCTCTGTCACTCATGTACACTCCTCCACACCCCTCTGTCACCCATATACACTCCTCTACACCCTTCTGTCACCCATGTAACCTCCTCTACACCCCTCTGTCACCCCTCTACACACCAGTCCCCCATGTACACCCCTCTACACACCAGTCACCCATGTACACTCCTCTACATCCCTCTGTCATCCATGTACACCCCTCTACACACCAGTCTCCCATGTACACTCATCTACACTCCTCTGTCACTCATGTACACTCCTCTACACCCTTCTGTCACCCATGTAACCTCCTCTACACCCCTCTGTCACACCTCTACACACCAGTCACCCATGTACACCCCTTTACACACCAGTCACCCATGTACACTCCTCTACACACCTCTTTCACCCATGTACACTCCTCTACACACCTCTTTCACCCATGTACACTCCTCTACACCCCTTTGCCACCTATGTGCAACCCTCTACACCCCTCTGTCACCCATGTACACTCCTCTACACCCCTCTGCCACCCATGTGCACTCCTCTACACCCCTCTGTCACCCATGTACACTCCTCTACACCCCTCTGCCACCCATGTGCACTCCTCTACACCCCTCTGTAACCCATGTGCACTCCTCTACACCCCTCTGTAACCCATGTACACTCCTCTACACCCCTCTGTAACCCATGTACACTCCTCCACGCGCCTCTGTCACCCATGTTTACTCCTCTACACCCCTCTGTCACCCATGTACACTCCTCTACACCCCTCTGTCACCCATGTACACTCCTCTACACCCCTCTGTCACCCATGTACACTCCTCTGTCACCCCTCTACATACCAGTCAGCCATGTACACTCCTCTACAACCCTCTGTCACCCATGTACACTCCTCTACACCCCTCTGTCACCCATGTACACCCCTCTGTCACCCTTCTTCACACCAGTCACCCATGTACACTCCTCTACACACCTCTTTCACCCATGTATACTCCTCTACACCCCTTTGCCACCCATGTACAACCCTCTACACCCCTCTGTCACCCATGTACCCTCCTCTACACCCCTCTGCCACCCATGTACTCTCCTCTACACACCAGTCACCCATGTACACCCCTTTACACACCAGTCACCCATGTACACTCCTCTACACACCTCTTTCACCCATGTACACTCCTCTACACACCTCTTTCACCCATGTACACTCCTCTACACCCCTTTGCCACCTATGTGCAACCCTCTACACCCCTCTGTCACCCATGTACACTCCTCTACACCCCTCTGCCACCCATGTGCACTCCTCTACACCCCTCTGTCACCCATGTACACTCCTCTACACCCCTCTGCCACCCATGTGCACTCCTCTACACCCCTCTGTAACCCATGTACACTCCTCCACACGCCTTTCACCCATGTTTACTCCTCCACACCCCTCTGTCACCCATATACACTCCTCTACACCCTTCTGTCACCCATGTAACCTCCTCTGTCACCCCTCTACACACCAGTCCCCCATGTACACTCCTCTACACACCTCTTTCACCAATGTGCACTCCTCTACACTCCTCTGTCACCCATGTACACTCCTCCACACCCCTCTGTCACCAATGTACACTCCTCTACACCCCTCTGTCACCCATGTACACTCCTCTGTCACCCCTCTACATACCAGTCAGCCATGTACACTCCTCTACACCCCTCTGTCACCCATGCACACTCCTCTACACCCCTCTGTCACCCATGTACACTCCTCTACACCCCTCTGTCACCCATGTACACCCCTCTGTCACCCTTCTTCACACCAGTCACCCATGTACACTCCTCTACACACCTCTTTCACCCATGTATACTCCTCTACACCCCTTTGCCACCCATGTACAACCCTCTACACCCCTCTGTCACCCATGTACCCTCCTCTACACCCCTCTGCCACCCATGTACTCTCCTCTACACCCCTCTGTCATCCATGTACACTCCTCTACACCCCTCTGTCACCCATGTTCACTCCTCTACACCCCTCTCTCACCCACGTACACTTCTCTGTCACCCCTCTACACAATAGTCATCCATGTACACTCCTCTACACCCATGTACAGTCCTCTACCCCCCTTCCATAGACTTGCATAGTGGGAGCGGGGAGGGGGGGGGGGTGACATCACACGGGGTTCGGAGTCATGAGGTCATGATACTCCGACCCCATGGTTGCCAGCCGACTGTTTGTGAGCTGGCACCGCAGTGTGCAGCTCAAACAGGTGGATGTCGAATACAAGATTGCGGGGTCCCCAGCGGCGGGACCCTCACGGGGAGACATCTTATACCCTACCCTTTGGATAGGGGATAAGATGTCTCAGGGCCGGAGTACCCCTTTAAGATGTTAGCCAAGCTTTCTTACAATCTTACTGAGGAACCTTCTGACAATATTTTACCATTTCTTCTCACATTGTATGGTCACTGCAATTCTCTGTATTGACGAGGTTACTCATTCCATTAAAGGGGTACTCCGGTGGAAAACTAGATTTTTTTCAAATCAACTGGTGCCAGAATGTTTAACAGATTTGTAAACCTGTTGAAGCGAGAAGTATCGCGAGAAACGGACCGTAGTTTGTAGAAACACACCTGTATGAGCGTCTCCGCACTGATCTATGGACCCATGAAATAAAGGACATATTTTGCAGCATTGGTGAGTGCCCTGTGGATTTCTTTCTCATCTTGGAAGTTTTATAGAAGTGAACTGTTTGTTGGATTACGGTGAGCACCACCTATATGCTGAATATTAATCACGGGATCTGTAGGAAGGTGTCAGCGTGCATTGAATCAGTGCTTGAGCCGGGCAGTGCCGGGTACCTCTTTGTGGATTGCATCGGATTAGATTTGTATATTACTTCCATTTATCAATCTTAATCCTTCCAGTACTTATAAGCTGATGTATGCTCTAGAGGTATTTCTTTTCTTTTAGAATTTCCTTTCTGTCTGACCACAGTGCTCTCTGCTGACACCTCTGTCCATGTCAGGAACTATATAGAAGAGATAAAAGAAAAAAAGGAAGGAGGACAGCGCCTCGTGTAATCCTGCGAGTATATATGGTTTAGGTGACCTTCTACATTATAAATTCTCACCTGGTAAAATCAGGTATCAGGCATATCACCCCTATATCTGGGGTATAAATCAGGGATTGCAGGCTGCAGGAGCTTGACCGGGATCCGTGGCTAATTTTCACCACCTGCACCGTCTGTGATAACCTTCTATCAGGTTATCACAGACGGTGCAGGTGGTGAAAATTATGACTGTGTTCACCTTACCAGTCATTGTTACCTATATATGGGATAGCGCCACCATTGGAGTTTTTTTCTTTTTTCCTTACATGTCAGGAACTGTCCAGAGCAGGATAGGTTTGCTATGGGAATTTGCTTCTGCTCCAGACAGTTCCTGACATGGACAGAGGTGTCAGCAGAGAGCACCGTGGTCAGACAGAAAGGAAATTCAAAAAGAAAACAACTTCCTCTGTAGTATACAGCAGCTGATAAGTACTGGAAGGATTACGATTTTTTTTAATAGAAGTAATTTACTAATCTGTTTAACTTTCTGGCACCAGTTGATAAAAAAAAATAAAAGAAAAAAAGAAAAATTCCAGTGGAATACCCCTTTAGGGTGTGAAGTTCTTTATTGGAGAAGCACAGTTACTTATGTGTGTCCATGGGAGGTTATGCCTTATCTTTATGTCTACCATGCTACCAACCAAAAGAGTACAGTTTGTGTTGGTGGAAAATGTACTGAGCAATGGGGTAGTCAACGTGGGGGAACCTGGAGGCCTATTTTGTCTATCATGGTTTCTGCCAGTGGGCACGTCAGAGAGAGCACTGGTGACCAGATAGGACAGGGTGAGGGACAATAAAGGGCCAGCTATCACTAACAGACCACTGCGGACAGTGAACATTAGAGAGAAAGAAATGTCAGGGGGGGGGGGGGGGGGGGGGGGCAGCAAATTGTGCAAGAACCCCTTGTATTGACAGGTGCCCTCCATACAAAAAGCTTATTTGTTGCAATGCCAAGAAATCTTACATTTGTGTTAACCATTCGGGTCATTGCAGGAAAGATTTCAGACTGTTATATACAAAACTTTTAAAGGGGTACTCTGGCGGAAAACTTTTTTTTTTTTTTAATCAACTGGTGCCAGAAAGTTAAACAGATTTGTAAATTTCTTCTATTAAAAAATCTATACGGCTATATGCTACAGAGAAAATTATTTTCTTTTAGGATTTCTTTTCTTTCATGACCACAGTGCTCTCTGCTGACACCTCGGTCCATTTTAGGAACTGTCCAGAGCAGATTATGTTTGCTATGGGGATTTTCTCCTCCTCTGGACAGTTCCTGACATGGACAGAGGTGTCAGCAGAGAGCACTGTGGTCATGACAGAAAAGAAATCCAAAAAGAAAAGAACCTCTGGAGAATACAGCCGCTAATAAGTAGGAAGGATTAAGACTTTTTTTAATAGACGAAATTTACAAATCTGTTAAACTTTCTGGCACCAGTTGACTTAAAAAAAAAAAGTTTTCCACCAGAATACCCCTTTAAATACTGTGCACAACGTATATGTGGTTTATTGCTGGGGTATGCGTGCTGTTTAACAAAACACGGTGGCAGGGAAGTCTGACCATGAGGCTATTTGGTACTAAACAGGCAATAGCATGAGGAACTTATTCTATGACTATTACATTGTTGGGTCTACATCAGGGGTCTCAAACTGGTGGCCCTCCAGATGTTGCAAAACTTCAACTCCCAGCATTCCCCACAGCCATTAGCTGCAGAAAATGGCTGTCTGGGCATGTCCAGGCATGCTGGGAGTTGAAGTTTTGCATCATCTGGAGAGCCACCAGTTTGAGACCCCCGGTCTATATGCTTATTTTAAAATAGGCGTAAAGTGATGACTGTGTACTGCCGGTGTGAGCTGTGACTTGTTGAGAGAGACATCAGCATTCGTGGCTTGTGTGAGGACACACCACTGGTGGAGAGATGTGAGAGCAACATCAGCCACCATAGAGCCACATGGAGCGACATCAGCCACCACAGAGCCACATGGAGCGACATCAGCCACCACAGAGCCAGACGGAGCGACATCAGCCACCACAGAGCCACATGGGGCGACATCAGCCACCATAGAGCCACATAGAGCGACATCAGCCACCATAGAGTCACATGGAGCGACATCAGCCACCACAGAGCCACATGGAGCGACATCAGCCACCATAGAGCCACATGGAGCGACATCAGCCACCACAGAGCCACATGGAGCGACATCAGCCACCATAGAGTCACATGGAGCGACATCAGCCACCACAGAGCCACATGGACCGACATCAGCCACCACAGAGCCACATGGAGCGACATCAGCCACCACAGAGTCACATGGAGCGACATCAGCCACCACAGAGCCACATGGAGCGACATCAGCCACCATAGAGCCACATGGAGCGACATCAGCCACCACAGAGCCACATGGAGCAACATCAGCCACCATAGAGTCACATGGAGCGACATCAGCCACCATAGAGTCACATGGAGCGACATCAGCCACCATAGAGTCACATGGAGCGACATCAGCCACCATAGAGTCACATGGAACGACATCAGTCACCAAAGAGTCACATGGAGCGACATCAGCCACCATAGAGTCACATGGAGCGACATCAGCCACCATAGAGTCACATGGAGCGACATCAGCCACCACAGAGCCACATGGAGCGACATCAGCCACCATAGAGTCACATGGAGCGACATCAGCCACCAGGCCAGTATTTTATATTAAAGATACTGGCAATGCAATGGTCGGTATTTATCCAACCAATCCGAATCCTGGAATGGATCCAACCAATCAGATTCCCGGAATGTTGCACCATATACTACACCAGTGTTTCCCAACCAGAGCGCCTCCAGCTGTCGCAAAACTGCAACTCCCAGCCGTTGGCTGTCCGGCATGCTGGGAGTTGCAGTTTTGCGACAATTGGAGGCACCCCTGGTTGGGAAACACTGGTTTAGGGAGGGCAGCAGAGGAGACAGCTGGAGCCGGGGGACAGACAAGTACCATCCGTGATATGAATAGCACCTGAATAAGAATTGCTGAAGCAGCACAGGGACTACAGAGTGTTAAAGGGGTACTCCGGTGGTTAGACATCTTATCCCCTATCCAAAGGATAGGGGATAAGATACCTGATCGCGGGAGTCCCGCCGCTGGGGACCCCCGGGATCTTGCACGTGACACCCCATTTGTAATCAGTCCCCGGAGCGTGTTCGCTCCGGGGACTGATTACCGGCGACCACACGGCCAGCGGCGTGTGATGTCACGCCTCCGCCCCCGTGTGCCTATGGATGCATGCCTATGGGAGGGGGCGTGACAGCTATCATGCCCCCTCCCATAGGCTTGCATTGACAGGCGGAGCATGACATCACACGGAGGCGGAGGCGTGTGGAGCAGTAACCAGACCCGGAGCGAACACGCTCCGGGGACTGATTACAAACTGGGTGCCGCGTGCAAGATCCCGGGGGTCCCCAGCGGCGGGACTTCCGCGATCAGGCATCTTATCCCTATTCTTTGGATAGGGGATAAGATGTCTAAGCACTGGGTTACCCCTTTAACCCTGAAGTAGGATCATCTGAGAGAGATTAAGAGGTTATATTATAATAGTCTGCCCCTGCTACGAGGGCCTAGAACTAGTATTAAGATTATTGAGCCCTCGGCTATGAGAACATTTGATCTGTCTTAGGCTGCATTCACACTTCATTTTTACATTTCGGTCGGCTCATTTTTGACCCGCATGCGGTTTCCTGACCGGACTTGGAACCGTAGTTCTGCTGCTCAGCAGTGTGAGTTAACTCTTTCCTTACTGGGCTCCTGAATGGTATACATGGGTACATTATGCACCTCAGTCTTCTATACAGCTGGCGTAGGTAAGTAGTGATGCCCTGCACCCTGTATATGCTATATATCACTCCTTACACTCTGTGGACTGGGCGCTCTGCATCCGACCCATGGAGTGGTACCTGAAGGCAGTAAAAAAATTGCCACATGATACAAAAATGATTGTTTCCACACACCAGCAAAAACGCAAGAAAAGAACACAAGAAAAACTGAAAAAACGCAGGAAAAAGCTGTGACAGTTTTTCTGGCGTTTTTGCTGGTGAACAAAAAACCTCAATGTAATCCAAGCCTCAAAGCAATAGAACAAAATCCCTACGTCCACTTTTCCTGTGAGGTGCAGCTCAGGTGTACAATTAGAACTGTGTGGAGATTTAGAACTTTGCACAAAATGTATCATGTGCCTTGCAATTGCACCACATTTTGACCAACCAAAACAATCTACTAAATACTTGTACCTACAAAAATGATAAATTTCCCCCAATGTATATGTGTGATTGTGTATATATGTAGTAGAGCTGAGTGTGTGTGTATATGCAGTAGAGCTGAGTGTGTGTATATGTAGCAGGAGCTGAGTGTGTGATCAGGTGTATGTAGCAGAGCTGTGTGTGTGATTGTGTATATGCAGGAGAGCTGAGTGTGAGTATGTGTATGTGTTGAAGAGCTGAGTGCGTGATCAGTTGTATGTAGCAGAGCTGTGTGTGTGTGACTGTGTAAATGTAGCAGAGCTGAGTGTGTGATTTTGTAAATGCAGCAAAGCTGAGTGAGTGATCAGTTGTATGTAGCAGAGTTGAGTGTGTGATTGTGTATATGTAGCAGAGCTGAGTGTGTGATTTTGTAAATGCAGCAGAGCTGAATGAGTGATCAGGTGTATGTAGCAGAGTTGAGTGTGTGTGTGGTGATGCTTAAACATAATCACACATTCAGCTCTGCTCCATACACATGCCGCACACTAATTTCTGCTACATGTACATGATCACACACTCAGCTCTGGTACATGTACACAGTGTTTACCAACCAGGGTACCTCCAGCTTTTGCAAAACTGCAACTCCCAGCATGCCAAGTTTTGCAACACTTGGAGACATTCTGATTGGTAAACACTGATATAGAGGTAAGGGGACAGATTGTTCAGCAAAATTACATATTTTTTAAACCCGGACATTCTGGGGGAGATTCTCAAAAACTAATGTCATTTCTGTTCCAGCGATATTATTCACACTTTTTTTTCTCCTCACATTTCAAAGGTCTCTTGTGCTGCTTTGAAAATAAGTGAAAATTCATTTTCGCAGCCCAAACTTTTTTTTGCAGCCATATTGGATTTTTTTTTGTGCCAAATTATACAAAATATTCCATGGTTACTAGTGCCCAGTGATAACTGTATAAATAAAACATTTTTGAGCTTAAATCTGAGTGCAGGTGCATTGACCAAGAAAAAAATAAAAAAAAATATATATTTTTTTAATACCATTTTTCTTTAATAATTGTTTCTTTTTTTTCTTTCTGATAATTACTTAAATAACACCTTTTCCCCAAAAAACTAAGAAAAACAAAAAACAGTAAAACTAGAACACAATTTCTGTGATTTCTGGTGTGAAATTTTTGATGTAAACTGGACTCTCACCCCTTTGAAAATATCATGTAAAGCAGAAAATATACATGGACACGCCCACTTTTACAAAACTGACGTGTACGGTGTAAGCCGCGGCACAAAGCTCTTTGAAAATGTGTTCGATACTTTTTGTGCCCAAATTTTGGGGCAAAATTGATTTTTTTGTGCCGCAAAATTCTTTAATAATCTCCCCTCTGTGTACTTTATAAATATTTATGATTTTACTATTGTGCAGAGTGTTGTTCGGCGCACACTGCTGCTTAAATATCGTTTTTAATAAGGAAAGAAATAAAAGAAATTTTTGAAAAGGTTCCCAATCTCAGTTTTCTTTACTCAATAAAAGAGATTTACACCATTTTATGAACAATATAATTTCAGTTGTATGTATATAAAGTATACAAAAAAGAAGGTTGCAGCAGCAGTTCTCTTGGTCAAAAAATAGAGGCTCTTAGTGCACTTTTTGATCAAAACGTGTCCCCATCCACCACACAGAGGTGGCCTCTTGTCGGATGAGGCCCTAACATGCCTAATCCACTCACCTCTGCTGGGCATATGGCCTCTGACATGCAGGATCCTTTTATATTATGCATGTTTTGTGTATATATATATATATATATATATATATATATATATGCATTGTACCATATGCACTATATCTCTGCACTTTTTATATCTTTTGTATATATATGTATTGTATTGCATGCTCTATATATTCTTGCACTCTGCAGGCACTGCTCCTATCCATTTGGTTTTAGTATACATCATTCCTGCACACTAATCAATATTAATTTATACACTTCTATAAATATATTTTTTTACAAAATTTTTTACAAAAATATTTTTCTCATTTTTGTATATGTTGCATGCACTATTTATTTGTTTTACATTATGCATGTGATCACATCCTTGTCATTTTTTTTTATGCTTTCATTTGCCCCCGGATTATTATTATTATCATTATTTTTTTTTTTATCAGATATTTTTATTAATAGTTTAACCACTTTTAAACATACAACAACATTTCCCCAACAATAAACCCCCCACCCCCCGTACATACAAACAATCCGTCACTTCCCTCTGCAGGAGCAGGAATATACACAAGCAGTAAACTATAGGTTTCAATATACTCATATTCCAATAGGGAGACTCCCCCAATCCCAGCGCACACGACTCCAGCATGCAGCACCCCCAGGCAGTACAACACAGCCACCAGAAGAGGAGAGAAAGAAAAGGGCAGACAAGGAAGATAGTGAAGTCACATACAGAGAGTCCCCAGACCATAATCCAATCCCAAGATAAACACAGGCCGAGAGGTCACAAGCAATTACGAACCAGTCCTCAGGGGGTCAAAATGGTGTACCAGGGTCTCCAAATATTATCAAATTTCCGTTCAACGTTACGTTTAATATATATCCCTTTCTCCAAGTGTACTATCTGCCATATTCTGTTAATAAGATCAGCTACACTCGGAGGAGCCGGTCTAATCCAATACTGCTCAATGAGTTTCCTGGCTTGGTACAGCACACGTAAGATCCCCACCTCTCTCATGGAAGGTTCCCTATCACATCCATTAAGACCAATTAAGCATACCTTAGGTTCTCTAAGCAGAGTAACCCCATAAACATCCCTGACAAGGCGTAGCACATCAGCCCAATAAGCATCTAAAACGGGGCACTCCCACATCATGTGAAGCAAGTTAGCTTCCAGCTCCCCACACCTAGGGCAGGCAGAGTCGGGCCGAACACCAACCTTATATAAGAACAGAGGGGTCTTATACACCCTATGTAGAAAGAACAGCTGTGACAGCCTGTTAGCCTCCGACAGAGACAACGACGGGGTAAGCGACAAGACTATACACCATTCCTCATCACTCAGCCCACCAAGGTCTCTCTCCCACTTATGTCAGACCGTCAAAGGGAACCGTTCATGGTAAAAACTCAATAGCTCACCGTACAGCCAAGAAATAACTCCAGCAGATTCCCGTTTCACAATAACCGAATCTAGGACCCTGTTAGTTTGCACCTCCATCAGCCGCAGACGATTTTGAGTTTCGTACACGTGACGGAGTTGCAGGTACCGATAAAACGAGGAGTGCGGTAAAGCAAACTCCTCCTGCAATTCCTCAAAAGATCGGACTACCCCCTGTACAGCCAACTGCCCCACTTCACACAGTCCCTTCCTTTCCCAATAACCAGCATCCCCAAAAGAATAGAAAACTGGCAAGCCCGGGTTACGCCACAGCGGTGTACACGATATGAAACTTGTAAGACCCAGTAATTTACGTGCGTGGCCCCAAAGCTTGCAAAGGAGTTGGGTAGTGGGAGAGGAATCCGGAGGTCTGGTCAAGACTCCAATCTCCAGAATATGCAATGGCACCCTCCCTCCATGTCTGGCCATAAACAACCGACCCGTAGGACCCAGGAGAGATATCTTCGCCCACCCTCTAATCTGATGTATCTGTGAGGCAAGGAAATACAGCCAGGGATTAGGTAACGCTAGCCCACCTGAAGTTTTTCCCCTTTGTAGTGTCTCAAGTTTGATCCTGGCAGTTGCCCCCCCCCCCCCCCCCCACCAACTGTCTGAAAAGCCGTTGTATCCTATGAAAGTAAGTCATGGCTATCCACACTGGCGAGTTCTGTAGCACATATAATAATTGCGGCATGAGCACCATTTTTGTTAGATTAGTCCGGCCAATCACTGAGATCGGTAATTTACACCAGACAGCTACCTTCTGAGAACTCTTGTCCAGCAGGGGCGTCAGATTCCGGGGTATGAAATCGTGTAAAAAGGGTGTGATAATAATACCTAAGTATTTAAATTCCTTAACCACCTGAATATTGGAGAGGGCTATCTGAGGGATACGGGGCAAGGGATCCAGGGGCATCAACACCGACTTATCCCAATTAATAAGCAGGCCGGAGTAGGTACCAAACTCGGTAATGATAGACATGGCAGGGGTCAGAGACCTAGTGGTATCACCCAAAAATAGCAACATATCATCTGCGTAAAGCGCCACTCTCTCATCAAGGGAGTCATAATGGAATCCAATGATATCAGGTGAGGACCTCAGGAGGCAAGCCAGTGGTTTTATGGCCAATGCAAAGAGTAAAGGGGACAGGGGGCACCCCTGCCACGTACCTCTCCTCAACTCAAATGCTGGGGAAAGCCATCCATTAACCCGAATACGGGCAGTCGGACAGTGATAAAGGAGTTTGACATAAGAAAGAAACCTGGGCCCAAACCCCATAGCCCCCAACACTCCCCACAGATAGTTCCATTCGACGCTATCAAATGCCTTGGCAGCGTCCAGTGAAAAAATCGATCTAGCCCCCGCACCCTCTTGTGTCATCTGTAAATTAAGATACACTCTCCTAATGTTATCCACCGTAGATTTACCTGGCATAAAGCCAGTCTGGTCCCCATGAACTAGAGATAATACAACATTAACCAGTCTGTTAGCGAGTACCCGGGCCAGCAACTTAACATCAGCACACAGTAATGAGATCGGTCTGTAAGAACCAGGACACAGAGGGTCCTTGCCCGGTTTAGGTATAAGTACTACGATGGCCTCCATCATGGATCGAGGCAAATCGCCCTCCAAAGCCGCCGACTCGACCACTCGCAACAGCTGGGGCAGGAGGATCCCTGAGAATTTTTTGTATACCTCACTCGGAAGCCCATCTGGGCCCGGGGCCTTTTCATTATTAGCATCTTTCAGAGCCAGTTCCAATTCCTCCAGAGAGATGGGCAAGTCCAGCTCGTCCCTCTGCTCCGGAGAAAGGGAAGGAAGTGATGCCCTGCTCACATACGCCCCCAAGGCCTCCCCAGTACAAGAAGTCTTAGTAGAGTAAGCCTCCTTATAAAAGTCTACCATCACACCTAAGATCTCCTCCTCCTCCGTGACCTCACTCCCCCGATCATCCCTCAAACAGCCAATATATGCAACCCCTGCTGAGCCCAAGCAATAGAAGCCAACAGTTTGCCCGTTGCCTCACCACACTCAAAGTAGCGCTGCTTACTAAAAAACCTCTTATGTTCGGCCGCCTCCTCTAAGTATTTAGTATAATCATCCTGCACCCTCAACCACTCCTCCCTCGATCCAGGGGTAGGGTGCAAAACATATCTAGCTTCAGCTTCTGTCACCAATAGTGTCAACTTTTCCCCCCTCTCTCTGTTGAAGGACTTGTGGACACTTATGTCCCGAATAAACAGACCGCGGAGGAATGCCTTTAGAGAGTCCCAAACCACGGAGAGCGAAGCCGAACCGTCATTAAGGGCAAGGAAGCCCCCGAGTTCTGCACCAACTAGTTCAGTAGTAGTCAGCAAATGTAACCAGAACGGGTTCAGTCTCCACAGAGGGCGCACTCCACCAGCTCCCCCCCGATAAATCAAGTCGTAAACGGATCGGGGAGTGATCCGGTAACCCCCTGGCCATATACGTAATTTCACCAACTAGTCCAGCCATGGCCCCATCCCCAACCGCCATATCTATCCTAGATAAAGTGCCATGCGTGGCCGAGTAACAGGAGAACTGTCTAACACTGGGATTACGGAGGCGCCACAGATCGAATAGGTCTATTTCGGTCAACAGCTTGGCAAGACCAGTAGGCCTAGAAGGGGGAGGGGCCTGAGTACCCCAAAACTTATCTTTAGAAGCATCAAAGACCTGATTAAAATCACCACACATAAGCACAGGGGCCACCGGAAATCCAGATACTATTGTTAGGATACGCCGTACTACATCACCACTATAAGGAGGAGGGATATATACACCAACTATAATAAGCAGTCGATGAGACACCTCATGTCAGCCATCGGGAGAGGGGCCACCCCTTGGTCAGGCGAGTCAGGGGGTGAGCGCCTCAAGGCAAACCTCTCCAATTTGTCCGCCACCACCTGTTGTAGTGTCAATGTATTTCTACCAGTGGTCGACACACTTGTTCGCTGTTGAGAGGTGCCAGCCCCCTCTTTGTTTCTGCGCACCATAGCAAAGCGCAAGTAATGTAGTAGGGAGACCGCTCAGGCAACACAGTAGAAGCTGCAACAACTGTAAACACTCCGTCTCGCCACCAGCTACAGCTATCAGGGCACCCCTTAAAGGTGTAGTATCTTTCAGCACTCAGTTCAGCCAGCAGTAGCAAGAGCAAGAGTCAGAGTACCCCTATATATTATATTAGGGTACAGCTCGCAGGTCATCCAGCAGCACGAACAGACAGGGTACCCCTTTAAGTTGCAGCCGTATTCAGCACTCAGTCCAGCTAGCAGTAGTAGGAGTCAGGGCACCCCTTTAAGTTGCAGCAACTGTCAGCACTCAGTCCAGCCAGCAGTAGTAGGAGTCAGGGCACCCCTTTAAGTTGCAGCAGCTGTCAGCACTCAGTCCAGCCAGCAGTAGTATGAATCAGGGCACCCCTTTAAGTTGCAGCAGCTGTCAGCACTCAGTCCAGCCAGCAGTAGTATGAGTCAGGGCACCCCTTTAAGTTGCAGCAACTGTCAGCACCCAGTCCAGCCAGCAGTAGTAAGGGTCGGGGCACCTCTTTAAGCTGCAGCAGCTGTCAGCACCCAGTTCAGGCAGCAGCAGGAGACAGAGTGCCCCCCTAAACTGTAGATATTTGCAGCACACAGTCCAGCCAACAAAAATATGAAGTAGGATTCCCCTTTAAGTTGCAGCAGCCATCAGCACTCAATCCAGCCAGCAGGCTATCACACAGTCCCAAGTATGATGCAAAGGGCAGGAGGGGACCCCCAAGTCACATCCGGCCACCCCTCAGCAATGCTCCCACAGCTCCATACTTAGCAGCCCAGGGGACCTCCAGCTGTTGAGACTCCAAGTAAATTGGGCGCTCCTCTCACACAGGACACTGTCCACTGACTACCCACAGAAGGGCTAGGTACTCACTGAGGAGAATGCAGGGACCCCGGCAAGAGGCCCTGCAGGCTTGCAAGATGGCAGCCGGCACCGCTCGAGGCCGCTCTCCCTTCCTCCCGCACCACGAGAGTGTCCCTCCACTCCTTCAAGGTCCTCGCCGCTCTCCACAGCCCTCAAGGATGTCGGGGGGCCCAACAGACAGCGCAGGCATCCGAAGGCACCAGCGCTCACCTCCGCTCAGGAGCCAGCAGCCGGAGAAAAAGGGCCGGAAGGAGTCTCACAAGATGGCGCCCAAGATCCCGCCGCAGCCCAGGAGAGGATCTCCGCCAGTGTCCACCGCAGGTCACCCGCTTGCTCCCGCGCTCCGGTCCCCGATCTCGTGTGCAAGGAACCACCAGACCCGGTAAGAGGCCTCTCCAACTCCCCAGGGAGCGCAGCGTCACCCAGATGACGGTCAAGAGGGGCAGCAGAGGCCGCAGGCCTCAGGGCCTAGATCGCTCCCCTCAGCTGGGCTCCCTCTCTATGCCCCCTCTCCTCCAAATAGCTCCTCCACAAGGATCCCCCAGCAGCAGGGGTCCTACAGGGCAAGGCAGCACACAGATAGAAGCAGGATGGGTGAGATATCTGCAGGATGAGTTACAGGATAACAGGAGCTCCCCTCACACACGTCTGCTCAGGCAGCCATCCAAGCCACGCCCCCATTATAATCATTATTGCTATTATCTCTAATGTATATGTATTATTTATAGCCATGTTATTGCCTTCACAGTCCACAGTCAGTTCTCCTACTATATATTTTCATTCTTTAGCCCTGGGCCCGATGTTCAGCTTATTTAGTATATCCCTCTATTAGCAGCGATCTGCGGCCATTTTGGGGAAGCTTGTCTTTCTCCCTAGAATTTTTTCGTGCACACATGCGCAGTATGAGTGACTGTGGCCATGTTTTCGTGGCCGCACATGCTTTATAATGTGAATGCGCGTTGCGTGCTCCATCACACGGGTGCCGCTGTGTCCAACGTCACTTCCGACCCAGTGGCAGGTGTGTTATTCCTTTTCTATTGGGTCACTATTATATAAATACCGTACCTGTAGCCATTATTTGCAGCCACATTTTTAACATATATTGATATATATTTATTTTATTCTATCTATTATGTACATTTTTTGAATCATGTTCTTTTATTAATAAAAAAATATATATTTCCATAAATCGATTTGTACTTTATTTGGTGTCAGGGTTACAATGTGTTACACTTTTGGTGTTTGTAGGTATATATTTAGAAGGGATAAGTTGCAATATATAGGGGGAAAAAAGAAACATGGGGGTTGGAGTGCAGGTGACTACGCCCAATGAAGCAGAGCTGTAGTGTTCTGATCAATCCGGGAGCTGTGTATTCTTCCCCCACCATCACTTTCCTCCCCCTCCTATTCTCAAAAATGAGGAATCCTCCTGCCAGAATACCCAAATCTGTAGATAACGTTGGACTTCTTGTCAGAATTTTATTAATATTTATATTTGTATATTATTATATATTATATTTGTTTGTCTTCTATGTTATAAAGTGACGTTCCTTCCGACCCAAATACTCAGTCCTCCTTATAAAGTCACCGCCCCCCCAAAAAACACCCTTCACCCAGAGTTTTCTATACCTTTATTTAATAATAAAAAGCTTATTTCACCCTATAAAACAAATGGATGTAAATGTCCATGTCTACACCTGTCCTCAGAGCAGTGACATTCCGTATGACATCACACATGTGACTTCACAAATGGTGATAGCTGGAAAAAGAGGTGCAGAGCCCCAGAGGCCTTATTCTGAGGACTGCAATCTAGCGAGCACTAGTGTTTCTATATTGTTTCCTTGCGCTTTTTATTTTATTTTATCATGATTCGAGGGGACCACATCAGCAGGGATGAGGTCAATTTGGCCTGTAGCATGTGCTGGACAGTTACCATCCTCCTGGGTTCCCTCTTCACCACCGGCCCGAGTTTCTGGTTTGAAATCACCAGCAACCAACCGAGCCGGAATATCACCTCCAGCCACCTGCAAGGGCAGAACAATACCATCAGAGATCTGCCCAGCTTGAATACTACCAGCAGCGACATGAAGTGTCCCATCTGGACGAGGACCAGGATCAGAAAGATCACCCCTGTCCTGGTGAGTAATCAAACCTCTGCCAGCAGCGACATGAAGTGTCCCATCTGGACCAGGACCAGGATCAGAAAGATCACCCCTGTCCTGGGGAGTAATGACACCACTGCCAGCTGGGATTCCATTACCAACAACCTGCAGAGCGGGGCGGCCATCATCAAAAACTATCTTGGCTGGATCAGCACTTATGGTGACATGATCATCTGCCTGCTATGCTATATCCCCATCAATAACAACCTGCTGGACCGGTTCATAGATGCTGTTGACGATCTGATCTCGTTTGCTACTATCATCAGTGACCTGCTGTCCTGGATAGACACCACCACTGACTTGATATTCTGGATCCCCACCATCACCAGCAGCTCCCTGCTTGCCTGGATGAACCCAGTCAATGAGTTTGTGACCTGGATTACCACCAACAGCACTATAGAGCTTCTTTACGTGATCTGTAACCCCACCGCCATCAGCTGGATCGGCTTCATCAGTGACAGGCTCACCTGGATCGCCATCACACTCCAGCTTCTGACGTGGGTTATGCCAAGGGGGATAGTGACCAGCATCACCGGACCGATGGACTATATTAACTCGGTCAGACAGTTCCTGGGACGGGTCACCGTTGCCATCCTAATTGTCAATATCCCCGAGATTAAAGGTGTCATTACCATCATCGCCAGTATACTATGGGTATTCACCACCAACCTGTATGTATGAACACTGGAAAAGATGAATAAACATTTTTATTTGACAAATATTCCAATAGTTGTAATTATTGTTATAATAGACAAAGTAGGGAATTTATTATAAATCAGTGTTTTATATGTCAGTGAGTAACAAAAATATCTCGGAGTAACGTGCCCCAAATGTATGAAGAGCCACAGTTGAATATGGTTTCACATAACTACAACTCCCAGCATGCCGAGACAACCCCCATATACACAGCCCTCCATACACAAACATACGTAGCCCCCATTTACACAGCCCTGCATACACAAACATATGCAGCCCCCTCATACACAGCCCTCCATGCACAAACATACGCACCCCCACATACACAGCCCTCCATATGCAAACATACGCAGCCCCCATATACACAGCCCTCCATACACAAACATATGCAGCCCCTTCATACACAACCCTCCATGCACAAACATACGCAGCACCCATACACACATACGCAGCCCCCATACACATACGCAGCCCCCCATATACACACATACGCAGCCCCCATATACACACAAACGCAGCCCCCATATACACACACACGCAGCCCCCATATACACTCACACGCAGCCCCCATATACACACACACGCAGCCCCCATATACACACACACGCAGCCCCCATATACACACACACGCAGCCCCCATATACACACACGCTGCCCCCATATACACATACGCAGCCCCCATATACATATACACAGCCCTCCATACACAAACACGCAGCCCCCATATACGCACACAGCCCCCCATATACGCACACAGCCCCCCATATATGCACACAACCCCCCATATACGCACACAACCCCCCATATACGCACACAGCCCCTCATATATGCACACAACCCCCCTCATATATGCACACAGCCCTCTATACACACATATACACAGCCCTCCATACACACAGACTATCCCCATATACACAGCCCTCCATACACACAGCCTTTCCCCATTTACACAGCCCTCCATACACACATATACAAAGCCCTCCATACACACAGCCTATTCCCATATACACAGTCCTCCATACACAGCCTATCCCCATATACACAGCCCTCCATGCACGCAGCCCCATCTGCATATACACAGCCCTCCATACACACAGCCCCATCCCCATATAAACAGGCCTCCATACACACAGCCCCATCCCCATATACACAGCCCTCCATACACACAGCCCCATCCCCATATACACAGCCCTCCATACACACACATACACAGCCCTCCATACACACAGCCTATCCCCATATACACAGCCCCATCCCCATTTACACAGCCCTCCATACACACAGCTCCATCCCCATATACACAGCCCCATCCCCATATACACAGCCCTCCATACACACAGCCTATCCACATATACACAGCCCTCCATACACACAGCCCCATCCCCATATACACAACCTCCATACACAAAGCCCCATCCCCATACACAGCCCTCCATACACACAGCCTATCCCCATATACACAGCCCCATCCCCATATACACAGCCCTCCATACACATAGCCCTATCCCCATATACACAGCTCTTTATACACACAGCCCCATCCCCATATACACAGCCCTCCATACACACAGCCCCATCCCCATACACACAGCCCTCCATACACACAGCCTATCCCCATATACACAGCCCTCCATACACACAGCCCCATCCCCATATACACAGCGCTCCATACACACAGCCCCATCCCCATATACACTGCCCTCCCTACACACAGCCTATTCCCATATACACAGCCCTCCATACACACAGCCTATCCCCATATACACAAGCCTCCATACACACAGCCTATCCCCATATACACAGCCCTCCATACACACAGCCTATCCCCATATACACAGCCCTCCATACACACAGCCCCATCCCCATTAACACAGTCCTCCATACACACAGCCCCATCCTCATATACACAGTCCTCCATACACACAGCCTATCCCCATATACACAGCCCTCCATACACACAGCCCCATCCCCATATACATAGCCCTCCATACACACAGCCCCATCCCCATATACACAGCCCTCCATACACACAGCCCCATTCCCATATACATAGCTCTCCATTCCCACAGCCTATTCCCATATACACAGCCCTCCATACACACAGCCTATCCTCATATACACAGCCCTCCATACACATAGCCTATCCCCATATACACTGCCCTCCATACACACAGCCTATCCACATATACACAGCCCTCCATAAACACAGCCTATCCCCATATACACAGGCCTACATACACACATATACACAGCCCTCCATACACACAGCCCCATTCCCATATACATAGCTCTCCATTCCCACAGCCTATTCCCATATACACAGCCCTCCATACACACAGCCTATCCCCATATACACAGCCCTCCATATACACAGCCTATCCCCATATACACAGCCCTCCATACACACAGCCCCATTCCCATATACACAGCCCTATCCCCATATACACTGCCCTCCATACACACAGCCTATCCACATATACACAGCCCTCCATAAACACAGCCTATCCCCATATACACAGGCCTACATACACACATATACACAGCCCTCCATACACACAGCCCCATCCCCATATACATAGCCCTCCATACACACAGTCTATCCCCATATACACAGCCCTCCATACACACAGTCTATCCCCATATACACAGCCCTCCATACACACAGCCCCATCCCCATATACATAGCCCTCCATACACACAGACCCATCCCCATATACACAGCCCTCCATACACAGCCTATCCCCATATACACAGCCCTCCATACACACAGCCTATCCCCATATACACAGCCCTCCATACACACAGCCCCATCCCCATATACATAGCCCTCCATACACATAGCCCCATCCCCACATACACAGCCCTCCATACACACAGCCCCATCCTCATATACATAGCCCTCCATACACACAGCCTATCCCCATATACACATTCCTCCATATACACAGCCCTCCATACACACAGCCCCATCCCCATATACACAGCCCTATCCCCATATACACAGGCCTACATACACACATATACACAGCCCACCATACACACAGCCCCATTCCCATATACATAGCCCTCCATTCACACAGCCTATTCCCATATACACAGCCCTCCATACACATAGCCTATCCCCATATACATAGCCCTCCATACACACAGCCCCATCCGCATATACACAGCCCTCCATTCCATACACACAGCCTCATCCCCATATACAAATTCTTCCATACACACAGCCTATCCCCATATACAGAGCCCTCCATACACACAGCCTATCCCCCATATTCACAGCCCTCCATACACACAGCCTATCCCCATATACAAAGCCCTCCATACACACAGCCTATCCCCATATACACAGCCCTCCATACACACAGCCCCATCCCCATATACATAGCCCTCCATACACACAGCCCCATCCCCATACACACAGCCCTCCATACACACAGCCTATCCCCATATACACAGCCCTCCATATACACAGCCTATCCCCATATACACAGCCCTCCATACACACAGCCCCATCCCCATATACACAGCCCTATCCCCATATACACTGCCCTCCATACACACAGCCTATCCACATATACACAGCCCTCCATAAACACAGCCTATCCCCATATACACAGGCCTACATACACACATATACACAGCCCTCCATACACACAGCCCCATTCCCATATACATAGCTCTCCATTCCCACAGCCTATTCCCATATACACAGCCCTCCATACACACAGCCTATCCTCTTATACACAGCCCTCCAGACACATAGCCTATCCCCATATACACAGCCCTCCATACACACAGCCCTCATAAGTAAATACCTCATGTGTAATTACTGTTGCCGGCTAGATTATAAAAAAAAAAAAGTGATGGCAGCCGGCCCTTAGCTTCAATGTTTGCAGTGATTGAATGTCTGCACAGTGCTGATCGTGTGACTCCTCCTCCTCCATGTGACTGATCACATGATGGTGACATCATGGCAGGTCCTGTTACAGCCTCAGGCCAGCGCACACAAACTTCCCTTCCCCTGCGGCATTGGGGAGGGAAAGCACTGCTCTATTTATATGATTTAGGTGGCAGCGAGGCCCCATTTAGCACAAGGCCTTAGGTGCCGCCTAAATCACCTAATTAGAGAGCTGCCTCTGAATGCCCCCCCCCCCCCCATGTGAATGTACAGGGTACAGGGTACATTCACATGGGTGGGGGTTTACAACAAGTTTCCTTGCTGTAAACCCCCGCCCTTGTTATGTAAACCCCCGCCCTTGTTATGTGCCTTGAGGGGTGTAGATTTCAAAATAGTATGCCATGTGGGGGCTTTTCTGCTGTTCTGGCAGTATAGGGGCTTCCTAAATGTGACATGCCCCCCAAAAACCATTTCATTAGCAAAATTCACTCTCCAAAATCCCATTGTTGCTCCTTCCCTTCTGAGCCCTCTACTGCACCCTCCGAACACTTTACATATACATATGAGGTGTTTCCTTACTCGAGAGAAATTGGGTTACACATTTGGGGAGATTTCTCTCCTTTTACCCCTTGTTAAAATTCAAAAACATGGTCTACAAGAACATGTTAGTGTAAAAAATTTTGCCACTGTGAAAAATTGGAAAATTGATGCTGAACTCTGAAGCACTCTGATGTCTTCCGATATTAACCCCTTCAGGACCAAGCCCATTTTGGCCTTAAGGACCGGAGCGTTTTTTGCACATCTGACCACTGTCACTTTAAACATTAATAACTCTGGAATGCTTTTAGTTATCATTCTGATTCCAAGATTGTTTTTTCGTGACATATTCTACTTTAACATAGTGGTAAATTTTCTTGGTGAAAAATCCATAAATTTGATGAAAAATTTGAAAATTTAGCATTTTTCTAACTTTGAAGCTTTCTGCTTGTAAGGAAAATGGATATTACGAATACATTTTTTTTTGGTTCACATATATAATATGTCTACTTTATGTTTGCATCATAAAATTGATGAGTTTTTACTTTTGGAAGACACCAGAGGGCTTCAAAGGTCAGCAGCAATTTTCCGATTTTTCACAAAATTTTCAAACTCAGTATTCTTCAGGGACCAGTTCAGGTTTGAAGTAGATTTGAAGGATCTTCATATTAGAAATACCCCATAAATGACCCCATTATAAAAACTACACCCCCAAAGTATTCAAAATGACATTCAGTCAGCATTTTAACCCTTTAGGTGTTTCACACGAATAGCAGCAAAGTGAAGGAGAAAATTCACAATCTTCATTTTTTACACTCACATGTTGTTGTAGACCCAATTTTTTAATTTTTACAAGGGGTAAAAGGACAAAATTTTTACTTGTGTTTGTAGTCCAATTTCTCTCGAGTAAGCACATACCTCATATGTCTATGTAAAGTGTTCGGCGGGCGCAGTAGAGGGCTCAGAAGCGAAGGAGCGACAAGGGGATTTTGGAGAGTACGTTTTTCTGAAATGGTTTTTGGGGGGCATGTTGCATTTAGGAAGCCCCTATGGTGCCACAACAGCAAAACCCCCCCACATGGCATACCATTTTGGAAACTAGACCCCTCTGGGAATGTAACATGGGATAAAGTGAACCTTAATACCCCACAGGTGTTTCACGACTTTTGCAAATGTAAAAAATAAAATAAAATTTTTACCTAAAATGTTACATTTTTAAAAAGGGTAATAGCAGAAAATACCCCTAAAAATTTGAAGCCCAATTTCTCCTGATTCAGAAAACACCCCATATGGGGGTGAAAAGTATCTGCTGGCGCACTACAGGTCTCAGAAGAGAAGGAGTCACATTTGGCTTTTTGAAAGCAAATTTTGCTCTGGGGGCATGCCGCATTTAGGAAGCCCCTATGGTGCCAGGACAGAAAAAATCCCACATGACATACCATTTTGGAAACTAGACCCCTCGGGGAATGTAACAAGGGGTTAAGTGAACCTTTATACCCCACAGGTGTTTCACGACTTTTGCATATGTAAAAAAAAAAATTGCTTGTTTTCTTGCTTGTAAAATGCTTGTTTTCCCAAAAATGTAACATTTTTAAAAAGTGTAAAAGCAGAAAATACCCCCCAAAATTTGTAACACAATTTCTCCCGAGTACGGCGATACCCCATATGTGACCCTAAACTGTTGCCTTGAAATACGACAGGGCTCCAAAGTGAGAGCGCCATGCGCATTTGAGGCCTAAATTAGGGACTTGCATAGGGGTGGACATAGGGGAATTCTACGCCAGTGATTCCCAAACAGGGTGCCTCCAGCTGTTGCAAAACTCCCAGTATGCCTGGACAGTCAACGGCTGTCTGACAATACTGGGAGTTGTTGTTTTGCAACAGCTGGAGGCTCCGTTTTGGAAACAGTGGCGTACCAGACGCTTTCATTTTTATTGGGGAGGGGAGGGGGGCTGTGTAGCGGTATGTGTACATGTAGTGTTTTTTACTTTTTTATTTTATTTTTTGTTAGTGTAGTGTAGTGTTTTTAGGGTACAGTCACACGGGCGGGGGTTCACAGTAGTTTCTCGCTGGCAGTTTGAGCTGCGGCAGAAAATTTGCCGCAGCTCAAACTTGCAGCCAGATACTTGCTGTAAACCTCCCCTCATGTGAGTGTACCCTGTTCATTCACATGGGGGGGAGGGGGACATCCAGCTGTTGCAAAACTACAACTCCCAGCATGCACTGACAGAGTGTACATGCTGAGAGTTTTAGTTTTGCAACAGCTGTAGGCACACTGGTTATGTATCACTGAGTTTGTGACCTAACTCGGTGTTTCACAACCAGTGTGCCTCCAGCTGTTGCAAAACTACAACTCCCAGCATGTACGGTGCATGGTGTACATTGACTGCTGAGAGTTGGAGTTTGCAACAGCTGGAGGCACACCGGTCGTGAAACACTGAGTTAGGTAAAAAAAAAAACTAAGTTTCACAACCAGTGTGCCTTCAGCTGTTGCAAAACTACAACTCTCAGCAGTCACCGACAGCCAACGGGCATGCTGGGAGTTGTAGTTATGCAACCAGCAGATGCACCACTACAACTCCCAGCATGCACTTTAGCTGTTTGTGCAAGCTGGGAGTTGTAGTTATACAACAGTTGAAGGTACACTTTTCCATAGAAAAAATGTGCCTCCAGCTGTTGCAAAACCATAAGTCCCAGCATGCCAATAAGGGAATGCCGGGAGTTGTGGTGGTCTGCCTCCTGCTGTTGCATAACTACAGCTCCCAGCATGCCCTTTTTGCATGCTGGGAGCTGTTGCTAAGCAACAGCAGGAGGCTGTCACTCACCTCCAACGATCAAGCCGCATTAGGTCAGTCCCTCGTAGTCGCCGCCGCCGCTGCTCCTAGGGCCCCGATCCCAACATTGACGCCGGGGATCGGGGTCCCCAGCACCCGGGGTGCACGTCCCGCACCCACTCACGTTCTCCGGAAGAGGGGCGGAGCGGGTTGCGGGAGTGACACCGGCAGCAGGCGCCCTGATTGGTCGGCCGGTAATCCGGCCGACAAATCAGGGCGATCGTAAGGTGGCACCAGTGCCACCTCACCCCCTGCAGGCTATGGCTGTTGGGGGCCG
The DNA here is from genome assembly GCF_029499605.1 of Hyla sarda. Classification (NCBI taxonomy): domain Eukaryota; kingdom Metazoa; phylum Chordata; class Amphibia; order Anura; family Hylidae; genus Hyla; species Hyla sarda. The sequence goes on from NC_079191.1 coordinate 353,036,844, forward strand.
TCAGAGACGGCCCCGATCAGCCAGTAATTCCGGGTCACTGGAGGCCCGATTGACCCGGAATCGCTGCAGATCGCTGGACTGAATTGTCCAGCGATCTGCGGCCATCGCCGACATGGGGGGGGGGGGGGTTTGCGCATAATGACCCCCCTGGGCGATATGCCAGGATGCCTGCTGAACGATTTCATGTCACCCATGTACCCTCCTCTACACCCCTCTGTCACCCATGTACCCTCCTCTACACCCCTCTGTCACCCATGTACACTCCTCTACACCCCTCTGTCACCCATGTACCCTCCTCTACACCCCTCTGTCATCCATGTACACTCCTCTACACCCCTCTGTCACCCATGTACTCTCCTCTACACCCCTCTGTCACCCATGTACCCTCCTCTACACCCCTCTGTCACCCATGTACCCTCCTCTACACCCCTCTGTCACCCATGTACCCTCCTCTACACCCCTCTGTCATCCATGTACAACCCTCTACACCCCTCTGTCACCCATGTACCCTCCTCTACACCCCTCTGTCATCCATGTACACTCCTCTACACCCCTCTGTCATCCATGTACACTTCTCTACACCCCTCTGTCACCCATGTACCCTCCTCTACACCCCTCTGTCATCCATGTACTCTCCTCTACACCCCTCTGTCACCCATGTTCACTCCTCTACACCCCTCTGTCATCCATGTACACTCCTCTACACCCCTCTGCCACCCATGTACTCTCCTCTACACCCCTCTGTCATCCATGTACTCTCCTCTACACCCCTCTGTCACCCATGTACACTCCTCTACACCCCTCTGTCACCCCTCTACACACTAGTCATCCACGTACACTCCTCTACACCCATGTACAGTCCTCTACCCCCCCTTCCATAGACTTGCATAGTGGGAGCAGGGGGGGTGACATCCCACGGGGTTCGGAGTCATGAGGTCATGATACTCCGACCCCGTGGTTGCCAGCTGACTGTTTGTGAGCTGGCACCGCAGTGTGCAGCTCAAACAGGTGGATGTCGAATACAAGATTGCGGGGTCCCCAGCGGTGGGACCCCCACGGGGAGACATCTTATACCCTACCCTTTGGATAGGGGATAAGATGTCTCAGGGCCGGAGTACCCCTTTAAGATGTTAGCCGAGCTTTCTTACAATCTTACTGAGGAACCTTCTGACAATATTTTACCATTTCTTCTCACATTGTATGGTCACTGCAATTCTCTGTAAAGACGAGGTTACTCATTCCATTAAAGGGGTACTCCGGTGGAAAACTAGATTTTTTTTTTAAATCAACTGGTTCCAGAATGTTTAACAGATTTGTAAACCTGTTGAAGCGAGAAGTATCGCGAGAAACGGACCGTAGTTTGTAGAAACACACCTGTATGAGCGTCTCCGCACTGATCTATGGACCCGTGAAATAAAGGACATATTTTGCAGCATTGGTGAGTGCCCTGTGGATTTCTTTCTCATCTTGGAAGTTTTATAGAAGTGAACTGTTTGTTGGATTACGGTGAGCACCACCTATATGCTGAATATTAATCACGGGATCTGTAGGAAGGTGTCAGCGTGCATTGAATCAGTGCCGGGTACCTCTTTGTGGATTGCATCGGATTAGATTTGTATATTACTTCCATTTATAAATCTTAATCCTTCCAGTACTTATAAGCTGATGTATGCTCTAGAGGTATTTCTTTTCTTTTAGAATTTCCTTTCTGTCTGACCACAGTGCTCTCTGCTGACACCTCTGTCCATGTCAGGAACTATATAGAAGAGATAAAAGAAAAAAAGGAAGGAGGACAGCGCCTCGTGTAATCCTGCGAGTATATATGGTTTAGGTGACCTTCTACATTATAAATTCTCACCTGGTAAAATCAGGTATCAGGCATATCACCCCTATATCTGGGGTATAAATCAGGGATTGCAGGCTGCAGGAGCTTGACCGGGATCCGTGGCTAATTTTCACCACCTGCACTGTCTGTGATAACCTTCTATCAGGTGGAGCGACATCAGCCACCATAGAGCCACATGGAGCGACATCAGCCACCATAGAGTCACATGGAGCGACATCAGCCACCATAGAGTCACATGGAGCGACATCAGCCACCATAGAGTCACATGGAGCGACATCAGCCACCAGGCCAGTATTTTATATTAAAGATACTGGCAATGCAATGGTCGGTATTTATCCAACCAATCCGAATCCTGGAATGGATCCAACCAATCAGATTCCCGGAATGTTGCACCATATACTACACCAGTGTTTCCCAACCAGAGCGCCTCAGGCTGTCGCAAAACTGCAACTCCCAGCCGTTGGCTGTCCGGCATGCTGGGAGTTGCAGTTTTGCGACAATTGGAGGCACCCCTGGTTGGGAAACACTGGTTTAGAGAGGGCAGCAGAGGAGACAGCTGGAGCCGGGGGACAGACAAGTACCATCCGTGATATGAATAGCACCTGAATAAGAATTGCTGAAGCAGCACAGGGACTACAGAGTGTTAAAGGGGTACTCCGGTGGTTAGACATCTTATCCCCTATCCAAAGAATAGGGATAAGATGCCTGATCGCGGGAGTCCCGCCGCTGGGGACCCCCGGGATCTTGCACGCGGCACCCCGTTTGTAATCAGTCCCCGGAGCGTGTTCGCTCCGGGTCTGATTACCGGCGACCACACGGCCGGCGGCGTGTGATGTCACGCCTCCGCCCCCGTGTAACATCACGCTCCGCCCCTCAATGCATGTTTATGGGAGGGGGCGTGACAGCTATCATGCCCCCTCCCATAGGCTTGCATTGAGAGGCGGAGCGTGACATCACACGGAGGCGGAGGCGTGACGTCACACACAGCCTGCCATGTGGTCGCCGGTAACCAGACCCGGAGCGAACACGCTCCGGGGACTGATTACAAACGGGGTGCCGCGTGCAAGATCCCGGGGGTCCCCAGCGGCGGGACTCCCGCGATCAGGCATCTTATCCCCATTCTTTGGATAGGGGATAAGATGTCTAAGCACCGGAGTACCCCTTTAACCCTGAAGTAGGATCATTTGAGAGAGATTAAGAGGTTATATTATAATAGTCTGCCCCTGCTACGAGGGCCTAGAACTAGTATTAAGATTATTGAGCCCTCGACTATGAGAACATTTGATCTGTCTTAGGCTGCATTCACACTTCATTTTTACATTTCGGTCGGTTCATTTTTGACCCGCATGCGGTTTCCTGACCGGACTTGGAACCGTAGTTCTGCTGCTCAGCAGTGTGAGTTAACTCTTTCCTTGCTGGGCTCCTGAATGGTATACATGGGTACATTATGCACCTCAGTCTTCTATACAGCTGGCGTAGGTAAGTAGTGATGCCCTGCACCCTGTATATGCTATATATCACTCCTTACACTCTGTGGACTGGGCGCTCTGCATCCGACCCATGGAGTGGTACCTGAAGGCAGTAAAAAAATTGCCACATGATACAAAAATGATTGTTTCCACACATCAGCAAAAACACAAGAAAAGAACACAAGAAAAACTGAAAAAACGCAGGAAAAAGCTGTGACAGTTTTTCTGGCGTTTTTGATGGTGAGCAAAAAACCTCAATGTAATCCGAGCCTCAAAGCAATAGAACAAAATCCCTACGTCCACTTTTCCTGTGAGGTGCAGCTCAGGTGTACAATTAGAACTGTGTGGAGATTTAGAACTTTGCACAAAATGTATCATGTGCCTTGCAATTGCACCAAATTTTGACCAACCAAAACAATCTACTAAATACTTGTACCTACAAAAATGATAAATTTCCCCCAATGTATATGTGTGATTGTGTATATATGTAGTAGAGCTGAGTGTGTGTGTATATGCAGTAGAGCTGAGTATGTGTATGTGTAGCAGAGCTGAGTGCGTGATCAGTTGTATGTAGCAGAGCTGTGTGTGTGATTGTGTATATGCAGCAGAGCTGAGTGTGTTATTGTGTAAATGTAGCAGAGCTGAGTGTGTGATTTTGTAAATGCAGCAGAGCTGAGTGAGTGATCAGTTGTATGTAGCAGAGTTGAGTGTGTGATTGTGTATATGTAGCAGAGCTGAGTGTGTGATTTTGTAAATGCAGCAGAGCTGAGTGAGTGATCAGGTGTATGTAGCAGAGTTGAGTGTGTGCGTGGTCATGCTTAAACAAAATCACACATTCAGCTCTGCTCCATACACATGCCGCACACTAATTTCTGCTACATGTACATGATCACACACTCAGCTCTGGTACATGTACACAGTGTTTACCAACCAGGGTACCTCCAGCTTTTGCAAAACTGCAACTCCCAGCATGCCAAGTTTTGCAACACTTGGAGACATTCTGATTGGTAAACACTGATATAGAGGTAAAGCAGAAAATATACATGGACACGCCCACTTTTACAAAACTGACGTGAACGGTGTAAACCGCGGCACAAAGCTCTTTGAAAATGTGTTCGATACTTTTTGTGCCAAAATTTTGGGACAAAATGTATTTTTTTTGTGCCGCAAAATTCTTTGAGAATCTCCCCTCTGTGTACTTTATAAATATTTATGATTTTACTATTGTGCAGAGTTTTGTTCGGCGCACACTGCTGTTTAAATACAGTTTTTAGGAGAGCACGCGCGCAGCTCACTAGGAATGCCTAAAAACTGTAAAAATACAGTTTTTAGGGGCGCATGCGCGCAGCTCACTAGGAAAGACGCATCTCCTGTGAGCTCCGTACCAACGGCCGGAGAAAAGCCTCTTCAGCGCTGATTTATCAGCTCCAGTGACCCAAATCCTACCCCACAATCCTGTGGAACTGCCAGAGATGGACAAGAATAAATCCGGTGGCTCTCAAAGATCGCTTTCACAGACAATACCGGAGATCTTCAGAACGGGGCCTAAAACAAACATGGCGCTGACCCCTTTCCGCACCTCGAGTCCACCTCATGAGGAGGAAGAGGAGGACATTTCGGATTCTACTCCGCCGCTACCCTTACCGGCTGAGCCTCTGAATCCTGCCGACCTGTACCGCTCCATCCAGCAGATGTTTAAAACTGATCTGGGCAAAGCTGTGGCCGACTTCACGAAACAGGTTGGTGACCTGGGTCAGAGGGTGTCCGACCTGGAGATCAGGGCGTATGAATTAGCTGACGCCATTGAGAGTGACCGCGCTCTCATGTCGGATCACACTGAACGTCTGGACTTAATTGACCTTAAATTAGAGGACCTGGAGAACAGGTCCCGCAGAGCAAACATACGGATCCGTGGGCTGCCTGAAACAGTTACGGACCTTTTTGCCACCCTCCTGCCTCAAATAGACATGAATATGCTGAGATTAGACTGCATACATAGAGGTCTGGGACGCCCTAAAGCCCCAGATGTACCCAGGGATGTGATGCTCCGATTACACTACCCTGAAATGCGGGACAAAATCCTACAAGCTGCTGGAAACGTCTCTCCTCTCCCGGGGCTCCCACCCGCAGTGCATCTTTATGCTGACCTGGCTCCGTCCACCTTGGAGAGAAGGTAACTTTGGCCCTGCAGAAAGCCCAGATACGCTACAAGTGGGGATTCCCCTTTAACTTACAATTTCAACTCCGCTCTCACACTTACGTGGTACGCTCCCCTTCTGAGGCGATGGAAGTTTTACACAAAGAGAACATCCCCTACGATGAAAACACCACTACGCCTTCCAAAGCGCCAGCCCTCAAAAGAATGTGGCAGAGGGCAGAAGTCCCCCATAAGCGACATCGTACTCACACCCAGAAAGTGGGATGACTCCCCTTATCACTAATCACCGGATCTAGGATGTAGGTCGGGTCTTCGAGAAGTTCAGCTGGACTCTTCGATCACAGATGTTCCGGGACTGCTTCGTTGAGGTGCTGCTGAAATATCACCAGTTCGGGTCGTATGCCTGTTTACCTATTTTTTGTTTATCTTTTCTTTTACCTTTTTACTATTTTTCCCATGCAGTTGGAATAATTTTTTTTTTCCTTTACATGTCCGGGACAATGTTATGTCTCTAAGCTAAACGGGACTGTTTCTATATGAGCCTTATAGAGATTGTTTAAGTATTCATGTTATGCATCCTCCGCCGAATGATGGCCCCACATACGGCAGTTTTGATTTTATTTAGTGTTGTCACCTGGGGATTTGGTTTGGCCCTTTTTTATTTCACCACTCTCCGGGATAGTTGGAATCTCATGCTGCCCCTCTTTGGTGGGATGTACGGGACTAAAAAATTGCCTTGTGGCAAGTTTTATAGTATGGTCTCTCCTCCCACTAGTTCTTCTGTCTCACTGGTTATTAGTTCCTATCTCCCCTGTCTTTGTCCCTACTACCCCGGTCTACCCTCTCTGTCTTGTCTTGGTGCTCCTTCTCTACATCCCAGTCGTTATGTTTGGTGTCTACTGTCCTTGCCCATTGGTTACTTTGCCAGTCCACCCCCCGTCTCTTTTACCTCTATCCGATTTTTTCAGATTTGTCTATTTGATTGGTCATGTGTCGTATATTATCACATAATGTATGGGGCTTGAATTCCCCGATGAAAAGGAAAAAGGCGTTCATTGACTATTTGAAACATAAGCCTGACATAATCAGCCTTCAGGAAACCCACTACACAACAAAGTCGTTTCCTAAACATTTTCATCAAGCATATTCACGCAGTTATATGGCCTCATACACTACTAAATCTAGAGGTGTCCTGACCTTGTTACATGATGACTTCCCATTCACTCTCCATGCGACCAGTTCGGATCCTGAGGGACGGTTCCTCATTTTAGAGGGCGTTCTTCAGGGGCGGAAAGTTTGCATAGTGAACTCGTATGCACCTAACGATGATCCCCTCTCATTTTTTGCTCATATGGTAACTAGGTTGGCCTCCCTCGATTACGAGATATTACTGTGGTCGGGAGACTTCAACATGGTAGTTAATGGTATGCTTGATAGATCACAAGCCGCTGGGTTCAGGAGGTCCGGAACACAACAACGCTTTCTAATGCAACAATTTACTGACCTTGAGATTGTGGATGTCTGGCGGGAGCATAATTTAACTCAGCAAGGTTATTCTTACTATTCCCCTTCCCATAGTTTATACACACGGATAGATTGGATACTCACCAATGCGTCCACTCTGCCCTCCTTATTGTATGCTAGACACATTCCCTGCGCATGGTCTGACCACGATATGGTCTTTGCCTACTTCAGGTTTGGGGAGCCATGTCCCACCCCATATACGTGGCGACTTAATGAGTCCCTATTATCCCGCCTTCATTTCAGTTCGCAAATAGAATCCTCACTTTCTGACTACTTTACTACAAATTCTTCTTCGCACCTGGACTCTGGATGGATCTGGATGGCACATAAGGCATTCATCAGGGGGAAAATAATAGCTCTGGCATCAAAATTGAAGCGTGATAGAAAGAGAGCACAGGCCACTTTAGAGAATAAATTGGCTAGATTGACCATAGCGCATTAACATGATCCCTCGCCGTATATCTTTCAGGCGCTCAGGAACACCAAACTACAACTAGACTCGGTGCTTTCTGATCGCACTGAGAAGGCGTTGCGTTGGACGAAGGCCACCTATTACAAATGGGCTAAGAAGCCTGACCGCCTACTCGCTAATATGCTTAAACAAAAACAAAAACTCAACAAGGTACACAGGATACAATTGTGTCAGGGAGTGCATACTTCGGATCCATCCAGAGTCTATGGCGTATTTCACTCCTTCTACTCTTCCCTGTACAAATCTCCCACTAATCCCCCTACATCCTCTTCTATTTTGACCTATCTGAACTCTTTATCGCTTCCCACTCTCTCCTCTGCCGAAAGAGACCTACTCAATGCTCCTGTATCAGCCGAGGAGGTTGCAGATTCCATTGCCCGCTTAAAGCTAGGAAAAGCCCCAGGTCCAGATGGACTATCGGCCTTATATTATAAAAAATTTACCTCTCTCCTCACCCCGCACATAATATCTTACTGTAATGAGCTTCTTTCAGGTTCCCGTATGCCACCGGAGTTTCTACAGGCATCCATAGTGGTGATCTCAAAGCCCCATAAGGACCCCCTACTGCCATCAAATTACCAACCCATCTCCCTTATCAATTTAGACTCTAAAATTTTCACTTCTATTCTGGCCAAGCGTCTCAATGCCATATTACCGGGACTTGTCCACAAAGATCAGGTGGGATTCATCCCCGGCAGACAAGCACCCGATAATATCCGCAAGGTACTTAATACTATTCACTGGGCGGCAGCTACTAATACCCCACTGACACTTCTAGGGTTGGACATAGAAAAGGCCTTTGATACAGTACTCTGGCAATACTTATTTGGAGTCCTCCGAACCATGGGTTTCTCGGGACCCTTTGTTCAAGCTTTACATTCCCTGTACTATAACCCGGTGGCATACCTCAAACTACCATCTGCTCAACCCTCTCCGATCTCCATTGGTAGGGGGACTCGCCAGGGATGCCCGCTATCACCGGCATTATTTGCATTGGCTATGGAGCCCCTGGCGTGTGCCCTCAGGGCCAACCCAGATATTTCCGGAGTCAGGGTTGGGAGTGATGAATATTTTGTGAATCTTTTTGCTGATGATCTGCTTCTCACAGTCACCAATCCACTGGTCTCTATCCCTAACCTATTTGCGGTCATGGACCGCTTCTCGGAGGTCTCGGGCTTAGTAGTCAATAAGAGTAAATCGGCGGTTCTGTACTGCAATACTCCTCGGCGACTGCAGGATCTGATCTCTCATAATTTCTCTCTCCGCCCTTCTTCCTCTTTTCTTCCCTATTTAGGGGTCTCTCTCTCACCCTCTCTTTCGGAGCTCTATAGGTTAAATTACATACCTCTCTATAAATCTATTAGAGAGGATCATGCTAGGTGGCACCTACCACATATTTCATGGCTGGGACGAGTCCATACTATTAAAATGGTAGTCCTTCCCCGGCTTTTATATTTGTTCCGCACACTCTCCATTCCAATTAGAATGTCGGATATTCATAAATTGCAGAAAGAAGTGTTCCGTTTTATCTGGCGGGGCCATCCTTCTCGTATACCTAAGTCCATTATGTACTACCATAAAAGGCTGGGTGGATTATCTGTACCCAATTTTGCAAAGTATTATAAAGCGGCAAGGTTAGCTCAGCTTATGCTATGTAATGCCCAATCAGCATCCCCTAGGTGGGTAACCCTAGAAAACTCGCTATTAGCTCCTCATTCTCTATTTTCTCTTATGTGGATCACTCCACCTATCTCCTCCTTTGTTCCCTATGTGGCTACACTGTCTCTCTATTCCTTACTACTCTGGCGTTCTGTGCGCTTCAAGCTCGAGTTACAATCTCCTGTTTCACCTGTTTTATCCATTCTTCAGAACCCTCTCTTTCCCCCGGGTCTACGAACCTCGGATTTCACATGGTGGATCTCACAAAAACTCTATCTTCTACACCATTTTCTAGTGGGTAAAAAACTCATATTTCTATCTGCCTTGGTTTCCAGATTCCATCCCCCCTCTACTGAATTCTTCCGAATGTCTCAAATTCTTTCTTATCTCCGCTCTCAGGTTTCCACTGAAATGCCCTTGACCCCTACCTCCTATGAAGCCATGGCCCTGTACTCACCTCTACGCTCTGGTACTCTTTCTTTATTGTATTCAACCTTCAACCGGCCCCCTTCAGGGGCGAAACTCCCGTTTATGCAGCAATGGGAGGCGGATTTCGAGATTGATATCTCTCTCTCCTCCTGGCAGGACTGTTGTACTCGCATCAGCAGGGGTAGTTGGCAGGTATCTCTCACAGAAACTGCACTCAAAATCCTCCACCGCTCATACTATGTTCCCGCCAGGCTCCATGCTATATTCCCCTCAGTGTCGCCCCACTGTTTCAGGGGTTGTGCTGCTATGGGTGACATGCTCCATACTTGGTGGACATGTCCACATGTCTCTGATTTTTGGAAGCAGGTAATGAGCCTGATCTCCTCTGTAACCAACCGGACGATTCCCTGTGACCCCGCGGTGTGTCTGCTAGGTCATAAACCCAATGGATTGTCTAATGCATTATCTCGCCTCACACAATATATATTGCTAGCAGCACGTATTCATATAGCCTCTAAATGGAAGTCTCCTGACTTATCGTTACCAATGTTGATCAATCGAGTGAATACCATCATGGTTATGGAAAGAATGAACGCGATTCGAGAGGACGCCATGTCCAAGTTCGAAGAGGTATGGGAAGGGTGGATCTCCTCTACTTATGCTCCTGATATGTCATATTGTTTTTCCCTGTAATTTCTCTACTACACGATTGTACCCTAATTTAATGATATAGTCTATTCACCTGGACAGTTTGAGCCTTCAATTTGTTCCCAAATCCTTGTGTTTTCTCCTACCATCTCTTCCCCTCTATTTTCTCTGCTTACCACTCCTTACCACCTTCCCTACCCCGTCTTTCCTCATGTGTCTCCCCTGGCTTTTAATACCTTCTAAGGTACTTCTTCAGAGGACCAAGGAGTGAGGAATGACTTCTTGAGTATAGCTCTCATTTATGCCTTTTATGTCATTTTTTCTTTTGATTCTTCTGAAGGGTCATAACTTGCTCATGTATTCGAGTCGGTTTACAGTACATGTCTGATATGTAATACTCTGTACAGACAAATTTATGTAACTTCATGTTGATACTACTGTTCTTGTGGATTTAATTAATTTATCCTTTTGACACTAAATATAGTTTTTTAATAAGGAAAGAAATAAAAGAAATTTTTGAAAAGGTTCCCAATCTCAGTTTTCTTTACTCAATAAAAGAGATTTACACCATTTTATGAACAATATAATTTCAGTTGTATGTATATAAAGTATACAAAAAAGAAGGTTGCAGCAGCAGTTCTCTTGGTCAAAAAATAGAGGCTCTTAGTGCACTTTTTGATCATAACGTGTCCCCATCCACCACACAGAGGTGGCCTCTTGTCGGATGAGACCCTAACATGCCTAATCCACTCACCTCTGCTGGGCATATGGCCTCTGACATGCAGGATCCTTTTATATTATGCATGTTTTATATATATATATATATATATATATATATATATATATATATATATGCATTGTACCATATGCACTATATCTCTGCACTTTTTATATTTTTTCTATATATATGTATTGTATTGCATGCTCTATATATTCTTGCACTCTGCAGGCACTGCTCCTATCCATTTGGTTTTAGTATACATCATTCCTGCACACTAATCAATATTCATTTATACACTTCTATAAATATATTTTTTTACAAAAATTTTTACAAAATTTTTTACAAAAATATTTTTCTCATTTTTGTATATGTTGCATGCACTATTTATTTGTTTTACATTATGCATGTGATCACATCCTTGTAATTTTTTTTATATGCTTTCATTTGCCCCCGGATTATAATTATAATCATTATTGCTATTATCTCTAATGTATTTGTATTATTTATAGCCATGTTATTACCTTCACAGTCCACAGTCAGTTCTCCTACTATATATTTTCATTCTTTGTATTATTTAGCCCTGGGTCCGATGTTCAGCTTATTTTGTATATCCCTCTATTAGCAGCGATCTGCAGCCATTTTGGGGAAGCTTGTCTTTCTCCCTAGAATTTTTTCGTGCACACATGCGCAGTATGAGTGACTGTGGCCATGTTTTCGTGGCCGCACATGCTTTATAATGTGAATGCGCGTTGCGTGCTCCATCACACGAGTGCCGCTGTGTCCAACGTCACTTCCGACCCAGTGGCAGGTGTGTTATTCCTTTTCTATTGGGTCACTATTATATAAATACCGTACCTGTAGCCATTATTTGCAGCCACATTTTTAACATATATTGATATATATTTATTTTATTCTATCTATTATGTACATTTTTTGAATCATGTTCTTTTATTAATAAAAAAATATATATTTCCATAAATCGATTTGTACTTTATTTGGTGTCAGGGTTACAATGTGTTACGCTTTTGGTGTTTGTAGGTATATATTTAGAATTGATAAGTTGCAATATATAGGGGAAAAAAAGAAACATGGGGGTTGGAGTGCAGGTGACTACTCCCAATGAAGCAGAGCTGTAGTGTTCTGATCAATCCGGGAGCTGTGTATTCTTCCCCCACCATCACTTTCCTCCTCCTCCTATTCTCAAAAATGAGGAATCCTCCTGCCAGAATACCCAAATCTGTAGATAACGTTGGACTTTTAGTCAGAATTTTATTAATATTTATATTTGTATATTATTATATATTATATTTGTTTGTCTTCTATGTTATAAAGTGACTTTCCTTCCCACCCAAATACCCAGTCCTCCTTATAAAGTCACCGCCCCCCCAAAAAAACACCCTTCACCCAGAGTTTTCTATACCTTTATTTAATAATAAAAAGCTTATTTCACCCTATAAAACAAATGGATGTAAATTTCCATGTCTACACCTGTCCTCAGAGCAGTGACATTCCGTATGACATCACACATGTGACTTCACAAATGGTGATAGCTGGAAAAAGAGGTGCAGAGCCCCAGAGGCCTTATTCTGAGGACTGCAATCTAGCGAGCACTAGTGTTTCTATATTGTTTCCTTGCGCTTTTTATTTTATTTTATCATGATTCGAGGGGACCACATCAGCAGGGATGAGGTCAATTTGGCCTGTAGCATGTGCTGGACAGTTACCATCCTCCTGGGTTCCCTCTTCACCACCGGCCCAAGTTTCTGGTTTGAAATCACCAGCAACCAACCGAGCCGGAATATCACCTCCAGCCACCTGCAAGGGCAGAACAATACCATCAGAGATCTGCCCAGCTTGAATACTACCAGCAGCGACATGAAGTGTCCCATCTGGACGAGGACCAGGATCAGAAAGATCACCCCTGTCCTGGTGAGTAATCAAACCTCTGCCAGCAGCGACATGAAGTGTCCCATCTGGACCAGGACCAGGATCAGAAAGATCACCCCTGTCCTGGGGAGTAATGACACCACTGCCAGCAACGACGCGATCAGCTGGGATTCCATTACCAACAACCTGCAGAGCGGGGCGGCCATCATCAAAAACTATCTTGGCTGGATCAGCACTTATGGTGACATGATCATCTGCCTGCTATGCTATATCCCCATCAATAACAACTTGCTGGACCGGTTCATAGATGTTGTTGACGATCTGATCTCGTTTGCTACTATCATCAGTGACCTGCTGTCCTGGATAGACACCACCACTGACTTGATATTCTGGATCCCCACCATCACCAGCAGCTCCCTGCTTGCCTGGATGAACCCAGTCAATGAGTTTGTGACCTGGATTACCACCAACAGCACTATAGAGCTTCTTTACGTGATCTGTAACCCCACCGCCATCAGCTGGATCGGCTTCATCAGTGACAGGCTCACCTGGATCGCCATCACACTCCAGCTTCTGACGTGGGTTATGCCAAGGGGGATAGTGACCAGCATCACCGGACCGATGGACTATATTAACTCGGTCAGACAGTTCCTGGGACGGGTCACCGTTGCCATCCTAATTGTCAATATCCCCGAGATTAAAGGTGTCATTACCATCATCGCCAGTATACTATGGGTATTCACCACCAACCTGTATGTATGAACACTGGAAAAGATGAATAAACATTTTTATTTGGCAAATATTCCAATAGTTGTAATTATTGTTAAAATAGACAAAGTAGGGAATTTATTATAAATCAGTGTTTTATATGTCAGTGAGAAACAAAAATATCTTGGAGTAACGTGCCCCAAATGTATGAAGAGCCACAGTTGAATATGGTTTCCCATAACTACAACTTCCAGCATGCTGAGACAACCCCCATATACACAGCCCTCCATACAAACACATACACAGCCCCCATATACACAGCCTTCCATGCACAAACATACGCACCCCCACATACACAGCCCTCCATATACAAACATACGCAGCCCCCATATACAAACATATGCAGCCCCTTCATACACAACCCTCCATGCACAAACATACGCAGCACCCATACACACACATACGCAGCCCCCCATACACATACGCAGCCCCCCATATACACACATACGCAGCCCCCATATACACACATACGAAGCCCCCATATACACACAAACACAGCCCCCATATACACACACACGCAGCCCCCATATACACTCACACGCAGCCCCCATATACACACACACGCAGCCCCCATATACACACACACGCAGCCCCCATATACACACACGCTGCCTATATACACATACGCAGCCCCCATATATATATACACAGCCCTCCATATACAAACACGCAGCCCCCATATACGCACACAGCCCCCCATATACGCACACAGCCCCCCATATACGCACACAGACCCCCATATACGCACACAGCCCCTCATATATGCACACAACCCCCCTCATATATGCACACAGCCCTCCATACACACATATACACAGCCCTCCATACACACAGACTATCCCCATATACACAGCCCTCCATTCACACAGCCTTTCCCCATTTACACAGCCCTCCATAAACACATATACAAAGCCCTCCATACACACAGCCTATTCCCATATACACAGCCCTCCATACACAGCCTATCCCTATATACACAGTCCTCCATGCACGCAGCCCCATCCGCATAGACACAGCCCTCCATACACACAGCACCATCCCCATATAAACAGGCCTCCATACACACAGCCCCATCCCCATATACACAGCCCTCCATACACACAGCCCCATCCCCATATACACAGCCCTCCATACACACACATACACAGCCCTCCATACACACAGCCTATCCCCACATACACAGCCCCATCCCCATATACACAGCCCTCCATACACACAGCCCCATCCCCATATACACAGCCCCATCCCCATAACACAGCCCTCCATACACACAGCCTATCCCCATATACACAGCCCTCCATACACACAGCCCCATCCCCATATACACAGCCCTCCATACACAAAGCCCCATCCCCATACACAGCCCTCCATACACACAGCCTATCCCCATATACACACACACGCAGCCCCCATATACACACACACGCAGCCCCCATATACACACACGCTGCCTATATACACATACGCGGCCCCCATATACATATACACAGCCCTCCATACACAAACACGCAGCCCCTATATACGCACACAGCCCCCCATATACGCACACAGCCCCCATATACGCACACAACCCCCCATATACGCACACAGACCCCCATATACGCACACAGCCCCTCATATATGCACACAACCCCCCTCATATATGCACACAGCCCTCCATACACACATATACACAGCCCTCCATACACACAGACTATCCCCATATACACAGCCCTCCATTCACACAGCCTTTCCCCATTTACACAGCCCTCCATACACACATATACAAAGCCCTCCATACACACAGCCTATTCCCATATACACAGCCCTCCATACACAGCCTATCCCTATATACACAGTCCTCCATGCACGCAGCCCCATCCGCATATACACAGCCCTCCATACACACAGCCCCATCCCCATATAAACAGGCCTCCATACACACAGCCCCATCCCCATATACACAGCCCTCCATACACACAGCCCCATCCCCATATACACAGCCCTCCATACACACACATACACATCCCTCCAAACACACAACCTATCCCCACATACACAGCCCCATCCCCATATACACAGCCCTCCATACACACAGCCCCATCCCCATATACACAGCCCCATCCCCATAACACAGCCCTCCATACACACAGCCTATCCCCATATACACAGCCCTCCATACACAGAGCCCCATCCCCATATACACAGCCCTCCATACACAAAGCCCCATCCCCATACACAGCCCTCCATACACACAGCCTATCCCCATATACACAGCCCCATTCCCATATACACAGCCCTCCATACACACAGCCCTATCCCCATATATACACAGCCCTCCATACACAAAGCCCCATCCCCATACACAGCCCTCCATACACACAGCCTATCCCCATATACACAGCCCCATCCCCATATACACAGCCCTCCATACACACAGCCCTATCCCCACATACACAGCCCTTTATACACACAGCCCCATTCCCATATACACAGCCCTCCATACACACAGCCCCATCCCCATACACACAGCCCTCCATACACACAGCCCCATCCTCATATACATAGCCCTCCATACACACAGCCCCATCCCCATACACACAGCCCTCCATTTACACAGCCTATCCCCATATACACAGCCCTCCATACACACAGCCCCATCCCCATATACACAGCGCTCCATACACACAGCCCCATCCCCATATACACTGCCCTCCCTACACACAGCCTATTCCCATATACACAGCCCTCCATACACACAGCCTATCCCCATATACACAGCCCTCCATACACACAGCCCCATCCCCATACACACAGCCCTCCATACACACAGCCTATCCCCATATACACAGCCCTCCATACACACAGCCCCATCCCCATATACACAGCGCTCCATACACACAGCCCCCCATCCCCATATACACTGCCCTCCCTACACACAGCCTATTCCCATATACACAGCCCTCCATACACACAGCCTATCCCCATATACACAAGCCTCCATACACACAGCCTATCCCCATATACACAGCCCTCCATACACACAGCCTATCCCCATATACACAGCCCTCCATACACACAGCCCCATCCCCATTAACACAGCCCTCCATACACACAGCCCCATCCTCATATACACAGTCCTCCATACACGCAGCCCCCATATACACACACGCAGCCCCCATATACACACACACGCTGCCAATATACACATACGCAGCCCCCATATACATATACACAGCCCTTCATACACAAACACGCAGCCCCCATATACGCACACAGCCCCCCATATACGCACACAGCCCCCCATATACGCACACAACCCCCCATATACGCACACAGACCCCCATATACGCACACAGCCCCTCATATATGCACACAATCCCCCTCATATATGCACACAGCCCTCCATACACACATATACACAGCCCTCCATACACACAGACTATCCCCATATACACAGCCCTCCATACACACAGCCTCATCCCCATATACACAGCCCTCCATACACAAAGCCCCATCCCCATACACAGCCCTCCATACACACAGCCTATCCCCATATACACAGCCCCATCCCCATATACACAGCCCTCCATACACACAGCCCTATCCCCATATACACAGCCCTCCATACACAAAGCCCCATCCCCATACACAGCCCTCCATACACACAGCCTATCCCCATATACACAGCCCCATCCCCATATACACAGCCCTCCACACACACAGCCCTATCCACATATACACAGCCCTTTATACACACAGCCCCATTCCCATATACACAGCCCTCCATACACACAGCCCCATCCCCATACACACAGCCCTCCATACACACAGCCCCATCCTCATATACATAGCCCTCCATACACACAGCCCCATCCCCATACACACAGCCCTCCATACACACAGCCTATCCCCATATACACAGCCCTCCATACACACAGCCCCATCCCCATATATACACAGCGCTCCATACACACAGCCCCATCCCCATATACACTGCCCTCCCTACACACAGCCTATTCCCATATACACAGCCCTCCATACACACAGCCTATCCCCATATACACAGCCCTCCATGCACACA
This sequence comes from Hyla sarda, assembly GCF_029499605.1. Classification (NCBI taxonomy): domain Eukaryota; kingdom Metazoa; phylum Chordata; class Amphibia; order Anura; family Hylidae; genus Hyla; species Hyla sarda. Next base: position 353,054,488 of record NC_079191.1, read on the forward strand.
GCCCCATCCCCATACACACAGCCCTCCATACACACAGCCTATCCCCATATACACAGCCCTCCATACACACAGCCCCATCCCCATATACACAGCGCTCCATACAAACAGCCCCATCCCCATATACACTGCCCTCCCTACACACAGCCTATTCCCATATACACAGCCCTCCATGCACACAGCCTATCCCCATATACACAAGCCTCCATACACACAGCCTATCCCCATATACACAGCACTCCATACACACAGCCTATCCCCATATACACAGCCCTCCATACACACAGCCCCATCCCCATTAACACAGCCCTCCATATACATATACACAGCCCTTCATACACAAACACGCAGCCCCCATATACGCACACAGCCCCCCATATACGCACACAGCCCCCCATATACGCACACAACCCCCCATATACGCACACAGACCCCCATATACGCACACAGCCCCCCATATACGCACACAACCCCCCATATACGCACACAGACCCCCATATACGCACACAGCCCCTTATATATGCACACAATCCCCCTCATATATGCACACAGCCCTCCATACACACATATACACAGCCCTCCATACACACAGACTATCCCCATATACACAGCCCTCCATACACACAGCCCCATCCCCATATACACAGCCCTCCATACACAAAGCCCCATCCCCATACACAGCCCTCCATACACACAGCCTATCCCCATATACACAGCCCCATCCCCATATACACAGCCCTCCATACACACAGCCCTATCCCCATATACACAGCCCTCCATACACAAAGCCCCATCCCCATACACAGCCCTCCATACACACAGCCTATCCCCATATACACAGCCCCATCCCCATATACACAGCCCTCCACACACACAGCCCTATCCACATATACACAGCCCTTTATACACACAGCCCCATTCCCATATACACAGCCCTCCATACACACAGCCCCATCCCCATACACACAGCCCTCCATCCACACAGCCCCATCCTCATATACATAGCCCTCCATACACACAGCCCCATCCCCATACACACAGCCCTCCATACACACAGCCTATCCCCATATACACAGCCCTCCATACACACAGCCCCATCCCCATATACACAGCGCTCCATACACACAGCCCCATCCCCATATACACTGCCCTCCCTACACACAGCCTATTCCCATATACACAGCCCTCCATACACACAGCCTATCCCCATATACACAGCCCTCCATACACACAGCCCCATCCCCATACACACAGCCCTCCATACACACAGCCTATCCCCATATACACAGCCCTCCATACACACAGCCCCATCCCCATATACACAGCGCTCCATACAAACAGCCCCATCCCCATATACACTGCCCTCCCTACACACAGCCTATTCCCATATACACAGCCCTCCATACACACAGCCTATCCCCATATACACAAGCCTCCATACACACAGCCTATCCCCATATACACAGCCCTCCATACACACAGCCTATCCCCATATACACAGCCCTCCATACACACAGCCCCATCCCCATTAACACAGCCCTCCATACACACAGCCCCATCCTCATATACACAGTCCTCCATACACGCAGCCCCCATATACACACACACGCAGCCCCCATATACACACACACGCAGCCCCCATATACACACACGCTGCCAATATACACATACGCAGTCCCCATATACATATACACAGCCCTCCATACACAAACACGCAGCCCCCATATACGCACACAGCCCCCCATATACGCACACAACCCCCCATATACGCACACAGACCACCATATACGCAGACAGCCCCTCATATATGCACACAACCCCCCTCATATATGCACACAGCCCTCCATACACACATATACACAGCCCTCCATACACATAGACTATCCCCATATACACAGCCCTCCATACACACAGCCTTTCCCCATTTACACAGCCCTCCATACACACATATACAAAGCCCTCCATACACACAGCCTATTCCCATATACACAGCCCTCCATACACAGCATATCCCTATATACACAGTCCTCCATGCACGCAGCCCCATCCGCATATACACAGCCCTCCATACACACAGCCCCATCCCCATATAAACAGGCCTCCATACACACAGCCCCATCCCCATATACACAGCCCTCCATACACACAGCCCCATCCCCATATACACAGCCCTCCATACACACACATACACAGCCCTCCATACACACAGCCTATCCCCACATACACAGCCCCATCCCCATATACACAGCCCTCCATACACACAGCCCCATCCCCATATACACAGCCCCATCCCCATATACACAGCCCTCCATACACACAGCCTATCCCCATATACACAGCCCTCCATACACACAGCCCCATCCCCATATACACAGCCCTCCATACACAAAGCCCCATCCCCATACACAGCCCTCCATACACACAGCCTATCCCCATATACACAGCCCCATCCCCATATACACAGCCCTCCATACACACAGCCCTATCCCCATATACACAGCCCTTTATACACACAGCCCCATTCCCATATACACAGCCCTCCATACACACAGCCCCATCCCCATACACACAGCCCTCCATACACACAGCCCCATCCTCATATACATAGCCCTCCATACACATAGCCCCATCCCCATACACACAGCCCTCCATACACACAGCCTATCCCCATATACACAGCCCTCCATACACATAGCCCCATCCCCATATACACTGCCCTCCCTACACACAGCCTATTCCCATATACACAGCCCTCCATACACACAGCCTATCCCCATATACACAAGCCTCCATACACACAGCCTATCCCCATATACACAGCCCTCCATACACACAGCCTATCCCCATATACACAGCCCCATCCCCATTAACACAGCCCTCCATACACACAGCCCCATCCTCATATACACAGTCCTCCATACACACAGCCTATCCCCATATACACAGCCCTCCATACACACAGCCCCATCCCCATATACATAGCCCTCCATACACACAGCCCCATCCCCATATACACAGCCCTCCATACACACAGCCCCGTCCTCATATACATAGTCCTCCATACACACAGCCCCATCCCCATATACACAGCCCTCCATACACACAGCCCAATTCCCATATACACAGCCCTCCATTCACACAGCCTATCCCCATATACAGAGCCCTCCATACACACAGCCTATCCCCCATATACACAGCCCTCCATACACACAGCCTATCCCCATATACAGAGCCCCTCCATACACACAGCCTATCCCCATATACACTGCCCTCCATACACACAGCCCCATCCCCATATACATAGCTCTCCATACACACAGCCCCATCCCCACATACACAGCCCTCCATACACACAGCCCCATCCTCATATACATAGTCCTCCATACATACAGCCCCATCCCCATATACACAGCCCTCCATACACACAGCCCCATCCCCATATACATAGCCCTCCATACACACAGCCCCATCCTCATATACATAGCCCTCCATACACACAGCCTATCCCCATATACACAGCCCTCCATACACACAGCCCCATCCCCATATACACAGCCCTCCATACACACAGCCTATCCCAATATACACAGCCCTCCATACACACAGCCCCATCCCCATATACATAGCCCTCCATACACACAGCCTATCCCCATATACACATTCCTCCACACACACAGCCCCATCCCCATATACATAGCCCTCCATACACAGCTCCATCCCCATATACACAGCCCTCCATACACAGCCAATCCCCATATACACAGCCCTCCATACACACAGCCTATCCCCATATACACAGCCCTCCATACACACAGCCCCATCCCCATATACATAGCCCTCCATACACATAGCCCCATCCTCATATACACAGCCCTCCATACACACAGCCCCATCCTCATATACATAGCCCTCTATACACACAGCCCCATCCTCATATACATAGCCCTCTATACACACAGCCTATCCCCATATACACAGCCCTCCATATACACAGCCCTCCATACACACAGCCCCATCCCCATATACACAGCCCTATCCCCATATACACAGGCCTACATACACACATATACACAGCCCTCCATACACACAGCCCCATTCCCATATACATAGCCCTCCATTCACACAGCCTATTCCCATATACACAGCACTCCATACACATAGCCTATCCCCATATACATAGCCCTCCATACACACAGCCCCATCCACATATACACAGCCCTCCATACACACAGCCTCATCCCCATATACAAATTCCTCCATGCACACAGCCTATCCCCATATACAGAGCCCTCCATACACACAGCCTATCCCCCATATTCACAGCCCTCCATACACACAGCCTATCCCCATATACAGAGCCCTCCATACACACAGCCTATCCCCATATACACAGCCCTCCATACACACAGCCCCATCCCCATATACATAGCCCTCCATACACACAGCCCCATCCCCATACACACAGCCCTCCATCCACACAGCCCCATCCCCATACACACAGCCCTCCATACACACAGCCTATCCCCATATACACAGCCCTCCATATACACAGCCCTCCATATACACAGCCTATCTCCATATACACAGCCCTCCATACACACAGCCCCATCCCCATATACACAGCCCTCCATACACACAGCCCCATCCCCATAGACACAGCCCTATCCCCATATCCACAGCCCTCCATACACACAGCCTATCCACATATATACAGCCCTCCATAAACACGGCCTATCCCCATATACACAGGCCTACATACACACATATACACAGCCCTCCATACACACAGCCCCATTCCCATATACATAGCTCTCCATTCCCACAGCCTATTCCCATATACACAGCCCTCCATACACACAGCCTATCCTCATATACACAGCCCTCCATACACATAGCCTATCCCCATATACACAGCCCTCCATACACACAGCCTATCCTCATATACACAGCCCTCCATACACATAGCCTATCCCCATACACACAGCCCTCCATACACACAGCCTATCCCCATATACACAGCCCTCCATATACACAGCCTATCCCCATATACACAGCCCTCCATACACACAGCCCCATTCCCATATACACAGCACTATCCCCATATACACAGCCCTCCATACATACAGCCCCATCCCCATAGACACAGCCCTATCCCCATATCCACAGCCCTCCATACACACAGCCTATCCACATATACACAGCCCTCCATAAACACGGCCTATCCTCATATACACAGGCCTACATACACACATATACACAGCCCTCCATACACACAGCCCCATTCCCATATACATAGCCCTCCATTCACACAGCCTATTCCCATATACACAGCCCTCCATACACACAGCCTATCCTCATATACACAGCCCTCCATACACATAGCCTATCCCCATATACACAGCCCTCCATCCACAGCCCTCATAAGTAAATACCTCATGTGTAATTACTGTTGCCAGCTAGATTATAAAAAAAAAAAAGTGATGGCAGCCGGCCCTTAGCTTCAATGTTTGCAGTGATTGAATGCCTGCACAGTGCTGATCGTGTGACTCCTCCTCCTCCATGTGACTGATCACATGACGGTGACATCATGGCAGGTCCTGTTACAGCCTCAGGCCAGCGCACACAAACTTCCCTTCCCCTGCGGCGCCGGGGAGGGAAAGCACTGCTCTAATTATACGATTTAGGTGGCAGCGAGGCCCCATTTAGCACAAGGCCTTAGGTGCCGCCTAAATCGCCTAATTGGAGAGCTGCCTCTGAATGCCCCCCCCCCCCCATGTGAATGTACAGGGTACAGGGTACATTCACATGGGTGGGGGTTTACAACAAGTTTCCTTGCTGTAAACCCCCGCCCTTGTTATGTAAACCCCCGCCCTTGTTATGTGCCTTGAGGGGTGTAGATTTCAAAATAGTATGCCATGTGGGGGCTTTTCTGCTGTTCTGGCAGTATAGGGGCTTCCTAAATGTGACATGCCCCTCAAAAACCATTTCATTAGCAAAATTCACTCTCCAAAATCCCATTGTTGCTCCTTCCCTTCTGAGCCCTCTACTGCACCCTCCGAACACTTTACATATACATATGAGGTATTTCCTTACTCGAGAGAAATTGGGTTACACATTTGGGGAGATTTCTCTCCTTTTACCCCTTGTTAAAATTCAAAAACATGGTCTACAAGAACATGTTAGTGTAAAAAATTTCGATTGTGAAAAATTGGAAAATTGATGCTGAACTCTGAAGCACTCTGATGTCTTCCAATATTAACCCCTTCAGGACCAAGCCCATTTTGGCCTTAAGGACCGGAGCGTTTTTTGCACATCTGACCACTGTCACTTTAAACATTAATAACTCTGGAATGCTTTTAGTTATCATTCTGATTCCAAGATTGTTTTTTCGTGACATATTCTACTTTAACATAGTGATAAATTTTTGTCGATACTTGCATCCTTTCTTGGTGAAAAATCCGTAAATTTGATGAAAAATTTGAAAATTTTGCATTTTTCTAACTTTGAAGCTTTCTGCTTGTAAGGAAAATGGATATTACGAATACATTTTTTTTTGGTTCACATATATAATATGTCTACTTTATGTTTGCATCATAAAATTGATGAGTTTTTACTTTTGGAAGACACCAGAGGGCTTCAAAGGTCAGCAGCAATTTTCCGATTTTTCACAAAATTTTCAAACTCGGTATTTTTCAGGGACCAGTTCAGGTTTGAAGTAGATTTGAAGGATCTTCATATTAGAAATACCCCATAAATGACCCCATTATAAAAACTACACCCCCAAAAGTATTCAAAATGACATTCAGTCAGCATTTTAACCCTTTAGGTGTTTAACACGAATAGCAGCAAAGTGAAGGAGAAGATTAACAATCTTCATTTTTTACACTCACATGTTGTTGTAGACCCAATTTTTAAATTTTTACAAGGGGTAAAAGGACAAAAATTTTACTTGTGTTTGTAGCCCAATTTCTCTCGAGTAAGCACATACCACATATGTCTATGTAAAGTGTTCGGCGGGCGCAGTAGAGGGCTCAGAAGCGAAGGAGTGACAAGGGGATTTTGGAGAGTACGTTTTTCTGAAATGGTTTTTGGGGGGCATGTTGCATTTAGGAAGCCCCTATGGTGCCACAACAGCAAAACCCCCCCACATGGCATACCATTTTGGAAACTAGACCCCTCGGGGAATGTAACATGGGATAAAGTGAACCTTAATACCCCACAGGTGTTTCACGACTTTTGCAAATGTAAAAAAAAAAAAAAAAATTTTTTACCTAAAATGCTTTTTTTCCCAAAAATCTTACATTTTTAAAAAGGGTAATAGCAGAAAATACCCCTAAAAATTTGAAGCCCAATTTCTCCCGATTCAGAAAACACCCCATATGGGGGTGAAAAGTACTCTGCTGGCGCACTACAGGTCTCGGAAGAGAAGGAGTCACATTTGGCTTTTTGAAAGCAAATTTTGCTCTGGGGGCATGCCCCCATGGTGCCATGAAGCCCCTATGGTGCCAGGACAGCAAAAAAAAACCCACATGGCATACCATTTTGGAAATTAGACCCCTCGGGGAACGTAACAAGGGGTTAAGTGAACCTTTATACCCCACAGGTGTTTCACGACTTTTGCATATGTAAAAAAAAAAATTTTTTTTACCTAAAATGCTTGTTTTCCCAAAAATGTTACATTTTTAAAAAGGGTAAAAGCAGAAAATACCCCCCAAAATTTGTAACACAATTTCTCCCGAGTACGGCGATACCCCATATGTGACCCTAAACTGTTGCCTTGAAATACGACAGGGCTCCAAAGTGAGAGCGCCATGCGCATTTGAGGCCTAAATTGGGGACTTGCATAGGGGTGGACATAGGGGAATTCTACGCCAGTGATTCCCAAACAGGGTGCCTCCAGCTGTTGCAAAACTCCCAGTATGCCTGGACAGTCAACGGCTGTCTGACAATACTGGGAGTTGTTGTTTTGCAACAGCTGGAGGCTCCGTTTTGGAAACAGTGGCGTACCAGACGCTTTCATTTTTATTGGGGAGGGGAGGGGGGCTGTGTAGCGGTATGTGTATATGTAGTGTTTTTTACTTTTTATTTTATTTTTTGTTAGTGTAGTGTAGTGTTTTTAGGGTACAGTCGCACGGGCGGGGGTTCACAGTAGTTTCTCGCTGGCAGTTTGAGCTGTGGCAGAAAATTTGCCGCAGCTCAAACTTGCAGCCAGATACTTGCTGTAAACCTCCGCCCATGTGAGTGTACCCTGTACATTCACATTGGGGGGGGGACATCCAGCTGTTGCAAAACTACAACTCCCAGCATGCGCTGACAGAGTGTACATGCTGAGAGTTTTAGTTTTGCAACAGCTGTAGGCACACTGGTTATGTATCACTGAGTTTGTGACCTAACTCGGTGTTTCACAACCAGTGTGCCTCCATCTGTTGCAAAACTACAACTCCCAGCATGTACGGTGCATGGTGTACATTGACTGCTGAGAGTTGGAGTTTACAACAGCTGGAGGCACATCGGTCAAGGGTAAAAAATAAAACTCTAAGTTTCACAACCAGTGTGCCTTCAGCTGTTGCAAAACTACAACTCTCAGCAGTCACCGACAGCCAACGGGCATGCTGGGAGTTGTAGTTATGCAACCAGCAGACGCACCACTACAACTCCCAGCATGCACTTTAGCTGTTTGTGCAAGCTGGGAGTTATACAATAGTTGAAAGTACACTTTTCCATAGAAAAAATGTGCCTCCAGCTGTTGCAAAACCATAAGTCCCAGCATGCCAATAAGGGAATGCCGGGAGTTGTGGTGGTCTCCCTCCTGCTGTTGCATAACTACAGCTCCCAGCATGCCCTTTTTGCATGCTGGGAGCTGTTGCTAAGCAACAGCAGGAGGCTGTCACTCACCTCCAACGATCCACGCCGGAAAGTCAGTCCCTCGTCGTCGCCGCCGCCGCTGCTCCTAGGGCCCCGATCCCAACATTGACGCCGGGGATCGGGGTCCCCAGCACCCGGGGTGCACGTCCCGCACCCGCTCACGTCCTCCGGAAGAGTTGCAGGGCGATTGTGAGGTGGCACCAGTGCCACCTCACTGCTGCAGGCTCTGGCTGTTCGGGGCCGTCAGAGACGGCCCCAATCAGCCAGTAATTCCGGGTCACTGGAGGCCCGATTGACCCGGAATCGCCGCAGTGGGAGCGGGGGGGGGGGGTGTGACATCACACGGGGTTCGGAGTCATGAGGTCATGATACTCCGACCCCATGGTTGCCAGCTGACTGTTTGTGAGCTGGCACCGCAGTGTGCAGCTCAAACAGGTGGATGTCGAATACAAGATTGCGGGGTCCCCAGCGCAGGACCCTCACGGGGAGACATCTTATGCCCTACCCTTTGGATAGGGGATAAGATGTCTCAGGGCCGGAGTACCCCTTTAAGATGTTAGCCGAGCTTTCTTACAATCTTACTGAGGAACCTTCTGACAATATTTTACCATTTCTTCTCACATTGTATGGTCACTGCAATTCTCTGTAAAGACGAGGTTACTCATTCCATTAAAGGGGTACTCCGGTGGAAAACTAGATTTTTTTTTTTTAAATCAACTGGTTCCAGAATGTTTAACAGATTTGTAAACCTGTTGAAGCGAGAAGTATCGCGAGAAACGGACCGTAGTTTGTAGAAACACACCTGTATGAGCGTCTCCGCACTGATCTATGGACCCATGAAATAAAGGACATATTTTGCAGCATTGGTGAGTGCCCTGTGGATTTCTTTCTCATCTTGGAAGTTTTATAGAAGTGAACTGTTTGTTGGATTACGGTGAGCACCACCTATATGCTGAATATTAATCACGGGATCTGTAGGAAGGTGTCAGCGTGCATTGAATCAGTGCTTGAGCCGGGCAGTGCCGGGTACCTCTTTGTGGATTGCATCGGATTAGATTTGTATATTACTTCCATTTATCAATCTTAATCCTTCCAGTACTTATAAGCTGATGTATGCTCTAGAGGTATTTCTTTTCTTTTAGAATTTCCTTTCTGTCTGACCACAGTGCTCTCTGCTGACACCTCTGTCCATGTCAGGAACTATATAGAAGAGATAAAAGAAAAAAAGGAAGGAGGACAACGCCTCGTGTAATCCTGCGAGTATATATGGTTTAGGTGAGCTTCTACATTATAAATTCTCACCTGGTAAAATCAGGTATCAGGCATATCACCCCTATATCTGGGGTATAAATCAGGGATTGCAGGCTGCAGGAGCTTGACCGGGATCCGTGGCTAATTTTCACCACCTGCACCGTCTGTGATAACCTTCTATCAGGTTATCACAGACGGTGCAGGTGGTGAAAATTATGACTGTGTTCACCTTACCAGTCATTGTTACCTATATATGGGATAGCGCCACCATTGGAGTTTTTTTTCTTTTTTCCTTACATGTCAGGAACTGTCCAGAGCAGGATAGGTTTGCTATGGGAATTTGCTTCTGCTCCAGACACTTCCAGACATGGACAGAGGTGTCAGCAGAGAGCACCGTGGTCAGACAGAAAGGAAATTCAAAAAGAAAAGAACTTCCTCTGTAGTATACAGCAGCTGATAAGTACTGGAGGAATACGATTTTTTTAATAGAAGTAATTTACAAATCTGTTTAACTTTCTGGCACCAGTTGATAAAAAAAAAAAAAAAAAATTCCAGTGGAATACCCCTTTAGGGTGTGAAGTTCTTTATTGGAGAAGCACAGTTACTTATGTGTGTCCATGGGAGGTTATGCCTTATCTTTATGTCTACCATGCTACCAACCAAAAGAGTACAGTTTGTGTTGGTGGAAAATGTACTGAGCAATGGGGTAGTCAACGTGGGGGAACCTGGAGGCCTATTTTGTCTATCATGGTTTCTGCCAGTGGGCACGTCAGAGAGAGCACTGGTGACCAGATAGGACAGGGTGAGGGACAATAAAGGGCCAGCTATCACTAACAGACCACTGCGGACAGTGAACATTAGAGAGAAAGAAATGTCAGGAGGGGGGGGGGGGGGTCAGCAAAAGATGCAAGAACCCCTTGTATTGACAGGTGCCCTCCATACAAAAAGTGTATTTGTTGCAATGCCAAGAAATCTTACATTTGTGTTAACCATTCGGGTCATTGCAGGAAAGATTTCAGACTGTTATATACAAAACATTTAAAGGGGTACTCCGGCGGAAAACTTATTTTTTTTTTTAATCAACTGGTGCCAGAAAGTTAAACAGATTTGTAAATTTCTTCTATTAAAAAATCTTATTAGCGGCTATATGCTACAGAGAAAATTATTTTCTTTTAGGATTTCTTTTCTTTCATGACCACAGTGCTCTCTGCTGACACCTCGGTCCATTTTAGGAACTGTCAAGAGCAGATTATGTTTGCTATGGGGATTTTCTCCTCCTCTGGACAGTTCCTGACATGGACAGAGGTGTCAGCAGAGAGCACTGTGGTCATGACAGAAAAGAAATCCAAAAAGAAAAGAATCTCTGGAGAATACAGCCGCTAATAAGTAGGAAGGATTAAGATTTTTTTTAATAGACAAAATTTACAAATCTGTTAAACTTTCTGGCACCATTTGACTTAAAAAAAAAAGTTTTCCACCAGAATACCCCTTCAAAGTACTGTGCACAACGTATATGTGGTTTATTGCTGGGGTATGCGTGCTGTTTAACAAAACACGGTGGCAGGGAAGTCTGACCATGAGGCTATTTGGTAGTAAACAGGCAATAGCATGAGGAACTTATTCTATGACTATTACATTGTTGGGTCTACATCAGGGGTCTCAAACTGGTGGCCCTCCAGATGTTGCAAAACTTCAACTCCCAGCATTCCCCACAGCCATTAGCTGCAGAAAATGGCTGTCTGGGCATGTCCAGGCATGCTGGGAGTTGAAGTTTTGCATCATCTGGAGAGCCACCAGTTTGAGACCCCCGGTCTATATGCTTATTTTAAAATAGGCGTAAAGTGATGACTGTGTACTGCCGGTGTGAGCTGTGACTTGTTGAGAGAGACATCAGCATTCGTGGCTTGTGTGAGGACACACCACTGGTGGAGAGATGTGAGAGCAACATCAGCCACCATAGAGCCACATGGAGCGACATCAGCCACCACAGAGCCACATGGAGCGACATCAGCCACCACAGAGCCACACGGAGCGACATCAGCCACCACAGAGCCACATGGGGTGACATCAGCCACCATAGAGCCACATAGAGCGACATCAGCCACCATAGAGTCACATGGAGCGACATCAGCCACCACAGAGCCACATGGAGCGACATCAGCCACCATAGAGCCACATGGAGCGACATCAGCCACCACAGAGCCACATGGAGCGACATCAGCCACCATAGAGTCACATGGAGCGACATCAGACACCACAGAGTCACATGGAGCGACATCAGCCACCATAGAGTCACATGGAGCGACATCAGCCACCATAGAGTCACATGGAGCGACATCAGCCACCATAGAGTCACATGGAGCGACATCAGCCACCATAGAGTCACATGGAGCGACATCAGCCACCATAGAGTCACATGGAGCGACATCAGCCACCATAGAGTCACAAGGAGCGACATCAGCCACCACAGAGCCACATGGAGCGACTTCAGCCACCATAGAGTCACATGGAGCGACATCAGCCACCACAGAGCCACATAGAGCGACATCAGCCACCATAGAGTCACATGGAGCGACATCAGCCACAATAGAGTCACATGGAGCGACATCAGCCACCATAGAGCCACATAGAGCGACATCAGCCACCATAGAGTCACATGGAGCGACATCAGCCACCACAGAGCCACATGGAGCGACATCAGCCACCATAGAGCCATATGGAGCGACATCAGCCACCACAGAGCCACATGGAGCGACATCATCCACCACAGAGTCACATGGAGCGACATCAGCCACCACAGAGCCACATGGAGCGACATCAGCCACCATAGAGTCACATGGAGCGACATCAGCCATCATAGAGTCACATGGAGCGACATCAGCCACCATAGAGTCACATGGAGCGACATCAGCCACCATAGAGTCACATGGAGCGACATCAGCCACCATAGAGTCACATGGAGCGACAGCAGCCACCACAGAGTCACATGGAGCGACATCAGCCACCACAGAGCCACATGGAGCGACATCAGCCACCATAGAGTCACATGGAGCGACATCAGCCACCATAGAGTCACATGGAGCGACATCAGCCACCACAGAGCCACATGGAGCGACATCAGCCACCACAGAGCCACATGGAGCGACATCAGCCACCACAGTGCCACATAGAGCGACATCAGCCACCATAGAGTCACATGGAGCGACATCAGCCACCATAGAGTCACATGGAGCGACATCAGCCACCAGGCCAGTATTTTATATAAAAGATACTGGCAATGCAATGGTCGGTATTTATCCAACCAATCCGAATCCTGGAATGGATCCAACCAATCAGATTCCCGGAATGTTGCACCATATACTACACCAGTGTTTCCCAACCAGAGCGCCTCCAGCTGTCGCAAAACTGCAACTCCCAGCCGTTGGCTGTCCGGCATGCTGGGAGTTGCAGTTTTGAGACAATTGGAGGCACCCCTGGTTGGGAAACACTGGTTTAGGGAGGGCAGCAGAGGAGACAGCTGGAGCCGGGGGACAGACAAGTACCATCCGTGATATGAATAGCACCTGAATAAGAATTGCTGAAGCAGCACAGGGACTACAGAGTGTTAAAGGGGTACTCCGGTGCTTAGACATCTTATCCCCTATCCAAAGGATAGAGGAAAAGATGCCTGATCGCGGGAGTCCCGGCGCTGGGGACCCCCGGGATCTTGCACGCGGCACCCCGTTTGTAATCAGTCCCCGGAGTGTGTTCGCTCCAGGTCTGATTACCGGCGACCACACAGCCAGCGGCGTGTGACGTCACGCCTCCGCCCCCGTGTGACATCACGCTCCGCCCCTCAATGCATGCCTATGGGAGGGGGCGTGGCAGCTATCATGCCCCCTCCCATAGGCTTGCATTGACAGGCGGAGCGTGACATCACACGGAGGCGGAGGCGTGACGTCACACACCGCCTGCCGTGTGGTCGCCGGTAACCAGACCCGGAGCGAACACGCTCCGGGGACTGATTACAAACGGGGTGCCGCGTGCAAGATCCCGGGGGTCCCCAGCGGCGGGACTCCCGCGATCAGGCATCTTATCCCTATTCTTTGGATAGGGGATAAGATGTCTAAGCACTGGAGTACCCCTTTAACCCTGAAGTAGGATCATCTGAGAGAGATTAAGAGGTTATATTATAATAGTCTGCCCCTGCTACGAGGGCCTAGAACTAGTATTAAGATTATTGAGCCCTCGGCTATGAGAACATTTGATCTGTCTTAGGCTGCATTCACACTTCATTTTTACATTTCGGTCGGCTCATTTTTGACCCGCATGCGGTTTCCTGACCGGACTTGGAACCGTAGTTCTGCTGCTCAGCAGTGTGAGTTAACTCTTTCCTTGCTGGGCTCCTGAATGGTATACATGGGTACATTATGCACCTCAGTCTTCTATACAGCTGGCGTAGGTAAGTAGTGATGCCCTGCACCCTGTATATGCTATATATCACTCCTTACACTCTGTGGACTGGGCGCTCTGCATCCGACCCATGGAGTGGTACCTGAAGGCAGTAAAAAAATTGCCACATGATACAAAAATGATTGTTTCCACACACCAGCAAAAACGCAAGAAAAGAACACAAGAAAAACTGAAAAAACGCAGGAAAAAGCTGTGACAGTTTTTCTGGCGTTTTTGCTGGTGAACAAAAAACCTCAATGTAATCCAAGCCTCAAAGCAATAGAACAAAATCCCTACGTCCACTTTTCCTGTGAGGTGCAGCTCAGGTGTACAATTAGAACTGTGTGGAGATTTAGAACTTTGCACAAAATGTATCATGTGCCTTGCAATTGCACCAAATTTTGACCAACCAAAACAATCTACTAAATACTTGTACCTACAACAATGATACATTTCCCCCAATGTATATGTGTGATTGTGTATATATGTAGTAGAGCTGAGTGTGTGTGTATATGCAGTAGAGCTGAGTGTGTGATCAGGTGTACGTAGCAGAGCTGTGTGTGTGATTGTGTATATGCAGGAGAGCTGAGTGTGAGTATGTGTAGCAGAGCTGAGTGCGTGATCAGTTGTATGCAGCAGAGCTGAGTGTGTTATTGTGTAAATGTAGCATAGCTGAGTGTGTGATTTTGTAAATGCAGCAGAGCTGAGTGAGTGATCAGTTGTATGTAGCAGAGTTGAGTGTGTGATTGTGTATATGTAGCAGAGCTGAGTGTGTGATTTTGTAAATGCAGCAGAGCTGAGTGAGTGATCAGGTGTATGTAGCAGAGTTGAGTGTGTGCGTGGTCATGCTTAAACATAATCACACATTCAGCTCTGCTCCATACACATGCCGCACACTAATTTCTGCTACATGTACATGATCACACACTCAGCTCTGGTACATGTACACAGTGTTTACCAACCAGGGTACCTCCAGCTTTTGCAAAACTGCAGCTCCCAGCATGTCAAGTTTTGCAACACTTGGAGACATTCTGATTGGTAAAGACTGATATAGAGGTAAGGGGACAGATTGTTCAGCAAAATTACATATTTTTTAAACCCGGACATTCTGGGGGAGATTCTCAAAAACTAATGTCATTTCTGTTCCAGCGATATTATTCACACTTTTTTTTCTCCTCACATTTCAAAGGTCTCTTGTGCTGCTTTGAAAATAAGTGAAAATTCATTTTCGCAGCACAAATTTTTTTTTGCAGCCATATTGGATTTTTTTTTGTGACAAATTATACAAAATATTCCATGGTTACTAGTGCCCAGTGATAACTGTATAAATAAAACATTTTTGAGCTTAAATGTGAGTGCAGGTGCATTGACCAAGAAAAAAAGAAAAAAAAAATATTTTTTTTTAATACGATTTTTCATTAATAATTGTTTCTTTTTTTTTTTTTTTTGATAATTACTTAACCCCTTCACGACGAGCGACGTACATGTACGGCGCCGCGAAGTGTCACTTGGCGCGCGGTGACGTACATGTACGTCGCGTGGTTCCGGGAGCGCCACGTCACCGGTAGCGGTGATCGGGCCGGGATGACTGCTGTTATCTAACAGCAGGCATCCCGGCACATCGCCGAGGGGGGTCCTGAGACCCCCCCATGACCGCGATGTGCGCAAATCGCAGGTCAATTCAGACCTGCGATCTGCGCGATTCCGGGTCATACGGGTCACTGGTGACCCAGTGACCCGGAAAATAAGAGGGATCGTAGGTGTCCGAGACACCCTCGATCCCCCTAAAGGGATAGGAGTTTGGTGGCAGGGGTGCCACCCCTCCTATCCCTGCTATTGGTCGGCCGAGCGACCGACTGATAGCAGACCGGGGGAGGGGGGGTTAAAGTTCGGTTCCCCCGCTTTGCCCACCTATCGGTGTCCGGGCAAAACGGGGGAACCGTCCAGGGAAGGTCGGCGCCGAAGGTCCCTACCTGGATCCCGGATCCCGGAGCGCGATCCTCCATGCGGGGATCCCCCACGTGCGGCGGCGGCGGCTTCCGGGTCCTGATAGGTGAGTTGTTGCCTAGCAACATCCGGAGGGCCACAGTTTACAGTGGTCTCTAAACCATGGCCCTCCAGATGTTTCAAAACTACAACTGCCAGCATGCCCAGACAGCTGTTTGCTGTGTGGGAATGCTGGGACTTGTAGTTTTGCAATATTTAGAGGGGTTCAGGTTGTAGATCACTATGTGGTCTTAAACTGTAGCCCTCCAGATGTTGCAAAACTACAACTCTCAGCATGCCCAGACAGCAATTTGCTGTCTGGGCATGCTGCGAGTTGTAGTTTTGCAACATCTGGAGGGCCACAGTTTTGAGACCACTGGACAGTGATTTACAACTTGAACCCCTCTAAATCTTGCAAAACTACAACTCCCAGCATTCAGGAACAGCATAAGGCTGTCTTGGCATGCTGGGAGTTGTACTTGCGTGCCTCCAGCCATTGCATAACTACATCTCCCAGCATGCCCTTCCACAATCAGTACATGCTTAGAGTTGCAGTTTTGCAACAGCTGGAGGCACACTGGTTGGAAAATACTGAGTTAGGTCATAGAACCTAACTCAAGGTTTTCCAGCCAGTGTGCCTCCAGCTGTTGCAAAACTACAACTCCCAGCATGCATGGTCTGTCAGTGCATGCTGGGAGTTGTAGTTTTGACCCCCCTCCCGTGTGAATGTAAAGATTACAGTGAGTTCCCCGCTACAAATTTTCCGCCGCAGCTCAAACTCCTAGCGGGAGACTCAGTGTAATCTGCCGCCAGTGTGAATGTAACCTAAAAACACTACACTACACTAACATAAAATAAAGAATAAAACACTACATATACACACATACACTGCCCCCCCCTCCCCAATAAAAATGAAAAACGTATTGTATGGCAGTGTTTCTAAGATGGAGCCTCCAGCTGTTGCAAAACAAAAACTCCCAGCATTTCTGGACAGCAATTGACTGTCCAAGCATGCTGGGAGTTTAGCAACAGCTGGAGGCACCCTGTTTGGGAATCACTGGCATAGAATACCCCTATGTCCACCCCTATGCAAGTCCTTAATTCAGGCCTCAAATGCGCATGGCGCTCTCACTTTGGAGCCCTGTCGTATTTCAAGGCAACAGAATAAGGTCACATATGGGGTATCGCCGTACTCGGGAAAAATTGCCTAACAAATTTTGGCGGGCTTTTTCTCCTTTGACCCCTTATGAAAAGGAACAGTTGGGGTCTACACCAGCATGTTAGTGTAAAAAAAACAAAAAAATTTACACTAACATGCTGGTATTGCCCTATACTTTTCATTTTCACAAGAGGTAAAATGGAAAAACGCCCCCCAAAATTTGTAACGCAATTTCTCCCGAGTACGGAGATACCCCATATGTGGGCGCAAAGTGCTCTGGGGGCGCACAACAAGGCCCAGAAGGGAGAGTGCGCCATGTACATTTGAGGTGATTTGCACAGAGGTGGCTGATTGTTACAGTGGTTCTGACAAACGCAAAAAAAAAAACACACCCACATGTGACCCCATTTTGAAAACTACACCCCTCACGGAATGTAATAAGGGGTGCAGTGAGAATTTACACCCCACAGGTGTCTGACGGATCTTTGGAACAGTGGTCCGTGAAAATGAAACATTTTGCACAGCCCACTGTTCCAAAGATCTGTCAGACACCAGTGGGGGGTAAATGCTCACTGTACCCCTCATTACATTCTGTGAGGGGTCTAGTTTCCAAAATGGTATGCCATGTGGGGGTTATTTTGCTGTTCTGGCACCATAGGGGCTTCCTAAATGCGACATGCCCCCAGAGCAAAATTTGCTCTCAAAAAGCCAAATATGACGCCTTCCCTTCTGAGCATTGTCTGAGCATTGTAGTTCGCCCGCAGTGCACTTCAGGTCCACTTATGGGGTACCTCCATACTCATAAGAGATGGGGTTACAAATTTTGGGGGGTCTTTTCTGCTATTAACCCTTGCAAAAATGTGAAATTTTGGGGGATACCCACATTTTAGTGAAATTATTATATATTTTTTTACATATGCAAAAGTCGTGAAACACCTGTGGGGTATTAAGGCTCACTTTATCCCTTGTTATGTTCCTCAAGGGGTCTAGTTTCCAAAATGGTATGCCATGTGTTTTTTTTGCTGTTCTGGCACCATAGGGGCTTCCTAAATGCGACATGCCCCCAAAAACCATTTCAGAAAAACGTACTCTCTAAAATCCCCTTGTCGCTCCTTCGCTTCTGAGCCCTCTACTGCGCCCGCCGAACACTTTACATAGACATATGAGGTATGCGCTTACTCGAGAGAAATTGGGCTACAAATATAAGTATACATTTTCTCCTTTTACCCCTTGTAAAAATTCAAAAATTGGGTCTACAAGAACATGCGAGTGTAAAAAATGAAGATTTTGAATTTTCTCCTTCACTTTGCTGCTTTTCCTGTGAAACACCTAAAGGGTTAAAACATTTACTGAATGTCATTTTGAATACTTTGGGGGGTGCAGTTTTTATAATGGGGTCATTTATGGGGTATTTCTAATATGAAGACCCTTCAAATCCACTTCAAACCTGAACTGGTCCCTGAAAAATTGCGAGTTTGAAAATTTTGTGAAAAATTGGAAAATTGCTGCTGAACTTTGAAGCCCTCTGGTGCCTTCCAAAAGTAAAAACTCATCAATTTTATGATGCAATCATAAAGTAGACATATTGTATATGTGAATCCCAAAAAAAATTTTTGGGGAATATCCATTTTCCTTACAAGCAGAGAGCTTCAAAGTTAGAAAAATGCAAAATTTTTAATTTTTTCATCAAATTTGGGGATTTTTCACCAAGAAAGGATGCAAGTTACCACAAAAATTTACCACTATGTTAAAGTAGAATATGTCACGAAAAAACAATCTCAGAATCAGAATGATAACTAAAAGCATTCCAGAGTTATTAATGTTTAAAGTGACAGTGGTCAGATTTGCAAAAAAGGGCTTCTGCCTAGAGGTGAAAATGGGCTCCGTCCTTAAGGGGTTAAATAACACCTTTTCCCCAAAAAACTAAGAAAAACAAAAAACAAAAAACCAGTAAAACTAGAACACAATTTCTGTGATTTCTGGTGTGAAATTTTTGATGTAAACTGGACTCTCACCCCTTTGAAAATATCATGTAAAGCAGAAAATATACATGGACACGCCCACTTTTAAAAAACTGACGTGAACGGTGTAAACCGCGGCACAAAGATCTTTGAAAATGTGTTCGATACTTTTTGTGCCAAAATTTTGGGGCAAAATTGATTTTTTTTGTGCCACAAAATTCTTTGAGAATCTCCCCTCCGTGTACTTTATAAATATTTATGATTTTACTATTGTGCAGAGTGTTGTTCGGCGCACACTGCTGCTTAAATATAGTTTTTAGGGGCGCATGCGCGCAGCTCACTAGGTAAGACGCATCTCCTGTGAGCTCCGTACCAACGGCCGGAGAAAAGCCTCTTCAGCGCTGATTTATCAGCTCCAGTGACCCAAATCCTACCCCACAATCCTGCGGAACTGCCAGAGATGGACAAGAATAAATCCGGTGGCTCTCAAAGATCGCTTTCACAGACAATACCGGAGATCTTCAGAACGGGGCCTAAAACAAACATGGCGCCGACCCCTTCGCGCACCTCGAGTCCACCTCATGAGGAGGAAGAGGAGGACATTTCGGATTCTACTCCGCCGCTACCCTTACCGGCTGAGCCTCTGAATCCTGCCGACCTGTACAGCTCCATCCAGCAGATGTTTAAAACTGAACTGGGCAAAGCTGGGCAGGTCCCGCAGAGCAAACATAAGGATCCGTGGGCTGCCTGAAACAATTACGGATCTCTCCGCTGCTGCATTGGACCTTTTTGCCACCCTCCTGCCTCAAATAGACGTGAATATGCTGAGATTAGACCACATACATAGAGGTCTGGGACGCCCTAAAGCCCCAGATGTACCCAGGGATGTGGTGCTCCGATTACACTACCCTGAAATGCGGGACAATATCCTACAAGCTGCCAGAAATGTCTCTCCTCTCCCGGGGCTCCCACCCGCAGTGCATCTTTATGCTGACCTGGCTCCGTTCACCTTGGAGAGAAGGCGCAATATGAGACCGGTAACTTTGGCCCTGCAGAAAGCCCAGATACGCTACAAGTGGGGATTCCCATTTAACTTACAATTTCAACTCCGCTCTCACACTTACGTGGTACGCTCCCCTTCTGAGGCGATGGAGATTTTACGCAAAGAGAACATCCCCTACGATGAAAACACCACTACGCCTTCCAAAGCGCCAGCCCTCAAAAGAATGTGGCAGAGAGCAAAAGTCCCCCATAAGTGACATCGTACTCACACCCAGAAAGTGGGATGACTCCCCTTATCACTAATCACTGGATCTAGGATGTAGGTCGGGTCTTCGAGAAGTTCAGCTGGACTCTTCGATCACAGATGTTCCGGGACTGCTTCTTTGAGGTGCTGCTGAAATATCACCAGTTCGGGTCGTATGCCTGTTAACCTATTTTTTGTTTATCTTTTCTTTTACCTTTTTACTATTTTTCCCATGCCGTTGGAATAATTTTTTTTTTCCTGTACATGTCCGGGACAATGTTATGTCTCTAAGCTAAACGGGACTGTTTCTATATGAGCCTTATAGAGATTGTTTAAGTATTCATGTTATGCATCCTCCGCCGAATGATGGCCCCACATACGGCAGTTTTGATTTTATTTAGTGTTGTCACCTGGGGATTTGGTTTGGCCCTTTTTTATTTCACCACTCTCCGGGATAGTTGGAATCTCATGCTGCCCCTCTTTGGTGGGATGTACGGGACTACAAATTGCCTTGTGGCAAGTTTTATAGTATGGTCTCTCCTCCCACTAGTTCTTCTGTCTCACTGGTTATTAGTTACTATCTCCCCTGTCTTTGTCCCTACTACCCCAGTCTACCCTCTCTGTCTTGTCTTGGTGCTCCTTCTCTACATCCCAGTCATTATGTTTGGTGTCTACTGTCCTTGCCCATTGGTTACTTTGCCGGTCCACCCCCCGTCTCTTTTACCTCTATCCGATGTTTTCAGATTTTTCTATTTGATTGGTCATGTGACGTATATTATCACATAATGTACGGGGCTTGAATTCCCCGATGAAAAGGAAAAAGGCGTTCATTGACTATTTGAAACATAAGCCTGACATAATCAGCCTTCAGGAAACCCACTACACAACAAAGTCCTTTCCCAAACATTTTCATCAAGCATATTCACGCAGTTATATGGCCTCATACACTACTAAATCTAGAGGTGTCCTGACCTTGTTACATGATGACTTCCCATTCACTCTCCATGCGACCAGTTCGGATCCTGAGGGACGGTTCCTCATTTTAGAGGGCGTTCTTCAGGGGCGGAAAGTTTGCATAGTGAACTCGTATGCACCTAACGATGATCCCCTCTCATTTTTTGCTCATATGGTAACTAGATTGGCCTCCCTCGATTACGAGGTATTACTGTGGTCGGGAGACTTCAACATGGTAGTTAACGGTATGCTTGATAGATCACACGCCGCTGGGTTCAGGAGGTCCGGAACACAACAACGCTTTCTAATGCAACAATTTACTGACCTTGAGATTGTGGATGTCTGGCGGGAGCATAATTTAACTCAGCGAGGTTATTCTTACTATTCCCCTTCCCATAGTTTATACACACGGATAGATTGGATACTCACCAATGCATCCACTCTGCCCTCCTTATTGTATGCTAGACACATTCCCTGCGCATGGTCTGACCAGGATATGGTCTTTGCCCACTTCAGGTTTGGGGAGCCATGTCCCACCCTATATACGTGGTGACTTAATGAGTCCCTATTATCCCGCCCTCATTTCAGTTCGCAAATAGAATCCTCACTTTCTGACTACTTTACTACAAATTCTTCCTCGCACCCGGACTCTGGATGGATCTGGATGGCACATAAGGCATTCATCAGGGGAAAATAATAGCTCTGGCATCAAAATTGAAGCGCGATAGACCGAGAGCACAGGCCACTTTAGAGAATAAATTGGCTAGATTGACCATAGCGCATCAACATGATCCCTCGCCGTATATCTTTCAGGCGCTCAGGAACACCAAACTAGACTCGGTGCTTTCTGATCGCGTTGCGTTGGACGAAGGCCACCTATTACAAATGGGCTAATAAGCCTGACCGCCTACTCGCTAATATGCTTAAACAAAAACAGGATACAATTGCGTCAGGGAGTGCATACTTCGGATCCATCCAGAGTCTATGGCGTATTTCACTCCTTCTACTCTTCCCTGTACAATTCTCCCACTAATCCCCCTACATCCTCTTCTATTTCGACCTATCTGAACTCTTTATCGCTTCCTACTCTCTCCTCTGCTGAAAGAGACCTACTCAATGCTCCTGTATCAGCCGAGGAGGTTGCAGATTCCATTGCCCGCTTAAAGCTAGGAAAAGCCCCAGGTCCTTATGGACTATCGGCCTTGTGTTATAAAAAATTTACCTCTCTCCTCCCCCCGTACATAATATCTTACTGTAATGAGCTTCTTTCAGGTTCCCGTATGCCACCGGAGTTTCTACAGGCATCCATAGTGGTGATCCCAAAGCCCCATAAGGACCCCCTACTGCCATCAAATTACCGACCCATCTCCCTTATCAATTTAGACTCTAAAATTTTCACTTCTATTCTGGCCAAGCGTCTCAATGCCATATTACTGGGACTTGTCCACAAAGATCAGGTGGGATTCATTCCCGGCAGACAAGCACCCGATAATATCCGCAAGGTACTTAATACTATTCACTGGGCGGCAGCTACTAATACCCCACTGACACTTCTAGGGTTGGACATAGAAAAGGCCTTTGATACAGTACTCTGGCAATACTTATTTGGAGTCCTCCGAACCATGGGTTTCTCGGGACCCTTTGTTCAAGCTTTACATTCCCTGTACTATAACCCGGTGGCATACCTCAAACTACCATCTGCTCAACCCTCTCCGATCTCCATTGGTAGGGGGACTCGCCAGGGATGCCCGCTATCACCGGTATTATTTGCATTGGCTATGGAGCCCCTGGCGTGTGCCCTCAGGGCCAACCCAGATATTTCCGGAGTCAGGGTTGGGGGTGATGAATATTTGGTGAATCTTTTTGCTGATGATCTGCTTCTCACAGTCACCAATCCACTGGTCTCTATCCCCAACATATTTGCGGTCATGGACCGCTTCTCGGAGGTCTCGGGCTTAGTAGTCAATAAGACTAAATCGGCGGTTCTGTACTGCAATACTCCTCGGCAACTGCAGGATCTGATCTCTCATAATTTCTCTCTCCGCCCTTCTTCCTCTTTTCTTCCCTATCTAGGGGTCTCTCTCTCACCCTCTCTTTCGGAGCTCTGTAGGTTAAATTACATACCTCTCTATAAATCTATTAGAGAGGATCTCGCTAGGTGGCACCTACCATATATTTCATGGCTGGGACGAGTCCATACTATTAAAATGGTAGTTGTCACGATGCCGGCTGGCAGGTAGTGGATCCTCTGTGCCAGAGAGGGATTGGCGAGGACCGCGCTAGTGGACCGGTTCTAAGTCACTACTGGTTTTCACCAGAGCCCGCCGCAAAGCGGGATGTCTTGCTGCGGCGGTAGTGACCAGGTCGTATCCACTAGCAACGGCTCACCTCTCTGACTGCTGATGATAGGCGAGGTACAAGGGAGAAGACAGAAGCAAGGTCGGACGTAGCAGGAGGTCGGGGGCAGGCGGCAAGGTTCGTAGTCAGGGTGGATAGCAGAAGTTCTGGTACACAGGCTTTAGACACACAAAACGCTTTCACTAGGCACAAGGGCAACAAGATCCGGCAAGGGAGTGCATGGGAGGAGGTCAGATATAGTCAGGGACCAGGTGGAAGCCAATTAAGCTAATTGGGCCAGGCACCAATCATTGGTGCACTGGCCCTTTAAGTCTCAGGGAGCTGGCGCGC
This sequence comes from Hyla sarda, assembly GCF_029499605.1. NCBI lineage: Eukaryota > Metazoa > Chordata > Amphibia > Anura > Hylidae > Hyla > Hyla sarda. Next base: position 353,079,026 of record NC_079191.1, read on the forward strand.
GCGCGCCCTAGAGAGCGGAGCCGCGCGCGCCAGCACATGACAGCAGGGGACGGGAACGGGTAAGTGACCTGGGATGCGACTCGCGAGCGGGCGCGTCCCGCTGTGCGAATCGCATCCCCAACGGCCATGACAGTGCAGCGCTCCCGGTCAGCGGGACTGACCGGGGAGCTGCAGGGAGAAAGACGCCGTGAGCGCTCCGGGGAGGAGCGGGGACCCGGAGCGCTAGGCGTAACAGTAGTCCTTCCCTGGCTTTTATATTTGTTCCGCACACTCCCCATTCCAATGTCGGATATTCATAAATTGCAGAAAGAAGTGTTCCGTTTTATCTGGCGGGGCCATCCTTCTCGTATACCTAAGTCCATTATGTACTACCATAAAAGGCTGGGTAGATTATCTGTACCCAATTTTGCAAAGTATTATAAAGCGGCAAGGTTAGCCCAGCATATGCTATGGAATGCCCAATCAGCATCCCCTAGGTGGGTAACCCTAGAAAACTCGCTATTAGCTCCTCATTCTCTATCTTTTCTTATGTGGATCACTCCACCTATCTCCTCCTTTGTTCCCTATGTGGCTACACTGTCTCTCTATTCCTTATTACTCTGGCGTTCTGTGCGCTTCAAGCTCGAGTTACAATCTCCTGTTTCACCTGTTTTATCCATTCTTCAGAACCCTCTCTTTCCCCCGGGTCTACGAACCTCGGATTTCACATGATGGATCTCACAAAAACTCTATCTTCTACACCATTTTCTAGTGGGTAATAAACTCATATCTCCATCTGCCTTGGTTTCCAGATTCCATCCCCCCTCTACTGAATCCTTCCGAATGTCTCAAATTCTTTCTTATCTCCGCTCTCAGGTCTCCACTGAAATGCCCTTGACCCCTACCTCCTATGAAGCCATGGCCCTGTACTCACCTCTACGCTCTGGTACTCTTTCTTTATTGTATTCAACCTTCAACCGGACCCCTTCTGGGGCGAAACTCCCGTTTATGCAGCAATGGGAGGCGGATTTCGAGATTGATATCTCTCTCTCCTCCTGGCAGGACTGTTGTACTCGCCTCAGCAGGGGTAGTTGGCAGGTATCTCTCACAGAAACTGCACTCAAAATCCTCCACCGCTCATACTATGTTCCCGCCAGGCTCCATGCTATATTCCCCTCAGTGTCGCCCCACTGTTTCAGGGGTTGTGCTGCTATGGGTGACATGCTCCATACTTGGTGGACATGTCCACATGTCTCTGATTTTTGGAAGCAGGTAATGAGCCTGATCTCCTCTGTAACCAACCGGACGATTCCCTGTGACCCCGCGGTGTGTCTGCTAGGTCATAAACCCAATGGATTGTCTAATGCATTATCTCGCCTCACACAATATATATTGCTAGCAGCACGTATTCATATAGCCTCTAAATGGAAGTCTCCTGACTTATCGTTACCAATGTTGATCAATCGAGTGAATACCATCATGGTTATGGAAAGAATGAACGCGATTCGAGAGGACACCATGTCCAAGTTCGAAGAGGTATGGGAAGGGTGGATCTCCTCTACTTATGCTCCTGATATGTCATATTGTTTTTCCCTGTAATTTCTCTACTACACGATTGTACCCTAATTTAATGATATAGTCTATTCACCTGGACAGTTTGAGCCTTCAATTTGTTCCCAAATCCTTGTGTTTTCTCCTACCATCTCTTCCCCTCTATTTTCTCTGCTTACCACTCCTTACCACCTTCCCTACCCCGTCTTTCCTCATGTGTCTCCCCCGGCTTTTAATACCTTCTAAGGTACTTCTTCAGAGGACCAAGGAGTGAGGAATGACTTCTTGAGTATAGCTCTCATTTATGCCTTTTATGTCATTTTTTCTTTTGATTCTTCTGAAGGGTCATAACTTGCTCATGTATTCGAGTCGGTTTACAGTACATGTCTGATATGTAATACTCTGTACAGACAAATTTATGTAACTTCATGTTGATACTACTGTTCTTGTGGATTTAATTAATTTATCCTTTTGACACTAAATATAGTTTTTAATAAGGAAAGAAATAAAAGAAATTTTTGAAAAGGTTCCCAATCTCAGTTTTCTTTACTCAATAAAAGAGATTTACACCATTTTATGAACAATATAATTTCAGTTGTATGTATATAAAGTATACAAAAAAGAAGGTTGCAGCAGCAGCTCTCTTGGTCAAAAAATAGAGGCTCTTAGTGCACTTTTTGATCAAAACGTGTCCCCATCCACCACACAGAGGTGGCCTCTTGTCGGATGAGACCCTAACATGCCTAATCCACTCACCTCTGCTGGGCATATGGCCTCTGACATGCAGGATCCTTTTATATTATGCATGTTTTGTATATATACATATATATATATATATATATATATATATATGCATTGTACCATATGCACTATATCTCTGCACTTTTTATATCTTTTGTATATGTATGTATTGTATTGCATGCTCTATATATTCTTGCACTCTGCAGGCACTGCTCCTATCCATTTGGTTTTAGTATACATCATTCCTGCACACTAATCAATATTCATTTATACACTTCTATAAATATATTTTTTTACAAACATTTTTTACAAAATTTTTTTAAAAAATATTTTTCTCATTTTTGTATATGTTGCATGCACTATTTATTTGTTTTACATTATGCATGTGATCACATCCTTGTAATTTTTATATGCTTTCATTTGCCCCCGGATTATTATTATAATCATTATTGCTATTATCTCTAATATATATGTATTATTTATAGCCATGTTATTGCCTTCACAGTCCACAGTCAGTTCTCCTACTATATATTTTCATTCTTTAGCCCTGGGCCCGATGTTCAGCTTATTTAGTATATCCCTCTATTAGCAGCGATCTGCGGCCATTTTGGGGAAGCTTGTCTTTCTCCCTAGAATTTTTTCGTGCACACATGCGCAGTATGAGTGACTGTGGCCATGTTTTCGTGGCCGCACATGCTTTATAATGTGAATGCGCGTTGCGTGCTCCATCACACGAGTGCCGCTGTGTCCAACGTCACTTCCGACCCAGTGGCAGGTGTGTTATTCCTTTTCTATTGGGTCACTATTATATAAATACCGTACCTGTAGCCATTATTTGCAGCCACATTTTTAACATATATTGATATATATTTATTTTATTCTATCTATTATGTACATTTTTTGAATCATGTTCTTTTATTAATAAAAAAATATATATTTCCATAAATCGATTTGTACTTTATTTGGTGTCAGGGTTACAATGTGTTACGCTTTTGGTGTTTGTAGGTATATATTTAGAAGGGATAAGTTGCAATATATAGGGGAAAAAAAGAAACATGGGGGTTGGAGTGCAGGTGACTACGCCCAATGAAGCAGAGCTGTAGTGTTCTGATCAATCCGGGAGCTGTGTATTCTTCCCCCACCATCACTTTCCTCCTCCTCCTATTCTCAAAAATGAGGAATCCTCCTGCCAGAATACCCAAATCTGTAGATAACGTTGGACTTTTTTGTCAGAATTGTATTAATATTTATATTTGTATATTATTATATATTATATTTGTTTGTCGTCTATGTTATAAAGTGACTTTCCTTCCCACCCAAATACCCAGTCCTCCTTATAAAGTCACCGCCCCCCCAAAAAAACACCCTTCACCCGGAGTTTTCTATACCTTTATTTAATAATAAAAAGCTTATTTCACCCTATAAGACAAATGGATGTAAATGTCCATGTCTACACCTGTCCTCAGAGCAGTGACATTCCGTATGACATCACACATGTGACTTCACAAATGGTGATAGCTGGAAAAAGAGGTGCAGAGCCCCAGAGGCTTTATTCTGAGGACTGCAATCTAGCGAGCACTAGTGTTTCTATATTGTTTCCTTGCGCTTTTTATTTTATCATGATTCGAGGGGACCACATCAGCAGGGATGAGGTCAATTTGGCCTGTAGCATGTGCTGGACAGTTACCATCCTCCTGGGTTCCCTCTTCACCACCGGCCCGAGTTTCTGGTTTGAAATCACCAGCAACCAACCGAGCCGGAATATCACCTCCAGCCACCTGCAAGGGCAGAACAATACCATCAGAGATCTGCCCAGCTTGAATACTACCAGCAGCGACATGAAGTGTCCCATCTGGACGAGGACCAGGATCAGAAAGATCACCCCTGTCCTGGTGAGTAATCAAACCTCTGCCAGCAGCGACATGAAGTGTCCCATCTGGACCAGGACCAGGATCAGAAAGATCACCCCTGTCCTGGGGAGTAATGACACCACTGCCAGCAACGACGCGATCAGCTGGGATTCCATTACCAACAACCTGCAGAGCGGGGCGGCCATCATCAAAAACTATCTTGGCTGGATCAGCACTTATGGTGACATGATCATCTCCCTGCTATGCTATATCCCCATCAATAACAACCTGCTGGACCGGTTCATAGATGCTGTTGACGATCTGATCTCGTTTGCTACTATCATCAGTGACCTGCTGTCCTGGATAGACACCACCACTGACTTGATATTCTGGATCCCCACCATCACCAGCAGCTCCCTGCTTGCCTGGATGAACCCAGTCAATGAGTTTGTGATCTGGATTACCACCAACAGCACTATAGAGCTTCTTTACGTGATCTGTAACCCCACCGCCATCAGCTGGATCGGCTTCATCAGTGACAGGCTCACCTGGATCGCCATCACACTCCAGCTTCTGACGTGGGTTATGCCAAGGGGGATAGTGACCAGCATCACCGGACCGATGGACTATATTAACTCGGTCAGACAGTTCCTGGGACGGGTCACGGTTGCCATCCTAATTGTCAATATCCCCGAGATTAAAGGTGTCATTACCATCATCGCCAGTATACTATGGGTATTCACCACCAACCTGTATGTATGAACACTGGAAAAGATGAATAAACATTTTTATTTGGCAAATATTCCAATAGTTGTAATTATTGTTATAATAGACAAAGTAGGGAATTTATTATAAATCAGTGTTTTATATGTCAGTGAGAAACAAAAATATCTTGGAGTAACGTGCCCCAAATGTATGAAGAGCCGCAGTTGAATATGGTTTCACATAACTACAACTCCCAGCATGCCGAGACAACCCCCATATACACAGCCCTCCATACACAAACATACGCAGCCCCCATATACACAGCCCTGCATACAAACACATACACAGCCCCCATATACACAGCCCTCCATGCACAAACATACGCACCCCCACATACACAGCCCTCCATATACAAACATATGCAGCCCCCATATACACAGCCCTCCACACACAAACATATGCAGCCCCCTCATACACAACCCTCCATGCACAAACATACACAGCCCCCATACACACACACATACGCAGCCCCCCATACACATACGCAGCCCCCATATACACACATACGCAGCCCCCATATACACACATACAAAGCCCCCATATACACACAAACGCAGCCCCCATATACACACAAACGCAGCCCCCATATACACACAAACGCAGCCCCCATATACACACACACACGCAGCCCCCATATACACACACACGCTGCCCCCATATACACACACACGCAGCCCCCATGTACACACACACGCAGCCCCATATACACACACGCAGCCCCCATATACACATACGCAGCCCCCATATACATATACACAGCCCTCCATACACAAACACGCAGCCCCCATATAAGCACACAACCCCCCATATACGCACACAGCCCCCCATATAAGCACACAACCCCCCATATACGCACACAGCCCCTCATATAGGCACATAGCCCCCCATATATGCACAAAGCCCTCCATACACACATATACACAGCCCTCCATACACACAGCCTATCCCCATATACACAGCCCTCCATACACACATATACACAGCCCTCCATACACACAGCCTATTCCCATATACACAGCCCTTCATACACAACCTATCCCCATATACACAGCCCTCCATGCACACAGCCCCATCCCCATATACACAGCCCTCCATGCACACAGCCCCATCCCCATATACACAGCCCTCCATACACACAGCCCCATCCCCATATAAACAGGCCTCCATACACACAGCCCCATCCCCATATACACAGCCCTCCATACACACATATACACAGCCCTCCATACACACAGCCTATCCCCATATGCACAGCCCCATCCCCATATACACAGCCCTCCATACACACAGCCCCATCCCCATATACACAGCCCCATCCCCATATACACAGCCCTCCATACACACAGCCTATCCCCATATACACAGCCCTTTATACACACAGCCCCATCCCCATATACACAGCCCTCCATACATGTTAGGATTCGGCTAGCTGGATGTGGATCCTCTGTGTCAGCGAGGGATTGGCGTGGACCGTGTCGGTGGACCGGTTCTAGGGTTGCTACTGGTTTTCACCAGAGCCCGCCGCAAAGCGGGATGGTCTTGCTGCGGCAGTAGCAACCAGGTCGTATCCACCGGCAACGGCTGAGAAGGCGTGGGACAAAAGGACTAGGCAGAGGCAAGGTCAGACGTAGCAGAAGGTCGGGGCAGGCGGCAAGGTTCGTAGTCAATGAGGATAGCAGGAGATCTGGAACACAGGCTTTTGACAACACTAAACGCTTTCACTGGCACAAGGCAACAAGATCCGGCAAGGAAGTGCAGGGGAAGTGAGGTAATATGGACAGGGAGCAGGTGGAAGCTAATTAGGCTGATTGGGCCAGGCACCAATCATTGGTGCACTGGCCCTTTAAATCTTAGAGAGCTGGCGCGCGTGCGCCCTAAGGAGCGGAGCCGCGCGCCAGGACATGACAGCCGGGGGCCGGGACAGGTGAGTGACTTGGAATGTGATTCGCGAGCGGGCGCCTCCCGCTATGCGAATCGCATCCCCGCCGGCAGTGTCAGTGCAGCGCTCCCGGTCAGTGGTTCTGACCGGGGCGCTGCAGAGAGAGGAACGCCGCAAGCGCTCCGGGGAGGAGCAGGGACCCGGGGCGCTCGGCGTAACAGTACCCCCCCCTTAGGTCTCCCCCTTTTTTTGTCTGGTAATTGCTTCACATGGGACGAGGACACTGGGAGCGATTGTAGGGTTTCCTCATCAAAGGCAGGCAGTTCAGAAGGAGTGGGAATGGGGAGGGAGGGCAGAGGGTGAAGCTTGGCACGGGGCAGAGTGTCACCAGGATGGGGGCTATGAGGAGGCAAAGCATAGTCCTGATAGACCTTGGGGAGACCAGGTGTAGGAGGAGGCACTGAGGCTTGCCTGACGGGACTGGGAGCAGACGTGAGGCATTTCTTGCAGCAAGCAGGGCCCCAATTCTTGATCTCCCCGGTGGTCCAATCAAGGGTGGGAGAATGATGCTGGAGCCATGGCAGACCGAGGTGGACTTCAGAGGTGCAGTTGGGAAGGACGAAAAATTCAATCTTTTCGTGATGGGGTCCAATGCACATTTAGAGGGGTTCTGTGCGGTAACGCACAGTACAGTCCAACTTCACTCCGTTGACCGAAGAAATGTAGAGCGGCTTGACGAGACGGGTCACCGGGATGCAGAACTTATTCACCAAAGAGTCCAGAATAAAATTTCCAGAAGCACCAGAGTCCAAGCAGGCCACGGCTGAGAAGGAGGAGTTGGTAGAAGGAGAAATCCGCGCAGGCACAGTGAGACGTGGAGAAGCAGACTTTGTACCAAGAGACGCCACACCCACGTGAGCTGAGTGTGTGCGTTTCCCAGACGAGGAGGACGAATAGGGCAATCCACCAAGAAATGTTCGGTACTGGCGCAGTACAGACATAAATTTTTATCCCTACGGCGAGTCCTCTCTTCATGGGTCAGGCGAGACCGATCCACTTGCATAGCCTCCTCGGCGGGAGGCACAGGGGTAGATTGCAAAGGATACTGTGAGAGAGGTGCCCAGAGATCAAGGTATTTTTCCTGGCGGAGCTCCTGGTGTCTCTCAGAAAAACGCATGTCAATGCGGGTGGCCAAATGGATAAGTTCATACAGGTTGGCAGGAATCTCTCGTGCGGCCAGCACATCCTTGATGTTACTGGATAGGCCTTTTTTAAAGGTCGCGCAGAGAGCCTCGTTATTCCAAGATAATTCGGAAGCGAGAGTACGAAATTGGATGGCGTACTGGCCTACTGAAGAATTACCCTGGACCAGGTTCAGCAGGGCAGTCTCGGCAGAAGAAGCTCGGGCTGGTTCCTCGAAGACACTACGGACTTCAGAAGAAGGACTGGACTGTGGCTGTGGCAGGATCATTACGGTCCCAGAGCGGTGTGGCCCAAGACAAGGCCTTTCCAGACAGAAGACTCACTACGAACGCCACCTTAGACCGTTCTGTAGGAAATTGGTCCGACAACATATCCATATGTAGGGAACATTGAGACAAGAAGCCACGGCAGAGTCTAGAGTCCCCATCAAATTTGTCCGGCAGAGACAAGCGGAGGCTAGGAGCGGCCACTCGCTGCAGAGGAGGTGCAGGAGCTGGCGGAGGAGATGGTTGCTGCTGTAGCAGTGGCAGAAGTTGATGTAACGTGGCGGTCAACTGTGACAGCTGCTGTCCTTGTTGGGCAATTTGCTGCGATTGCTGGGCGACCACCGTGGGTAGGTCAGCGAGACTTGGCAGCGGCACCTCAGCGGGATCCATGGCCGGATCTACTGTTAAGATTCGGCTAGCTGGATGTGGATCCTCTGTGTCAGCGAGGGATTGGCGTGGACCGTGTTGGTGGACCGGTTCTAGGGTTGCTACTGGTATTCACCAGAGCCCGCCGCAAAGCGGGATGGTCTTGCTGCGGCGGTAGCAACCAGGTCGTATCCACCGGCAACGGCTCAACCTCGCTGACTGCTGAGAAGGCGTGGGACAGAAGGACTAGACAGAGGCAAGGTCAGACGTAGCAGAAGGTCGGGGCAGGCGGCAAGGTTCGTAGTCAATGAGGATAGCAGGAGATCTGGAACACAGGCTTTTGACAACACTAAACGCTTTCACTGGCACAAGGCAACAAGATCCGGCAAGGGAGTGCAGGGGAAGTGAGGTAATATGGACAGGGAGCAGGTGGAAGCTAATTAGACTGATTGGGCCAGGCACCAATCATTGGTGCACTGGCCCTTTAAATCTTAGAGAGCTGGCGCGCGCGCGCCCTAAGGAGTGGAGCCGCCCGTGCCAGGACATGACAGCCGGGGGCCGGGACAGGTGAGTGACTTGGGATGCGATTCGCGAGCGGGCGCGTCCCGCTATGCGAATCGCATTCCCCGCCGGCAGTGTCAGTGCAGCGCTCTGTTCTGACCGGGGCGCTGCAGAGAGAGGAACGCCGCGAGCGCTCCGAGGAGGAGCAGGGACCCGGAGCGCTCAGCGTAACAATACACATAGCCCCATCCCCATACACAGCCCTCCATACACACAGCCTATCCCCATATACACTGCCCCATCCCCATATACACAGCCCTATCCCCATATACACAGCTCTCCATACACACAGCCTATCCCCATATACACAGCCCTTTATACACACAGCCCCATCCCCATATACACAGCCCTCCATACACACAGCCCCATCCCCATACACACAGCCCTCCATACACACAGCCTATCCCCATATACACAGCCCTCCATACACACAGCCCCATCCCCATATACACAGCGCTCCATACACACAGCCCCATCCCCATATACACTGCCCTCCTTACACACAGCCCCATCCTCATATACACAGCGCTCCATACACACAGCCTATCCCCACATACACAACCCTCCATACACACAGCCTATCCCCATATACACAGCCCTCCATACACACAGCCTATCCCCATATACACAGCCCTCCATACACACAGCCCCATCCCCATATACACTGCCCTCCTTACACACAGCCCCATCCTCATATACACAGCGCTCCATACACACAGCCTATCCCCACATACACAACCCTCCATACACACAGCCTATCCCCATATACACAGCCCTCCATACACACAGCCTATCCCCATATACACAGCCCTCCATACACACAGCCCCATCCTCATATGCACAGTCCTCCACATAGGCGTGCGCAGCCTACTGCATTAGGGTGTGCACCCTAAAGCACAAACTCACTCCGCGCACGCGTGTGTGTGTGTGTTTATGTATATATATATATATATATATATATTTACATACATACATATACACACACACACTCTTGCTTGCATAGTGTAGGAGGATTGGATCCAGGGCCGGTTTTAGGCTTAGCATGGCCCTGGGCAAAATCAGAAGTGGGGTCCCAAAAGTTGTAATAGTGCACTAATCAGATAAGCACATTTTTGGTCACTTCAAATACCATAAAAAATATCTAAAAAGCAAACAAAATAAAAAATGGTACCAATAAAAACTACAAATCACAGCGCTAAAAATGACCCTCATACATCCCCATATACAGAAAAATAAATGTGCTATAGGGATCAGAATAGTACAATTTTATATTTTTGTACAGTTCCCCCACATTAGGTTGTCAGCATAGTTCCCCCACATTAGGTTGGCAGCATAGTTCCCCCACATTAGGTTAGTAGTACAGTTCCCCCTCATTAGGTTGGCAGTATAGTTCCCCCACATTAGGTGGTAGTATAGTTCCCCCACATTAGGTTAGTAGTACAGTTCCCCCACATTAGGTGCAGTATAGTTTCCCCCACATTAGGTGGTAGTATAGTTCCCCCACATTAGGTTAGTAGTATAGTTCCCCCACATTAGGTTAGTAGCACAGTTCCTCCACATTAGGTGCAGTACAGTTCCCCCACATTAGGTGCAGTACAGTTCCCCCACATTAGGTGCAATATGGTTCCCCCACATTAGGTGCAATATAGTTCCCCACATTAGGTGCAGTATAGTTCCCCCACATTAGGTGCAGTATAGTTCCCCCACATTAGGTGCAGTATAGTTCCCCCACATTAGGTGCAATATAGTTCCCCCACATTAGGTGCAGTACAGTTCCCCCACATTAGGTGCAATATAGTTCCCCCACATTAGGTGCAGTATAGTTATAATTGTAGGGAGGAGGACAAGTCTAGAATTTACCATGAGGCTTACGGGACTAATTCTACCCCTGATCTTATATTTGCCAAGGGGTTCAATGGGCGGAGCCAAAGGGTTGTCAAAATTAGGTTTTGCCTAGAGTGTCAAAAATCCATGCACCAGCCCTGACTAGACCTCCCACTTGTGTGTATGTTGCTGGTGTTTATAGGGAGGCATTTGATGTGGATTTGAAAAAAAATTGTAAGTTGAATGGTAAAACTCATGTTTTTCTTTACTTGGCAAACAGAAGAACGCTTTTACTATAAGATGGGGGCACAGAGGGGGGAATATTCCAAATTTGCACCAGATTGGTTGAAAAAGTGATGCGGCACCCAGCAAGTTGGAGCAGCGTGCACGTTGCAGTTTTGGGTCTGCAGCTGACCACAAACTAGGACTCCCAGCATGTTACACCATAATCTAAATTGTACTCCTATATAGTGCAAGATGTGTGGAGTTGTAGTTTTGGTCATCATAGATTGTATCAGGGCATGCTGGGAATTGTAGTTGGTAACTGCACATTTTCAGTTACCAACTACAATTCCCAGCATGCCCTGATACAATATATGTATGATGTGTGTATTATGTATTTATGGTGTGTGTAATATGTATGTATGTAATATGTATGTATGGTGTGTGTAATATGTATGTATGATGTGTAATATGTATGTATGATGTGTGTAATATGTATGTATGGTGTGTGTAATATGTATGTATGATGTGTGTATTGTGTATGTATGATGTGTGTAATATGTATGTATGATGTGTGTAATATGTATGTATGGTGTGTGTAATATGTATGTATGTAATATGTATGTATGATGTGTAATATGTATGTATGATGTGTGTATTATGTATGTATGGTGTGTGTAATATGTATGTATGTATGATGTGTGTATTATGTATGTATGATGTGTGTAATATGTGTGTATGGTGTGTGTAATATGTATGTATGATGTGTAATATGTATGTATGATGTGTGTAATATGTGTGTATGGTGTGTGTAATATGTATGTATGTATGATGTGTGTAATATGTATGTATGATGTGTGTAATATGTGTGTATGGTGTGTGTAATATGTATGTATGTATGTATGATGTGTGTATTATGTATGTATGATGTGTGTAATATGTGTGTATGGTGTGTGTAATATGTATGTATGTATGTAATATGTATGTATGATGTGTGTAATATGTATGTATGATGTGTGTAATATGTATGTATGATGTGTGTAATATGTATGTATGGTGTGTGTAATATGTATGTATGATGTGTGTAATATGTATGTATGTGTGTAATATGTATGCATGATGTGTAATATGTATGTATGATGTGTGTATTATGTATGTATGGTGTGTGTAATATGTATGTATGTATGATGTGTGTATTATGTATGTATGATGTGTGTAATATGTGTGTATGGTGTGTGTAATATGTATGTATGTATGATGTGTGTAATATGTGTGTATGGTGTGTGTAATATGTATGTATGATGTGTGTAATATGTATGTATGATGTGTGTAATATGTATGTATGATGTGTGTAATATGTATGTATGATGTGTGTAATATGTATGTATGGTGTGTGTAATATGTATGTATGATGTGTGTAATATGTATGCATGATGTGTGTAATATGTATGTATGATGTGTGTAATATGTGTGTATGGTGTGTGTATTATGTATGTATGTATGATGTGTGTATTGTGTATGTATGATGTGTGTAATATGTATGTATGATGTGTGTAATATGTATGTATGATGTGTGTAATATATATGTATGGTGTGTGTAATATGTATGTATGATGTGTGTAATATGTATGTATGGTGTGTGTAATATGTATGTATGATGTGTGTAATATGTATGTATGATGTGTGTAATATGTATGTATGATGTGTGTAATATGTATGTATGATGTGTGTAATATGTATGTATGTATGATGTGTGTAATATGTATGTATGTATGGTGTGTGTAATATGTATGTATGATGTGTGTAATATGTATGTATGATGTGTGTAATATGTATGTATGATGTGTGTAATATGTATGTATGATGTGTGTAATATGTATGTATGGTGTGTGTAATATGTATGTATGGTGTGTGTAATATGTATGTATGATGTGTGTAATATGTATGTATGGTGTGTGTAACATGTATGTGTGATGTGTGTAATATGTGTGTATGGTGTGTGTAATATGTATGTATGATGTGTGTAATATGTATGTATGATGTGTGTAATATGTATGTATGATGTGTGTAATATGTATGTATGGTGTGTGTAATATGTATGTATGGTGTGTGTAATATGTATGTATGATGTGTGTAATATGTATGTATGGTGTGTGTAACATGTATGTGTGATGTGTGTAATATGTGTGTATGGTGTGTGTAATATGTATGTATGGTGTGTGTAATATGTATGTATGATGTGTGTAATATGTATGTATGATGTGTGTAATATGTATGCATGATGTGTGTAATATGTATGTATGATGTGTGTAATATGTATGTATGATGTGTGTAATATGTATGCATGATGTGTGTAATATGTATGTATGATGTGTGTAATATGTATGTATGGTGTGTGTAATATGTGTGTAATATGTATGTATCATACATACATATTACACACACCATACATACATATTACACACACCATACATATTACACACATCATACATATTACACACATCATACATACATAATACACACATCATATGTACATATTACACACACCATACATACATATTACACATCATACATACATATTACACACATCATACATACATATTACACATCATACATACATATTACACATCATACATACATACATATTACACACACCATACACACATATTACACACATCATACATACATAATACACACATCATGCATACATATTACACACATCATACATACATACATATTACACACACCATACATACATATTACACACATCATACATACATATTACACACACCATACAAACATACATATTACACACATCATACATACATATTACACACATCATACATACATATTACACACACCATACATACATATTACACACACCATACATACATATTACACACAACATACACGCATATTACACACATCATACATACATAATACACACATCATACATACATACATACTACACACACCATACATACATAATAAACACATCATACATACATATTACACACATCACACATACATGTAACACACATCATACATACATGTAACACACATCATACATACATATTACACACACCATACATACATATTACACACACCATACATACATATTACACACATCATACATACATATTACACACATCATACATACATACATATTACACACACCATACATACATATTACACACACCATACATACATATTACACACATCATACATACATATTACACACACCATACATACATATTGCACACATCATACATACATACATATTACACACACCATACACACATATTACACACATCATACATACATAATACACACATCATACATACATATTACACACACCATACATACATATTACACACATCATACATACATATTACACACATCATACATACATATTACACACATCACACATACATGTTACACACACCATACATACATATTACACACATCATACATACATATTACATAGTTACATAGTTACATAGTTACATAGTTAGTACGGTCGAAAAAAGACATATGTCCATCAAGTTCAACCAGGGAATTAAGGGGTAGGGGTGTGGCGCGATATTGGGGAAGGGATGGGATTTTATATTTCTTCATAAGCATTAATGTTATTTTGTTCCATAAATGTATCTAATCCTGTTTTAAAGCTGTTAATTGTTCCTACTGTGACCAGTTCCTGAGGTAGACCGTTCCATAAATTCACAGTCCTCACGGTAAAGAAGGCGTGTCGCCCCTTGAGACTAAACTTTTTCTTCTCCAGACGGAGGGAGTGTCCCCTCGTCCTTTGGGGGGGTTTAACCTGGAACAGTTTTTCTCCATATTTTTTGTATGGGCCATTAATATACTTATATACGTTTATCATATCCCCCCTTAAACGTCTCTTCTCAAGACTAAACAATTGTAACTCCTTTAATCGCTCCTCATAGCTAAGATGTTCCATGCCCCATATTAGTTTAGTCGCGCGTCTCTGCACCCTTTTCAACTCCGCAGTGTCCCTTTTATGGACAGGTGCCCAAAACTGAACAGCATATTCCAGGTGAGGCCGTACCAATGCTTTATAAAGGGGGAGTATTATGTCCCTGTCCCTTGAGTCCATGCCTCTTTTTATACATGACAATATCCTGCTGGCTTTGGAAGCAGCAGCCTGACATTGCATGCTATTCTGTAGTCTGTGATCTACAAGTACACCCAGATCCTTCTCTACCAGTGACTCTGCCAGTTTAATCCCCCCTAAGACATATGACGCATGCAGGTTATTAGTACCCAGATGCATAACTTTACATTTATCCACATTGAACCTCATTTGCCAAGTGGATGCCCAGACACTTAGTCTATCCAAGTCATCTTGTAACTTATACACCTCCTCTATAGACTGTACTGTGCTACAAAGCTTCGTGTCATCTGCAAAGATAGAAACAGAGCTGTTAATACCATCCTCTATATCATTGATAAATAAATTAAACAACAGCGGGCCCAGTACTGAACCTTGGGGTACACCACTAATAACCGGGGACCAATCAGAGTACGAATCATTGACCACCACTCTCTGGGTACGATCCATGAGCCAGTGTTCAATCCAGTTACAAACTAAAGTTTCCAAGCCCAAAGACCTTAACTTACCTGTCAGACGTCTATGAGGGACAGTATCAAATGCTTTAGCAAAATCCAGAAACACTATATCCACAGCCATTCCTCTGTCAAGGCTTCTACTCACCTCTTCATAAAAGCAAATTAGATTGGTTTGACAACTTCTATCCTTAGTAAACCCATGCTGGCTATGACTTATAATACAATTATCCCCTATGTATTCCTGTATGTAATCCCTTATAAGTCCTTCAAACAATTTACCCACAATGCACTTTAAACTTACTGGTCTATAATTGCCTGGCGAAGACCTAGAGCCCTTCTTGAAGATTGGCACCACATTCGCCTTGCGCCAGTCCCTTGGCACAATACCAGACACCATAGAATCTCTAAATATCATGAACAGGGGTACAGATATTACTGAACTTACCTCTCTAAGAACTCTTGGGTGTAGTCCATCCGGCCCTGGAGATTTGCTTACATTTATATCACTTAACTTACCTTGTACCATCTCTACATTAAGCCAGTTCAGTACATTACATGATGTGTTACCAGCACTGACCTGGCCAATGTCAGCTCCTTCTTCCATAGTGTATACAGAACTAAAGAACCCATTCAGTAGCTCCGCCTTCTCTTTATCGCCTGTGACAACCTCCCCATTATCATTATTAAGGGGTCCTACATGCTCTGTCCTTTTTTTTTTTGCATTTATATATCTAAAAAAATATTTAGGATTAGTTTTGCTTTCTTTGGCCACCTGTCTCTCATTTTGAATTTTTGCTGTTTTTATTACATTTTTACAGATTTTATTAAGCTCCTTGTACTGTTTAAATGTTATCGCTGACCCATCAGATTTGTATTTTTTGAAGGCAATTTTTTTGTTGTTTATTGCTCTTTTAACATCATGTGTCAGCCATGTAGGATTTAATTTTAATCGTTTATATTTGTTCCCCTTTGGTATATATTTAGCTGTATAGTTATTTAGAGTTGATTTAAAGATGTCCCATTTACCTTCTGTATCAGTATTTGAGAACACTTCCCCCCAGTCATACACTTCACACACCATGCATACATATTACACACATCATACATACATACATATTACACACATCACACATACATATTACACACACCATACATACATATTACACACACCATACAAACATACATATTACACACATCATACATACATATTACACACATCATACATACATATTACACACACCATACATACATATTACTCACACCATCCATACATATTACACACACCATACATACATATTACACACATCATACATACATACATACATATTACACACACCATACACACATATTACACACATCATACATACATATTACACACATCATGCATACATATTACACACATCATACATACATACATATTACACACACCATACATACATATTACACACATCATACATACATATTACACACATCATACATACATATTACACACATCATACATACATATTACACACACCATACACACATATTACACACATCATACATACATAATACACACATCATACATACATACTACACACACCATACATACATAATACACACATCATACATACATAATACACACATCATACATACATAATACACACATCATACATACATATTACACACATCATACATACATACATACATATTACACACACCATACATACATAATACACACATCATACATACATAATACACACATCATACATACATACATATTACACACATCATACATACATACATACATATTACACACACCATACATACATAATACACACATCATACATACATATTACACACATCATACATACATATTACACACATCATACATACATATTACACACATCATACATACATATTATACACACCATACATACATATTACACACACCATACATACATATTACACACATATTACACACATCATACATACATATTACATACATACATATTACACACACCATACATACATAATACACACACCATACATACATATTACACACACCATACATACATAATACACACACCATACATATTACACATCATACATACATAATACACACATCATACATACATATTACACACATCATACATACATACATATTACACACACCATACATACATATTACACACATCATACATACATATTACACACATCATACATACATACATACTACACCCACTATACATACATAATACACACATCATACATACATAATACACACATCATACATACATACATATTACACACACCATACATACATATTACACACATCATACATACATAATACACACATCATACATACATACTACACCCACTATACATACATAATACACACATCATACATACATAATACACACATCATACATACATATTACACACATCATACATACATACATATTACACACACCATACATACATAATACACACATCATACATACATATTACACACATCATACATACATACATATTACACACATCATACATACATATTACACACATCATACATACATATTACACACATCATACATACATATTATACACACCATACATACATATTACACACACCATACATACATATTACACACACCATACACACATATTACACACACCATACATACATATTACACACACCATACATACATATTACACACATATTACACACATCATACATACATATTACACATCATACATACATATTACATACATACATATTACACACACCATACATACATAATACACACACCATACATACATATTACACACACCATACATACATAATACACACACCATACATACATATTACACACACCATACATACATATTACACACATCATACATACATAATACACACATCATACATACATATTACACACATCATACATATATTGTATCAGGGCATGCTGGGAATTGTAGTTGGTAACTGAAAATCCCAGCATTGCATTCCTTGAAGGAATGCAATGCTGGGAGGTGCAGTTACCAACTACAATTCCCAGCATGCCCTGATACAATCTATGATGACCAAAACTACAACTCCACACATCTTGCACTATATAGGAGTACAATTTAGATTATGGTGCAACATGCTGGGAGTCCTAGTTTTGGGTCAGCTGCAGACCCAAAACTACAACGTGCACGCTGCTCCAAGCTTGCTGGGTGCCGCATCACTTTTTCAACCAACTCTAGGCAAAACCTAATTTTGACAACCCTTTGGCTCCGCCCATTGAACCCCTTGGCAAATATAAGATCAGGGGTAGAATTAGTCCCGTAAGCCTCATGGTAAATTCTAGACTTGTCCTCCTCCCTACAATTATAACTATACTGCACCTAATGTGGGGGAACTATATTGCACCTAATGTGGGGGAACTGTACTGCACCTAATGTGGGGGAACTGTACTGCACCTAATGTGGGGGAACTATATTGCACCTAATGTGGGTGAACTATATTGCACCTAATGTGGGGGAACTGTACTGCACCTAATGTGGAGGAACTGTGCTACTAACCTAATGTGGGGGAACTATACTACCACCTAATGTGGGGAAACTATACTGCACCTAATGTGGGGGAACTATACTTCACCTATTGTGGGGGAACTATACTACCACCTAATGTGGGGGAAACTATACTGCACCTAATGTGGGGGAACTGTACTACTAACCTAATGTGGGGGAACTATACTACCACCTAATGTGGGGGAACTATACTGCCAACCTAATGTGGGGGAACTATACAAAAATATAAAATTGTACTATTCTGATCCCTATAGCACTTTTATTTTTCTATATATGGGGATGTATGAGGGTCATTTTTAGCGCTGTGATTTGTAGTTGTTATCGGTACCATTTTTAATTTTTTTTGCTTTTTAGATATTTTTTATGGTATTTAAAGTGACCAAAAATTTGCTAATCTGATTAGTGCACTATTACAACTTTTGGGACCCCACTTCTGATTTTGCCCAGGGCCATGCTAAGCCTAAAACCGGCCCTGGATCCAATCCTCCTACACTATGCAAGCAAGAGTGTGTGTGTGTATATGTATGTATGTAAATATATATATATATATATATATATATATATATATATATATACATGAACACACACACACGCGTGCGCGGAGTGAGTTTGTGCTTTAGGGTGCACACCCTAATGCAGTAGGCTGCGCACGCCTATGTGTATGATTGTGACTGTCGGGGATGTCCGGTGGGGCTGGGGTTTAGTAGGGAGAAAAAAAAAAGTCCTGCAGCAGTGGGCCGCGGCCGCGGTGATTAGGGTGTGCCTGTGCACACCCGGCACACCCCGTGCGCACGCCTATGGTCACCCACATCTGTCAGTACCAGCAGGTTAGTGTAGGTGACACTGCTGTTAACTTCCCTGTAAACAAGAATCTCTTTTTGGTGGGTGGGTGGAGTGAGTGTGTTTTTTAATTTTCTGATAAAAATCTTCATTTTTTTTTTTTTTTTTTTACTGAATTCCACATTACACTGTGCCTCTACTATGATGTCTTTAAGTTTTGTTTCTATACACATTATAATAAATTAAGAATGCCTAAGATTTAAGTTAAGAATGTTCAATGTAAAGGAGCAAATACAAATCCTATAATCTGCATAGGTCATAATTGCTGTTCTATATTATAAACCTAGCAATTTGTTACTATGTCAGCTTTTCAAACCTGTGAAAAAAATGTTGCTGCCGCTAGGATCTCATTAATTTATTGAGGTAAGTGGTCTTAAGTAAAGACATTTCTCTCGCCAAATCAGAGCCAATGCATTCATAATTTCAGTATGGGGGTTATAAATGCCGTCATTGACAGATTTTCTTCACCTTCATGAAGCCTTCCAGCGGACTGATTTGTCACATATACGCCGAGCAGCCATAACATTAAAATCACATGCCCAGTATTTTTTTTTAACTACTTACCTCCAGCGCTAGTGTCCTTCTCCGGTCTGTCGCATTCATATTCCTGAGCTGCAGCATAACGGTGTCGTCCTCAGAAGCACCTGGGCCCGCCGGTATCTTGCTGCGGGTCAGAAAGATGATGGCATTGGGGGACTGAAGCAGGATACTGGAGGAACCATGGAAGCGCTCATGCATTTTTTTTTATATCCAACACAATGTCCATAGTTAGAGAAAAAAAACTACCAATGGAGTACTCTGCTGAAAAAAAAAAATATATATATATATTTTTTTTACTTCTATAAAAAAAAAATCTTAATCATTCCAGTACTTATTAGCTGATATTTGCTCCACAGGAAGTTCTTTTATTTTTGAATTTCCTTTCTGTCTGACCACAATGCTCTCTGCTGACACCTCTGTCCCTTTTAGGAACTGTCCAGAGTAGGAGAAAATCCCCATAGCAAACCTATCCTGCTCTGGACAGTTCCTAAAATGGTCAGAGGTGTCAGCAGAGAGCACTGTGGTCAGACAGAAAGGCATTTAAAAAAGAAAAGAAATTCCTGTGGAGCATATAGCAGCTGATAAGTACTGGAAGGATTAAGATTTTTTTACAAACATGTTTCACTTTCTGGCACCAGTTTATTTAAAAAACATTTTTTTCCAGTGGAGTACCCCTTTAAATTATTTGCCATGTTCCCCAAACCATCCCTGAACAATTGCAGTGTGAGGCTGTCATTGCTGAATTGTGCATATGACAATGTTTAGGTAGGTGATAAAAGTCAAAAGTAACATCCCTATAAATGCATCAAGGTTTACCAGAATACATTGGCTTGTCTTCTTCTCATAGTGCATCCTAATGCCATCTATTCCCCAGGTAAATGACACGCGGACATGTCATTTATGTGAAGCAAAACCAAATGTGATTCATGAGATGGTCCATAGTCCAGTTGTAATATTCATGTGCCCACTGTAGGAACTTTCGGCGGTGAATAGATGTCAGCATGGGGTGGGCACTCTGTTCAGTCTGTGGCTAAGCAGACTGAGACCTTTATGTAACATCCAGCAATTTGTGCTCCGGTATGTATTTTTGGGGATTGGACATGACAGGATACCATTCATTCCCCATTCGCATGAATGAGCCATGGGCTCCCATAACCCTGCCAGTTCACTGGTTGGCCCTAGACAATATGTGGTGTGTACTAACCCCTTCATAATAGGAACACATATGAGACCATTTTTGAGATGTTTTGACCCAGTGGTCCAGCTATTTTTGTCACATTTTGGTTGCACAACTTGCTACCATGATGCAATTTGCTGTCCCTTGATACATACAGTGGTATAGCCTTAGACTAGTGTATCTAGACCGGAAGATGTACATTCTTCTATTGTCATTTTCCATATGTAGAGCTATCAACACACTTATCTTAGAATCCCAGGAATAGACATAAAAATTTTTGTGGGAACTTTTTTCCTGAATTTTTCTGCTTTAGTTAAAAGTTGGTTCAAAAGGACATCTTATGACACATTGTCAAAAACATTTTTTGTTACAATTCTGAGATCTCTACTGATCAAATAAGAATTTGCTTAGGTAAACCCGCCAAATAGTTTTATCATGACTTTGATGCTAAAAGTCCAGTAAAATAACTTTACAACATAAGAAGTTGATGATAAAAGTAGTAGATAAATGTGAATAGTATGAAGTATTAAAGGCCAGTATAACATTGGCACCCATGTGTTTTAACCCCTTAAGGACCAGGGGTTTTTCTGTTTTTGCACTTTCATTTTTTCCTCCATACCATTAAAAAATCATAACTCTTTCAATTTTTGCACCTAAAAATCCATATGATGGCTTATTTTTTATGCCACCTGTTCTACTTTGTAATGATATCAGTCATTTTACCCCAAAATCTACGGCGAAACAGAAAAAAAAAATCATTGTGCAACAAAAATGTAAGAAAAAACACAATTTTGTTACTTTTGGTTCTACGCAGTAAATTTTTTGGTAAAAATGTCACCTTCTCTTTATTCGGTAGATCCATACGATTAAAATGATCCCCTACTTATATAGGTCTGATTTTGTCGCACTTCTGGAAAAAATCATAACTACATGCAGGAATAATTATATGTTTATCTTCTGACCCCTATAGCTTCTTTATTTTTCCATGTACGGGGTATGAGGGCTCATTTTTTGCGATGTGATCTGAAGTTTTTAGCGGTACCATTTTTGTATTGATCGGACTTTTTGATCCCTTTTCAGTCATTTTTTTATGATATAAAAAGTGACCAAAAATACGCTATTTTGGACTTTGGATTTTTTTGCTCGTATCATACGCCATTGACTATATATTTTTATAACTCGGACATTTACACATGTGGCGATACCATATATGTTTATTTTTTATTTTTATTTACACAGTTTTTTTTTTTCAATTGGGAAAAGGGGGGTGATTCAAACTTTTATTAGGGAAGGGGTTAAATGATATTTATTAACTTTTTTTTCAACCATTTTTTTTGCAATGTTATAGCCCCCATAGGGAGCTATAAAACTGCACACACTGATCTTTTACATTGATCAATGGTTTCACATAGGAAACCATTGATCGATGATTCTGCCGCTTTACAGCTCATACCTGGATCTCAGGCACTGAGCAGTCATTCGGCGAACGGACACCAGGAGGCAGGTAAGGGGACCCTCCTTGTGTCCTACAGCTGTTTGAGATGCCGCAATTTCACTGCGGCGGTCCCGAACAGCCCACTGAGCCAACCGAGGATGGTTTATTTTCACTTTAGATGCGGCGATCAACTTTGAACGCTGCATCTAAAGGGTTAATAGCACGCGGC
The DNA here is from genome assembly GCF_029499605.1 of Hyla sarda. Taxonomy (NCBI): domain Eukaryota; kingdom Metazoa; phylum Chordata; class Amphibia; order Anura; family Hylidae; genus Hyla; species Hyla sarda. The sequence continues at coordinate 353,102,599 of NC_079191.1, forward strand.
ACTTCTATCAGTGCTGCACGCTTTTAGCCATGGGTCCTGGCATGGCCCCGCGTTATAGAAAGGGAAAGGACTCAGGGCGTACAGGTATTCCCTTGGTCCTTAATAGGTTAAAAAATTACTAGACTGAAAATCAGGAAAAATTATTTTATAAAAGTTTTATTACCAATCATTAGATACAGCTGGGAGAAGCGTATGATCTCCATCCACTGCGATCTCCATCCAATTGCACTGAAAGGACTCCATAGATGTATATAGGGGCCTTCAAGTGCAACTGGACAGAGATTGCAGGGAGCAGGAGAGTGAAGCATACAACCACGCCAGGCTTGTGCCTCTTAATAGAGTTTAAGCCTGCCCCCTAAAACACATCACCACCTTCAGCCCGCCCCTCCATGACATTTAATAAACTATGGGAATACCCCCAAAAAGATTGGCATTTTGAATACCAGTCTAAAAGGGGTACTCCGGAGGGGGGGAAAAAAAACATGTTTTAAACTGGTGCTCGGAAGGTAAACTAATTTGTTAATTATTTAAAAATCTTAAAAGGTTACTCCTGGAAACTAAATCCATAGCCCATCCTTCTTTTCTTATCATCAACCAATTTAATTGTCTAAATATCATTCAGTAGCCAAAAAGAGCAGTTGTAATGTCTGTTTATTTGTTTTTGCATTTTTCCATTTCAGGCCCTGTTCATACCTTGTTTTTCATGCATTATCTGTTTTCTGTGCTTTTCTTCCAGGCGTGGAAGAGTTAAGCCTTTCACCCATGTGCTAGGCAGGTGTGGCTATATAACTCCAGCTCAGTCTGCATTCTAGTTGCTGGTTATTGAGTGCTATACTTCTATGTCTGCTTGAGCATTTATCTTTTCTTTTTATCTGGGTTTTTAGCCATGGTTATATAGCATGCTCCTTGTATTTTAGTCTGTGTTACTTTAGTCATGTTTTTGTCGGTGTTCACACTGTGTCTGACTATTGCTTGTTACCTATGTTCTGTATGTTATTCCTGTTCTGGAGTCTATTCAGACTCATCCGGTTCTAGTTTGTATGTTTTGTGTGTCAGTGTGAACAGTGTCCTATATTTATACCCTGTTTTGTTGATCCGATCCTTTGTACTTGTACCTGCTTGTTATAGTTCTTTGTAACTTACCTGTTAAGTTTAGTGTTTTGGCTCTCAGTTCTTCCGCTATTCCCTTCATCTCCTAGATTCTGCTGTATACTCCTATCATGCCTACTCTTGTTCATTTTATCATGTCCGCCGTTTATCTGATATCTGGTTTAGTGAATTGTTTGTTAATTCACTATATTCTGTTCTGTTTGTGAGTTTATATTCTGCCCTCTTAGTATTTGTATTGTCTAGTAGTTTTCTGTTTCTGGCCTGTGACCGACTATGTTTATTATTTTTATGCCACTGCACTTTAGCCACTGCACTGCAATTTCCTTTCTTTCTGACCACAGTGCTCTCTGCTGACACCACTGTCCAGAGCAGGAGAGGTTTGCTATGAGGATTTTCTCCTACTCTGGACAGTTCCTAAAATGGACAGAGGTGTCAGCAGAGAGAACTGGGGTCAGACAGAAAGGAAATTCAAAAAGAAAATAACTTCCTGTGGAGCATACAGCAGCTGATAAGTACTGAAAGGATTTTCAAATAGAAGTAATTTACAAATCTGTTTAACTTTCTGGCACCAGTTAAAACAATTTTTTTTCCCAGTAGAGTACCACTTTAAGCAGTGGTGAGGTTATGCTGGGAGTTGTAGTTTCACTCATCATAACTGTAGAACTTACAAGTGACTCCAGCTCTGATAGGACATAGTGAGGAGAATACACAATGATATCAGTGACTATAAGTGACGTCTTCTCTATAGTGAGGAGAATACAGAATGATATCAGTGACTACAGGTGACGTCTTCTCTATAGTGAGGAGAATACAGAATGATATCAGTGACTACAGGTGACATCTTCTCTATAGTGAGGAGAATACACAATGATATCAGTGACTACAGGTGACATCTTCTCTATAGTGAGGAGAATACACGATGATATCAGTGACTACAGGTGACGTCTTCTCTATAGTGAGGAGAATGTACAATGATATAAGTGACTACAGGTGACGTCTTCTCTATAGTGAGGAGAATACACAATGATATCAGTGATTACAGGTGACGTCTTCTCTATAGTGAGGAGAATACACAATGTTATCAGTGACTACAGGTGATGTCTTCTCTATAGTGAGGAGAATACACAATGATATCAGTGACTACAGGTGACGTCTTCTCTATAGTCTTCCCTTATCTAATTCTGATGGTACATACCACCGGGACTTGTTACAGCTAAATGTTCACTCAGCAGAACTTGATGCCCAGACGTCTCCTCACTATGTCAGCAGATTCTGATCCTCTATATGAAAACAATAATCATTATAATACTGCCAAACACTGTATCCTTTGAATATAATACTGGCACACACCGTACCCTCTTAATATGATACTACTACACACTGTACCCTCCGAATATAATACTACCACAAACTGCACCCTCTGTATATAAAACCGCCACACACCGTACACTCTGTATATAAAACCGCCACACACCGTAACCTCTGAATATATTACTACAACACACTGTACCCTCCGAATATAATACTACCACATACTGTGCTCTCTGAATATAACCTTGCCATGCACCCTCTGAATACAATACCGTAATGTATTGTGGCCCATAAAAACCATACTACCCCAGAAATCCCTTATAATATACACTATGGCCGACATGTATAATTGTTTTTAGACTGTTTTTTATGTCTAAAAATGGTTCAAAAAAGGCGCAAGCAGGGTTTATTTGCGCTTCAGTTACAATCCACTGACTTTGGCAATACACATGATTTCGACGGGTTTTATGAACTGTGTCTTTTTGTGAAAAGGCGCAAAAAAGGCGCAAAGCCACTGAAAAGTCTCTAAAACTACACCAGCCCAGACTTAGCTTTTTAGTGTATGTGAAGAGGGAAATTTCAGAAAATGTGACCTGAACAAAATGTATCAAATGGTCTGCAAACTTTTAATAAATTTGGTGCAACTACACAGAAAAATACTTCACTTACACCTACAATGATAAATGCCGGCCTATACCTCTGAAATGCAAAACACTCTGTGCCCCTCACATATAATGCACCCTGTCCTGTGCCCCTCACATATAATGCACCCTGTCCTGTGCCCCTCACATATAATGCCCCCCTGACATGTGACCCTGACTTATAATGTCCCCTGTCCTGTGCCCCTCACATATAATGCACCCTGTCCTGTGACCCTCACATATAATGCACCCTGTCCTGTGCCCCTCACATATAATGCCCCCCTGTCCTGTGCCCCTCACATATAATGCACCCTGTCCTGTGCCCCTCACATATAATGCCCCCCTGACATGTGACCCTGACTTATAATGTCCCCTGTCCTGTGCCCCTCACATATAATGCACCCTGCCCTGTGCCCCTCACATATAATGCACCCTGTCCTGTGACCCTCATATATAATGCACCCTGTCCTGTGCCCCTCACATATAATGCCCCCCTGTCCTGTGCCCCTCACATATAATGCACCCTGTCCTGTGCCCCTCACATATAATGCACCCTGTCCTGTGCCCCTCACATATAATGCACCCTGTCCTGTGCCCCTCACATATAATGCCCCCTGTCCTGTGCCCCTCACATATAATGCACCCTGTCCTGTGCCCCTCACATATGCCCCCCTGTCCTGTGCCCCTTATATATAATGTACCCTGTCCTGTGCCCCTTATATATAATGCACCCTGTCCTGTGCCCCTTATATATAATGCACCCTGTCCTGTGCCCCTCACATATAATGCACCCTCTCCTGTGCCCCTCGCATATAATGCACCCTCTCCTGTGCCCCTCACATAATACCCTCTGTCCTGTGCCCCTTATATATAATGCACCCTGTCCTGTGCCCCTCACATATAATGCCCTCTGTCCTGTGCCCCTCACATATAATGCACCCTGTCCTGTGCCCCTCACATATAATGCACCCTGTCCTGTGCCCCTTATATATAATGCACCCTGTCCTGTGCCCCTCACATATAATGCACCCTGTCCTGTGCCCCTCAGATATAATGCCCCATGCCCTGTGCCCCTCGCTTATAATGCATCCTGAGGAGCACATGACAGGGGGGCATTGTATGTGAGGGGCACATGTCAGGGGGCATTATATGTGGGGGCACATGACAGGGGGCTTTATAAGTGAGGGGCACATGTCAGGGGGGCTTTATATATATATAAGGGGCACGTGACAGGGGGGCATTATATGGGCACATGACAGGGGGGGTCCTGTCATTTGCCCCCACATATAATGCCCCCCTGACATGTGCCCCTTATATATAATACCCCATGTCCTGTGCCCCTCACAATATAATGCCCCCCTGACATGTGCCCCTCACTTATAATGCCCCCTGTCATGTGCCCCCACATATAATGCCCCCTGACATGTGCCCCTCACATACAATGCCCCCCTATCATGTGCCCCTCAGGGTGCATTATATGCGAGGGGCACAGGACATGGGGCATTATATCTGAGGGGCACAGGACATGGGGCATTATATCTGAGGGGCACAGGACAAGGGGGGCATCATATGGGCACATGATGGGGGGGGCGGGTGGTCCTGTCATTTGCCCCCCTGCCATGTGCCCCTCATATATAATGCCCCCCTTATATATAATACCCCATGTCCTATGCCTCTCACAATATAATGCCCCCGTCATGTGCCCCTTATATATAATGCCCTCTGTCGTGTGCCCCTCAGATATAATGCCCCCTGACATGTTCCCCTCACATATAATGCCCCCCTATCATGTGCCCCTCAGGGTGCATTATATGTGAGGGGCAGAGGACATGGGGCATTATATCTGAGGGGCACAGGACAGAGGACATTATATATAAGGGGCACATGACAGGGGGGCATTATATGGGCACATGACAGCGGGGCATTATATTGTGAGGGGCACAGGACAGAGGGCATTATATATAAGGGGCACATGACAGGGAGGGCATTATATGGGCACATGACAGCGGGGCATTATATTGTGAGGGGCAGAGGGCATTATATATAAGGGGCACATGACAGGGGGGCATTATATGGGCACATGACAGGGGGGGGGGTCCGGTCATTTTTCCCCACATATAATGCCCCCCTGCCATGTGCCCCTCATATATAATGCCCCCCTGACATGTGCCCCTTATATATAATACCCCATGTCCTGTGCCCCTCACAATATAATGCCCCCCTGCCATGTGCCCCTTATATATAATGCCCTCTGTCCTGTGCCCCTCAGATATAATGCCCCCTGACATGTGCCCCTCACATATAATGCCCCCCTATCATGTGCCCCTCAGGGTGCATTATATGCGAGGGGCACAGGACATGGGACATTATATCTGAGGGGCACAGGACAGAGGATATTATATATAAGGGGCACATGACAGGGGGGCATTATATGGGCACATGACGGGGGGGGGTCCTGTCATTTGCCCCCACATATAATGCCCCTCTGCCATGTGCCCCTCATATATAATGCCCCCCCCCCTACCATGTGCCCCTCACTTATCATTTGCTTCCCCCCTTCTCACACCCGTCACCTTTCTCACGCTGCAGGCTGCGGCTGCTCCATTCTTGAAGTGTCAGTAACAGCCACGGGGACGTGATTTCCGGGCGCCGGCGCGATGGTGTGATGGCATCACTGCGGCTGTCACTGACACTTCAAGAACGGATCAGGCCCTTGTATGCTAGTGTAGTGTGCATGGGCGGCCGCCGTGGCCCGACCGCACTGCACAGCAGCCGCGCTGAATATATAAAAGCGGGTCAGTCTGATGGTGCCTGAATTGCTCAGGCACCATCAGACTGACCCGTTTTTATAAATTGCCGGCCCCAGGGTGAGCGGCCCACCAGGAATTCTCCCGGTATCCCGCCAAGCCAGTCCGCCCCTGTGCGTGGGATTCTGGGAGTCTTAGGCTCGGTTCACACCAATTTTTTTTTGGTCGGGGCAGAGAGAAAAACTGTAACGGAAAGGTTTGCCCCTCGACATGTTTTGTTGGGTTGTGCGCGAGAATTCTGGTACAGTGCACCAGAAATACTGTCTGCGCCAATAATTGCGACGAATTCTGTGTGCATCAGAAATGGAAAACCCGACCAACTCTCCATTTTACTGAGAGAACCCAAAAAAAGGGGCGTATCTGTTGGGGGAAAGGGGGTGTGGTCACCAAAAAGGGGCATGTTCCCAACATTTTCGCAAAAAAACAACATATTTACTAAGGTTTCCACAGAAAATGTGGTGGATTTGAGCTGAGGAAAACCCGACAGATCAGTGCATGTGTAAAAAAAAAAAAAAAAGCAAAATGAAGAAAACCTTAGTAAATACCATGGGAAAAAAAATTGTAGGTAATTACCGTATTTTTCGCTCTATAGGATGCACCAGCGTATAAGACGCACCCAATTTATAGGTGCAAAATCTAAAAAAATAAAGATTTTGAACCCAATAGTTGTCTTCAACCTGCGGACCTCAGGATGTTGCAAAACTACAACTCCCACAGCATGCCCGGACAGCCGTTGGCTGTCCGGGCATGCTGGGAGTTGTAGTTTTGCAACATCTGGAGGTCCGCAGATTGAAGACCACTGCATAGGAGGTAATACTCACGTGTCCCCGCCGCTCCGGACCCGTCACCGCTGCCCTGGATGTCGCTCCATCACTGTCGCCGTGTTCCTGTCGCTCCGGAACGTCTCTGCTGCCGGCCGGGTATCCTCTCTCTCCGTCGCCATCATCATGTCGTTACGCACGCCGACGCACGTACGCGACGGCGAGGAAGGAGAGCGCCGGCCATACAGGGGATCCCTGAACGGAGAAGACACCGAGGAGGCAGGTAAGGTCCCTCCCAGTGTCCTGTAAGCACTAACCCGGCTATTCAGTCGGGCTGTTCGCAACCGCCGCGGTGAAATCGCGGCGGCCCCGAACAGCCCGACTGAACAGCCAGGTTAGTGTCACTTTCCCTTCAGACGCGGCGGTCAGCTTTGATCGCCGCGTCTGAAGGGTTAATACAGGGCATCACCGCGATCGGCGATGTCCTGTATTAGCCACGGGTCCCGGCCGTTGATGGCCGCAGGGACCGCTGCGATAGGGGTGTATTCGCCGTATAAGACGCACCAACTTTTTCCCCCCAGTTTTGGGGAAGAAAAAGTGCGTCTTATACGGCGGAAAATACGGTAAAACCCACAAAGAAACCTACACTCTACTCCTAGTAAATCAGGGCCAGTGTGTTTTAAAAAAACAACTGACCAAATACTACATGTAAACTAAGCCTAAAAATGGAAAATGTGATAAAGTAAAAAAATACTTACCTGTCTTTGTTTACTTTGGCTGCAGTGGTCATGTGGTCGCTGCAGCCAATCACTGACCTTATGATGATAGCATCATTGCAGTAGTCACACAGATGTATATGAAGTCACTGCTGCAGCAAAGCTTAAATGGGCACGGCCATTAAAACTAATTTTTGCTATTGCACTCCTTATGGTAAATAAAAAAATCTTTCTAAGGTGCATTATCTTATCCACATTACATTTAGCCATAGTTCTGTTCCTTTTTATAGTTTACTTATATCCTTTCCCATTTAGCAGATCCCTTCAGGAACATCATCACTGTTACAAATCTTTGTGTCATCAGCAAAAAGACCAAAACCTTAACCATCGAGACCTTCTGCAATATCACTAATGTGTATATTTTTGGGTGAAAAAAAATGCTACATCTTACCACTAGGGGTCCCTCCACAGTCCAGAACACTGTCTTGCCCCTGCAGCTATTGCCTGTGAGCTATGTAAGAGTGAGGCTATGTTCCCACATTTGGAATTTCTGGCACGGAAATTCTGTTTTCTGTGTCCGCAGAAAGAATGAACATGTATATTCTTTCTACCGACTCCATAGCCGGCGCATTTTGGTGCGGTCTTAGCACCGGTGGGTTATGCTGATGCCCGCAGTCTCCAGAACGTCTACACAGATTTTCCGTGAGAACATTCAGGACGTGTGAACATAGCCCAAGCCTGGAGAATTTTTTTCCCCTTTAATTTTGTGACTGGTACACTTTACAGTCTATATAGATCAAGACAGACGGACCTTTGGAGACCTAATTATTTGTGTTTTATTTTAACTACGTATTTTTCGCCGTATAAGACGCACTTTTTCGTCCCCAAAACTGGGGGGAAAAAGTCGGTGCGTCTTATACACGGAATACACACCTATCGCGGCGGTCCCTGCGGCCATCAACGGCCGGGACCCGTGGCTAATACAGGACATCGCCGATCGCGGTGATGCCCTGTATTAACCTTTCAGACGCGCCGATCAAAGCTGACCGCCGCGTCTGAAGGGAAAGGGACACTAACCCGGCTGCTCAGTCGGGCTGTTCGGGACCGCCGTGATTTCACCGCGGCGGTCCCAAACAGCCCGACTGAATAGCCGGGTTAGTGCTTACAGGACACCGGGGGGGACCTTACCTGCCTCCTCGGTGTCTTCTCCGTTCAGGGATCCCCTGTATGGCCGGCGCTCTCCTTCCTCGTCATCACGTACGTGCGTCAGCATGCGTAACTACATGATGGCGGCGACGGAGAGAGAGGATACCCGGCCGGCAGCAGAGACGTTCCAGAGCGACGGGGACAAGGCGACAGCGATGGAGCGACATCCAGGGGTCCGGGTCCGGAGCGGCGGGGACACGTGAGTTTTACCTCCTATGCAGTGGTCTTCAACCTGCGGACCTCCAGATGTTGCAAAACTACAACTCCCAGCATGCCCGGACAGCCGTTGGCTGTCCGGGCATGCTGGGAGTTGTAGTTTTGCAACATCTGGAGGTCCGCAGGTTGAAGACCACTATTGGGTTCAAAATCTTTATTTTTTTTAGATTTTGCACCTATAAATTGGGTGCGTCTTATAAGCCGGTGCGTCCTATAGGGCGAAAAATACGGTAATCACTCAGGTATTTTGGAATATATATATATATAAATATATATCATTTTCTTCTATGGATTGAAGAACCAGTGGGCCGAGGTTCATAAACATGCGTGCACCCCATTTTTCTCTACATGCTGTTCCTATTTAATGTTATATATGTATAAAAAGAGAATGATGCAGACAATACACACTGGGTGACAGAAACAAGAACATTTACAAAAATTATTTATTAATTTATTAATTATTTATAAAAGTTATTATTTATAAATTTTGAACAAACAAGTCCCCATAGGAGAGGAAATCTCATTAACGGCCAACAAGGTATGTGGATTTTTTTGTTGTTGTAGGATCCTTATAGAGATGAGCGAACTTACAGTAAATTAGATTCGTCACGAACTTCTCGGCCCGGCAGTTGATGACTTTTCCTGCGTAAATTAGTTCAGCTTTCAGGTGCTCCGGGGGGCTGGAAAAGGTGGATACAGTCCTAGGAAAGAGTCTCCTAGGACTGTATCCACCTTTTCCAGCCCACCGGAAAGCTGAACTAATTTATGCAGGAAAAGTCATCAACTGCCGAGCGGAGAAGTTTGTGACGAATCGAATTTACTGTAAGTTCGCTCATCTCTAGATCCTTACATTTAGCTATTCACCAACACAATTTAATAGTGTAGAATACATATGGTCAGAAGTTTAGGTCTTTATGCAGAGAAAAATCCTACATCTGCAGCAATAATCTCCATCACAGAAATGCCTAACCATCCAATGTAGATCCGTGCAGGTTTTGATGTGCCAAGTTTAACATACTGCATTGTTGCATATATTCATTGTCCTTGTATACCTGGCAGGGGTACAGCTATGAAACCTTTACTTGAGTGACTAGTACACTGAAATTCCTTTAAAGGGGCACTCCACTGGAAAACGTTTTTTTTGATAAATCATCTAGTGCCAGAAAGTAAAACAGATTTGTAAATGACTTCTATTTAAAAATCTTAATCCATCCAGTACTTATCAGCTGTTGTATGCTCCACAAGAAGTTCTTTTCTTTTTAAGTTTACTTTCTGTCTGACCACAGTGCTCTCTGCTGACACCTCTGTCAATTTCAGGAACTGTCCAGAGTACAAGCAAATTCCAATAGCAAACTTCTGCTCTGGACAGTACAGTTCCTAAAATGGAACTTCCTGTGGAGCATACAACAGCTGATAAGTACTGGATGGATTAAGATTTTCAAATATAAGTAATTTACAACTTTCTGGCACCAGCTGATAAAAAAAATTTACAAAAAATAAATAAAAAAAATCCAGTAGAGTACCCCTTTAAATGGGCACTCTCATTAAAACATTTTTTTTGCTATTGCACTCTTTATGGTAAATAAAAAAATATTTCTAATGTACTTTGTTTAAAAAAAAAAAAAAAAGATAAAAATGAAGTTTTCTATGTTTTGTGTTAAAAAAAAAGCTGCCACTAGGTGTCTCCCAACTTGTCCAGAGCACATTTCCCCCCTTCTCTTGCACAGACTTTGAACTCCTGTTGGCCTGGCAAAATCAGGAAATGTAGTCTGGAGAGCTGAGGGGGGTGATTGCAGCCTTAGCCAATCAGAGCTCATCTCACACTGAACTGCTCTGGGCTGTGTGTAGCAGAGTGAGGGAGGAAGTTCTCCCCTGTATGGCTTCAGATGATGTCACGTCTGCTGGGGAACGTCCCTTCCCAGTCTGTGAATCTGACTGAGACTGAGCAGAAAATACAGAGTAATATCAAGGTAGAAAACTAAGAAAATTTAAATAAAGGCAGGGGGTGGTTTATCATGATGGGGGCAGTGATCTGGGAGGATTATAAAATTTAACAAGATTATGAGAGGTATTCTTTAAATTATGTTTCAACCATGTGCAAATCATGAGTACCATATTTTATGTTCCAAATGAGTGTATATATGTATATGTATATATATATATATATATATATATATATATATATATATACACACACACACACACACACACACACACACACTATGGTTATCCATATTATCTGGTAATCCATATTATTAAAGCAAGTTCATAGAATTTATCTGTTTTACGGTATATTTACACAATTGTAACTTGTAAAATCCAATGCAAGTTGCGATACCATTTAATTCAACGGGTATGACACCAACCTGCCGCTATTTTGGATTTTCTGCAGACCCACTGAAATGAATGGTAGCGTAACGAGTAACGATCATGTGAACGTACCCTTTAATTGGTCTTTCATTACTTTTAGTTACCAACTTTTTATCAGTGGGCGTCTCTGACCTCTACCAATTAGCATAACAGAGTTTCTTAACTAGGGTGCCTCCAGATGTTGCAAAACTACAACTTCCAGCATGCACGGACAGCCTTCGGCTGTCCGGGCATGCTGGGAGTTGTAGTTTTGCAACAGCTGGAGGCACCCTGGTTGGGAAACACTGGAGAAGAATGAAGGGACTATGTGAATTTATTTTCTATGGAATAGTCTAAACATATGCAAATGAAATGATAAAACTGGGTTACCGTAGCTTTGCAATTAGAAATGAAACAATTTGCCGAGGTTGATTTATACACAGTGAATTTGTTGGCTGTATACTAGCCATAGAGGTATCCAAAGCTGTGTATTTATAGCAGGCGGACACTTGTTTACAACCAAACCCTAAACTGTAACTGGAAATTTGCAAAAATGGAGTCATAAAAATACAGTTTTGGGAAAGTTCTGAAACGTTTATCATGTGGTGGGCAGGTTATACATGCAACATCAAATTTGCCAACATACGAAAGGAAAGCTGCCAAGTTGTGGTCACTTCTGCTGCTATATTCTAATGCTGTCATTGGTAGAAAGATTTTCTGAATGTGTTCAAAGTTGCAGAAAGTATTTAAAAAAAAATTAAAAAAAATAGAAATGGCCCTGGTGGGGGATCAGTGGAAGGTGAGTATGTGTGTTGTTTTTTTTTTTTTTTTTTTTTAAACTGTAAATTTTTATTACATTTTGATACAGGAAACAAGACAAATAAGAAACTCCACCAGTGCCATTTCAATGCCAATATCCCTGCTCAGAGCTTCCTGTTCTCAGTCTCGACAAGCAGGAAATGCCTGCTCAGCCAGCCACTTAAATGGCGCCCAGTGGTTTGGCTGAGCAGGTATTTTCTATGTGTCGGGGAAGAGAACGGGAAGCTCTGAGCAGCAGGACCAGTAGTTTCGGAATAGCACTGGCAGGGGATCAGCGGCTTTGGGTTTCCTTTTTTTTTTAAGTTTCTACCCTGAGCACATTTAGACATTACAATATTTCTATGGAAACCCCTTTAAAGGCGTACTCCACTGGAAAACAGTTTTAAATCAACTGGTGCCAGAAAGTTAGAGATTTGTAAATTACTTCTATTTCTATAGAAAAAATCTTAATCCTTCCAGTACTTATCAGCTGCTGTTATGACCCCACAAGAAGTTCTTTTCTTTTTGAATTTCCTTTCTGTCTGACCACAGTGCTCTCTGCTGACATCTCTGTCCATTTTAGGGACTGTCCAGAGCAGGATAGGTTTTCTATGGGGATTTTCTCCTACTCTGGACAGTTCCTAAAATGAACAGAGATGTCAGCAGAGAGCACTGTGGTCAGACAGAAAGGAAATTCTAAAAGAAAAGAACTTCCTGTGGATCACACAGCAGCTGATGAGTACTGGAAGGATTAAGATTTTTTTTAATAGAAGTAATTTACAAATCTGATAAAAAAAAAAAAAAAAATGTTTTCCAGTTGAGTACCCCTTTAAGTTTGATGGGTGCTTTATTTCCTTAGCACATATTACTGAACATCAGTTCCTCCTAAGCTTGGCCCCAGGACATTGGGATAATGCAACCTAAAGCCACATTTGGCATATAAGCCGCATGTGATTGAGAATCAGCATGGGCATTTTATTGGTACACCACCTGTATTACTAAGGTATATGCTACTGCCTAGTAGCCACTCTACAGTTCAGTATACTACTGTGCTGCCCTTAACCTGTGCCAGCGCAAGCTTCCTCTATGGGCACCAGGTAAGAGCACCGCCATCTTATTCCTCTGATACAATGTGTATTGTGCAAAACCCTGAAGCAGCTCTCTTCTTCAATATAAAAATTGGTTTACAGCTTCCAGATGCTATTATTCGGCAGACTAGATGGGCTGAATGGTTCTTATCTTCCAACACATTCTGTTTTTATTTCTGACTTTTTATATAGTGACTTGTAATATTAGTTATCTGCCTATGTCTATTTTTAGGGACTTCGTAATTCAATACCATATTCTTTAAAGGGTACCCATCATCAAAAAATTATTTTTACATATTAAAGATCAATCCCTAATGAACAACTTTCTAATTGCTTTTAATTCAAAATTTTGCATCCTTTCATGTGTACTTTAATTTAAAAAAAATTCACCACTCGGGGTCTCCCTAGCAGTCCTGGACGCAAGCATTTCTATTGATTTCAGACTCATGGCATGAGTCCAAATTCACACTGCAGCCAGGACATGTACGAGCTCAATGCAGCTCCCCGCCTGTTAATCAGACAGGCGGGAGCGAGCACTGTTCTCGTACTTTAGCACTTCAGCTCCCACTACTGCTATTGCACGCTCCTGACTCGGCCGGCCACCCACCTTTGTTATTTTACTGCTGCAAGTACGGAAACTCTGATCTTCAGAGCTGCCGTGCCTGCCCTCTGCTGAGACTAGATGTGTGCTCCCGCCTGCCGGGCCACTCCCCCTCTCTTTCTCTCAGACGGCTGGCAGAATGAGCAGCTCATAGTAAAAAAGGTATTTTGCGTGTTTTTTTACACAAAAAAAATAAAAAAAGCAGGGATAGTGTCAGTCAGGTTCAGCTGGGGAGGGGAGGGGGGGAATTTGGGAAAGTTTAGTTGTTGATAGGTACTATTTAAAGATAGGGTGTAGAGAGTTTTATGTTATATAAGTTGTCCCAGAGCCACATAATATTGCAGCTTGAGGGTCCATCGAACTTGTATACCTATTGGCCCAGTAGGAGTCACCTACAGATTAGGCCTCCAGCAGCCAAATGTTTTGTTAGGTATGAAGTGTGAAGAGACTGAGGAGTTGCGCTGGTGCAGCTTGTGCAATAGAAGGTCAAGTGGTGAACGCCAAATTATTTAACGTAGTTAGGAGTAGCCGTATTAGTCCAGTGATGCAAAAAGCAAATGATTTTGCTTTTTATATTATTTAACCAAATAACCGATGTTTAATTTGTAAGTATAGGTTATGTCTAGCAATAGGAAGGAACAGCAGAGGTGCTTCTCATACTACCATTACAATGGGATAACTGCTCTAAGCTGAACAGACCTGCACATCATGCAATGATTGTATTAGTGGTGACAGATCTCTATGACCTCAAACCCCCAAAGGACAGCCCCATTCTATATAAAGACGTAGGTTGGGTTCACATCACGATTTGACCTTCCGACGCAAAGATACGAACCCAGTCTTACCATGTAGTCTTTTCTTCTTTAGATCTATGCTAAACCAGCTTGTCTTTTGGAACCATTCCTGTACATGTGTCAGTAACGTGTTCACTAAGCAACAGCATCAGATACTATTAGTAACAATTCTGAGATGATTCTCTGCTGTCAGTGCAAGAAATCCCAGCCACGAGCTGTACGTGGAACAATAAAAGCGATGTCTATTTCACAGTTCCCTTCATCCAGGCACTGTCACTACAAAAAGTCCTTCCAAAGTATAATCTTCAATATAAAGCCGAAATCAGTGCCATCTCTGCCATTGTGGTCGACCAGGTTATCACCTTCGTAAGCGCAGAAAAAAAGCGTGCTTACATTCCTTGCTGTCTATGGGGTAGTACTTGTCATAAAAATCCAGGACATACTCCTCCGTCTTAAATCCAAACTTCTGGTACAGCAGCATTGCCGGATTATTGGCAGAGACGTGTAGAGTAACATCTTTCCCCATGCAGGTCTGTCAGGAGGAAAATGATAATACAGTTTTTATTGATACACTAGCTTAATACCCGGCGTTACCCAGTTTATTCCTTCCTAATCCTTGTTGGGGAGGAAAATAAACAAAGGAGGAAGCTGTTGCAAAACTACAACTCCCAGCATGCATGGACAGCCTTCTTGTAAATACCTGTACAGAGTGGCCACTGTCCATGCGCCCGGTTGCTCAAAACTAAGCATTAGGAGATGCAGCAGCCTGTTGGATCTCATTAAAGGGGTACCCCGGTGGAAAACATCTTTTTTTTATTTTTTTTTTTTTAAATCATCTGGTGCCAGAAAGTTAAACAGATTTGTAAATGACTTCTATTAAAAAATCTTTATCCTTCCAGTACTTTTTAGCAGCTGTATGCTACAGAGGAAATTCTTTTCTTTTTGAATTTCTTTTTGTCTTGCCCACAGTGCTCTCTGGTGACACCTCTGTCCATGTAAGGAACTGTCCAGAGCAGCATAGGTTTGCAATGGGGATTTTCTCCTGCTCTGGACAGTTCCTGACACAGGCATCAGGTGTCAGCAGAGAGCACTGTGGACAAGACAAAAAAGAAATTCAAAAAGAAAAGAATTTCCTCTGTAGCATACAGCTGCTAAAAAGTACTGGAAGGGTAAAGATTTTTGTATAATAACTTTAATAGAAGTTACAAATCTGTTTTCTGGCACCAGTTGATTTAAAAAAATAAAAAATAAAAAAGTTTTCCACTGGAGTACCCCTTTAATAGCCAGCACGAGGGTCAGTGGCACAGAATGTAATGTGATTTTTAAAGCACAGTACAGCGTCTCAAACTGGCTACGGGTGTTATGGAGAATGGGCAGGATGCTATGTAATAGTAAAAATGACACTTGTTCACAGTGCTGCACTGTAATCATTTTTTTATCCAAATTTACAGTTGCACTGTAATGAACCGAACGTAGTCTACTAGTGACTACTTTTTGTCTATTTCCTAAACATATACCGTTTCTGTGTGGAAAACAAAAGCACAGTAGACTACAAAAAGACTTAGCAGACCATCTGCATTTTCATGAAAAAAAAAAAAAACATCTTAAGAGTCACTAGTTACCTGAATAAGATGGTAGATCATAAATGTTGCCAACCCAGCTCGCCTCCATTCCGGATGGACAAAAAGAAACGAAATATAGGCCTCATTGTATTTAACATCAGGCACCATGAAGCCAAAGGCAATAATAACCTTTTTGTACAGGACCACCACACTGAAATCCGGGTACTGCAAACATTCCGACACATCGATCCCTAGAAAAAAACACACAGGGGTATAAGCATACTATTTTACACTACTTTATAATCTATATCAGTGGTCTCCAACCTGCGGACCTCCAGATGTTGCAAAACTACAACTCCCAGCATGCCCGGACAGCCAACGGCTGTCCGGGCATGCTGGGAGTTGTAGTTTTGCAACATCTGGAGGTCCGCAGGTTGGAGACCACTGATCTATATAATGGCTCTGCAGATATTTTACTTCATAATCTTCTGCTGATCCTGCGTTCCAGCCCCGAATTCATGGCTAAAGCTATAAGTAGAATTCTGTCGAGAAGCTGGCAGAGGCACTCCTTGTTATACCGATTATCAGGAGATCATCAAAGAGAGAACTGAATCATAAGGTTGCAGTGGAACATCAAATGTAAATCACTAAAAATGTATACGGCAGCAACAAAATACCATATAAGGGTTCGTTCACACGTACGCAGATTTGATGCGCAGGATTTTCTGCTGCAGATTTCAATGTAAACTAAATGACTGCGCACAGCTACTAATCTGCAGTTACAAATCATGCGCATCAAATCTGCGCAGGACCCTGTACGTGTGAATGTACCCTAAAAATATACATGGCCCAAGTGAGAGAAAAAGTGACTTTCCCAAAGCAACCAATCACAGCTCAGCTTTCACTTTACCAGAGCTCGTTACCTGAGCTGTGATTGGTTGCTGTGGGGAAATCACTCCACTTACTCTCACACAATTTGATAAATCTGGGCCTAGGCCCGTCGCTGCAGGACAGGCATCCCAAGCAATTGCTTGGGGCCCCAAGCCGGTCCGGGGGCCCTGAGCAGAGCCGATGCTTGTTGTGCCGGGCCGTCCTCCTGCCCCTATCCCGGGTCAGCAGCTCGCCCTGTCGGCCGGCCGTGCCAGCAGTGCGAGAGCCTGGAGTGGGAGGCAGAGACTAAATCCTATTTTGTGTGCCCGGGTCACCTGTAGTTGCCAAGAATTCAGGATGTCCCCGCCCCCAGTTAAGTGTCGAACAGCTACAGGTGTCGGCCTCTTATTGACGTTCCGTCACGTCACGCTCCCAGAATTCAAGGGCTGGCGTTACTACGTCCTAATGCCAGCCCTATTCTGAGAGCGTGACATGCGCGAACATCATGGGGACTGGGGAAGGTTCTGCCCTGAATTCCCGGGAACTGCAGCAGAGGTACCAGCCAGGGGGGTCTAATCTAGGGGTACTACCTGCCTACTGGGGGGAAGAGGGGTTAATCTGGGGGTACTACATGCCTACTGGGGGGAGGGGTTAATCTGGGGGTACTACCTGCCTACTGGGGGAGGGGTTAATCTGGGGGTACTACCTTCCTACTGGGGGGAGAGGGGGGGTTAATCTGGGGGTACTACCTGCCTACTGGGGGGGGGGGGGGAAGGGGGTTTATCTGAGGGTACCGCCTGCCTACTGGGGGGGGGGGTTAATCTGGGGGTACTACCTGCCTACTGGGGGGGAGGGGGTTAATCACTGTATGATTTATTTAGAGGTACATGTGTTTATCATGGGAAATTGTCCTACCTATGTCCTAAGTGTGTATATGTGTGTTACATATATATACACACAGTGGTCCCTCAACATACGATGGTAATTCGTTCCAAACGAGCCATCGTTTGTCGAATCCATCGTATGTTGAGGGATTCGTGCAATGTAAAGTATAGGACGCTGTACTCGCCTGTCCCCGCCGCTCGAGATGGTGTCCCCGCCGCTGGAGATGGTGTCCCCGCCGCTCCCGATGGTGACCCCGGGCCTCTGCTGGGCTCTCCTGGTCTTCTCCGGTCCTCCGCTGTCTTCTCCGGTCCTCTGCTGTCTTCCGCAAGGCCTTACTGGGCCTGCGTAGCGACGTCATTACGCCGCTGCGTACGCCATTCCTATTGGATGACGTGCACAGCAGCGTATTGACGTCATTGGAGAGGGCCGAGAAGACACCGGAGGACCAGCGCTGGACCGGAAGGGCACTCCGGAGCATCGTGGAGGGGTAAGTAATACTCACCGCACCACATGGGGAACATTAAGCTGCTATCCGGCAGCAGCTTAAGCATTTTGCGCTGTCGGATAGCAGTTAATGCGATGGCCCCGACATATAAAAGCATCGTATGTCGATGCTGACATCGACATGAGATGGCCTCTGAGAGGTCATCGTATGTCGATTTGATCATATGTCGGGGCCATCGTAGGTCGGGGGGGTCACTGTATATAGATTAGTTAGGAGTAGCCGTATTAGTCCAGTGATGCAAAAAGCAAAATCATCGGTAGTTGCAGTATCTTGTAATACCTTTTTTATTGGACTAACAAGATTATGTAGAGACAAGCTTTCGGGATTTCTCCCTTTATCAAGTCATAAGCATTTATATATATATATATATATATATATATATATATATATATATTTATATATATATATATATATATATATATAAAATATATTTCTTTTTCTTTTTTCATTATGTACCCTATTATAACCAACTATGATTGACATTTGGCCCCTTCCCTTATTTTGGCTCTGCCTTCACATAGCCACACCCATTTTTCTTGGGGACCCCAAATTCCTTTAGACGGCCCTGTCTGGGCCATAATGGTTATTAGCAAAACATCAAAATATAAAAGTCTTGAAAATAAAACAAGAAAGGTACCAATGTATAGTTCTGAACACCTACAGGACACAGCACTGCAAACATGGAAAACAGTAGCATAAAGGTTTTACAGACCAAAAAGGAAAACAGGATGGAGTTGTATACCATGTGCAGAGGCAGGCCTATGTCTACCTACCCCAACACACATTTCGCTATGGGGCATGGCTAAATTTGGACATAAATTGGCTGTACATAAATAGCATGGCAGCCAATAAATAACAAGCAGCATGATGGACATATGTAACAGACAATAATACAAACAAGATGGATGGCCTGTTTATATATAACACCTGCAAACATATCAGGACACACCTTTGTTACTGCGTCCATATAGTGCGCTGTCGGAGAATACGGAGTCAGAGCGCACACTATTGTGCCCTTCTCTCATAGGGGCTAATGGATAGAATCACTCCCACCTGTCACATGGGTCTCGCGTGACTGGCGTTCATGAGTAAAATGTTGGTAGACTTAAATGAACTTTTAAAGGCATGATGACCGTCACGACCCCTACCCATAGACTTGCATTGAGGTGGCGTGGCCGTGACATCACGAGGGGGCGTGGCTGACCCCTGCAGCGCGAAAACAACATTCGGAACATTTAGTTCCGAACGCTGCCCAGTGGAGTACCCCTTTACCATATTGCACAGACATGTAAAGGTCGTCGGGGTCTCAATACTGAGACTCCCTATAGCTGTGTGAAGTGCAGAGCAGGACTCTTTACTCCCTGGCTCAGCGCACAAAGCAGGAGGAGACTGGCTCTATAGACTATAATGGAGCCAGTCATTATGGAGTGTGTGAGGTGTCAAACGTTAAATGACTTACACTTTAAAAATTTATATCCTCAACAGGAGATGCTAGAAAATACAAGCTTAGCAGTTAGCAAAGTATCAGTCTTTGTGTGCCATCATTTTCTTACCTGGCCAGAAAAATTCCTGGCATATGGAGTTGATTGTAGGGATGTGGCCTGGGCGGACATAGCAATAGTCAATGGGGGAATGTGGTTCTGGTACCCAGCTGGGATCGTTTCTGTGGGCATAAGCCCTGATCTGGGCCAAGAGCTGCAGTCTGCATGGTCTGGTCTCATAGTCACGACTGATAAGAGAAAGGTAGAAGATAGGTTTTTATTTTAGATTAGTACTTGTCTATACAGAGCGAATCCTTAAAGTGAGAATGCTTTTAGTATTTAATAAAAAAAATAAAAAAACACCTCACCCAGTATAGATTAAGAGGGAATCTGTCATCAGTATCCCTGCATTAACCTACTGGTATAGGCTTGTAGCGCGGGTACCAATAATAAAAATGGTACTTACCAATCCCTGATCCATGCTTTCAATATACCGATCCTAATCGGGTGCTTGGTGCACAGTAACGTCCAGCTCCTCCTCCCCTAGGGCTGAGGATTCTATGATGTAGATATTTCAAAATGGAGGAAGACAGGCGGTATGCTGCAAAGTGGAGCTCCATTCTGCAGCATAGGAGCCTCAGCACAGGGGAAGGAAGGAATTCCCATGAACATTGAAGACAGACGTCACTATGCACCAACTCCGGATTAGGATGTGAAGAAAAAGAAGAATAGCGGCGGAACGAAGGCACGGATCAAGGATAAGTATCATGTTCACCAGTATTCCCTACACTACAAGCCTGTACCAATAACCGATACTGATGACAGATTCCCTTTAAAGGGGTACTCCACTGTTTGTTCCAAATGCTGAGCAGTGGAGTACCCCTTTAAATTTGCCTAAAAAATGTACATGAATGAATCAAAGACATGGATGGAGGGGGCGTGGTGTGACATCATGTCTCCAGTCCTGGAAGTTTAGAATGCGAGTACTGCACGGAGATTAGGGGATCCTTTGGAGAGGGGATAAGATGTTTTTGGCCAGAAAACCCCTATAAAGTCATTCACCCACAGATTTATTAAACAACACATAGCTAGAGTACCAAGCCCAGAAACACAAGGACCCTTGACAGCTGCGGCAATGCTAATTTTTTTCCCCTAGGCCACCTTGTTGTGTAGCCATCAGTGTTGCTGGTGCCAAATATGCTAATGAGCCCCTAGACTGACAACTGGGCAGTGACCAGTTTTGAATGGGCGTGAACCTAAGCACTCTCCCTGCTGAGACATAACGGAAAGGCAAGTGGTCAGTGATACCATGCATATAAGGACCAGCAGAGGACGGGTGCTGGAGCAGCAGGGATTCAAGGAGGGGTAAGGGGTTTTACTACTTCCAACAACTCCTTTAAATAACTGCTTTACAGGGACAGCATATTACAACTTACAGACTGGTACAACCAGGCAGGGCAATGTTAACATGTCTGTTTGTCATAAACACACCTAATGTGCTTATCTAAAAAGATACCACAAATTCTATGCATTAAAAAGAATAAGAAAAATAGAACAAAATCAACAAGGAAATGACAAATGAACAATTCATCGTGAAGTACACAGTGACAGCATCGGCATTCAGATAACATACCTTTAGCTCACCAGAACAGGGTATGTATATATATATATATATATATATATATATATATATATATATATATATATATATATATAAACACATCTAGTCTGCTATGCACCAACTCTTTCTTTTTTTTTTTTTTACATGTATAGAACATGTGAAATTTTACAGATTTGTCCATGGATCCCATTGCAGAGACCATCACAAATCGCTAGAATGAAAAAAGACGCCCCCCATAAAATCCCTAGAATAAAGATAAAGAAGGTCTCTCGAACAAAGTCGCCTTTAGAGGCCAGCAATATCTGATTGGTAGGGTGCTGACACTCCGCTGGAAGCAGACAGTTCATTACACTGTAGTGACTGTGCTGAGATACTACAGGTTACATTCTCTTTAAAAGGGGTATTCCGGGCAAAAACATTTTATCCCCTATCCAAATGATGTCTGATCGCGGGGGGCCTGCTGCTGAGACCCCCCGCAATCTCCCTGCAGCACCCGCATTATATGCGGCTGCTGAATCCTCCGGGTTTCCGGGGCTGGGGTCGTGGCATCATGCCACGCCCCCTCCATTCATGTCTATGGGAGGGGGCGTGACAGCCGTCACGTCCCCTCCCATAGACATGAATGGAGGGGGCGTGGCGTGACGTCACGTCCCCAGTCCCGGAAACCCAGAGGTTTCGAAAACTGTAGATTGAGCAGCAGCATATAATGCAGGTGCTGCAAGGAGATCGCGTGGGGATAAAATGTTTTTGCCCGGAATAACCCTTTAAGTGAATTGGGAACTGAGCTGCAGTAACGCATCACAGCCACTACACGTTGTACAGCGCTGTCTACTTCTTGTGTCATGGTTCTGGCAAACAATTGATTGATGGCCTATCCTCACGAAGTCAAAAAGTCCTAGAAAACCCCTGGTTTAGGAAATGCAAACATAGCCATTCTGGCATCTTGTCCCATAAATATTTCTAGATAGATCTCCAGTAGTACTGGAGAAAGACCACAGCACACACGATGTCTTCAATGTGAAAAAGTGGGTTTTATTCCATAAAAACAGCAAGCAAAAACAAAGCTACGTTTCGGTAGTCTCACACCACCATATTCAGGCATGCCTGAAGATGGTGGTGTGAGACTACCGAAACGTAGCTTTCTCTTTGCTTGCTGTTTTTATGGAATAAAACCCACTTTTTCACATTGAATACATCGTGTGTGCTGCGGTCTTTCTCCAGTACTACCTCAGTTGGGACTCCTAACCAGTGCCCCTGTGACGGCGTGCACCTTTTTTCATTTTTTTGCTCTTTGTGGATGTGCTGCTTCTGTTTCCAAGTTTTAGATACATCTCCAGCTATATCTAAAGATCAGTGAGGTCTCAGCAGAGACCTGGACCGATCAAAACTTTTTACATGTCTGGATAACATGTAAAATGTTATTCAGACAGGGGGTGATTCGCCCCTTTGAAACAAAAGAAATTAAAGGCTCAAATGTAAATCAAACAACATAAAAACCTTTACCCTTAACCCACTCCAATCCTTCCTGTGCAGACGCTGAACATGTGTCCATTGCATCCATGATGCTAGTAGTATAGTACGTGACTGGGGAGGCCTGCTGCAACAGTCACAATGTCGAAATGTCGACCACAAGTGAACAAAGACTGGGGCACCCACTGGAGCTTCTGTGCTCAATCACAATGGGACTGAATAGGTGTTACATTTCAGCCTCTGGACACCACTGGATAGCTGTAAAGGTATAGGACCAAATGTACATTTTCTGAATCTGATGGTGGTTGCCAAATTTGTAAAATTGCTCAGCCTGGTGTCAATGAGTGAGGGCTAAGTTACTCAAGTGTCTCCTTGTTCACCCACCAATATGCCCACCCACCTCATGAATATTTATGAGACCCCTTTGCCTATGTGAGCGCAAGGTGGGCGTGCATATCAGTGCAAAGAAGATGGAGGCAGGGGAAAGCTGCTCAACTAAAGTGTCACAGCCTGGCACATCTCCCCACTTACCCACCAATATGTCCACCCACCTCATGAATATTTATGGAGCCCCTTTATCTATGTGAGCGTGCATATCAGTGCAAAGAAGATAGAGGCAGGGATAAGCTGCTCAAGTAAAGTGCTACAACCTGGCACATCTCCCCACTTACCCACCAATATATCCACCCACCTCATGAATATTTATGGGGCCCCTTCATCTATGCGAGCGTGCATATCAGTGCAAAAGAAGATGGAGACAGGAAAGTTAGGTATACACTCTTTAAACTGCAATTTCCTGTTTTAAACTCAATTGTGTCAGCTAGAAAATAAAGACACTTTATATGAATCCCAAATTACATTTTATCTGTAAATAAATAAGATTACTAATACAAACATTTACCGTATATATGGTTTCAGAATGCGGGCAGTGTAGGGGCTAACTATGCTGAGGTCTGCATCTTTATCTTCTGCTGCCCCAAGCCGATACAAGAAGCGCACAGCAGTGTGACGGACACCTTTGGTCGCAGGCATTGCAGTCTATTAAGAGAAAAAAACACAGTATCGTAAATTGATAAGGCAGAATGTGACCTACACACTGTAGCAGTCCTTGAATGCACACTACCAGCACTTTGCAAAGCAGTTGATAACTACACTGATCCCCACAGGAACATGGATATCTATGGAGCTTAGCTACACTCAAACTATAGTGCTTTCTGCTAGGTATAGGTCCAGACATATCCAGTCAATACTTAGCATGTACAATACTTTCAGTAGTAGGTCATTAGGCAGTTTGAATAATCACCTAAAAAATAATTAAAAAGGGCAATTCACTTCCTACCAGAGTCACCCCCTTAAAATACCTACCGTATATACTCGAGTATAGGCAGAGTTTTTCAGCACGATTTTTCCTGCTGAAAACGCCCCCCTCGGCTTATACTCAAGAGAACTCTTCACCTGTCAATTCCTTCTCAGTTCAGTAATCTTCAACCTGCGGACCTCCAGATGTTGCAAAACTACAACTCCCAGCATGCCCGGACAGCCATCGGATGTCCGGGCATGCTGGGAGTTGTAGTATTGAAACATCTGGAGGTCCGCAGGTTGAAGACCACTGCAGCCTTCGTCATCATCCAGACCCCCCTTTAGTTTTCTACTCACCTCCCCTCGGTGGGAAGGAAAGGTGACCACCTATGCTGCAGGGACCGTCCGGTGGGGAGGGTTAGTCGTTTCGGACTGTCCATCTTCACCAGGAGGCCCTCTTCTCCGCTCCGGGCCAGCCCCGGACTAGTGAGGTTGCCTTGACGACGACGCACAGGGACATCCGTGCGCAGCAGACGTCTGTCATGTCCCTGCGCAGCAGACGTCTGTCATGTCCCTGCGCATGAACGTCCCTGTGCGTCATCGTCAAGGCAACGTCACTAGTCCGGGGCCGTCCCGGAGCGGAGAAGAGGGCCTCCTGGTGAAGATGGACAGCCCGGAACGACTAACCCTCCCCACTGGACGGTCCCTGCAGCATAGATGGCCCGGACCAGCTCACCCTTCCTTCCCACCGAGGTGAGGCGAGTAGAAAACTAAAGGGGGGGGGTCTGGATGATGACGAAGGCCGCAGTGGTCTTCAATCTGCGGACCCCCAGATGTTTCAAAACTACTACTACTGCCCGCATGCTGGGAGTTGTAGTTTTGCAACATCTGGAGGTCCGCAGGTTGAAGACAACTGATGAAGGGATTGACAGGCGGAGATGATGAAGGGGGGGGGGGGGGGGAATGATAACGAGGGGAATGATGACAGGGTGTTGATGGCGGGGGTGTTAATGACGGGGGTGTTAATGACGGGGGTGTTAATGACGGGGGTGTTAATGACGGGGGTGTTAATGACGGGGGTCTGGATGATGACATGGGGGGGGGATGATGTATTTCCCACCCTAGGCTTATAGTCGAGTCAATAACTTTTCCTGGGTTTTTGGGGTGAAATTAGGGGCCTCGGCTTATATTCGGGTCGGCTTATACTCGAGTATATATGGTAAGTTCCCCTTTACATGCGTATGCCTTTTAATTTAGTTTATTCAACAGTCAACAAGAATCTAAAAAGTGGAGGGGTAAAAGCACAGACACTTTGATTTACAGTCACCATGCATCACAATGGCTGAACAAGTGTCTACTCACCTGATATCTGTCCAAGATCCGCATGTCCTTGCTTGTTGTTCTAAACTCGGGTCCTGTCTGTATCGGCCTAGACACTGACCCTTCTCTGGCTCCATAGACCCCTCCAACAAGCATAAGAGCAGCATTTACTGCCTGATCCAAGTCAAAAAGGGGTAAGCCTCTTTCACGCTTGGCCTTACGGACAAGCAGCTTCTGTCTCAGCCTTCTAGCTTCTGGTGTCAGAGCTACAGCATTGGGACAGGCCTCAAGGCGTTTGAGGAGCCGTTTTTCTTCATAAAGGCTGATAGCATGGTACTGAGGATTTTTGGTTTTATCCCTCTCTATCAGCTGAGGTCGCCTCTTGTCACGGGATCTATCTGCAGATGGGCCCTTGTGCAGTTCCCCCTCTACCTGGTCCAGCCTCTCCTCTTCACTCTCTATTTCTTGTTTCACATGCACAGATGACCTGAAATTCCTTTGACATAGAAGAGTTGAATGGGAGGTGATAGAAGGTATGTATTCCATCCCAGGATCAATGACTCCATCAGCATCCATCTCTTCATCATCTGAAATATATTGGAAAGCAATTAATCCTCACCAACAAACACTGGATTCAGAGGCATGAACAGTAACATTTAAATAGTCTGAATATCACGCACTTTGTCCGAAACTTTTTGGTATTCCAAAACAAATCGAATGTAAATTCAAACCCAATGTAAACTCAAATAAATGTGGTTGCCACCTCTGCTTAGCTGCCAACAATGCTCATAGAAGTGCAGCCATCCCTCCTTCCATCAATGCCCTCCTCACCCACCAGATGCAGCAGCTTCACCAAGTGGGTCAGGGGATTCCTGTTCTTCTCAAACATGTAAGGTCCCAATAGCATATACATTTATTACAAAATAAGGATAAGCCACCATCTACTTCCCACGGTTTTCAAACAACATGATTTATAGATATTACAGTAAGTGCCAAACTTTTTCAAGTTTAAAGAGGTTAACCAGCTGCATTAAATAGAAATCCAACCCTTCCCAAAAGGCCATGAATATTAGATCCTTTGGGTAGGGGATAAAATGTTTTAGGGCTGGAGTACCCCTTTAAGGAAAAGAAAGAACAAAAACTGCATTGAGATAAAAATCCAATGTGGAGTGTGGTAAAAGATATTGGTTGTTCCCAGTCAGCTGTGTGTAAAATCTGGCGTAAATATAAAAAACATAATAGTAAGGTTATAAAAGGAAGACATACAGGTCAAGAAAGACATTAAAAGCCTCCGCACACAAATTGCAAAGAAATATGCCTTGAAAACAGAAAATGCACATAAAAATAACAGAAGAAGAACTGCTGGGCAAAAACAGGAATCAATGTTTCAGATAGACCTGTAAGACATAAGCTGACTGAAATTTGTATATATAAAAACCAAATGAAGAAAAAATAAAATAGAGAAACAACATATAAAAGAGACAAAACTGTTAAAGTGAGCAAAGAATACAAATCATGCAGTGTGGAGGATTGGATGAAAGTGATATTCAGTGATGAACCAATCTACATTGGCCAAGGAAATGGTCCTGGACTACTGAATCGTATAAAGATAACGCCTAAAGAAAACAGTCATTTCCCATAATATATTATATGGAGCTACAAATCAAGTAAAAGGCCAATGGAGAGGGCTATGATTATCTCAAGTCTGACACTTCTTTAGTTACATAGAAAATAGATTTTTTGATGGATAAGTATTTTTTAGGGATGATAATATGTATAGAACTGTGGCAAGATGCATTTAAGCTTTTCTTCATAAAAAGGTCCAACTAAATGGTGAAGCCAGCAAACAGTCCACATCTATATCACATGGAAAATGTACGGTGATAAAAATGGTCCATGACAAAGCTGACCTGTCAACCAACCTTTTTCAAAATGGCAACCCTTTCATAATGAATACTATTTATGGATGATAAAATCCATGCCACAGAGATTTGAAGCATTTTAAAAGCCTAAGGTGGAGCAACAAAGAACTAAAAGGATTTGTTTTAATTTTCCTGAACATTGAATGATTCTATCATTTGTTCCTCTATTTGAGGTGGAAAACATCCCATTTATTATAGTGGTGTTCCTATCTGGGGCATTTATGGCATATATATGTGTGGGTCTGAGAGTTGAGACCTGAATCTATCTTGAAATGGAGAGCCCCAACCATCTGCTTGCAGCCCCCAGAAGTGGTCGGGACGCCAAATACAACTGAGTAGGCTGCTTTACACAGTTTACTGGGATTTGCCTAAACAGCACAACACAAAGCCATAGTTCAGCTATTAAACATTGTTCCGTTGTCCATCATTACAATGAAATAAAAAAATAAAAAAAGACCGGTGGGGAGGGTTAGTCGTTCCAGGCTGTCCATTTTCACCGGGGGGGCCTTCTTCTCCGCGCCTGCCCCAGACTAGTGACGTTGCCTTGACTATGCCGCACAGGGACCTTCATGTGCGTCCCTGTGCGTCGTCGTCAAGGCAACGTCACTAGTCCGGGGACAGCCCGGAGCGCGGAGAAGAGGCCCCCCCTGGTGAAAATGGACAGCCTGGAACGACTAACCCTCCCCACCGGACGGTCCCTGCAGCATAGATGGCCTGGAACTGCTCACCCTTCCTTCGCACCAAGGGGAGGTGAGTAGAAAACTAAAGGGGGGGTCTGGATGATGACGAAGGCCGCAGTGGTCTTGAACCTGCGGACCTCCAGAGGTTTCAAAACTACAACTCCCAGCATGCCCGGACAGCCGGTTGCTGTCCGGGCATGCTAAGAGTTGTAGTTCTGCAACATCTGGAGGTCTGCATGTTGAAGACCACTGATGAAGGGATTGACAGGCGGAGAGTTCACTCGAGTATAAGCCGAGGGGGGGCGTTTTCAGCACGAAAAATCGTGCTGAAAAACTCGGCTTATACTTGAGTATATACGGTAATGAAAAAGTTTCTGAACTTTGAACAAAAAAGTATAGAGAGAAGTAACAGAGGAAACACAGTTTATAAGTTATTACAGCATATGCTCACCATTAATCTTTATTTTACAATTTGTTCATTAAAAAAAAATATATAAAAAAGTTTAACTTAGTAGATGCACTGTAAAAAAAAGATTTTTTTGTACTCACCATAAAATCCCTTTAGTTGGATGCATTGGGGTAGACTGCACTGTGAGTGAGTATAGGCCCTTGCCAGTAGGAGGCAGAAAAAAGGTTTTGGCTCTACCTAGGCAGACATATCTAACCAGGTTGTGCAAAAAGCACTAGAAAGGCAACAAAGTCAGTCACAAGCAACAGCCTGAGCCCAGGAAGAAAGAGAAAAGGCAGAACTACACAATCATCAGGTTAAGAGTGGACCAAAATGAGTGTTGAACAAAAAGGATTTTAGGGCATGTACAAAAATCCAGTTTTCGTGTGTATTCCATTAGGGAACACCATGAGAAATCCAAAAGCACTACCTGAGGATGGGAAAAATTGCGAGAAGGCACCATGTGACCCGCCTAGAGCACAATGGCCTGCATCAGCTTGAGGTCCAGACTGGCATCTGAGAAAGCCATGATATGGGCCTGGCAGAACTTTAAAAAGTACACAGAAGCCCTTTCAGAACTGGAAAGCCAAAGTTTGAAGGCTAACTTTTTAGGAAGACCGTATAGCACAAACGGATGCGCTCCGTAATGTAACACCAAAGGTGAGTTGGTAACGCTAAGTGTGAATTGCGCTTACCACATGAAGTTGTACTCCTACCAAGTACAACAATGGAACAGGGCGTATCATCAAAGGGTCTCTGCAGCTTCGTCCCGCTGAAATAGAATCACGATAAAAACAAGCAATCTCCAGGTAGCAGAGCGGGATCAATGGAAGCGCTGAGACCAGATAAGAAGTTAAAAGGATTTATTTCCCATAATGCAACGCGTTTCACGGTCACCCCGCTTCCTCAGGCATGCCTGAGGAAGCGGGTGACCATGAAACGCGTTGCATTATGGGAAATAAATCCTTTTAACTTCTTATCTGGTCTCAGCGCTTCCATTGATCCCGCTCTGCTGCCTGGAGATTGCTTGTTTTTATCCTAAAACTTTATAAAGCTGATTCCAATTGCCCCATACAAGGGGGGGGGGGGGGGGGGGGGAATTACTTCCCAGCTCCAAAATGGCATCAGAATGAATCTTTAGATCAATGTTCCGTCCCTATAAATCTGGATCCATGGCCTGTAATGTTATTACTCTACAGAAGTGTATCCAGGCCCCTTTTGAACCCGTTTGAGTTCACCATGACCACTTTCTCTGGCAGAGGATTCCACAGTCTCACTGCTCTTACAGTAAAGCCCCATCTGTCCTGTGTAAAAACCTTCTTTCCTCTAGGCATAGAGGATGCCCCATTGTTATAGAAACAGTCCCTGCTGTAAATAAATCATATGAGAGATCTCTCCATCTATCCATAGCATAGGGGATAAGATGCCTGATCGCGGGGGTCCCGCAGCTAGGGACGCCCGTGATCATGCACGCGGCACCCCGTTTGTAATCAGTCCCCGGAGAGTGCTCGCTCCGGGTCTGATTACGGGCAACTACAGGGCCGGCGGCGTGTGACGTCACGCCTCCGCCCCTCAATGCAAGCCTACGGGAGGGGGCGTGATAGCTACGGGAGGGATAGCTCCTACGGGAGGGAGCGTGACGTCACACAGGGGTGGAGGCGTGACGTCACAAGCCGTCGCCCATAATCAGACCCGGAGCGAATACGCTCCGGGGACTGATTACAAACGGGGTGCCGCATGCATGATCACGGGTGTCCCTAGCTGCGGGACTCCCGCGATCAGGCATCTTATCCCCTATCCTTTGGATAGGGGATAAGATGTGTAAGCACCGGAGAACCCCTTAAGTCATCTTTTTTCTAAACTAAATAATCCTAATTCTCATAATCTTTCTGAGTACTGTAGTCCTCCCATTCCCTTATTACCCTGGTTGCCCATCTTTGAACCCTCTCCAGCTCTACTATATCTTTCTTGCATACTGGTGCCTAGTGCTGTACACTGTATTCTATGTGAGGTCTGACTAGTGATTTTTACAGTAGTAGAAATATTTGCTTGTCCTTGGCATCTATGCCCCTTTTGTTGCACCCCTTGATGCAAGTCCTTTTCCATGTCAGTCAGTATTTTTCCATTTAATACATATTCCCAGACTAGAACATGTGCATAACCTTAGATTTATCAGTATTAAACCTCATCTGCATTTCTAGCAGTGCACTGTCCTCTAATGTGTTATCTACTATACACAGTGTCCTTTACAGTGTTAAAAGGGTACTCCACTGGAAAACATTTTCTTTTAAATCAACTGGTGGCAGAAAGTTAAACAGATTTGTAAATTACTTCTTCTCAAAAATCCCAATTCTTCTAGTACTTATCAGCTGCTGTATAACACAGGAAGTTCTTTTCTTTTTGAATTTCCTTTCTGCCTTCCCACAAGTGCTCTCTGCTGACACCTTTGTCCATTTTAGGAACTGTCCGGAGTAGGAGAAAATCCTCATAGCAAACATCTCTTGCTCTGGACAGTCCCTGACATGGACAGAGGTGTCAGCAGAGAGCACTGTGGTCAGACAGAAAGGAAATTCAAAAGGAAAAGAACTTCCTGTGTATTATACAGCTGTTATTAAGTAATGGAAGGATTGGGATTTTTTTTTATAGAAGTAATTTACAAATCTGCAACTTTCTGGCACCAGTTGATTTAAAAGAAAATGTTTTCTAGTGGATCATCTGCAAAGATTGACATTTTACTATACAATCCATGTACAAGGTCATTAATAAAAATATTAAAAAGAACAGGACCCAAAACTGATGCCTGTGTGACCTAATCAGAATAAGTACCAATAAGTACCATTAATAAACTCTTACCCACATTTTTCCGCAGTCCAAGCATTCTCATTTTATTTGCCAACCTTTTATGTGGCAAGTGTCAAATGATTTGGAGAAATCAAGATATACAAAGAAAAATTGGCAAATGGTAGGTTCTCCATGACTACTTAAATGTAACGCTGTGAATGAGAATGTTAGTGAGACTATAAGCGAGAGTCAAATATTAGTGTAAATAAATATTGGTATTGAATATATAGGTATTCTGGGATGTGGGTCAATTCGATTGATTTGTAATTTTATACCGGAGAAGAGTTAATAGATATGTGAAGAGGGTAAGTATATAAAAATGGTATTTATGTAAAAATGTGAGTGTAAGAGGCACATAAGTTAATGTCCAAGGTATAATGCAAATTTATTGATCAATACAAAAAATGAAAACGGAGGGGAGATGCAGGATCCTTGCAAACCCCTCCAATAAAATAATAAATCACTGTAGATAAAATACTGTAGTTATCACTGATGAAGGACCTAGAGGGTCCGAAACGCGTCTGATCCCAAAAGAACATTAGTTGCACTATTGCTGTACCTTATCAGCACTTCGGCATCAGAACTGAGGAAATACCGGGTCATCAAGTATCGCTACCACCATCATCAGAGCGCCCACTCCCACGAGGACTTCAAGCCAGTGAACACCCTGAGATGCAGCTTTTTCAATTTTGGCAGACTTGTCTGTCGGGAGGAAGACTCCGTCACCCGAAGTATAGGAACGTCGACATTTCCAGGATATCACAGGACCTAATAACCTCAATCTCCTTCGTGCCACCAAGGACGGGTAAGCACTACATAGCCCCGGCGATCTACTTTCATTATTGACGGCCGCCGAGCCGTCTATGCACTTTGCCTGAGATTGGAGATTGTAACTATAACGCTACAAACTATCTGTGGATGCGATACTTGTTTGCTACTAACCTGCTACTGCGTGACAAGTTACCAGCCAGCATATCTGTTCAGTATTAATCCATCTTACTGAGTGGGCCGAATTTGTGACACTGCAGCACTTGCGAGCGCACAGCAAATATCACCAAGCAGATTTAACTACCTCGCTGACATCAGTGACAGAAACTCTACTATATTGCACTGATTGTTAAACTACAGTATTTTATCTACAGTGATAATTTTAGTGGAGGGGTTTGCAAGGATCCTGCATCCCCCCTCCATTTTCATTTTATGCATTGATCAATAAATTTGCATTGTACCTTGGACATTAACTTATATGCCTCTTACACTCACATTTTTACATATATACCATTTATATACTTACCCTCTTCACATATCTATCCTTAACTCTCCTCAGCTATAAAATTACAAATCAATCGAATTGACCCACATCCCAGAATACCTATATATTTGATACCAATATTCATTCACACTATTTGACTATAGTCTCACTAACATTCTCATTCACAACATTACATTCAAGTTGTCCTTGAGAACCTACCATTTGCCAATTTTTCTTTTTAAATGTTACTGTTGGGTGTTAGGAGGATAGCACTGGGGCAGAGTTCTAGGACATTGCATAGATAGAGTACCTCCACTCCCTGCCTTTTTTTCAAAGATATACATCATCTAGCAATTTTCTCCAGTCTGGAGCTCACCTCCTCATAAAAGCTGATCAAGTTAGTTTGACAGGACCGATCCCTCATAAACCTGTGCTGTTATGGAGTCATACATTTATTTATTTTTGAGATACTCCAATACTGCATCTCTTAGAAAACCCTCAAACACAGTTGACATACAATGGAGTTAAGCCAGGCTCTCTGAGAAGAGCGTATGCTACAAACAACACGCGCTCCATTCATCTCCATGGGAGACCCTAGTGGCATCTACGATGCTCCCATAGAAATCCATGGAGCGCACGCTCCTCTCAAAGTGCCAGGTAGGAGATGGCGGGGGTTCCCAGCGGTCAGACCCTGCAATCAACTTATCCCCTATCGACAATCCTGTCGAAAGGGGATAAGTTGTTTTTTTGCCAGACTATCCCTTTAACTCGCTTAGAATGCGGTGGTAAATACCACCTGGACCTGATGATTTGTCTATTTTGCTTTTTTATAGGGGGCACTGTACTTTTTCCTGGGTTAGACAGGTGACATGTAACAGTTTTCATTTTCTCTCTGTATTTTACCTGGCATTTCATTTTTATCTGTGAACAGTGGAGAAATGTATTAAGTATATTTGCTTTTTTTCTCATCATGCTTTTTAAAGGGCCAACACTTTCAGTTTTATCCTTTTTACTATATGCAATTAAAGAAAATTTTGGGGTTAGTTTTACACTTTGTCAATCTGTTTCTCTGTCTCCATTTTTGCTGCTTTAATCTGTTTAACATTTTTTTCCTATAGCTTTATAATGCTCATTTACTACCAGTTCAGAAAGCCTGTGAATATAACAGCAAAAAAGCAACCATGCAAGGGGCATCCTGAAGAGCATCAAGAACTAGATTAGGGTACCACAACTCAACAAGCGGGCAAAATGGGAGCACACAATGAGCGATGCCCTGAAGGAAGGCTTTAACCTGAGGGCATAGGGATAAACCTGACCCTTCAGAGTGGGGAGACCAAGGCCCTACTTAAAGCCAGACTGAAGAAGAGACATAACCTTCAGAGTGGAGCATTCCAGGGGTGGAACCCACAACACTATCACTAAACAAAAAGGCTTTGAACATGGTATGGATGACAGGCTCAGAAAAACAACTTAAATTTCAAAATCTTGGCTTTAACAGCCACACTGTGGAATAGCGGAACTAAGGGTAAGGAGGTCAGGCTGAGGTAAAGGCCACAGAGTGTCTGCAAAAAGGTTGAGGAGGCCAGTGTACCAGGCCCAGCAAGGTCAATCTGGAGCCACTAGAATGGCTGGGAGGAAGGGGTGGGGGGTTGTCATTTACAGAACCTGTAACATGGAACCGCCAGAGAGTCCAAAGAGAGAGCCCAGGGATCGCCAACCCTGCCTACATTAGCGGGAACCATGAAATGGGACATGCAGAAAAGGAGGGAGACCTCGTGGTAAAGGAAACATTCCCTGTGGTCCAGCTTCTTCTAGCTGAGAAAGCCTGTCGCCCAGTAAAACAGCGTAGTTGAATTGTCAGTCTAGATTCTCACTGGAAGACACTGAAGGAAGACAGGGCTAGAAAAATGGCTCCAAGTTACAGACTGTTAATCTGAAGATGGACACCTTTAAAGACCACCACTCCTAAATGGAGTGGAGCTGAAAATGGCTCTCAACCTGGAAATGGCTGAAATGACATGTCAGTGGTGTGGGAGAAAGGCGCAACCCAAAGGGAGATGACTTTAGCCACCAGAGAAGCTCCTTATGGACCACAGAGGAAAGAAAAATCCTCTTGTCCAAGGGAAGCAAAGAGTTTGTCCCATTGCACTAGGGCATCTCTCTGGAGGGAGTGAGAGTTGAACCATCCTGCCCAAAACTTTCATGCAAAAGTGGATTGAGCGTGGCTTGTCCTCCAGAAGAAGGAAAACTCCAGACTGGATGGAGAGGAGCTTTTTGAAAGTAAGAAAAACTTGTGTTGTAGGTTAGCCATAGGAACTCCATAAACAGGGATGGAAGAAGGAAAAACTTCTCCAAGTTAGAAATCTGCGGAGAAATTCCAAAGTGATGCCCAAAGAACCTGCCACAAAGTGTCTCTAGTTGCAAGAAATAGACTTGACAGAAGAAAATGAAGGAGCCGGAAGAGAACTGAACTCAATCTTGTCCATGTGTGGGAGCCAGACCTCCTTGAAAGAGATGACCCATTTCTCGATGAGAAGACTTTAGTAGGGGTAGACCTTCAGAAAGAGGAAGAGAGCTTGGGAGCTTTCAAGTGGGGATGCCAGGAGGCCCTGAGCTTAAAGGAAGGTTCTTTGGAATCAGAGGAGGAATGCAATGTCTTTTCAGGCTTTCTTGATGATGAGGCACAAAAGGAGCCAAAACCTTCACGGCATCACTAGGACTGCTAACGACTGGAATGACCCTGATGGATTGAAGAACTCCTGCCGCTAGGAGCCTCGGAGATGATCATATCCAGACATTCCCCCAAAGAGTCTGACACCAAAAAAAAAAAAAAAGCCCTTGGGACTTTATTGGAAGCAGCATCCGCTGCCCAATATTTAAGCCAAATGAAGCATCAGATAGCTACAGAGTTGGCCAAAGAATGAGCAGCAAACCGAGCAGACTCCAAGGAGGAGTCACAGAGGAATTTGGAGCATGAAGAGTTTGGGATGTGAGACCCAAAAGTTCATCCCATTGAAGCATTGGAAGCAATGCACTGGCAAAAGCTGCCACCCCATGTAGAGCACGCCTTGCTAACTCAGAGGGGAGCAATGCTGGACGCTGGGTAGAACCAGCAGCCACAGATACAGCCATGAAAAAGGAATTCAGTTTCTTGACCTATGGATCATAAAGAGGAGGTACATCTGCTAGGGGAAGCGTGGGATTCTTAAAAAAAAGCTAGGATACCGGAGGACAAACAGACAAAAAAAAAAAAAAGAAAGACCCCTTAGTGATTAGATCCTCAAGAACAGTTAAAGTAGTATCGGTCCACGTGAATGAAAACGGAGCATTAAAATCCTTGTGACCTGAAAACACCAGGAGGATGTCAGCTGAAGGAAGTTCATCCTGGACCCTTTCTTAAAGGCTCTGGTGCAGAGTCCAAAAAGGACATAATGGCATGAGAAAGAGACCAAGCAGGGGCAGGGAAGATTGCCTGGGATTAAGGCACAGAAAGCATAAGGAAAATTTGTACTAGAGAGCAAAGGCAAATGCCCACCATAAAAAAGGATGGGGGGACCAAGAAGAGCAGCACCACCTGGGAATTAAGGAGGGGACAGGGGACCCCAACTAGAGCACCTAGGACCAGAGAGGGAAAGGGAGAAGAGAGAGACCCTAAGAAAGGCAGTGGAATGTCTTAAAAAGATACTCACTTGTCTAGCATATTCATGCAGGGTCATCCCTTTGGTAATACAGCACTGAAAGTAGAGTACCGGCACTCCAACTGTGAGTGCAGTGATTGGGAGGATAAGTGACCATCATAGTAAGAAGATAAATGATAACTGGTTTCCTGGCACCCTTAGGGGGTAATTACCTCTAGTTTGGAGGTCCACACTGACAGACAACCTTCCCTATGATAACCTGAAGAGTTAAAAGAAATTTAAAACTAAAATAAAGAAAAAGAGCAAACCTACATTGCAGGTCATGTCTGCCTCGTACAGAAACTTGGCTAAAACTGGTGAGGCTACTTTCAGTAGGTGGGGCCAACACTTTTTTTCTGCATAGTGTTACCTTCTAGTGCCAATGGGCTATATCCATGGTGCTTGTACTAATCTTATAAAACATAGCTGAGTTTATAATTCTTACCCACTCTTAAATTTTTTTCTACATAAAGATTCACACATTCTTTAAAGGGGTACTCCGCTACTAGATATCTTATCCCCTATCCAAAGAATAGTGGATAAGACATCCGATTGTGGGGTCCTGCTGCTGGTGCTCCCCGTGATCTCCCACAGCACCTGGCATTCTAAACAAACGTCGGGTTCATGCGGCGGTGGTCGTGAAATCACGGCCATACCCCCTCATGTTGTCACACCCCTGTTGGCTAAGACGGCCCTCCCATAGACATGAATGGAGGGGGTGTGGTAGTGAAATCACAAGGGGGTGTGGCCATGACATCACTATAACGGCCTCCGGCTCCCAGTGTTCTGAACAAAATGTACTGAACGCTGGAGCACCCGAGTACCCCTTTAATGGCTGACACTTTTCACTCAGCAGTATACACATTGTTACCTATAGCATAATAAAGGATATTACATATATTTATTCTTATGACAGCTGGCTGATATACTAACCATGGAATAAAGCTTGGGGTGGCATGACATCTGGAATTAGATCAGCCTCAGAGAGTAGGCTTGGAGTTGCTGAGTGTGAAGCTGGTGTACCCGGAGCAGAGAAATCCAAAGAAGGAGATGGTGATGGACTGGTCATGGGTGTCCGGTCTGATGAACTCATAGAGGAGAAGTCTACTACTTCCCCTTTCTCTAGCAGAATATCTGGGCGTCTGTTTCGACTGCTGGAGAACTTCACAGGAGTAGAACATGAGCTGCGATCCACAAATCCAGAGGCTTCTTTCTGCGCTCTCCTGATGTCTTTTGCTTCTTGAGTACAAGATCTTTTTTCTTTTAGCTCTATAGCAGACTCAACCGGGTTTCCTCTAGATCTTTTTCTGAGTCCTTCTACTGTGATCACTGGGTCCAAGCTAGACTTACCAGGAGCTAGAGAAATCATAACATAGTCCACAAAACCACTATCACTCAGTTGTGCTGTTAGAATATGCTTCAACCCTAAATTTAAAGGGGTGTTGTACTATTAAAAATATAGCTCAATAGATTTTATATTGAAGACAATGACACAGACTGTAAATGTGTTTCTCTGTTTTCCTGAACTTCTAGCTGCTGCAGTGATATAAACCTTACCTTATACTTGCTCTAGGGTTTCTATTGTCGCACCTACAGACACAGTCTTAAAAATGAACGATGGAGCCGGCGCCGGGAGCTCGTGATGTCATAGTACCGCCCCCTCATGATGTCATGAGGGGTGGGGTGTGACATCATGAGGGGCAGAACTATTATGTCACAAGCTCTCGAAGCCGGCTCCAGCGTTCGGAACAGTTCGGAACCCCTTTAAGCATGGATGGAGTTGTATCCTCCCTTCCCATGGGTCCCATCTACAGAAGGGTAAATCGCATGATGCTACCATTAAAACCGCAGAATAAGTCTAATATAAAATGGAACCAGTCAATATTCTGCCTGAACAACAAGTCACCGTGTCTGCTTTAGTGGCTTCCCAACAGCGGTGATTGATCGATGGGTGTAGGAAATGATCGTGGCTGGTGGAAGCCAATAGGGACCACTCAATTACTTGTGGTTCAAGCTGCATGGAAAAGGTTCCTTTTAATATCACTGCGGCAGTCATGGAATCAAGAGAAAGATAGATAACTAAGATTAACTTTATATATTTTTATTATGAGGTCCCCAACCCATTGTACCGTGTGAGCCACAATCAACAGTGAGTGATAGTTGGCAACCACATCAAGTCGCAAAGACAGTAGACGTATTGATTGTGAAACCTGACAGCCAGTACATCGGCAAACCCAAAAATCGCAGATGGCTACAGTAAAGAAAGTGCTACAAGCTATATTGTGAGCCACACAGCCCAAGGGGGGTTGCCACATGTGGCTTCTGAATCACAGATTATTCTAAAGTGTCAGTATTGTCAAATGTAAAATCTATTCAGTTTTATTTTTAAATGTACATTACATATTGCTCAACATGATAAACAGGAAAAAAAAAACGTTAGAAAGCATATGCATATACCCATATAAAAAAAAAAAACCTGCTTTTGTAACAAACCTCCATCACTTCTGAAACCAGGAGGCTGGAGTGTCTATCCCTTAAAATTACTGCCTATTAATAGCCAAAAGGTCTGTTAGCAAAATGAAGAGGAGTTAGGAGAGGTTAGAATACACAATACCACCCAAGCATGAAAATACAGATCCGCTGAATATCCAGAATAGTACTTTTTCCAGAATAATTCTAAATAAGGACAATCATCTGAAGTCACTACATACTCTTGGCTTAAAACTAAGGTTTTCAACCGGAACAGACTTCTAAAGAGACAGTAAAGTGTTAGCTTGGAGGACAACACAAAACCATCTGAATTTGGGACCAAAGACGTCTGTACAGCTCTGGACATTCAGCTTAAAACTGCATTTTCAGGAAATGAATGTTTTTGATGTAAATTAAATGGGTGACATTTTTGCAAGACATTAAAAAGCTAGTAGATTGTTGGTGGACAACACAGGGACCCCAGGCTGGGGTGACATCTGTAAATACATACTTTTCTTTTGCGAAGATGAAATATATTTGTCTCCTTCAGGTCTCATAGCAGGAGGTTTGTTATTTACAAGCTTCCACCATCCTGGTTCTCCAAACTCCTGAGCGCCAGATTTGAAAAACATAGGACTGCCTACAGAGAGACAACCCGCAACCGTGCTCCACCAGGTAGACGTCTTCTTCCTGAACACAAGAACACACACACATATTTGAGGAGGTCTATAAACAAAAAATAAATTTAACTATGGACCTTAAAAGAGGTTATCTAGGACTAAAAAAATTGTTGGAAAAATTGTTGCAATTAATCCGTAGGAATAACAACAAAGGACACTATGCAAATCCAGTAGCCATTATTACATATCTATGTTGGTCTGGAGCTCTGGTCAATAACAGCAGCCGCTTCTACTTAGTCATTACAGACATTGCAGGAGGTGCTAAGCTATGTACAGATAGCGTGTATATACACTGCTCAAAAAAATAAAGGGAACACATAAACAACACAATGTAACTCCAAGTCAGTCACACTTCTGTGAGATCACACTGGTCACTCAGGAAGAACACTGATTGACAATCAATTTCACATGCTGTTGTGCAAATGGAACAGACAACAGGTGGAAATTATAGGCAATTAGCAAGACACCCCCAATAAAGGAGTTTTTTCTGCAGGTGGTGACCACAGACCACTTCTCAGTTCCTATGCATCCTGGCTGATGTTTTGGTCACTTTTGAATGCTGGCGATGCTTTCACTCTAGTGGTAGCATGAGACGGAGTCTATAACTCACACAAGTGGCTCATGTAGTGCAGCTTATCCAGGATGGCACATCAATGCGAGCTGTGGCAAGAAGGTTTGCTGTGTCTGTCAGCGTAGTGTCCACAGCATGGAGGCACTACCAGGAGACAGGCCAGTACATCAGGAGACGTGGAGGAGGCTGTAGGAGGGCAACAACCCAGCAGCAGGATCGCTACCTCCACCTTTGTGCAAACGGTCAGAAACAGACTCGATGAGGGTGGTATGAAGGCCTGACGTCCACAGGTGGGGGTTGTGCTTACAGCCCAACACCATGCAGGACGTTTGGCATTTGCCAGAGAACACCAAGATTGGCAAATTCGCCACTGGCGCCCTGTGTTCTTCACAGATGAAAGCAGAGTCTGGAGATGCCGTGGAGAACGTTCTGCTGCCTGCAACATCGTCCAGCATAACCAGTTTGGCAGTGGGTCAGTAATGGTGTGGGCTGGCATTTCTTTGGGGGGCTGCACAGCCCTCAATGTGCTTGCCAGAGGTCGCCTGGCTGCCATTAGGTACAGAGATAAAATCCTCTGACCCCTTGTGAGACCATATGCTGGTGCGGTTGGCCCCGGGTTCCTCCTAATGCAAGACAATGCTAGACCTCATGTGGCTGGAGTGTCAGCAGTTCCTGCAAGAAGAAGGCATTGATGCTATGGACTGGCCTGCCTGTTCCCCAGACCTGAATCCGATTGAGCACATCTGGAACATCATGTCTCGCTTCATCCACCACAGACTGTCCAGGAGTTAGCGGATGCTATAGTCGAGGTCTGGGAGGACATTCCTCAGGAGACCATCCACCACCTCATCAGGAGAATGCCCAGGCATTGTAGGGAGGTCATACGGGCACGTGGAGGCCACACACACTACTGAGCCTCATTGTGACTTGTCTTAAGGACATTACATAAAGTTGGATCAGCTTGTAGTGTGGTTTTCCACTTTGATTTTGAGTGTGACTCCATATCCAGACCTCCATGGGTTGATAAATTTGATTTCCATTGATAGTTTTTGTGTGATTTTGTTGTCAGCGCATTCAGCTATGTAAAGACGAAAGTATTTCATACAATTCATTCAGATCTAGGCTGTGTTATCTTAGTGTTCCCTTTATTATTTGAGCAGTTTATATAAAACAATATGAAGAGGTAATAGTAGCTTGCACTCACCGTCGCTCATGTTTTTATTATCTTTCAAACTTAAGTACAGCATGGAGCATATCAGGGGCTAGCCTGAGCTCCCCTGCTATGTCCTGATATGGTGCGGATTGATGGAAATAAAATCTAACTTTTGTTGACATATTATAAGAATGTCTAATCTGTAATTTGATGCCTTTTGGAGATTTTTCCATCTTTCCTTGGCTTCTTTATGCACATTAATACAAATTTTTTACCTGGGGTGCCCAAACTTTTGATCCCCACTGTACGCCAAGTGGGAACGTGCCCCAAAGGTTTATTAAATGTGTTTAACTCCAAAGAGTTACCTATTTCCCAGTAAAAAGGTCCAGTGCTTCTCTATGAATGAACAGATGTCCTCTTTCCATCTGAAGTAGCCCTGGCGGCCAGATCCTTCTAATGATAAGTTGTACATGGCCAACATGACAACCTGGAAAATAAAGTGTTTATTTCAGGTGTCTGAAGCAGAACAGTATGATGTAAACAAAATGCATATGACAGAGGATGCCAGTAATGGCCATGCTGGCTTCCCTGAAAACCAAATCCACCCATATTAAAGGGGTACTCAGGTGGAAATTATTATTTTTTATTGATTTATTATTTATCAACTGGTGCCAGAAATTTAAACAGATTTGTAAATTACTTCTATTAAAAATTCTTAATCCTTTCAGTACTTATTAGTGGCTGTATACCACAGAGGAAATTCTTTTCTTTCCCGAGCACAGTGCTCTCTGCTGACATCTCTGTCCATTTTAGGAACTGTCCAGAGCAGCATATGTTTGCTATGGGGATTTTCTCCTGCTCTGGACAGTTCCTGACATGGACAGAGGTGTCAGCAGAGAGCACTGGGGTCGTGACAGAAAAGAAATCCAAAAGGAAAAGAATTTCCTCTGTAGTATACAGTCGATAATAAGTACTGGACAGGTTAAGATTTTTTAATAGAAGTAATTTACAAATCTTGTATGGAGCAGAAGACATCAGCTCACCCAATCCTTTCGCACGGCAAATAAACCTCCAATGGTAATTTAGAAATCTGTTTAACTTTCTGGCAACAGTTGATTTAAAAATAAAAAAACATTTAAAAAGTTTCCCACCAGAGTACCCCTTTAATCATTAGTAAAGTGCAAAACAATTAAATTGTATGCAGTGCTCTGGCTTACCTGCTGCCAAGTGAGCCTTAAACGCTCAAACTGCTCCTTCCCATCCTCAGAACAGTCACTACATATGAATTTGAAGAAATTGTCTCCTTTAAGATAACTTGGGGGATCTCCTCTCAGCTGACCTGAGAAAGGACAAATGTAAGAGTGATTTTGCAGGAACTAGAACATATAGGGTGCTCCCTGACCTTAAAGGGGTACTCTTACTTCTATATAAAAATCTTAATCCTTCCAGTACTAATCAGTTGCTGTATACTACAGAGGAAGTTCTTTTCTTTTTGAATTTCCTTTCTGTCTGACCACAGTGCTCTCTGTTGACACCTCTGTCCATGTCAGGAACTGTCCAGAGTAGGAGCAAATCCCCATAGCAAAACTCTCCTGCTCAGGACAGTTCCTGACGTGGACATAGGTGTCAGCAGAGAACACTGTGGTCAGACAGAAAAGAAATTCAAAAAGAAAAGAACTTCCTGTGGATCATAACAGCAGCTGATAGGTACTGGAAGGATTAAGATATTTTAAAAGTAGAAATTTACAAATCTGGAATAAATATAAAAGAAAAAGGGGAGGTGCCCACACATCAAGGACAGTGACAATGAATGTAGTAAATGTAATGGTATAATAATTTATTGGCTTAGACCGTGCTTCAAATATCTAATGAATAAAATGTATTAGAATATATATGAATTCCCCTCACAGGGCCCTTGTG
Organism: Hyla sarda; assembly: GCF_029499605.1. NCBI lineage: Eukaryota > Metazoa > Chordata > Amphibia > Anura > Hylidae > Hyla > Hyla sarda. The sequence continues at coordinate 353,145,623 of NC_079191.1, forward strand.
GGAGGAATAATTGCATCAATATACCCTACAATAATAAAAATAAATATATAACCAAAATGCAATAACAATGACTGCCAAATGATCCGGCAATGTGACTAATAATCCGGCAATGTTGGTCGACAGTCATTGATGGAATATAAATCACTTCAGTACCGAACTGTCAACCAACATTGCCGGATTATTAGTCACATTGCCGGATCATTTGGCAGCCATTGTTATTGCATTTTGGTTATATATTTATTTTTATTATTGTAGGGTATATTGATGCAATTATTCCTCCCACAAGGGCCCTGTGAGGGGAATTTATATATATTCTAATACATTTTATTCATTAGATATTTGAAGCACGGTCTCAGCCAATAAATTATTATAACATTACATTTACTACATTCATTGTCACTGTCCTTGGGGTGTGGGCATCTACCTTTTTTTCTTTAGATTTATTCCAAATTATTACACCTTGGATATAGGTGTATTGTCGAATCCACCTCGTCCAGTATATAATTGTGAGCTGCACCATTCTTTTTTTTCTATAATTTACAAATCTGTTTAACTTTCTGGCACCAGTTGATTTGAAAAAAAAATGATATATGTTTCCCAGTGGAGTACCCCTTTAAAGTAGAACTAAAGGATTTTTTTAAATTTATTTATATTACATCCCTCAATAGTTATTAGGCTATGTTAAACAGCAGCACCGTTAAAGGGGTACTCCCATGGAAAACTTTTTCTTTTAAATCAACTGGTGCCAGAAAGTTAAACAGATTTGTAAATTACTTCTATTAAAAAAGCTTAATCCTTCCAGTACTTATTAGCTGCTGAATACTACAGAGGAAATTATTTTCTTTTTGGAACACAGAGCTCTCTGCTGACGTCATGACCACAGTGCTCTCTGCTGACATCTCTGTCCATTTTAAGAACTGTCCAGAGTAGGAGAAAATCCCCATAGCAAACATATGCTGCTCTGGACAGTTCCTAAAATGGAATGGACAGAGATGTCAGCAGAGAGCACTGTGTTCCAAAAAGATAAGAATTTCCTCTATAGTATTCAGCAGCTAAGTAGTACTGGAAGGATTAAGATTTTTTTAATAAAAGTAATTTACAAATCTTTCTGGCACCAGTTGATTAAAAAATAAAAATAAAAAGTTTTCCACAGGAGTACCCCTTTAATCCTCTTACTAGAGCAGTGTTTCCCAACCAGCCGAAGGCTGTCGGGGCATGTTGGGAGTTGTAGTTTGCAACAGCTGGAGGCCCTCTGGTTAGGAAACACTGTACTAGAGCCTCTCTTTTCAAGGTCAGAGGACCGTCACACCAGCTTTCACCAAGTATCATACGTTCGACATGCCGCATTTAACCGCCTCTTCCGCGTGGACCAGAAGTTACTATTAATTTCTATAGGATGCTCAATGTTCAGCTCATAGAATTGTGACTTTTGGTCCATGCAGCAGAGGTCGTTGATGTCCAACAAGTCTGACGTGATATTATGTAATGTGACAGACAGCCAATAAGCATCTTGTTAGAAAAGAAGGTGAATTTTTGGTATGGTTGTGTACATATCCTGTGCTGCATTACTAGTGTAATGAACTAGTGTAGTGTCCAATCGGAAAGGTATAAAGGATGGATGTCCCCCATCCACAGGAGTATGCATGTTGCTATTTCACACAACTTTATAGGAATTATGTAAGCAGCAGAGTGAACATGCTTGGCTGGTTCCATATCTAAAACCTTTATAGAGCAGCAGCTCACATGATAACATCTAACAATCCAATGTTTACTGCACATAGGTGATAAATGTTGGGAGTAAATCCGTTTACTGACACAAATTTGCCATTAAAATGTTTTATGGTGAATCTACCGGACTTGCCATAAAAGTGTAATCAGTATGTAAAATGTCTGGACCCCATCTAAAACATGTATATGGTTGCTTTGCATTAAAGTCTATTGGAGACACAAAAATGGCCAAGTGTGTTAACTCGGCTGTCTCTATATCAAACATTAACCCCTTAAGGACGGAGGGTTTTTCAGTTTTTGCATTTTCGTTTTTTCCTCATCACCTTCTAAAAATAATAACACTTTCAATTTTGCACCTAAAAATTCATGATGGCTTATTTTTTGCGCCACCAATTCTACTTTGCAGTGACATCAGTCATTTTACCCCAAAATCTATGGCGAAACGGAAAAAAAATAATTGTGCGACAAAACGGAAGAAAAAGACACCATTTTGTAACTTTTGGGGGCTTCCGTTTCTACGCAGTACATTTTTTGTTAAAATGACACCTTATCTTTATTCTGTAGATCCATATGATTAAAATGATATCCTACTTATATAGGTTTGATTTTGTCGTACTTCTGGAAAAAATCATAAGTACATGCAGGAAAATGTATACGTTTAAAATGGTCCTCTTCTGACCCCTATAACTTATTCATTTCTCCATGTACAGTATGGGGGCTAGAGAGGAGCGAACTTACAGTAAATTCGATTCATCATGAACTTCTCGGCTCGGCAGTTGATGACTTTTCCTGCATAAATTAGTTCAGATTTCAGGTGCTCCGATGGGCTGGAAAAGGTGGATACAGTCCTTGGAGACTCTTTCCTAGGACTGCATCCACCTTTTCCAGCCCACCGGAGCACCAGAAAGCTGAACTAATTTATGCAGGATAAGTCATCAACTGCCGAGCCGAGAAGTTCGTGACGAATCGAATTTACTGTAAGTTCGCTCATCTCTAATGGGGGCTCATTTTTTGCACTGTGATCTGAAGTTAATATCTATCATTTTTGTTTTCATCTGACTTTTTGATCGCTTTTTATTCATTTTTTATGGTATAAAAAGTGACCAAAAATAAGCTATTTTGGACTTTGGAATTTTTTTGCGCGTACGCCATTGACCGTGCGGTTTAATGAACAATTTATTTTTATAGTTCAGACATTTACGCACACGGTGATACCACATATGTTTATGTTTATTTACACAGTTTTTTTTTTTATTGGGAAAAGGGGGGTGATTTAAACTATTAGGGAAGGGGTTAAATGATCTTTAACTTTTTTTTTTTGCAACTATAACATGCAGTACATTGATACAATACACTGATCACTGCCATTGCATTCAATGGCAGGGATCAGTGTTATCGGCGGTTGATTGCTAAAGCCTGGATTTCAGGCTTGGAGCAATCAGTCACCGATCGGACGTGCAGGAGGCAGGTAAGGGACCCTTCTGCTGCGTCCTAGCTGATCGGGACATCGCGATTTTACCTGAGCTGCCAGGAAGCTTTTACTTTCACTTTAGATGTGGCGATCAACTTTGAACGCCGCGTCGGACATTAGCCCGATCGTCGATGTTCGGCATTAGCCACAGGTCCTGGTTGCTTATAGCAACCGGGACCCACCGGGTATGATGTGCGCTCACCTGCTGAGCAGGCGTCATACCTCAGGAGACGCTTATGGACGTTCATAAACGTCCATATGTGTTAAGGGGTTAAAAGGGGTACTCCACCGGAAATTATAATTTTTTTTTTTTTTTTTTATAAACTGGTGCCAGAAAGTTAAACAGATTTGTAAATTATTTCTATTAAAAAAATCTTATTCCTTCTAGTACTTAGCTGCTTTATGCTCCAAAGGAAGTTTTCTTTTTGAATTTGCTTTCTGTCTGACCACAGTGCTCTCTGCTGACACCTCTGTCCAGAGCAGGAACTGTCCAGAGCAGGATAGGTTTTCTATGGGGATTTGTTCCTACTCTGGACAGTTCCTGAAATGGACAGAGGTGTCAGCAGAGAGCACTGTGGTCAGACAGAAAGGAAATGTAAAAAGAAAAGATCGTACAGCAGCTGATAAGTACTGGAGGGATTAAGATTTTTTTAATAGAAGTAATTTACAAATCGTTTAACTTTCTGGCACCAGTTGATAAATAAAAAATGTTTTCTAGTGGAGTGCCACTTTAAAAGGGGTTATCCAGGAATAAAGAAAGCGCTCATTTATTCTATAAAACGGCACCACACCTGTCCTCAGGTTGTATGTGGTATTACAACAACCATTCAACAACGGAGCTGCAACAACTCACACAAAACCAGAGGACAGGTGTCGGTGCTGTTTTTGGAAGGAAAAAATAAATATCAGCTGTTTTTCTAATCCAGAATAGCCCCTTTAACAGAGGGTGACCATGTACAACTTTGGGATTAGTGGGGTCCAAGCAGCCATATTCATACAGATAGGACTACAGCAAAATATGAAGATGCAGAAGCCCTTTATAGGGTTACTAGTTAAATTTAAAATAAAATAAAAAATCTTACTTGCTGGAATCCATTTCTGACATTTGTCACAATGAAACGGCATCTCGTCCATCCACGGTGAATCTAAGTCATCACCAATATCACTATTAAGTGAATCGCCACTTTGATCGTGGGACAAGTCAATGGATGCCTGATCTTCAGACTCTACCAGCAGGAGCGTCTCTCCTTCCACTTCCCCCTCCTCCAAGCCCTCAGAGGCGGATGTTCTGGTAGCGTCATCATCCGCAGGCGTGATATGAGCAGAAGTATCCATTGTCTGTGCAGGATCTCAGCTAGATGAAAACTATCAAATACAGGTCCAACTCTTTAGAACATACAATAGCTGCCATAAGTCTGTCCAGACATGTCAACATCTAACCAACAGCAGAGACCACACCAGACAAGTTCACAGGGATGGCACTTTTATTTAGAGGTCCATGAGGTATCTCAAAGCAACAGTTCCCAGAATGATCATCAGCCAAAAGGATGATAGTTTATAGAATACAATGACCAGCCATCATAACCCTGTCACATATACTCAGCGTACAACATCTTAGGAATTCACTGATGTCTTCTCTCGTTCTGACTCCAATTGCTTGGTCAATTCAATCTGCTCTTGTAAAAGACGCAAATTTTCCTCTTTTCTTTTCTGCCTCTCCAGGTCATGGACAACGCCCAAACGCAGCCTCTAAATGAGAGAATTATAATTTAGAAGGAAAAAAAAATCACGTAGATTGAACAAATTCATAAAATGTCTGTCAACAAAAACTGCGAAATTTATGTGTGACAAGTGTTCAATGAAGAGGAAAATTATAACGTTTTGAAGTGCTGCTCTAAAGCCTTGAAAATCCAAATATATTCAGATAGAAAAGGCATATAATTGGTAATTGTATTGTCCCCAACGTATGTCGTGTTTCAGCGCTGCATTGAGGCTTAAAGGACAAGTACCATGGAAGAAAAAACAAAAAAACATATCCCCTATCCGAAGGATAGAGGAAAAGTTTTAGATTGCGGGGGGAGAACGAGTGCTGGGGCCCCCGCGATCTCCTGTGTGGAGCCCAGGCTCTCCTCAGAGCGGCACATCACGACCCTGCCCAAAGTGGGGGCCACCAAGCCCCCTTCATATAGCTCTTTGGGAAAGCTGTTTGGCAATCTTCAGTTCTCCCACAGTGCTATATAGAGGGGGCATGGGGCATGATGCGCTGCTGTGAAGGAGAGCCAGGGCTCTAAACAGGAGCCTATCCTTCGGATAGGGGGATACGTTTTTTCCATTATACTTGTCCTTTAAACAGGTACATTAAACCCGAGGCAACTGACAAGCCACGGTATAGATCCAAGGTGCTCTTCCATTCTTTAGAAGCCCAATATTCGGCGAACCAACATTGTTGGACTACAAAAAAGAATGGGATCCTGCTGCTCAGTGCACACTACTGAAGTCCTGTAACTTATGATGCGGATCCAGATTCTGCCAAAAGAAATAACATGTTCATTCTTTCAGCGGAATCCGCTTCCAAAAGCTCAATAGTCATCGGGATTTTTATCTTGATAACATTCTGTGTGAAATCAGCTCTGATTACGGATCTGCTAAAAATTCAGCAAGGAAATAGGACCCCAAGTTCTTTTTGTTTTGTTTATTGTATGGTGTTCACCATGCAAGATAAATAAAGTGTTACTATTATATTTCAGAAGCAGTGATGCCACTATGATTTTTTTTTTGTCCAAAAATATTAAAGGAGTCCTCCAGTGTTTTAACACTTATCCTGTAGATCGTGTAGGGGGTCTGACCGCTGGGAGCCCCTACGATCTCCTGAACATCACTAAGCTCTGCCCGTGCTCCAAGCCAGGTTGGAACTGAAGATAACCGGGGAGACTACCAGAGATTCCCTGCACGGAACGGGACAAGGTAAGTACTGTTGTCATCAGTGTCACCTGCATTACCTCTCGGTACCTACAGGTTAGTGCAGGTGACACTGGTGACAGATCTCCTTTAAATCAGGATGGAGAAAAACTGCAAACTTCTAGAGTCATCTATGCCATGAGTGTGGGATCCATCTTTTAACTAATACAGGGTGCACTGGGCGGGTGACCTTCCTCTAGGACATCCATATATCATACTAGGGGTATATAGGAAGGCAGGTGACCCTCCTCTAGGACATCCATATATCATACTAGGGGTATATAGGAAGGCGGGTGACCCTCCTCTAGGACACCCATATCTCATACTAGGGGTATATAGGAAGGCGGGTGGGCGGGTGACCCTCCTCTAGGACACCCATATCTCATACTAGGGGTATATAGGAAGGCGGGTGACCCTCCTCTAGGACATCCATATATCATACTAGGGGTATATAGGAAGGCGGGTGACCCTCCTCTAGGACATCCATATATCATACTAGGGGTATATAGGAAGGCGGGTGACCCTCCTCTAGGACATCCATATATCATACTAGGGGTATATAGGAAGGCGGGTGACCCTCCTCTAGGACATCCATATATCATACTAGGGGTATATAGGAAGGCGGGTGACCCTCCTCTAGGACATCCATATATCATACTAGGGGTATATAGGAAGGTGGGTGACCCTCCTCTAGGAGATCCATATATCATACTAGGGGTATATAGGAAGGCGGGTGACCCTCCTCTAGGACATCCATATATCATACTAGGGGTATATAGGAAGGCGGGTGACCCTCCTCTAGGACATCCATATATCATACTAGGGGTATATAGGAAGGCGGGTGACCCTCCTCTAGGACATCCATATATCATACTAGGGGTATATAGGAAGGCGGGTGACCCTCCTCTAGGACATCCATATATCATACTAGGGGTATATAGGAAGGCGGGTGACCCTCCTCTAGGACATCCATATATCATACTAGGGGTATATAGGAAGGCGGGTGACCCTCCTCTAGGACATCCATATATCATACTAGGGGTATATAGGAAGGCATTGCACTGTATAACAGACATGTACTTAGGACAGGGTTCTCTATCCTTTGGATTTTCAGCTGTTGCAGGTTGGGTGAACAGTACACTGGACATTGCTTATCTAGCAGCCAATTAGATTACAGATTTAAAAATGAAAGCAGCAATACGATTGGCCGCTCTGCACTGCACCGCTTTATAACCCTCCCCTCTATAGGACACGGGTCTCCACCGGCCATTGTGCTCTGCCTGACCTTTACTACACCATAAACCTATAGATGAAAAGGACAGGACCCCCTTCCCCACACACCGACCTCTCTATCCAGATTCTGCTTCACGTGTACCCCAACCACAATGCCGACGGACAGGACCACCGAGATACCCAGGACCACCTTGGACCCTGTAGACATGCCTGCTGCTATACCGGATGGGGCGGAGCTACCGTGGAACGCACTGGCCAGGAAGTAAGACGCCGCGCTACTGGACGCGAAGAGGGATAAACTTCCTGTGAGCTGAGACTTCCATGTCTGTTACTGGGAGGCCTGGCATACACTGCACAGCACAGCGCTGTGGCTGCTAGAGGCAAGGAGTGTGACTGTAACTATGTACAGCAGTGTTTCCCAACCAGGGGACCTTCACCTGTTGCAAAACTACAACTCCCAGCATGCCCGGACTGCCGAAGGCTGTCCGGGCATGCTGGGAGTTGTAGTTTTGCAACAGCTGGCGGCACCCTGGTTGGGAAATACTAGTCTGTGTAAAGAGAAAAGGGAGGAAACGTTATATATTAGATTTATCAAAATATAAACCAATTAAATTTATTTTCTAATTTTCAAAAAGGCCTCTAAAAATGAAAGAAGCAATCTGATTGGTTGCTATGGGCAACCGCACCACTTTTCCTCTGCACAAGTTTTGATAAATCTCCCCAAGAGAAGTTCTTCTATTACAACCATTTTATTACAAAACCATATAATTTTATTCTACCAATTACTCTTTTATTTTATTTTTTTCTAAAAAGAGAGCCGTTATTGTATATAGATGTGTCTGGAATAAGGAAAGGATGAGCTGCAATGCCAGACACATCCATTGGAATAATGGTGGCGTTGTTTGTGTCAATTTTTATATGTATATATATTGTAATCTCTAAATTAAAGAGTTCTCATATTACGGTCAGGCTATGTGCACATCCAGTAGTTTGACACTTAGGGCTCATTCACACTATGGGGTCTCTGCCCAGAGATATATCAAATGGATACTCATTGTAGAACGGTGCTAGTAATACTCGGAAATGCGCCGTATCAGTAAACAGCAATACATTTCAGAGCAAATTCCGCCAAAACATGCTCACTCTTTAGTCGGTGTCTGGGGTCCAGTATTTCCGTAGAGTGAATGGTGATGCAGAATACCATTAAGAACAGTGGGAGGCTGCTGCACTGTATTTTCCAATCGGAATTACAGAGAACGGAATTCTGCTCTAAAAATATTTAGTATGAATAGGCCCTTATTTTGAGCATCGAAATACGTCTGTTTCACCGAAAAGTGAGTCTTAAATGTTGTTGTTTTTTTCCTGCATTTTAAATGTTTTTTAGACATTTTTCATCCTTTAATTTTTTTGCAATTTGCAAACCTGCCATTTTGTTAGACATGAAAATGTCCAAAAAAACTGCACCTGTTACATCTTCAACAACTCCCCAAAAACTGCCTGAATGAAATTTTAAAATGTCTTTTTAGTTAACGTTTAGTTCTGTTTTGATTCTATAAGGCTGTGACTCTACACAATTTATATGTAGTGTTTAATTGACCTGGAAAAAAATGCCAAAAAAAAACCCTGGCCCCTCGATTTGCACTTCTAAGATGCAGTTTTGTAGTGTTTTAAATGAGCCGTTTATATCTCAAAAAGGTCTTATAGAAAAAAAAAAAGTGGTTTCACACATTTTAGTGCTGAAGGATCTTCATCCTCCTGCCAGAAGTTTCCATCCTGAAATGATGATTGTAAGGGAGAATAACCCCATATGGCATCATAGTGATCTGCTCTCATTATTATACCTGTTATATCTTTTATGTTTATTTCACTCTCATATACCTAAAACATTTAGCTTCCAAAACCAGTCACAAGCATATGTTGTCTGCCCAAACCATGTGTACAGGTAAGGCCAGGTTCACACGGGGCGAAAAATGTGCGGACATTCCGCACACTTGAATAACCGGAAATTCTGCCGTGTGAGCACAGTCTAAGGCTAAGTTTCCACTTGGTTTTTTTTTCTGGCAGTTTTTGGATATCTGCCACTGCAGTTTTTATGCCAAAGTCAGAAGTGGATCCATAAGGGAGGAGAAGTGTAAGTCCTTCCTTTATATGTCCTATTCCTTTTGAATACATTTCTGGCTTTGGCTGAAAAACTGCAGTGGCAGATATCCAAAAACTGCCAGAAAAAAAAGTGGAAACTTAGCCTAAGGCTAAGTTTCTACTTGTTTTTTTATTTATTTATTTATTTATTTTTTTAAATGCCAATTCTGCCGCATGGCGTTTTTTCGGCCAAAAAACACTGCGGCCAGATGTTAGCTGTAAATCAATGAGAAATCTCTAAATTCTTATTCCACTTGGCGTTTTTCACTTTGGCATTTTTTTTTATCCTTTTGACGTTTTTTTTTCACTCTTTTTTTTTGGCGGTTTTCCAAAATTGCAGAATGTTGAGCCACTGGCGATTTTTTTTTTTTTTCAAAATCGTGGCGTCTATGGGAGTGAAAAAGTCTAAGGGAGTGAAAAAACGCCAAGAAAAACGATATGTGGGTTTTAACTTTGGCATTTTTTGCAGGCGGTTTTTATTCTTTTTTGGACTTTAGCGATCCAAAAAAGTGATGGAGATACCTTTTTTAACAAAATTTTGTAGGGTACCATTAAAAAAAAGAAATTAAAAAGATACAGTAGTGATGGAAAAAAATTTATCTAACAAAATGTATCTTTTTTATAACAACATTTTTATACATTTTTAAAACAGGGATCAATTTATGTGGGCGGGTGGGGACCAAAAAATGTAGCCGACAATAATAAAAATGTAGTGTGTGTGTGTTTTTCACTTTTTTTTTCTCTTTAGGTAGTACTACTACTCCCAGCATGGAACACACTGTTCTATGATGGGAGTAGTAGTACCTGTACTAATTGACAGATCGCCCCTTGCAATCCTCCTGTATAATGTATAGATGCGGCGGCCGCTCTCCTATGGTCCCCTGCACTGCCGTATATATACACCTATTCATATTTCCCGCAGAGAGCTGTGATTGGCCGGATGGTTCCAGCCAATCACAGCTCTCTGTGGGAAATAGGTGTATATATACGTCAGTGCAGGGGACCATAGAAGAGCAGCCACCCGCATCCATACATTATACAGGAGGATCACAGCGGGTGTCAGTAGTGATACCCGCTGTGATCTTTCCTTAACTGCAGGTACTACTAATCCCAACATGGAGCACACTCTGCTCCATGCTGGGAGCTGTAGTACCTGCATTAATAGACAGATCCCAACAGGTGTCAGAAGTTACACTCACTGCAATCTGTCTATTAATGCAGGTACTACAGCTCCAAGCATGGAGCAGAGTGTGATCCATGTTGGGAATAGTAGTATCTGCAGGTAAGAACAGATCACAGCGCGTGTCACTCCTGAGACCTGCTGCGATCGTCCTGTCTATTGCAGAGATGCAGAGCGGCTCTATACAACGCTCGCATCTCTGCTCTGTACTCTGACCGGCCACTCTCATTCATATTTCCCTCAGAGTGGTGATTGGCACCCGGGGCGATATGTCTATTAGTACAGGTACTACTTCTCCCAACATGGAGAGTAGTAGTAGTCCATGCTGGGAGTAGTAGTACTACCTAAAAAATAGAGAAAAAAGTGAAACACACACTTTATTAAAAATGTATTAAAATTTTGTTATAAAATATATAAATTTCGTTAAATAATTTTTTTTCCATCACTACTGTATCCTTTTTTTATTTTTTGGTACCCAACAAATTTTGGGCACCAAAAAAAAACTGCCATGGTGCAATTTCGACACAAATGAAAAAACGACTGAAAAAACGCCAGACGCAGGAAATTGCACTTTCAGGCGTTTTTCCTTGTGTTTTTTCAAACCAAAAAATGCAGGACAAAAGACCAAGTAGAAACTTAGCCTAAGGGTAAGACGGTGTTTTCAAACCAGGGAGCCTCCATCTGTTTCAAAACAACAACTCCCAGCATGCCTAAACAACCAATGGACCTCTAGTCTCTATATATGAAAAATAGGTACAACTTTATTGAAAAATCATGTCACGAGGATGTGAAACGCTATACGTGAGTATGGCTTTTTTTTCTTACAAAAATGTTGCCAATTTTCAGCCTAAGGCTATGTTCACACTGAAGAGTTTCAGAGCCAAATTCTGTGAAAATATTTCCTTCCTTGATTTCAAGGGAATTCTGCTGCCCTGTGCACATAGCGGAATCTCCGGGCAAAAACTTCTCAAATTTGGCGTCCACAGAAACAATGGACATGTTCATTGTTTCTGCGGATTTCTCTCAGAAATGCATTGTCGTCTATAATGATGGCGCATTTTCAAGCAGTCATAGCGCCAGCGGAACATGTAAATCTGTTTTATGGCGGACATGCTGCACATTTTACACAGTGTGAACATAGCCAGAGTCTATGAATTTTTCTAGGTGGAGATCACAAGGGGGGCAGGCACAGACGGTCCCCCTTTCGGCGGTGGAATTCCAGCGGCAGAAAGCTCTGCTGCCAAAATTCTGTAGTGTGCTCCGCTGCCCTGTAATTTTTCAAAGCGTAATTCCACACGAAAATTCCATAGTGTGCATGGGCTGCTATCACACACAACTGTTTTTGGGGGAAAACTGCCACTGCCAGAAGTGTATTCAAAAGGAATAGAGTATATAAAGGAAGGACTTAGGCTATGTTCTCATTTCAGAATTTCTGTGTGGAATCCGCATTGGAATTCCACACAGAGATTCCATAGCAGCAGAGTCTCATTGTATTCAAGGGATTCTTCTGCACTGTGCACACGGCGGAAACATCTGGCAAGGAAAATCCGATACCAGTGTCTATTCATGTCAGACATGTCTGGACATGTCTATTCTTTCTGCGGACTCCTCACAGAAATGCATTGCTGTCTATGGAGTCCTAGTGCCAGCATGTTATGCGGGTGCCCACAGTTTGCAGAATGTCTGCACTTGGATTTTCTGTGTGGACATTCTGGGATGTGAACATAGCCTTATACATCTCCTTCCCAAAAACTGCCATGGTAGTTTTCCAGAAAACTAACGTTGTGGCAGCAGCTTAAATCTCACATTAAATTATATATACATAGGACAAACCGATAAATATATTGGTAACTTTTTCATTAAATGTATTTTCTAAAGTATCATGACCTATAGTTGAGGATACAGCAGGTATAAACACCTTCTTAGAAAGGGTGTGGCTCTTTTTGGTATGTCAGATTTGTCAGTTTACCATATCAAACACTCCTACTGATCAAAGATAAATACATTTTACATTTCTTCAAATATATCAAATTCCAGTATTGTCCATTTGTGAGTCATTCTATCAAGTTCATATCAAAAGCTGTAGTAGTGTAATATGGGCAATCACCTGAGGGTCCCAGGGATCTATAGCCACCTATACCATTATCTTAAAGGGGTACTCCACTGCCCCAGCGTTCGGATTTTTTTGTTCTGAACGCTTGGAACGGGCGTCGGGGGGTTGTGGCAGCGGACGTCTGTCACTCCCTTCATGATGTCACGCCCCTCAATGCAAGTCTATGGGAGGGGGCGTGGCAACCCCTGAACCTTAGTCCAGAACTCTGATAAAAGGGGGCAGGACCAGAAGATATGAAACAAGGTGCCCAGTCCCACCCCACACCGCCAGCACTGAGGGGAGATATCTGGGTTCAGCCTATTCAACAATTCAGGAGTGTGATACCAGCCCATAATTATTTTATACTGGGTTTCTTTATAAGCCGTACATATTGATGCCTTAGAGGCCCTCTCCCAGATAGCCCGCCACTGAGGAAGGGTGATGGTAGTGTGGAGAGCAGCCTCCCAATGACCCATGTATCGGTGAGAGGGAGGGGTCCCCTCAGGGGGGTGGAGAAGCAAGTAAATATCAGAGAGGAGTCTCCTCACCTGAGGCCCACCTCAGCACAGTCTTTCAAATCCAGTAGGCAGAGAAACTACCATAGAGCAGGTCGAGGATGACATATAATGCCGCAACTGTAGGTAGTGAAAGCGCTCAGAGGAGGGGCGGTCCCAACGAGTCACTAATTGGTCAAAGGGCAGAAGAGAGCGGGAGAGAGGGTCTACTACATCTGCCCATCAGAAAAGGCCCCTAGATCCCCATTCCCGCACCATAGTAAAAGACATTCCAGAAGGAAAATCAGGATGATAAAGGAATGAACGCAGGGGGAGGAGGGGGAAAACAGTTAAAATTTCAGAGAACAGTAACCCCAAACGTACTTAGAGAAAGTCATGGGACCCAGCAGAGGGGCGAGAGAGACAGTGAATGCAGGAAGAGACCAGAGGAGAGTGTTAGGGTGTATGGGGGCTAGCCAAAGCTTTTCCAGCTCCATCCAGCGGCTGTATGCATGATAAGAACACCACGCTGCAAGATGGCGCAAGTGGGCAGCAAGTGGGTTTCCCCTAATCATGGCAGCCAAAGGTTCTATGCACAGGGCAAAAACCAGAGGAGACAGTGGATACCCCTGCTGGGTGCCATTGGACAAGGGGAAAGTCCGAGAAGGAGCATGAGGAAGCTTGAGGGAGGCAGTGGGAGAGGAGTAGAGTCCCCACAGCGCAGTCAAAAAACTACCCGTTATTCCAAATTTCTGGAGGGTGGCAAAAAGAAATGGCCACCCCAGTCTATCAAATGCCTTTTTGGCATCGAGGCTAAGGAGCAGTGCCTGCTCTGATCTCCGATTGACCAAGTCCACAAGATCTATTACCCTCCTGGTGTTGTCACCGCCTTGACGGCAGGGAATGAGCCCAACCTGATCCTTATGGATAAAGGAAGGGAGAAAGGCACAGAGTCTGACCGCCAACTTCTTAGAAAACAGTTTTAAGTCCGAGTTAAGAAGGGCAATAGGTCGGTAACTAGAGCAATCTTGCGGATCTTTGCCAGGCTTAGGTATCAAGGTAATCAAGGAGTGTAAAAAGGACTGCGGGATTGCCTGCCCCCCCCCCCCAATGAAAGAATTGAAAAGGGGAACAAGGTTTGGTACAAGGACAGAGGAAAAGGTCTTGTGGTATAAATACGTGTAGCCGTCAGAGCCAGGGGAATGACCAGCAGGCAGGGATTTGAGGACCTCCGAGAGTTCCTCCTCTGTGATAGGCGCATTGAGAACCTCCGATCAGCTCCCGACAGAGTTCGCAGGCCACATCTGGAAAGATAAGCGTCAAGCACTGCCGCTCATTCAACCAGATTGGACGGAAGCTGAGAAGGGAGCGAGTAAAGCCTAGTATAATAGTCAACAAAGAGACGGAAGATGTCAGCAGGGTGGTAACGAAAAGTACCAGAGGAGTCCTTCAAAGCAGCGGGGGACTGAGCAACCGCGCGGTTACGCAGGCGTCTGGCCAACATAGTATTGGCCTTATTGCCCTTTTCATAAAAACATTGCTTAGCAAACAACAATTGCCACTCAACCTTGTGCAAGGCCAGATCGCCCACTGTGCCCAAGCGGCCACCAGGCGCCGTAGTAAGGGAAGAGAAGGGGTAGAGAGCAAGAGTGCTTCAAGGCGAGAAATTTCCGCGTGGAGTTCCCGAGAGCGAGTCAGAGTGTACTACAGATTTGTGAGCCTCCCAGAGGACCGCTTGAGATGTGACTGCTACCTCATTAGTGGCAAAGTACTCAGTCAGACACTTCTGTATCGACTCCCGGGAAGGCAGTGATTTAAGGAGAGAATCATTCAATCGCCAATGGCGAGTCCGAAGAGAAGAGGGGGAGGAAGAAAAGGAGAGGAGAATGGGGCAGTGATCAGACCAGTAGATGGGTTCAATAGAGGAGGCAGAGAGCATACGGACCATAGGGAGGTTACCAAAGAAATAGTCTATGCGTGTATGCATCTTATGAAGGTGAGAGTAAAAGCTAAAGCAGTGCTCCATTGGGTGATTGATCCGCCATAGATCATATAATGAGGAGGCACGTATGACCCGTTGGAAAATGGATGCCAAGCACAATTGGGCAGGGATAGGGGAAGTAGCTGAGAGAGAATGGTGTTGAAGTGAGAAGTGTTGGGGGCATAGATATTACAGAGTAAAAGCGGGATCTCACTCAGCACCCCCTCTATTACCACATAAGGCCCCTGAGGGTCCAGCAATGAGGAAGAGACTTGTAAGGGGCAGGACCTAGAAACTAAGATAGCCACCCCTGCCGTTTTCCTGTCAGAGACAGCAGAGTACGCTTGCGGAAAGAGATGTGTAAGGAATTGAAAGGAACCAGAATGGTCAAAGTGTGTCTCCTGAAGGAAAACTCAGCTCGCAGGACAACCAGCTCCCTTTGTAACAAACGCCTCTTAGAGGGGGAGTTCAATCCTTTAACGTTCAAGGAGACAGACTTAACCATGGTGGGTAGTAAGGGAACAAGAAAACCTATGAGGAAACATACTCACAGAATAGTCCAGGGGGGTCCCGATGAAGCAGGAAATCTGCAGCCACGGAGCCCGGGTCTTGGAGAGGAGAGGCAAGGAAAAGCAACCTAGAACTAGAAAAGAAAAAGAAGCGAGAGGGAACAAGGGGGAATAAGAGGACGGACAGACAGACAACAGGCAGACAAGACAACAGAAAACAAACAAAAAACAATACCAAACAAATGAGAGAACCGTTTACCAAGGAGCCGATGCGGATTGCTGCGGCCTTGAGTGGGGAGATGGAAGGACACTAACAAAGAACAACCCCCAAAAAGGAAGGTATCCAACTCCGAGGCCACAGCAAAAGACTACAGGTGATACAAGAAGAAGGAAACCATTGGTGACCAAAAATGCAACATCAGATTAATAAGAAAAATATGCAAAAACAAAATGTGAACAGCAAGGGGAGGCAGTCCCACATAAAGTAGAACACCTCCAATCGAAGAACATCTGGGAGACGGTGGGGAGGCCCAGTCACCACCTCAAGGGGGAGCCAGAGGAGGTGCCCCGGGACAGGAGAGGACGATTTCCTCTGGGAGCCAGACCGGTGGGTCCGGACAGGCTGCCAGATGGGTGGTAGAGGAGGAAGTGGTGGGGACAAGTTCCAATCTACCAGCTGCGGCACAGGCAGCTCCACGGCAGAGCAGAAGGGTAGGAGGTCAGATTAGGAATGTAGAACAGAGGAGCGTCCATCTCTTCGGGCATGCAGGGCAAACGGAAAGTTCCGACGGTAGGGTACATTGTGGGAATGGAGGACCCCCAGAAGGGGTTGAAGCATCCGTATTTTCCTGATAGCCAACCAAGATAAGTCCTGGAAAAGTTGGTTAGGGGCCCCATGAAAATCAAAGTTCCGCAGGGATCTGGCTTTGTCCATGATAGCCTCCTTGACTTGAAAATCATGAACACAGCAGATGACATCCCGCGGGGTCCTGACGTTAGATTTGGGGCGGAGTGCCCTGTGCGCTCTGTCCAGCTTATTCTTGTGAGAGGCAGGTTCCCCAAGGATAATGTTGAAGATGACTTCCAAAGTGAGAAAGAGATCCTCATCACGGGTAGCCTCCGGCAATCCTCGCACCCTGATCCTTGATATTGTTGTGCCTACCCCTATTGTTTAAGTCCTCAACATGAGCATGGAGATCACAGAGAAAGTCATTTTGAGAGGCAATCGTAGATTGGAGCTGGGCAACATATGGTAGCATCGTGTGCCCCTTCCAGACCTTCCACACGGTCAGAAACATGTTGGAGATCCTGGCGCATGGAAGCTATTTCAGCCCGACAAGTATCCTTAACCTCAGCTATAAGGGCCCGGAATTTGGGAAAGCAATAGGCTCAGGTCTGGCATAGCTGAGGAAGAAAGGGAAAGGCCGGAGCAAGGAACATCAGAATCCAAAAGGGTATCCCAGGTTGGTCAGGCCTCAGCCGGTGGAGCAGGTCTAGGCTGGGCATGAGGTGTCCCCTGAGGAGGCAGGTGAGGGACCCCTGAGGACATCATGGCGCTCTGCCGTAGCCTCTGTGGTTTAGGAGAACAGGTGTAAGACTAGCAGGCAGCCAGGGGATTCAGCTGAGCAGGGCGAGGGGACCCAATTGAGGTTCATGCAGATCTAGCCCAGGGAGGCTGTATGGTTGAGCAAAGCCCTGAACCTCCGTCCGTAGAACCAGAGGAGGGGGAGGCTGAGCAGAGGGGGATCAGCTGCCGGCAGCAGGGAGCGTGCTGGGGGGGAGGCAAACCCCTCACCAGAGAGGCCCAAGATGGCGTCTCCAGGCCTTGAGGAGAGGGGGGCCTCAGTGTGAAGGGGTAGCTGTGTAAGGTTGCAGGGGTCCACAGAGGGCGCCAAGGGGCTGAAGGAGTCACTCACCGCTGGGTCCCGGAATGGAGAGGTAGGAGGAGGAAGCTCCACCTGGGAAGAAGCAGCTGGTGGAGGCCCCAGGGGCTGCGCCGCGGCTTGCGGCAGGGCCGGCCGGGCCGGATCCCCAGGGACAGCAGAGGTATTGGAGGCAGGTAGCAGCAGAGGTGAGGGGGTCCCCAGCATCTCCACTGGCAGTAGGGAGGAGGCAGGAGGAGCGTTGTGTAGCAGCAACACCCAGCCGCTGGAGCATGAGTGCATGCCCTGCAAAGGGCCCTTCAATGGCGTAGGAAGAGGAAGAAGCCGGAGGTGGCTGTATGTAGTGAAGGATGCCTCCGGGAGCTGCGGGGATCAACCGGGTAGGTGCCTGGGAAGCTTTGGCCCACCGGGAGGTCCTCCCCATGAAGGAGCAGGGTCACCAAGCGGGTGTGCAGCAGGTTATGTGGCCACTGGAGCGGGAGCCTCTTCAATGTGCGGCCATTCTTGTGCGCGCCAAGCCACGCCCCCTCAGGTTGATCGTTCTTACTGGAGTTCTTACATCATAACAATTTTGCATTCCCCAGATATATCACATCAGCCCAACAAAGTTTCCTTGCACACATCAGACCATGCCACATTAAGATACCATCTGGCTAAAGTATGCAGATGACATAACACTAACTAGTATTACTGTTTGTTCAGGCAGGACAAAACCTCTTATCGCTTTGAAACTTTTTGTTTTGCTAAGTTGTCTTAGGACAATAATTTTGTTCTAAATGTGGAAAAAACTTAGGGGGTAATTTATTGCGGTTGTATTCAAGTTTGTGGCATACAAATAACTTTTTTTTGCAAGCCACGGTTAATGCAAAACTTTGCCACATTTGATGCAACCTACATTAATTTTCCAGAAAGTAAACATGGCTCAGTGAGGGGTGGCACAGCCTCCCACTGCCTGTTGGATTTAACATATCATACACCAGAAAGGTATGCCAAAGTCTTTTGCACAGTGTGATAGAAAACTTGTGCCTTTTAATACATCTGGCGCAGCTTACGCCACCAGACTAAACACTGGTGACTGAAATGCCAGTCTTAATAAATTCCACCCCTTGGTTATGTCTAAACATAAATTTTTGGATTGTAGTTAAACCTGTGTAATAGCCATGACGAACCTCTTATCCCCTATGCAAGGGATAGGGGATAAGATGTCTAATCGCAAGGGTCCTGCCGCTGGGGACCCCCGCTCCCTGCTGCACCCGGCGTTCGTTTAGAGCGTTGTGTGCAGCGCCAGAGGCTCATGCCCGCTTGGGATGTCACAGCCACACCCCCTCAATGTAAGTCTATAGGAGGGGGTGTGATGGCCATCACGCCCCCTCTCATAGACTTGCATTGAGGGGGCGTGGTCATGAGATCATGAGCCTCCACCCCGCATCGCCAGTCATCCAGCACGGAGTGAAGTTCAGACATGGTGCCCCAGACAACTTATCGCGATCAGACAACTTATTCCCTATCCTTAGGATAGGGGATAAAATGTCTAGGGGCGGAGTACCAATTTAAAGCCTAATAAAAGTGGTAGTGAAGCGTCTATGCCTGCTACTTTGGTAGTTTTGTCTAGACATATTCTAGGGAAGCATCTGGTGTGGAGGTGGGCCACATTACCTATTCTATGGAGCTATTGATATTATTACTATCTTGGTAGTTACGCTCTTGGTCCAGACATATACTATAGAGGTTTGTAAGTCAACCCTTGGTTATGTGGGGATGGAGATAAACCCCACAGCATATGATATTTCTATTTTCTTGGTCGCTCTTGGCCAGTATTATGCCCTGGCTACCAGTTATTTTCAGATTAACATTCTAGCGTGACAACCTTGTGTTAAAACATATCCCGTTACTGCTCAACATACAGAGCAATGAACAGTTTCACAAGAAACATATAACGGACAGATGGCTAGGTACAATCTCTAGAGGAAGAAATAAGCAAACAGATAGCAGGGTTCAATGTCCGTCAACAGATAAATAAAGGATTGATATTGATTGGGTTAATTGCCTCGCAACTCGCAGAAATGACTAGGTCATTGAACTGATGTCTGTATTAACACACCTAATATTACTTCCATATCCCTGTCCTTCCATGTCATTAGAACTAAAGTGGCCCTTTACTGTGACTTGCAAGGCAACAATTAAAAGTGAGGCTCCATCTTTCAGTAACATTGGCTGTACAATGACAAATATAAAATATAGCTGCATTACTTTTTATTTATGTAAAGGCTGTATTCACACACAGTATTGTGCTCTGTATTTTGGTTAGTATTTTCAGCCAAAACCAGAGGTGGGTCTAAAACACAGAAAAAGTGCAAATGTTTTATTGTAGTTTTCTCTGTATCGGTTTCACTCCTGGTTTGGGCTACAAATACTGAACATAATACCATAAATCCAGCCTAAGGCAATGTTCGCTCATTTATTTCTGTGCAGAATGTTTGCCTGGAAAATAGGGGTGGACATTTTGCACGTTGTAAAGATCTGGCAGCTGCGGAATTCGCAGAAAAAATAACAATCTTTCTGTGGATGCCGGAATCGGGATTTCCGCAGCAGAAACATCTGCCGTGCAAATTCCACTGTGTGCCCAGTGCATCAGAATCCCATTAAAATCACACCCTATGGTCTGGGAGAGGTACAGCTGCAGGGGCTTCATTAGGGTAAAGAACAATGCCTGCTGCGTACACAGGATGTTAGATCCCAGGAAATCTTTTTGCCAAATTTTGGAGTTTTTCACAAATTTATAGCTGAAGGTATTGACCAAAATTGTTCACTTGCATGAAGTACAATGGGGGAGATGTATCAATCTTTTTTTAACTGTTAGTCTATTTTTTTTTTTTTTTGCGTATTTTTGGGATTTGTGTATTTTTTTTTACTTACAATATAAGGGATTTCTGAAGACTTGCCTTTGTTGGTCACTTTACATGCAGTGTTCATTAATTTATTATTTGTGTTTTTTTTTTTTAAATCCGCACAATTACAACGCAATGATTGAAAATAACATAGACCACCCTCAATGCTGCTCTAGAAACCTGCTTAATGAAGCGAAAAATCGTGTTCATTTTGTTAGTTTTGGTGGCCTTGTGCATTATTTATCACACATATGATAAATTATGCGTGTGTCCACCAAAAAACAAGCAACAAAAGTGACTTGAAATATTACATACAAATCTTCCCCATTGTGTCACAAAAAAAACAACCTCCGAATCACTTGGGTAAGTTAAAGCATCCCAAAGTTATTGGCATGTAATGAGAAACTGACAGCTTGTTCACCCACACCCATACTAAACCCTATATACTGGGTTAAAGGGCAGGTAAACAGCTTTATAAAGAGTGGTTACTCACATTTATTTTGGAAGTACTTGCTGAGTTAAAGGGGTACTCCGGGGAAAACCTTTTTTCTTTTAAATCAACTGGTGCCAGAAAGTTAAACACATTTGTAAATGACTTCTATTAAAAAAATCTTAATCCTTCCAGTACTTATTAGCTGCTGAATGCTACAGAGGAAATTCCTTTCTTTTGGAACACTGATGACATCACGACCACAGTGCTCTCTGCTGACATCTCTGTCCATTTTATCAACCGTGCAGAGCAGATGTATGCTAAGAGCAGCATGGTGGCTCAGTGGTTAGCACTGCTGCCTTGCAGTGCTGGGGCCTTGGGTTCAAATCCCACTAAGGACAACAATAAATAAAGAGTTATTGTTGTTATTATTATTATAATAACGTCAGAAAAGAGCACTGTGCTCGTGATGTCATCAGAGAGCATTACAAAAAGAAAAGAATTTCCTCTGTAGTATTCAGCAGCTAATAAGTACAGGAAGGATTAAGATTTTTTAATAGAAGTAATTCACAAATCTGTTTAACTTTCTGGCACCAGTTGATTTAAAAGAAAAAAGGTTTTCACCGGAGTACCCCTTTAAGTCAGTTTATATCTATGTGTGGTGGCCCAGTACAGGAGTTGCACTCCTGTACCCTTTCTGTCCTGTGTGGCGGACTCTATTTCAGAGCCCCCTGAGTCCACCTTCATGATATGTGCCCTAAAAGTGACCTATGTTATTTATTCATTTGTCTTTATAATGTTCATATGCCTGTTGTTACCAAGTCCTGTGTAAGCAGGGAAGGTGTCAGTGACCAGGTGACTTGTGTGGTGACCTATAGGACCCCTCCAAATTGCTCCCTTATAAACCAAGGGAGGAGCTAATCAGTTCAGTCTAGACTTTGCTGAGTACAGTACAGTCAAGACCTGAGAGTGTCTGGTGTCCTGAAGAGACCCAAGGCCTAACCATGCAGCCACGCTTCAATCACCAAGTGCCCCTTCAGGTGAACGTCAAAGCCTGGTAAGCAATCACAGGGGTGAAGTCTAGTCAGTCATAGTCAAGTCAGTCAATTCTACTAAAGTCGGCGTGGGTCTGCATGATTGAGTCTAAGTCCACTACAAGTCACTGTGAGCTCGAAAGTCTCCTTAAGTCACTGGACATCTCCTTGGGCCTAACTGAGCTGTAAAAACTATTCCATTTGTCTGCCTCAGTAAAGCTGCCATTGTTCTGTAACTTTGCATCGGAGTGATTATTTGCCCCGTGCCTAGCCCAGGAACCAGCGGCCATACCTCGGGTGGTGTAGAGGATAAACCACGCCCTGGCGTCATGAACACAAGGGGTTAATGCCATCTGCCCCTAGGGTAATAACATCTGCCCTCCATCGCACCCTCACCACATATGTTCCTATAGTGCAACTCCCCTGTTCCATCAATTTTTCCTGTCTGGCCCACTCCCTTGGTGAATATGTAAGCTTCTTCACTCTAACATCACTAGAACATGAGAGCCTGCCAGGGGTGAGCAGTGCACTCATCCCTGGCAGACATTTGCATATTCATTATGGGGGGCTGGCTTGACTGGGGGAATATTGAGGAGGCAGGGAAGCTCAGTGAGCCGGCTCCCCACCTCCATTGCACAGAGATGCTTAATAGGAACAAAACGTATGTAAACTGATATAACTCAGCAAGTACCGATAAATGTATGTAAGCCCTCTTTTTAAATCTGTTCACCTGCACTATAACCCAGTACATTGGGTTTAATGCGGGTGAACAAGCAGTCAGTTTCTCTTTTAAGTGAGACAAATTTAAAAAATGGGCCTTGCTCTTCAAAGGAGAATTCCAGTGCAATGTTTTTTTTATCCCTTATGCCCTGGCTGCCAGAATTAAAATAATAAACACTAACTTACTTTTCGCCGCTCCCCGGGTGCCGTCAATATCATCATCCTGTCCTTCGGTCCCGGTCCTCTTCTGGGTTTTGGTGCCCAACATGTAATACTGTGACTCAGCTAAATGCTGGCCGCTGTGATGTCCCACCCCAGCTGGTAGTATGCTGAGCTGTAGTGTCCTGTAACGGCCCAGGCAACAGGAAGGAGGCCAAACCCGAACCCATTATATGACACTGCCTATCACCAGCCGAGGGGGAACATCAAGGGGTTAAAATCTGCAGTGCAGGTCATTATTTAAAGACTTTGGGCATCAAATTCACTTTGCTAGTACTGTAAATATTAAACAGGAGAAAAAAAAATGTGCTGCCTATTGCTGAAAAGCACACACAGTTTTGCCAAGTAAAACAATATGGCTGGCATTTATCCAAGATATTTATTTACTGAATTCCAGAGAATACAATATTGATTAAATGAGAGCTGATTGTTCCCAATGGACACATAGGGGGAGCCACAGCAAAGTAGACATTAAAACAGGCTCTGATGTTATTCACTCATATCGCCTGCGCGGACCTGACCGTAGTCAGCTAGTGGGTCATTTTCTAAGCTTATCCGACTTTTGACTCAGCAGACTGTGATTTTAAATTAAGTCCAAGTCAAAAGTCTGAAATGCTCCGAAGTTACAGTCTCTGTTTTCCAGTCTTTTTCATGTGGCTCACAAAGGCATGACCATTTCCAGATACAGTACCTTACCTTACATAAATTTCACCTCCACCTCCTTGAACTTTTCTAAACTTTGTCATGGTATAAGCATAGATTCAATGTATTTCATTGCAAATTTATGTAATGGACCATCACAAAATAGTCCATTATCTGGAAGTGGGGGGAAATCTTACACAGAATTCAAAATTATTTACAAATAGAAATCTAAAGGCGTTGATTGCATATGTATTCCCCTCTTTACTGTGAACCCCTAATAAAGATGACATTTACTGTCATATAATAAGTAAATGTGGTTCACCTGTCTGTAACTTAGTGCAAATACACCTGTTGCTTAAGACTTTGTTAGAGAGCATCACTGAACAAACAGCAGCATGAAGACCAAGGAGCTCCCCAAACCGGTCATGGATAAAGTTGTGGAGAAGAAAAAAATATATCTCACAAGTTTTGAATATCTCATTGAGCATCGTAAAATCCATCAGAAAATTAAAAGAATATGGCACAACTGCTAACCTGCCAAGACAAGGCCATGCACCCGTGCTGACAAGCCAGGAAGATTAATTTAATCAGAGAAGCAACCAAAAAGCCCATAGTAACTCTGGAGGGGCTGCAAAGATCAATAGCTGAGGAGGGCTAATCTGTCCACAGGACAACTATTAGCTGTGTACTCCACAAATCTGGCCTTAAAGGGAACCAATCATTAGATTTTACCTTATATAATGCTTGGCAAAGCGTTATATAGGTTAAAATCTTTATCCACATCATCCCCGGGGGACGCTCCTGCCCCTAGGGATGGTGAAGATATAAAGTTATAAACTAGTCCCCTCCGGCCCCACAAGTAGTCCCCTGGGCGGAGAGCTCCTCTTAACAGGTCCCATTCTTCGTCCGACAGCGACGCCCCCTCGGCTTGATTGATGGGCAGCATCATCGCTCAGCTCACTGAAAAGACAGAGCACAGCGATGACGTGGCCTGTCAATCAAGCAAAGGGGGCGACGCTGCCGGCCGAAGAACGGGACCTGGTAAGAGGAGCTCTCCGCCCAGGGGACTACTTGCGGGGACTAGTTTATAACTTATCTTCACCATCCTTGGGGGCAGGAGTATCCCGCGGGGATGGTGAGGATAAATATTTTACCCTATATAACACTTTGCAAAGTGTTATATAGGGTAAAATCTGATTATTGGTTCCCTTTTAATGGAAAAGTGGCAAGAAGAAGCCTGTTGTTGAAAGTGAGCCACTTCAAAGCCATGTGGGTAACACAGCAAATGTGGGAGGTGCTATGGTCAGATGAGACCAACATTTTACTTTGGGACCTCAGTCCAAAACGCTATATGTGGTCGAAATCCAACAATGCCCATCACCCTGAGCACACCATCCTCCTCTTCAGCAGGTACAGGAAAACTGGTCAGAATTGATGGAAAGACTGATGGAGCTAAGTACAGGGCATTCCGTAAAGAAAATCCGATGTAGTCTGCAAAAGACTTGAGACTCTGGCTAAGGTCAATGAGCCTTAAAGCGTACCTGTCAGATCCCACAAAAAAAAAAATAAATGATATGCTACTCGGTAGCTAATCCTGACCATGTACATCTAATTTTTATACCTCTGTTGCCTATATTTATTATTAAAAAAAAATACCTCTTTTCATTAGCTCACAGTGTTAGAAATCCTCTCAGGGGAAGGGGGTGTGTCCCTCCTTGTGGTGGTGGGAGGTGATTGGTGTGTCTGCTCATGCAGCCTTTTCCATAAATCATCTCTTGTCCATGACTCATGCTGCTGCTGGACTGGTTAGTGTAGGTATGGGGACCCCTAGTGGTGGAATTTTCAGGGAATGTTTTCTTTATTAAATATTAAAAAACATTTAAGCAACCATATTACAAAAGGTCTTTAACCCGTTAAGGACAAAAGGCGTACAGGTACGCCCTGACGTCTTGGTACTTAAGGACACAGGGCATACCTGTACGCCCGTGGGAATTTCTGTTCCTGCCGCACGGGGACCGGATCGGGATGGCTGCTGAAATCACTCAGCAGGCACCCTGTGCAAACCCCTTGGGTGGTCCTGAGACCCCCCCATGTCGGCGATCGCTGCCAATTTGCGGTGATTCCGGGTCAATCGGGTTCCTGGTGACCCAGTAAAAAGGGTGATAGGTGCCGTCTGACATGGCACCTATCACCCTTTAGCAGCAGGAGTGAGGTGGTACTGGTGCCACCTCATGGTCGATCGTCCTGATTCAGGACGCCTGCTGTGGGGGTGTATCTAAGGGCACCCACTCGCCCCTACACCGGAGGGTGAGAGTGGGTGCCGGAAGTATATACCTGAAGTGGGGGCCTCCCATCCCCGGCAGCGGGATCGGGGGCCCCGGAGCAGAGACAGCGGCGGCAGGCAGGAGGGGTTGTAGTTATGCAAAAGCTGGAGACACATTTTTTCCATGAAAAAGTATGCCTTAAGCAATTGCATAACTACAACTCCCAGCATGCACAAACTACCAAAGGGCATGCTGGGAGTGTTAGTAGTATGCCTCTAGCTGTTGCATAACTACAAGTCCCAGCATGCCCTTTGGCTGTCTTTGCATGCTGGGAGTTGTAGCTTTTGCAACAGCTGAAGGCACACTGGTTGCAAAATACAGAGTTTGTTCCCTAACTCAGTGTTTCGCAACCAGTGTGCCTCCAGTTGTTGCATAACTACAACTCCCAGCATGCACTGACAGACCGTACATGCTGGTAGTTGTAACAAACTCTGTGTCTTGCAACCAGTGTGCCTCCCGCTTTTGCATAACTACAACCCCCAGCATGCATGGGCAGCCAAAGGGCATGCTGGGAGTGTTAGTAGTATGCCTCTCGCTGTTGAATAACTACAAGTCCCAGCACACCCTTTGGCTGTCCGTGCATGCTGGGGGTTGTAGCTTTTGCAACAGCTGAAAACACACTGGTTGCAAAACACAGTTTGTTTCCTAACTCAGTTATTCGCAACCAGTGTGCCTCCAGCTGTTGCATAACTACAACCCCCAGCATGCACAGA
This sequence comes from Hyla sarda, assembly GCF_029499605.1. Taxonomy (NCBI): domain Eukaryota; kingdom Metazoa; phylum Chordata; class Amphibia; order Anura; family Hylidae; genus Hyla; species Hyla sarda. The sequence continues at coordinate 353,172,261 of NC_079191.1, forward strand.
CAGCCAAAGAGCATGCTGGGAGTTGTAGTCTTGCAACAGCTGGAAGTTCCCCCCCATGTGAATGTACAGGGTACATTCACACGGGCGGGGGTTTACAGTGAGTGTCTCGCTGCAGCTCAAACTCCCAGCGGGAAACTCGCTGTAAACCCCCGCCCGTGTGAATGTACTCTCAAAACACTACACTAAACCTACACAAAATAAAAATTAAAACACTACATATACACATACCCCTACACAGTTACCCCCCACCCCCCAATAAAAATGAAAAATGTCTGGTACGGCAGTGTTAACAAAACGGAGCCTCCAGCCGGACAGCCATTGACTGTCCAGGCATGCTGGGAGTTTTGCAACAGTTGGAGGCACCCTGTTTGGTAAACACTGCTGTAGGGTAATTTTGGTATTGGAGTCAAGTGTAATTCTAGCATCCAGGTCCGTCCCTATGCAAATCCCTAATTTAGGCCTCAAATGCGCATGGCGCTCTCTCACTTCGGAGCCCTGTCGTATTTCAACAGTTTAGGGCCACATATGGGGTATTTCCGTATTCGGGAGAAATTGCCTAACAAATTTTGGGGGGCTTTTTCTCCTTTCACCACTTATAAAAAGGTAAAGTTGGGGTCTACTCCAGCATGTTATTGTAATTTTTTTTTTTTTTTACACTAACATGCTGGTGTTGCCCCATACTTTTCATTTTCACAAGAGGTAAAAGGAAAAAAAGACTCCCAAAATTTGTAACTCAATTTATCCTGAGTACGGAAATACCCCATATGTGGACGTAAAATGCTCTGCGTGCGCACAACAAGGCTCAGGAGTGAGAGCGCCATGTACATTTGAGGTGATTTGCACAGGAGTGGCTGGTCGTTACAGTGGTTCTGACATAAACTCAAATTTTGGAAACTACACCCCTCACCGAACATACCAAGGGGTATAGGGAGCCTGAACATCCCACAGGTTTTTTAAAGAATTTTCATTAAATTTGGACATGAAAATGAAAAATATTTATTTTTTCACTAAAATGCTGGTGTTATCCCACATTTTTCATATTCACAAAGGGTAATCATTTGTAACACCATTTATTTTGAGTATATAAATGCCCCATGTGTGGATGTAAAGTGCTCTGCGGCGCACTACAATGCTCAGAAAAGAAGGAGCGCTTTTGGAGAGAAAATGTGTCTCGAATTGAAGGCCATGTGCGTTTACAAAGCTACCATGGTGCCAGAACAATGGACCCCCCACATGTGACCCCATTTTGGAAACTACACCCTCACGTAATGTAATAAGGGGTGCAGTGAGCATTTACACCCAACTGGTGTCTGACAGATTTTTTGAACAGTGGTCCATAAAAATGGAAAATTTTATTTTGCATTTGCACAGCCCACGGTTCCAAAGATCTGTCAAATGACAGTGGGGTGTAAATGCTCACTGCTCCCCTTATTAAATTCTGCGAGGGGTGTAGTTTCCAAAATGGGGTCACATGTGGGGCGTCACATGGTTCTGCCACCATGGCCCCCAAATTCCATTCCAAACAAATTCTCTCTTCAAAAGCCCAGTGGCGCTCCATCTTTTTAGAGCATTGTTTTTCAAAAATTTTCGGAGGCTTTTTCTCCTATCACCTCTTGTGAAAATGAAAGATTTGGGGTAAAACCAGCATTTTAGTGAAAAAAATTAAATTTTCACGTCCAACTTTAGCGGAAATGTGTCAAACACCTGTGGGCTGTTAAGGCTCTCTGTACCCCTTGTTATGTTCCTTGAGGGGTGTTGTTTCCCAAATAGTGTGCGATGTGTTTTTTTTTTTTGCTGTTCTGGGACCATAGGTGCTTCCTTAATGCGACATTCCCCCCAAAAACCATTTCAGCAAAATTTGCTTTCCAAAAGTCAAATGTAACTCCTTCTCTTCTGAGCATTGTTGTACGCCCGCAGCGCACTTGACATCCACACATGGGGTATTTCCAAAAATTTTCTAATTTTTCATCAAATTTTTCACCAAGAAATCATACAAGTATCGACGGAAATTTACCACTGACATAAAGTAGAATATGTCACGAAAAAACATTCTCGGAATCAGAATGAAAAGTAAAAGCATCCCAGGGTTATTAATGCTTAAAATGACAGTGGTCAGATTTACATAAAACACTCTGGTCTTTAAATGGGTACTCCGCCCCTAGCATCTTATGCCCTATCCAAAGGATAGGGGATAAGATGTCAGATCGTGGGGGTCCCACCACTGGGGACTCCTGGAATCTCCGCTGCAGCACCCCGTTATCATTACTGCACATCGCAAACTCACTCTATGCGTAAAGACCGGCGATACAGGGGCCGAAGCATCGTGGCGTCACGGCTCCGCCCCCTCGTGACATCACGGCCCACCCCCTTAATGCAAGTTTATGGGAGGGGGCATGATGGCTGCCACGCCCCCTCCCACAGACTTGTATTGAGGGGGCGGGCGTGACGTCACAATGCTCCGGCCCCTGTGTCGCCGGTCATTACGCGCAGAGTGAGTTTGCTCTGTGCAGTAATGATAACGGGGTTCGGCAGCGGAGATCCCGGGGGTCCCCAGCGGCAGGACCCCGTGATCGGACATCTTATCCCCTATCCTTTGGGTAGGGGATAAGATGCTAGGGGTGGAATACCCCTTTAAGGTCAAAATGGGCTGTGTCCTTAAGAGGTTCATCAATAACAACATATAAAAAGTTTTTGGATCAGACAGTGCCCATTTAACATACAGCCAGAGCTTCAATGAAATGATTTAGATCAAAGCATGTTAAAGGGGTACTCCGGTGGAAAACACATTTTTTTTTTATCAACTGGCTCCAGAAAGTTAAACAGATTTGTAAATTACTTCTATTAAAAAATATTAACCCTTCCAGTACTTATCAGCTGCTGTACTTATCAGATGCTCCACAGGAAGTTGAGTTGTTTTTTTTCTGTCTGACAACAGTGCTCTCTGCTAACACCTCTGGAATCATTAAGTTCTGACGATAATTTGTTTTCCCTTAGTCCTAACAGTGGCACAGATGGGGTCCCCCCGTGGACTGGTTAGGATCCGGTGGAAATTTTATTGACATCCTCTAAATAAATGATTTAGACCCTCCCACCCCTTACATATAGGGTGGAAAGAGCCCAACCCCCTTGTTTAATTACAATTAAAAGAAAAAAGAAAGTAAAGGGAGGGATTGTTGTGCCACTGTTAGGACTAAGGGAAAACAAATTGTTGTTAGAAATTAACGGTTCCCTTACGTCCTAACCAGTGGCACAGATGGGGATTTAGCAAGTAGATACCCCCATGGGAGGGCAGTCATGCCTGGCGGAGGATAGAACCGACCGCGCAAGTGAGGAATAGCTAGCTATTCTAGAATCCATTCTATAGTGTGACATGAAAGTGGAGTGCGAACTCCAGGAAGCTGACTTGCAGATAAGTTCCAGAGGAGTCGAGCTTCTTTCTGCAAAGGAAGTAGCTACTGCTCTAGTAGAGTGAGCTTTAACTAATTCAGGGGGGCTACAGACCCTGAGAGACATGAAACTCCCGAATGACTTCCTTGATCCAGTGACTAATAGTTTGTTTGGAAGCCCTGTGTCCCTTACGGGCACTAGAAAAAAGGATAAGAAGGTTTTCATCCTTACGGAATTTCATGGATCGATCCAGGTAGATCCTGAGACATCTCGACAGGTCAAGGGTATGAAGGCCGAGCGGAGCTAACACAGGAAGAGAAATAACCTGGTTGACATTAGTAAATGTTGGCACTTTGAGAATAAAAGTGGGGAAAGAAACTTAAGAAGAACCCTGTCTGGGAGGAACTGAATATAAGGCTCAAAGGCAGAAAAGGCCTTGAGTTCTCCGACTCATTTTGCAGAAGTGATAGCCAACAGAAAGGTAACCTTGAGTGTATGGAATCTTAAATCCACGTCCTCTAAAGGCTCAAAGGGGGGAGATGATAACCCTGAGCACGACCGATAAATCCCAAGCAGGGATGGGTCGAATGATTGTAGGTTTAATTCTAGAGGCTCTTTTCAGGAACCTTCTAATTAGGGGGTCTTGAGAAAGAGACTTATTAAAGGGGTGTTCCAGGCAAAAACTTTTTTATATTTCAACTGGCTCCGGAAAGTTAAACAGATTTGTAAATTACTTCTATTACAAAATCTTAATCCTTCCAATAGTTATTAGCTTCTGAAGTTTTCTGTCTAACTGCTCAATGATGATGTCACATCCCGGGAGCTGTGCATGATGGGGAAAATATCCCCATAGGAGCTGCACAGCTCCTGGGACGTTGTCACGATCCGGACTGGTATGCAGGTAGTGGATCCTCTGGTCAGTGAGGTGATGACGCGGGCCGTATCGGGGGACCGGTTCTAAGGAGTTACTGGTTTTCACCACAGCCCGCCGCAAGGCGGGATGGGCTTGCTGCAGTGGTAACTCCCAGGTCGTATCCCCCGATAGCGACTCGACCCCACTGACAGCTGAGATAGGCGTGGTACAGAAGGACTAGACAGAGGCGAGGTCAGACGTAGCAGAAGGTCAGGGCAGGCGGCAATGGTACGTAGTCAGGGGCAACAGCAGTAGGTCTGGATACACAGGTTATGGCACACACTAAACGCTTTCACAAGGCACTAGGCAACAAGATCCGGCAGGAACAGGAAGGGGAAGTGAGTTTATATAGTATTCACAGTAATTAGGACTGATTAGGAACAGATTGGGCCAGGCACCAATTAATGGTGCACTGGCCCTTTAAATCTGAGAGACCCGGCACGCGCGCACCCTAGAGAGCGGGACTGCGCGCCGGGGCTGAGACAGAGGACGGGGCAGGTAATCAGAGCGGGATGCGATCCGCAAGCGGACTAGTGCCGCCATGCGGATCGCATCCCCATCGGCAGCACTGTAGCAGTGCTCCCGGTCAGAGTGAGAGACCGGGGCGCTGCAGGAGACCAGACGCCGCGACGTCGGCATTACAGACGTGAGTCATCAGAAAGCAGTTAGACAGAAAACAGCAACTCAACTTAAGAAGCTAATAACTATTGGAAGGATTAAGATTTTTTGATAGAAGTAATTTACAAATCTGTTTAACTTTCTGGAGCAAGTTGATATATAAAAAAAAAAGTTTTGGCCTGGAATACCCCTTTAAGGAAAGCCGGGATAGCAGATACTTGCACTCTCAGGGTGGAAGGAGATAATCCCTTGTCCAATCCATCTTGCAGGAATTGCAGAACAGCAGGAGTGGTAGGATTCTTTGGAGATAGTTGGCATAGCCGACACCAAGATGAGAAAGTGTTCCATATTCTTCCATATGATCTAGTTGCAGCTTCATTTTTGGATTTCTCTGATGTCACAACCACAGTGCTCTCTGCTGACCTCTGCTGTCAATTTTTGTAACTACCCAGAGCTGGAGAAAATCCCCATTGCAAACATATGCTGCTCTGGACAGTTCCTAAAATGGACAGAAGAGGTCAGCAGAGAGCACTGTGGTCGTGACATCAGAGAAATCCAAAAAGAAAAGCATTTCCTCTGTAGTATACAGCCCATAAAATGTATTGGAAGAATTACCCACCCCCTCCTCGGATAGTAGCGCCCACAGAGGAGGAAGTCGGCTGAGGAGAGAGATACTCGCGGCACATAAGGAGAAAGATAAAAACACAGGCAGCAGCTGCTGCAAGGTAACCGAAGGAACCCCCAGAGTAGGAGAAAAATAGAGAGGCCAAAAACAAGCCCCAGAGGAGTCAAAATGGATATCGTGAAAGGAAAAAACGGGGGGTCCTGCTAGAGAAATAATGCAGGACCCGTCCACCAGTCATAACCTCTGTCCGGGAGGACAGAAAAAAACACAAGGGGGTTGGGCTCTTTCCCCCCTATATGTAAGGGGGTGGGAGGGTCTAAATCATTTACTTAGAGGATGTCAATAAAATTTCCACCGGTCCTAACCAGTCCACAGGGGGCAGAATACCCCATCTGTGCCACTGGTTAGAACATAAGGGAACTGTACAGAGCAGATTAGGTTTGCTATGAGGATTTGCTCCTACACTGGACAGTTCCTGACATGGACAGAGGTGTCAGCAATAGCACTGTGGTCAGACAGAAAAGAACAACTCAACTTCCTCTGTATTATACAGCAGCTGATACGTACCAGAAGGGTTAAGATTTTTAATAGAAGTAATTTACAAATCTGTTTAACTTTCAGGAGCCAGTTGATATGAAATTTTTTTTTTCCACCGGAGTACCCCTTCAAACGTTTATACATGTCCTTGTGCTGTTAACTGTATATGGCCCAGGCTCCCGACTCGGGAGCCCGCGCCATACCGGCCGGCCCTTAGCTGATTCTTGTAGCTGAGGGCTTCCATTAATAGTTGACATGCAGCGATTGCCGCAGCTGGCTATTAACCTGTCACGATGCCGCTGGCAGGAGGTGGATCCTCTGTGCCAGAGAGGGATTGGCGTGGACCGTGCTAGTGGACCGGTTCTAAGTCACTACTGGTGTTCACCAGAGCCCGCCGCAAAGCGGGATGGTCTTGCTGCGGCGGTAGTGACCAGGTCGTATCCACTAGCAACGGCTCAACCTCTCTGACTGCTGAAGATAGGCGCGGTACAAGGGAGTAGACAGAAGCAAGGTCGGACGTGGCAGAAGGTCGGGGCAGGCAGCAAGGATCGTAGTCAATAAGGTAATAGCAGGAGGTCAAGTACACAGTATGGACAAACACAGTAACGCTTTCACTAGGCTCTAAGGCAACAAGATCCGGCAGGGGAGTGCAGGGGCAGAGATGAGATATAGTCTGGGAGCAGGTGGAAGCCAATTAAGCTAATTGGGCCAGGCACCAATCATTGGTGCACTGGCCCTTTAAGTCTCAGGGAGCTGGCGCGCGCGCGCCCTAGAGAGCGGAGCCGCGCGCGCCAGCACATGACAGCAGGGGATGGGAACGGGTAAGTGACCTGGGATGCGATTCGCGAGCGGGCGCGTCCCGCTGTGCAAATCGCATCCCCGACGGCCATGACAGTGCAGCGCTCCCGGTCAGCGGGACCGTCCGGGGCGCTGCGGAGAGAGAGACGCCGTAAGCGCTCCGGGGAGGAGCGGGGACCCGGAGCGCTAGGCGTAACATAACCCTTCAGATCGCTGCTATCAAAGCTGACAACAATGTCTAAAGGGACCTTTAAACACTCCCTGGTGGTCCAGTGGGGTGGATCACCCCCCCCCCCCCCCGTGTAGTGCGACCGTGGGGAGGCGATCTACTTTTGAGGTAGCTGGAGGGCTTACATCTCCTTCTGCGCTGGTCTCGGATTGATGCCTGGACCAGGCTTTATCAATCGAGCGCAGAGCACACAGATCAATGTAGTTTTATGGAACTACATTGATCTGTATGAGGAAACTAATAAAGTGAAAAATTAAAAAGTTTAATAAAAGTAAAAAAACAACCCCATTAACCTCTTCCATATTAAAAGTTTAAATAACCCCCATTTTCTCAAATTCCATATAAAAAAATATATAAACATAATAAAAATAAAGATATGTGGTATCACCGCGTGCATAATTGTCCGAACAATAAAAATATAACATTAATTAAACCGCTCGGTCAATGGCGTATACATAAAAAAATACAGTTCTGTTGCAGTTCTGTTGTATACTTTTCCAGCCCCAACACTTTGCCTGCCCTTTATAGTGTACCTGTTGTGCTATACTCTGTCCGAGGTGGGAGACCGCTTCTCCTGGGCCAGACATGGGGAGTTAAGGAACACACCGACGTCAGGTTACAGATAACGGTCTCTATTGAGCAGGGTGCTGATGGTATTAGACAGTCTGGTGCAGAGTGAGAGATTGCAGCGTAACCCCTTGGGAGCCCTGTTGCCTTGCTGGGACTTGTGGTGCTTTCACCAAATTAATTGATATTGAGTTGAGAGACTTGGAGATTGATCCTGGTAACTAGGGTTATGTCAAGGTCTCGTAGCTTCTTCCGCCAGGGCATGAACTTCCACCGTGCGGGCGATCCTTGCAGAATGACCGGATAAAGTAGATTGGATCTGGGCCTTCCTTCAGAGCACCCGACACACCTTACACCTTTCCCACACTTGCTCAGCAGTGAACTGGGGCAACTCCTCCCCCACTACACTATATGGGCTAGAATTTAGGGGTTCCCATTGGCTAAAGTATCCCCCCAGTCTGAATTGTCAGAAATTTGCACACATATGCGAACAAAAATTGCGCCACAAAGTGTACGGGACTTTGTCAGTAAAAAGTGTTTAATCCAAGGCGCTTTGGAGGTGAAGAAAAAACTGTTATCTGCCATTGTGAACTGTATAGAGTCTGTACCTGAAAGAATTAACTTGGTCGCAGCTCTGCCCCGTCAGTTCCCCAGTGGTGATGCCTCTTCAGTACAGCGAGGAGGAACCAAAGATCCACCCTGTGTTGCACAGGGGAAGATTTCGACCAAAAACGGAAATTCTCTAGGCACAGCCATATTTGAGGCTCCGGTTGCTGCGCTCGTCCCCGGCTGTCATCTACCAAGTACCCGCTGCAGCGCAAACTCTGCAAACACCAACGATTGTTAAATTCCAAGTCTCCTGTGTCCAAAACTGTCCATTACCAGGAGCCTGCAAAATAGAGGGGGAGTATCCACTACAGTAACCCCATTACCCAAACCAGAGCTCCTGCAGTTCTTCAGCAATCATCTTAAAGGGGAATGCACCTTATTCTTCTTAAAGCGACAGCGCACTCAAAAAGCAACAGGATGTCTGAACCCACAGATCAACCGGGCTCCAGTGCCCCCTCATCTCCAGCAGCAAGGTCCTCACCTGCTCCAGTAGCCAGGGTCCTGCCCCCCTTGTCTGCAGCCAACATCAACAGTCCTGGAGTTCCAGCGTCTGCAACGGTATTCATGGGGAACCCTGTCCTTCCTACCTACAATGGAGACCCCTTTACCCTGAGGGATTTCAAAGAGAGGATCCAGACTTTGTTTGTCTTTTACTCTTTCCCTCCTAACCAACAGGTGCAATTGCTAACTGGACAACTCCAGGGACCGGCAATAGAGGAAGTCCGCACCTGGCCAGCATCTTAGAAGGCAACAATGGAGCAGATCTTTGAAGGACTGCACCAGGTATTTGATTCACAGTCTCTATCTGAGGTACGTCTCCGGCTGTATGAAAGGCAACAAAAGCCAGGTGAGCCTGGTGTAGCCCTACAGAATTCCCTAGGGACTGTCCAAAAATTAGATGGTATAACTCCCAAAGAGGGCAACAAGGTGTTAATGGACATTTCCTGCTTTTAAAAGAATGGCTATCCAAGTGATCGAGTCCGGTACTGAGTTAGAGGAAACTTGTACTCCCCTCACACCTGTTCAAGAGCCACTAGGGGCAGTAGCCAGGCCTATACCATCACAGTCCCCTGTCCCTGCCCCAGTGCAGCCTACTTTGCCAGTCACTGCAGCCTTAGATCTCCAGAGTGTTAGGACATTGAGCAATTGACCAAGGCTGTTAAGGAGCTTGCCACCCGGCCTGCTCCACCTGACCATGAACCACCCTTACCTAGGAAACCTGCCCGACTTCCGGTTCCGGCGCGCGGATGTAGGCAGCGGGGAGCCGGAGCTCCGGCCCGAACGCAACATATACCCGCTCCCGCCGACTATATCAGCCATTATCTAGGCATTGCCTACCCACCTACGGTTCACTGAAGGTCCGAGGGATCGGATGGACCGTTTCCTCAGCCGCGGCGGTGACGGACAGAGCCAGCGTGCAACGACACCTGCACCACCTAGGGGTGAGGTAAGCGTGGAGAAAATGGCGACGCTTCGCGCCACTGAAGAGGAATGCACACCTCCTCCCATACCTTCCCCAGTGGGACAAGTATCTCCGTTAACTCAGGGTCAGGGAGATTTTGTGATTCCCGGTCTCCCTATCACCTTTCAGGCACTGGTTGCCCAACTAGCTGCTGAGGTAGCTAAAATACTGCTACCTGGTATAAAAGAACAGCTGAATGATACTATCTCGGCATCACTCAAGAATGTCCAAGGTGAAGTCACATTACACACGGCTAAGATAGCTGATTTAGAAGAAAGACTGGGCGTAATGGAGGAGGAAGTAATGGCGACTAACCAGAAATTACAACAGTCTCTGAGGCTTACAAAGGCATTGCAGGAAAAGACTGATTGTTACGCCGAGCGCTCCGGGTCCCCGCTCCTCCCCGGAGCGCTCGCTACACTTCCCTCACTGCAGCGCCCCGGTCGGTTCCACGGACCCGGGGCGCTGCGTTACTACCTCCGGCCGGGATGCGATTCGCGATGCGGGTAGCGCCCGCTCGCGATGCGCACCCCGGCTCCCGTACCTTACTCGCTCCCCGTCAGTTCTGTCCCGGCGCGCGCGGCCCCGCTCCCTAGGGCGCGCGCGCGCCGGGTCTTTGCGATTTAAAGGGCCACTGCACCGCTGATTGGTGCAGTGGTTCCAATTAGTGTTTACACCTGTGCACTTCCCTATATCACCTCACTTCCCCTTCACTCCCTCGCCGGATCTTGTTGCCCTAGTGCCAGTGAAAGCGTTCCTTGTGTGTTCCTTGCCTGTGATTCCAGACCTTCTGCCGTTGCCCCTGACTACGATCCTTGCTGCCTGCCCCGACCTTCTGCTACGTCCGACCTTGCTTCTGTCTACTCCCTTGTACCGCGCCTATCTTCAGCAGCCAGAGAGGTTGAGCCGTTGCTAGGGGATACGACCTGGTCACTACCGCCGCAGCAAGACCATCCCGCTTTGCGGCGGGCTCTGGTGAAAACCAGTAGTGACTTAGAACCGATCCTCTAGCACGGTCCACGCCAATCCCTCTCTGGCACAGAGGATCCACTACCTGCCAGCCGGCATCGTGACAGTAGATCCGGCCATGGATCCCGCTGAAGTTCCTCTGCCAGTTGTCGCTGACCTCACCACGGTGGTCGCCCAGCAGTCACAACAGATTGCGCAACAAGGCCAACAGCTGTCTCAACTGACTGTTATGCTACAACAGTTACTACCACAGCTCCAGCAATCATCTCCTCCGCCAGCTCCTGTACCTCCTCCGCAGCGAGTGGCCGCTTCTGGAATACGACTATCCTTGCCGGATAAATTTGATGGGGACTCTAAGTTTTGCCGTGGCTTTCTTTCCCAATGTTCATTACACTTGGAGATGATGTCGGACCAGTTCCCCACTGAAAGGTCTAAGGTGGCTTTCGTAGTCAGCCTGCTGTCTGGAAAAGCCCTGGCTTGGGCCACACCGCTCTGGGACCGCAATGACCCCGTCACTGCCTCTGTACACTCCTTCTTCTCGGAAATTCGAAGTGTCTTTGAGGAACCTGCCCGAGCCTCTTCTGCTGAGACTGCCCTGTTGAACCTGGTCCAGGGTAATTCTTCCGTTGGCGAGTATGCCGTACAGTTCCGTACCCTTGCTTCAGAATTATCCTGGAATAATGAGGCACTCTGCGCGACCTTTAAAAAAGGCCTATCCAGCAACATTAAAGATGTTCTGGCCGCACGAGAAATCCCTGCTAACCTACATGAACTCATCCATCTTGCCACTCGCATTGACATGCGTTTTTCCGAACGGCGTCAGGAGCTCCGCCAGGATATGGACTCTGTTCGCACGAGGCGTTTCTTCTCCCCGGCTCCTCTCTCCTCTGGTCCCCTGCAATCTGTTCCTGTGCCTCCCGCCGTGGAGGCTATGCAGGTCGACCGGTCTCGCCTGACACCCCAAGAGAGGACACGACGCCGCATGGAGAATCTCTGCCTGTACTGTGCTAGTACCGAACACTTCCTGAAGGATTGTCCTATCCGTCCTCCCCGCCTGGAAAGACGTCCGCTGACTCCGCACAAAGGTGAGACAGTCCTTGATGTCTACTCTGCTTCTCCACGTCTTACTGTGCCTGTGCGGATGTCTGCCTCTGCCTTCTCCTTCTCTGCTGTGGCCTTCTTGGACTCTGGATCTGCAGGAAATTTCATCTTAGCCTCTCTCGTCAACAGGTTCAACATCCCGGTGACCAGTCTCGCCAGACCCCTCTACATCAATTGTGTAAACAATGAAAGATTGGACTGTACTATACGTTTCCGCACGGAGCCCCTTCTAATGTGCATCGGATCTCATCACGAGAGGATTGAACTGTTGGTCCTCCCCAATTGCACTTCTGAAATCCTTCTTGGACTTCCCTGGCTTCAACTCCATTCCCCAATCCTGGATTGGTCCACTGGGGAGATCAAGAGTTGGGGGCCCTCTTGTTCCAAGGACTGCTTAAAACCGGTTCCCAGTAAACCTTGCCGTGTCCCTGTGCTTCCTCATGTAACCGGTCTCCCTAAGGCCTATATGGACTTTGCGGACGTTTTTTGCAAAAAACAAGCTGAGACTCTACCTCCTCACAGGCCTTATGATTGTCCCATTGACCTCCTCCCGGGCACTACTCCACCCCGGGGCAGAATCTATCCTCTGTCCGTCCCAGAGACTCTTGCCATGTCTGAATACGTCCAAGAAAATTTAAAAAAGGGCTTTATCCGTAAATCCTCCTCTCCTGCCGGAGCCGGATTTTTCTTTGTGTCCAAAAAAGATGGCTCTCTACGTCCTTGCATTGACTACCGCGGTCTTAATAAAATCACGGTTAAGAACCGCTACCCCCTACCCCTCATCTCTGAACTCTTTGATCGTCTCCAAGGTGCCCATATTTTTACCAAACTGGACTTAAGAGGTGCTTATAATCTCATCCGCATCAGAGAGGGGGATGAATGGAAAACGGCATTTAACACCAGAGATGGACACTTTGAGTATCTGGTCATGCCCTTTGGTCTATGCAACGCCCCTGCCGTCTTCCAAGACTTTGTTAATGAAATTTTTCGTGATCTACTATACTCCTGTGTTGTTGTATATCTGGACGATATCCTGATTTTTTCTGCCAATCTTGAAGAACACCGCCAGCATGTCCGTATGGTTCTTCAGAGACTTCGTGATAATCAACTCTATGCCAAAATAGAGAAATGTCTGTTTGAATGCCAATCTCTTCCTTTTCTAGGATACTTGGTCTCTGGCCAGGGACTACAAATGGACCCAGATAAACTCTCTGCCGTCTTAGATTGGCCACGCCCCTCCGGACTCCGTGCCATCCAACGTTTTTTGGGGTTCGCCAATTATTACAGGCAATTTATTCCACATTTTTCTACCATTGTGGCTCCTATTGTGGCTTTAACAAAAAAAAATGCCGATCCCAAGTCTTGGCCTCCTCAAGCGGAAGACGCCTTTAAACGACTCAAGTCTGCCTTTTCTTCGGCTCCCGTGCTCTCCAGACCTGACCCATCTAAACCCTTCCTATTGGAGGTTGATGCCTCCTCAGTGGGAGCTGGAGCTGTCCTTCTACAAAAAAACTCTTCCGGGCATGCTGTTACTTGTGGTTTTTTTTCCAGGACCTTCTCTCCGGCGGAGAGGAACTACTCCATCGGGGATCGAGAGCTTCTAGCCATTAAATTAGCACTTGAGGAATGGAGGCATCTGCTGGAGGGATCAAGATTTCCAGTTATTATTTACACCGATCACAAGAACCTCTCCTACCTCCAGTCTGCCCAACGGCTGAATCCTCGTCAGGCCAGGTGGTCTCTGTTCTTTGCCCGATTTAATTTTGAAATTCACTTTCGGCCTGCTGATAAAAACATTAGGGCCGATGCTCTCTCTCGTTCCTCAGATGCCTCTGAAATTGAACTCTCTCCTCAACACATCATTCCTCCTGACTGCCTGATTTCCACTTCTCCAGCCTCCATCAGGCAAACTCCTCCAGGAAAGACCTTTGTTTCTCCACGCCAACGCCTTGGGATCCTCAAATGGGGTCACTCCTCCCATCTCGCAGGTCATGCGGGCATCAAGAAATCTGTGCAACTCATCTCTCGCTTCTATTGGTGGCCGACTCTAGAGACTGATGTGGTGGACTTTGTGCGAGCCTGCACTATCTGTGCCCGGGATAAGACTCCTCGCCAGAAGCCCGCTGGTTTTCTTCATCCTCTACCTGTCCCCGAACAACCTTGGTCTCTGATTGGTATGGATTTTATTACTGACTTACCCCCATCCCATGGCAACACTGTTATTTGGGTGGTCGTTGATCGATTCTCCAAAATGGCACATTTCATCCCTCTTCCTGGTCTTCCTTCAGCGCCTCAGTTGGCTAAACAATTTTTTGTACACATTTTTCGTCTTCACGGGTTGCCTACACAGATCGTCTCGGATAGAGGCGTCCAATTTGTGTCTAAATTCTGGAGGGCTCTCTGTAAACAACTCAAGATTAAATTAAATTTTTCTTCTGCATACCATCCTCAATCCAATGGACAAGTAGAGAGAATTAACCAGATCTTGGGTGACTATTTACGACATTTTGTTTCCTCCCGCCAGGATGACTGGGCAGATCTTCTACCTTGGGCCGAATTCTCGTATAATTTCAGAATCTCTGAATCTTCCTCCAAATCTCCGTTTTTCGTGGTGTACGGCCGTCACCCTCTTCCCCCCCTCCCTACCCCCTTGCCCTCTGGTCTGCCCGCTGTGGATGAAATTTCTCGTGATCTTTCCACCATATGGAAAGAGACCCAAAATTCTCTCTTACAGGCTTCTTCTCGCATGAAGAGATTCGCAGATAAGAAAAGAAGAGCTCCTCCCATTTTTTCCCCTGGAGACAAGGTATGGCTCTCCGCTAAATATGTCCGTTTCCGTGTCCCGAGCTATAAGTTGGGACCACGCTATCTTGGTCCTTTTAAAGTTTTGTGTCAAATTAATCCTGTCTCTTACAAACTTCTTCTTCCTCCTTCTCTTCGTATCCCTAATGCCTTTCACGTCTCTCTTCTTAAACCTCTCATCCTCAACCGTTTTTCTCCTAAATCTGTTCCTCCCACTCCTGTTTCCGGCTCCTCGGACATCTTCTCTGTCAAAGAGATTTTGGCCTCTAAAAAGGTCAGGGGAAGAACTTTTTTTTTAGTGGATTGGGAGGGTTGTGGTCCAGAAGAGAGGTCCTGGGAACCTGAGGACAATATCCTGGACAAAAGTCTGATCCTCAGGTTCTCAGGCCCCAAGAAGAGGGGGAGACCCAAGGGGGGGGGTACTGTTACGCCGAGCGCTCCGGGTCCCCGCTCCTCCCCGGAGCGCTCGCTACACTTCCCTCACTGCAGCGCCCCGGTCGGTTCCACGGACCCGGGGCGCTGCGTTACTACCTCCGGCCGGGATGCGATTCGCGATGCGGGTAGCGCCCGCTCGCGATGCGCACCCCGGCTCCCGTACCTTACTCGCTCCCCGTCAGTTCTGTCCCGGCGCGCGCGGCCCCGCTCCCTAGGGCGCGCGCGCGCCGGGTCTTTGCGATTTAAAGGGCCACTGCACCGCTGATTGGTGCAGTGGTTCCAATTAGTGTTTACACCTGTGCACTTCCCTATATCACCTCACTTCCCCTTCACTCCCTCGCCGGATCTTGTTGCCCTAGTGCCAGTGAAAGCGTTCCTTGTGTGTTCCTTGCCTGTGATTCCAGACCTTCTGCCGTTGCCCCTGACTACGATCCTTGCTGCCTGCCCCGACCTTCTGCTACGTCCGACCTTGCTTCTGTCTACTCCCTTGTACCGCGCCTATCTTCAGCAGCCAGAGAGGTTGAGCCGTTGCTAGGGGATACGACCTGGTCACTACCGCCGCAGCAAGACCATCCCGCTTTGCGGCGGGCTCTGGTGAAAACCAGTAGTGACTTAGAACCGATCCTCTAGCACGGTCCACGCCAATCCCTCTCTGGCACAGAGGATCCACTACCTGCCAGCCGGCATCGTGACACTGATGATTTAGAGAACCGCTCTAGAAGGAGCAATCTGCGGCTGGTGGGACTGCCGGAATCTATCCCAGCGCATTTACTTCCTGCCATATGTGCTGAGGACTTGCCGAAAGCGCTGGGGCTTAATGCACGGTTCATGGTGGAAAGGGCCCATAGGTTGGGTGCGCTGAAATCCTCATCACCGTCTGCCTCTACCTCGGGCGATACGCGTCCGCGACAAGTCATCACAAAATATCTGAATTACGCAGAAAAGGCATTGATCTTGACAACATATAAAAAGATGTCATCGCCTCGATGACATCTTTTTAAATATGTTGTCAAGATCATATATATGTTGTCAAGATGTCATTTCTCGGCCGAGGTAGCGAAGAAGCGCAAGGCGTTCTCACCTATATGCTCACAACTGGTGGCGCAGCAGCGCAGGTTTGCCCTTCAATATCCAGCTACCCTACGCATCTTCAAGCAAGATGGATCGGCAGAGGTTTACCGTACTCCGGAGGAGGCACAAGCAGCCCTTAACCTCAGGGTGACTACGACGTCAACTGAACCGCATGACACCTACAAACGCAGACGTCACAGGAGCCCGCCGGTGCCTTTGGAGGCTATGGAGTGACCACATCTAGATGGATGGATATTGTTTTACCAAATCTTCCCTCTCTCTGCATAGGGAAGACAGGCAACTTTCTGTGAGCTTTGAGGCCTAATGGATCCTTGGATCTTTACATGCAGGTTGTTTCTCACGGCAACGCATCAACGTACCTGAGATTGGTTCTTCTGGATCTCGTCTACAGTTTTTGGACGGGGGGAAACCTGCCCCTGCTCCTGCTCCCTGCAATCCCAGTTACCGTAATCCTCCACCCAATAAATATTCGGGGGCTCAGAGATCTTTCTGCACCTATTGTAACCAGCCCGGCCATTGGAAAATGCAGTGCTGGGATTTAAACGCTGAGGATTTAAACCCTGAGGTCGAGGACCGGCCCTCAGGAAAACAGTCACCAGATCCAACCCTTGAACTACCTAAATCAGGACTCTCACTTCATGTCGCCTCCTGGTGTGACTTTAGAGACGTTAATAGATACAGGGTCACAAGTGTCTACTATATCTAAACGTGTTATCTATCAGCATTGGGATTTAGTTTGTTATGTGAGCTTGATGATGTTAATTTCATAGTAGCAGCAGATAATGGGCAACCAGTCCCCAGACATGGATACTAGGAGCCAACTATTCAGTTGAGGGAGCATGTACTTACCGGGCAGGTAGTGATTGTAACTAATGTGACAGATAAGGGGTCTGCTGAGTTTATATTGGGGATGAACATTATGAAATACTGTTTTACTGAGATATTAGATGCCTTGCATGCCTCTCTTCCCCACATTTCCCCTTCAGACTCTCGAGCTGTGCAGCACCACTTGGAAGTTCTACAGGCGGAGCAGAAGTTTGCCAACAAGAAAGGTGAAATCTGCAGAGTACGAGTTCAAGACATCAGGTCGGTGACCTTATCTGTCCCTGCTGGAACCTATGCAATTAGAAGATCATCCTCTTGTCAGAGCTGCGAGAAGCCTTGTCACTGTCACCAACAGGATAGTCCCGGTGCAGTTAGTAAACCTGTCTGATTCTGCTACTGTCCCAAATATACTCCAGTAGCTCAGTTGTACCTCTTAGAGTCAAAGGACATTGTGACAGAACGTCTGTTGGCCCAATAGCGTGCTGCTCAAGTGACCGCAGGCTCCAGTGCTAACCCTCCAGAGCCCTGGTGGGCACAGCTCCAGGTCGGAGACGACACCACCCCAAGAGACCAGGTCAATAGAGTTATCAATGTAGCCAAAAGGTATCCCAAAGCTTTCAGCAAACACCCCACAGACTTCAGGCATACTTTGATGATCCAGCACCGTATCCTTACAGGCGACAGCCCGCCTATCAAAGAAAGGCACCACCCGGTCGCGCCAGGCAAGTTTTGGACCGTCAAGAAGATGCTGGCTGACATAAAAGAGGTGGACGTGATACAGGAAAGTCAGAGCCCCTGGGCGGCACCACTTGTCCTGGTCAAGAAGAAAGACGGAACCATCTGCTTCTGTGTCAACTATAGGAAACTGAACAATGTCACACATAAAGGCGCTTATCCTTTGCCGAGGATCGAGGAGGCGCTTAGAGCCCTCAGATCTGCTGCTTACTTGTCCTCCCTGGATTTAACCACTGGATACTGGCAAGTGCCCATGGCCATGGAGGACTTAGAAAAGACCGCCTTCGTGACCCCCATGGGGTTGTTTGAGTTTAAAAGTATGCTGTTTCTGCTATGCAATGCCCCTACCACATTCCAGCATCTGATGGAAAGGTGCCTGGGTCATTTGAATTTCCAAGTGTCTTGTACCTGGACGATGTGTATTCCAAGTCTTACCAGGAACACCTCAGTCATCAGTCAGATGTCTTTCAAGTCTTGATCAAGCATGGGCTGAAGATCTAACCATCAAAGTGTCCCTTGCTTAAACCTCAGGTCCATTACTTGGGTCATGTTGTCAGTGAGAGGGAGTCCAGCTCAATCCTGAAAAGGTGGAAGCTGTGAAGAACTGGCCTACCCCGCGCATGGTGAAAGATATCAGGAGCCTCCTGGGATTTGCCGGCTACTACCGCTGCTTCATTCCACACTTTGCCCAAATTGCAGAACCTCTCACAGCTCTCCTGCGGGGTATGGCGAAGGAGAACTACAATGGAAGACTAGCTATTGAATGGGCCGAAGAGCAAGAGACAGTGTTCCGAGCTCTTGAACGTCTGCTGACAGAACCACCTATCTTGGCGTATCCAGACTACAGTAAACCGTTCCAGCTATATATTGATGCCAGTTTTGAGGGTCTGGGAGCTGTCCTGTCCAAGTCCAGGAAGGACCAGAGCGAGTAATTGCCTATGCCAGTCGTAACTTGCGAGGAGCAGAGAAGAACGGGCCATGACCGAAAACTTCAAATACTATTTGGCTGCCACACCTTTTACTGTCTTCACTGATAATAACCTGTTGGCCCACCTAAACACTGCCAAGTTGGGTGCTATCGAACAGCGTTGGACTTCAAGATTAGCCAGTTACAGTTTCACCAATCAAGTACAGAAGCAGCAAGTCGAATGTCGATGCCGATATACTGTCTCGGATGACCCCCGGCTAAGAACCACCCGTCGAAGATGTGTGGGAGGACATGGAAATGCCCACATTTTATCAACAGTTCGTGAACCAGAATGTTGTGACCGCCCTCATGGATGGTGAACCCAGTTCCGAAAAGGTTAAAATAGACCTATACACCTGGAAGACTCTTCAGGATGAAAGTCGAGTCATGGGGGATCTGTTGGACCACCTTCTGGCGAAAAAGGTACCAACCCGTCTACGCTGAGCCCAGTGTGATTACGAATTGAAACGTCTGTGGTGACAAAGGAAGCGACTGTTTGTGCATAAAGGACTGTTGTACTGAAATTCTTTGGATCTGGTCTCTGGTGATCGGCTAAATCAGATTCCCTGAAGAGATGTGGTGATGGTCCTCAACGCATACCATAACCAGTTGGACACTTTGGGGTCCACAAGACCGAAGCCACAGTCAGACAAAGGTTCTATTGGATCAGAATGCAGAGCGACATTGAAAAAATGGTGCAGTGAATGTGCTGTCTGTAATGTCACCAAGAATGTGCGCAAGGACGCAAGAGCACCCCTCCATTCCATCCAGAGTGACAGACCCAACCAGTTGGTCGCACTAGACCATGTGAAATTGTCTCCTACCCGGTCTGGGTATACCTATGCTTTCACCATGGTAGATCATTATTCCAAGTAGGTTGTCGTTGTACCTGTCAAAGATCTTACAACCAAGACAGCGGCTCAGATCTTCTACTCCAAATGGGTGCAAACCCTTGGGTGTCCAGAGGCCATCTTATCTGACCATGGAACAGCCTTCGAGGCCCAACTTTTCTAAGAACTGTGTCAATTCCATGACTTCCAGTGGAATGGGCTCTGTGAACCTATCAACCAATTCTTCATTCATATGCTGCGAGCAGCTTCTGTATCAAAGCAAGAATAGCCCCAGTTACTGCCCGAGTTGTTGAAAATCTACAACAATACAGTACACTGCTCTCCTGGATACACCCCTTTCTTCTTGATGATGTGTCGACATGGGCAACGGCCGAAAGACCAAAGGTTTGGATTGCAGGCCCTGATCAACAATTCTCCACAAGTGTCCCTGGAGTGGGTCTCCAACCATCAGAGGAGGATTCAAGAGGCCAAGGAGATTGACAGCAAGAAAATGGGTGAAGCCCAACAAAGACAAAAAGAAGACTTTAACCGCCATGCCTCTGCCAAACCACTCAAGGTGGGTGATAAAGTCTGGCTATGGAAGTTCCCGAGAGCTAACAAGTTAAACTCCATCTGGGAGACAGAACCCTATACAGTGAAGGCCATACCCTATCCTGAGTCCAATGTATACGAAGTACAGAAGCCTGGGTATGAGCCACAAGTCACCCAACGATATCGTGTCAAGCTCTGTCTCAAAGAAGATCCTCCAGTGCTCTCAGCACCGCCTCCTTCAGATGTCCGACCTGCAAGGGAGTATGTTCCTGGCTAGGGGATACATCCATCCATGGATTTCCCCATGTTTTCTCCGAATCAGCCAGCATTCTTCTGTGTATCTCCAACCTTGGGGCTAGTTCAACCAAAGTTAGTCAACCAGTCCCAGTTCTGTCACCATTGGCTCCGGACTATATACCTGTCTCCAGAGTGCAGACCATGTCTCCAATGTCCCCAGCTCAAATGCCAGCAACCCTGAGTCCAACAAGTTCTTAACCAATTCCAGCTCCTGACTTCAAAGGTTCCAGATTCCCCAGAGGTGGTGGTGCGCAGAGCCCAAAGGTCAACTCAGGGACAGTTACCAGCTAGGTACCGAGAGTGATAGTACCTTTGTATATTTAGTCAGTCTAGCATAGATAATGTCAGTTTCCTGTATAGCTAATGTCCTGTTCATAGTGTCTTGCATATAAACTAGTCAATTGTCATGTCTAGCCAGAACTGTAGCTAAACTGTATAATATCCAGTCCATACATAGTCAGAAATGTGTAAATGTCTAACCATTTTTCCTGTCTATCGTGTACAGGGTACTGTACTGGCCAGAGGGTTCCCCTGAAGCATTGGTGAAACACGTATAGAGGCAGAGTTACTATAAATAGGTAATCTTGTAATATTGTTATATTTTCTAAAAATGTGCATAGTGTTCTGGGGAGAAGTAGCTATTGCCGAAGGGCCACAGCAGCTAAGGCATTCGGGTAGAAAGCCTCTGGAAGCCCGATATGACTCAAATTTTCTTATGTATGCAGTTGCAAGACTCAAAAACATGCAAAGGACATTCTCACCAATGCCACATGGACTCGTCCCCAGTTATTCGTTATTCATTCCTCAGACCTGAGAAGGATATTCAGTATCAATGCCCCAGGAACTGTTTGTATCACCAGGCCCCAGTGGCCACTTTAATGTCATCTGCCCTCCAAGAGAGGGAGTTTGTGGTGGCCCAGTACAGGAGTTGCACCCCTGTACCCTAGCTGCCCTGTCCGGCAGACTCCATACAGTGACCACTGGCCCCCTTGCACTTATGTTCTACCTACTCCCTTAAATGCCTATGTTATACATTACATACATTATGTACATAAAATGTGTTATAGCTTTAAAACCTGTTGTCATGTGATTGTAACCCAGTTAGGTATCAGTGACCATATGACCTAAGGGTGACCAATGGGACCCCTCCTAGTCTCCCCCATATAAGCCCTGGGTGGAGCTAGCTCGCTCTCTTATTCTCTTGGCTTTTAGAGTTTTGTATGCTGAGTTGCAGTGAGGTCAAGTCCTAGGTGTGTGTCTGGAGTCCAGAGGAGGCCTAAAGTCAGTCAAGCAGCCACGGATTCTCAAGTCCATTGCCCCACAGGTCAAGTCAAAGACTGGTAATCTACAAAAGGGGTGAAGTCAGTCATAGTCTGTCATAGTGAAGTCAGTCCAAGTCATCCTGTCTTAAGTCAGCGTGGCCTGCATCCACATTGTCCAAGTCCACTATAAGTCCCAGAAAGCCCCAAGGTCTCTGAACTCACTGGTCACCTCCGTGGGCCTAGCCAAGCTGTATAGACTGTTAAACCTGTCTGACTCAGTAAAGCTACCATTGTTCTGTAACTTGGCTTCGGAGTCATTATTTGCCCCCGTGCCTAGCCCAGGATCCATCGGTATACCTTTGGGTGGTGATTATAAACCACGCCCTGGCATCACGAACACAAGGGGTTAATGACATCTGCCCCTAGGGTAATACCATCTGCCCTGCATCACACCCTACTTCAGAGTACTTCTCTGTGCTCTTTCCTGTCTGATAGCACTCCTCTGTGCTCTCTCCTGTCTGATAGTACTCCTCTGTGCTCTCTCCTGTCTGATAGTACTCCTCTGTGCTCTCTCCTGTCTGATAGTACTCCTCTGTGCTCTCTCCTGTCTGATAGTACTCCTCTGTGCTCTCTCCTGTCTGATAGCACTCCTCTGTGCTCTCTCCTGTCTGATAGTACTCCTCTGTGCTCTTTCCTGTCTGCTGCTAGTAATCCTCTGTGCTCTCTCCTGTCTGATAGTATTCCTTTGTGCTCTCTCCTGTCTGATAACACTTCTCTGTGGTCTCTCCTGTCTGATAACACTTCTCTGTGGTCTCTCCTGTCTGATAGCACTCCTCTGTGCTCTCTCCTGTCTGATAGCACTCCTCTGTGCTCTCTCCTGTCTGATAGCACTCCTCTGTGCTTTCTCCTGTCTGATAGCACTCCTCTGTGCTCTCTCCTGTCTGATAGTACTCCTCTGTGCTCTCTCCTGTCTGATACTACACCTCTGTGCTCTCTCCTGTCTGATAGCACTCCTCTGTGCTATCTCCTGTCTGATAGCACTCCTCTGTGCTCTCTCCTGTCTGATAGCACTCCTCTGTGCTCTCTCCTGTTTGATAGCACTCCCCTGTGCTCTCTCCTGTCTGATAGCACTCCTCTGTGCTCTCTCCTGTCTGATAGGACTCCTCTGTGCTCTCTCCTGTCTGATAGGACTCCTCTGTGCTCTCTCCTGTCTGATAGGACTCCTCTGTGCTCTCTCCTGTCTGATAGCACTCCTCTGTGCTTTCTCCTGTCTGATAACACTCCTCTGTGGTCTCTCCTGTCTGATAGCACTCATATGTGCTCTCTCCTGTCTGATAGGACTCCTCTGTGCTCTCTCCTGTCTGATAGGACTCCTATGCGCTCTCTCCTGTCTGATAGGACTCCTCTGCGCTCTCTCCTGTCTGATAGCATTCCTCGGTGCTTTCTCCTGTCTGATAGCACTCCTCTGTGGTCTCTTCTGTCTGATAGCACTCATATGTGCTCTCTCCTGTCTGATAGGACTCCTCTGTGCTCTCTCCTGTCTGATAGTACTCCTATGTGCTCTCTCCTGTCTGATAGAACAGGAGAGAGCACAGAGGAGAACTATCAGACACAGAGAAGTGCTATCAGACAGGAGAGAGCACAGAAGAGTACTATCAGACAGGAGAGACCACAGAGGAGTGCTATCAGACAGGAGAGAGCACAGAGGAGTGCTAGCCCACCCTCATTTACTGGACATTGTCGATGCCTGTGCTTCAGCTTAGACAAAGCCATGATTTTATAAGTCATGATTTCTATAAAAAGCAAATAAAATGTTCTTATGAAGTACATTAGAAAGGTTAATGTCTTGCCAAAATGTAACATAGTAACATAGTTCATGAGGTTGAAAAAAGACCAGAGTCCATCAACTTCAATCTATAACCCTAATGAGTCCCTACTGAGTTCATCCAGAGGAAGGCAAAAAACCCTCATACTCGAGGTAAAAATTCCTTCCCGGCTCCAAATAAATCCATGGATCAACCTTCTGTCCCTATTGATCTAGAATCCATAACCTGGAATGTTATTATTCTCCAAAAATGCATCCAGACCCCTTTTAAATTCTTTTAGAGTTAACCATGACCACCTCCTCCGGGAGAGAATTCCACAGTCTCACTGCTCTTACAGTAAAGAACCCCGTCTGTGCTGGTGTACAAACCTTCGTTCCTCTAGACATAGAGGATGCCCCCTTGTTATAGATACAGTCCTGGGTATAAATAGATCATGGGAGAGATCTCTGTATGGCCCCCTGATATATTTATACATAGTTATTAGGTCTCCCCTAAGCCTTCTTTTTTCGAAACTAAACAACCCTAATTCTGATAATCTTTCTTGGTACTGTAGTCCTCTCGTTCCCTGTATTAGGTTGCATTCACATCTCGTTTTTGCCATACGGTTCCCGTATCAGGTTTTTTGTAAAAAATGTATGTCTCAAAACCGGACCGAAACCGTGTACAACCGTGTACAACCGTATATACCTCTGTACGGTTTTAAATTGTATATGGTTTGAAAACGGATGTCTGGTTGCATACGGTTTAATATGTTTTTTGAAAGAAAAAAAAGATATGTTTTTTGGTTTGTCCTTAATTTAATAAAGTTCTTCTTGTTCTATTTGTGGGAAGAACTTTCAGCGTGTGATTTGCATGTGCAAACTGCAAAACCGTATTGTGCAAACCGAATGGAACCGTACACAAATACGGTTCCCATTGACCACCATTTTTTTAAAAACGTATACGGGTTGTATCCGATTTTTCACCGGGACATAATACCGTAGTAAACTATGGTTTTGTGTATGGGAAAAAAACGGATAAAACCGTAAATAGCGCAAAACATACACAATCGGATGCTAGGTTTGGCATATGGTTTTCAATGACATGCCTATACATACGCTTTTTACACTGAAACCGGATACGGGAACCGTATTGCAAAAACGTGAATGCAGCCTTACTCTTGTTGCCCATCTTTGAACCCTCCCCAGACCACTATATCTTTCTTGTACACTGTTGCCCAGTACTGTACACAGTATTCTATGTGTGGTCTGACTAGTGATTTGTACAGCGGTAGAATTATTTCCTTGTCGTGGGCATCTATGCCCCTATTGATGCACCCCATGATTTTATTTGCCTTGGCAGCAGCTGTCCGACACTGGTCACTACAGCTAAATTTACTGTTAACTAAGACTCCAAAGTCCTTTTCCACATCAGTCATCCCAAGTGTTCTCCCATTTAATGCATAATCCCAGCCCGGATTTTTCCTCCCCATGTGCATTACCTTACATTTATCAGTGTTGAACCTCATCTTCCACTTCCCAGCCCAAACCTCCAACCTATTGTAACCTTCTGCCCTGGACTGAATTCTCGTACAACTTCAAAAATTCTGAATCTTCCTCCAAATCTCCATTTTTTGTGGTGTACGGCCGTCACCCACTGCCCTTCCTCCCCATTCCCCCTTCATCTGGAGTCCCTGCTGTAGATGAATTGACACAAGACTTCTCCTCTATCTGAAAGGAAACTCAAAAGTCGCTCCTACTGGCCTCATCTCGCATGAAGGGACATGCTGATAAAAAGAGAAGAATTCCTCCTGTCTTTGCCCCCAGTGACAAAGTGTGGCTCTCTGCCAAATACATCCGTTTCCTTGTCCCTAGGTACAAGCTTGGTCCTCGGTACCTCGGGCCATTTAAAATCAAAAATCAAATCAACTCTCTCTCCTACAAGCTCCATCTTCCTTCTTCTCTTCGTATTCCTAACTCTTTCCATGTTTCTCTTCTCAAACCTCTCATACTTAACCACTTTTCTCCCAAGGTCACTGTTCCTGCTCCTGTCTCTGGCTCCTCTGATGTCTTCTCTGTCAAGGAGATCCTCGCCTCCAAGGTCGTCCAAGGTAAAAAAAAAAAAATTTAAAAATCAACTTTGATCGCCGTGTCTGAAAGGTTAATATAGGGCATGACCGCAATAGCTTATGCCTCTACGACCTCACCAATGGTGCATAATGATGTGGGTAATAATGAATTATGGCAGCGTTAGTCAAAATTTTTTTTTAATTCAGATTATAAAATATATAAAACAATGACAAAGTGACATATTAAACTGGCACTGTCTAGTGATAATCCCACTGGGCCCTAGTGGGATATCCAAAATGTAAAATATAAAAATGATGTGCTAGTGTTCCGATAAGTCCATAAATCTGCAAACAAAAAATGGAATCCGCAAAAAATAAGATGAATGGATATTCGGTTTTGTGGCAGAATGTGCTTGTAACATAAAATCAATAGTCAAAAAAATGAATGATACAAAGTATCTCTCACCCCTGCTTCTGGCTTGATTGATTTTTTATAATGAATCGCAGCCTTAAGGAACATATCACCTCATTCTGATTTGCTGCCTTGTTTATTTGCCTCATCTGCCAACCGGGCAAACTTGTGTGGGTGTGCCAGATCTGGACTAGTCTCCCTGACACTTTTCCCTCTACCCCGTTTTCTAACTGTAACCCAGCTAGCTGCCTGACTGTCCTGCAGCTCCGTCCCACTATCCTCCCCCACCTCTACCCCAAAGAGTGAGCAGGAGACTCCTCTCCAGGTTGTCAATGCGTCTCAGTGTTGCAAGTTGCTCCTCTAGATCCAGGATCTGGGCTTCCAAATGAACAACTCGCACACACCCTGCACAACAATATGCACCCTCAAACTGCTGTTCAAGGATTGCATACATTGTGCACATTGGACTGCCTTTTCCAACACTAGATTTGGGGATTACAAAAATTAACAGTAAAAAAAAAAAAAAATCTAATATTTGAATTAAACTCCCTCAATTTAAAGTCACTTAATTTTTAGTCCCTCTCACTTTTATACTTACACTCATTTGTATACTTCACACTCTTGTATACAGACACACAGCCACTAGCTCAGACAATCGCTTAGTATACTTTCTTTTATAGTTACCAGACACCACCTCTCTCTTCCACTGCGTGAAAGTGAAAGAGAGAGGTACAAGAAATAAAACAATTTTGAATCTGACAGTGCCCATTTAAGGACAGTGTACATTTCACATACAGTCAACTACAACTTTCATAACTTATTAAACCCTTCTTGTCAGTTTTGAGGCAGCTCTATTTTTCAAATAATGGCCCTCATTTACTACAAGTGGAGTGTAGTGTTCTTCGTGGGTTTTTGTTTGCCATAGCTATTTTTTCATGGCATTTACTTTTGTATATATTTGGTTATTTTCCCTGCATTTTGCTTTTTTTTTTATTTTTACAACTGCTTTGAGCTGTCAGGTTTTCCACAGCTCAAATCCACCACATTTTATGTGGGAACATTAGTAAATATATTTTGATTTTTTTTTTAACAGTCAAGACATGCCCCTTTTTTCAGTGGCCATGCCCCATTTTCCTGATGGCCACGCTCTATTTTAGGCTTTCTGAGTAAAGTGGAGAGTTCATAGGGTTTTTTGGATTTTTTTGCCAGAAATTCTGGTGCACGACACATACGACAAAAAACAAACAAACTACAAAATCTACTCAGAAAAGCCTTAGTAAATGAGGCCCAATGTGTCACTATATGTAAAAATAAATGTTAAATGCTTTTACTTATAAAAGTGATTCTCGTTTTTATTTCTATTTCTCTGCATGTAAGAAAGATCATCATACCACACAAAATAGTCAATCATGAATATTTACAACATGTCTATGTTTTATTAGCATTAGCATTATTTTTTTATACATCCTTTTACTATTTTTGACAAGAAGGCTTGTAAGTTTAAAGGGGTATTCCAGGAAAAAACTTTTTTTATATATCAACTGGTTCCAGAAAGTTAAACAGATTTGTAAATTACTTCTATAAAAAAATCTTAATCATTTCAGTACTTATGAGCTTCTGAAGTTAAGGTTGTTCTTTTCTGTCTAAGTAATCTCTGATGACACCTGTCTCAGGAAACGCCCAGCTTAAAAGAGGCTTGCTATGGGGATTTGCTTCTAAACAGGGCGTTTCCCGAGACACGTGTCATCAGAGAGCACTTAGACAGAAAAGAACAACCTTAACTTCAGAAGCTCATAAGTACTGAAAGGATTAAGATTTTTTAATAGAAGTAATTTACAAATCTGTTTAACTTTCTGGAGCCAGTTGATATATAAAAAAAAGTTTTTTTTACCTGGAATACCCCTTTAACAGCAATTTTTACAAGTAAACTCCCATAAATCCCCAATTTAAAAAAAAAAACTGCACCCTCAATATAGTCAAAATATATTAGGTATTTTACAGGAATGAAAACAGAGTAGTGGTGAAATAAAAAAAAAAGTACTTTTTTTTCCCCCTAGATATAAAATTTTAACCCCTCAAGGACCGAGCATTTTTCCGTTTTTGCACTTTTGTCTTTTCCTCCTTACATTTTAAAAATCATAACCCTTTCAATTTTGCACCTAAAAATCCATATGATGGCTATTTATTTGTGCCAACAATTTTACTTTGTAATGACATATGTCATTTTACCAAAAAATCTATGACGAAACAAAAAAAAAATCAACAAACAAATTGAAGAAAAAACACAATTTTGTAATTTTAGAGGGGTTCTGTTTCTACGCAGTACATTTTTGGCAATAAATGACACCTTATCTTTATTCTGTAGGTCCATACAATTGAAATGATCCCCTACTTATATAGATTTGATTTTGTCTTACTTCTGGAAAAAATCATAACTGTATGCACGAAAATTTCTGCGTTTATATGTACAGGGTGATATGAGGGCTCATTTTTTGCGCCGTGATCTGAGGTTTTTAGCTGTACCATTTTTGTATTGATAGGACTTTTTGATTGCTTTTTATGAATATTTTTCATGATATAAAAAGGGACCAAAAATACCCTATCTTAGACTTTTTAATTTTTTTGCGCGTACGCCATTGACCATGCAGTTTAATTAACAATATATTTGTATAGTTCGGACATTTATGCACGCGGTGATATCACATATGTTTATTTTTATTATGGTTACATATTTTTGATATGGAATTTGGGAAAAGGAGGGTGATTTAAATTTTTAATAAGGAAGGGGTTGATGGGTGTTTTTTTTTAAACTTTTTATTCAACTCTTTTTATTTTTTTTTATTTTTTTACTTTTAGTCCACTTAGGGGACTTTTGGGAGGAATCATAAGATTCCTCATACAGATCAATGTGGTATCATAGAACCACATTGATCTGTGTGCTCTGCGCTCGATTGATAAAGCCTGGCCCTGCCAGGCTTTATCATTCTCAGCGCAGGAGCCGACATAGGACGTGAGGTAAGCCCTCCGGCTACCTCAGCAGTGGATGGTCCACCCCTCTGGACCCCTCTGGACCACCAGGGATGGCTGCACGGGGGCAATCCAACCCACCGTACCACCAGGGATGGCTTAAATGTCCCTTTAGACAAAGTTGATAGCCGCGATCTAAAGGGTTAATAGTCGTCCACCAGCTACAGGACTCAGCTGGGGGCCGGTCGGTATGATGCAGGCTTGAGTCGGGAGCCTGTGCAGAAGCAAAGTTGCCACGTTGCCCATAGCAACCAATCAGCTTACTACTTACATTCTTAACAAGGACTCTGAAAAATGAAAGAAGCGAGCTGATTGGTTGCTATGGGCAACTGGGCAACTTTGCTTCTGCACAGGTTTTGATAAATCTCCCCCATAGTAAGCATTTTCACTCCCCATGTATTCCACAATCTATTTTTTTACCATATTGCTATGAAAATGAAAAATTACATTCACATCAGTGATACATTGTTTCATCCATTTTTTTTCACTTCTAAGGTTTTAGGCTGGGTTCACACATTGGAAATTGTTTGGCGCACATTTTATTTTGCAGCCACATTTTTACTGATTATGGATGCATTTTTCTGGACATTTACACATAAAATAAAACATGCACAGAATTTAACGCCCTGTGAACCCAGTATTATAGTACAAATAGCACCCCACAATTTAGGTATTTGGTCACCTACAAACAAGCAAGATTTATGGCTCTCACAGACCTGTAGCTTCTTCTTTAAGAGTCTCCTCTGTCCACCACTCATTACCTGTATTAATGGCACCTGTTTGAACTTATCAGTATAAAAGACACCTGTCCACAACCTCAAACAGTCACACTCCAAACTCCACTATGTCCAAGACCAAAGAGCTGTCGATGGACACCAGAAACAAAATTGTAGACCTGCACCAGGCTGGGAAGACTGAATCTACAATAGGCAAGCAGCTTGGTGTGAAGAAATCAACTGTGGGAGAAATTATTAGAAACTGGAAGACATACAAGGCCAGTGATAATTTCTCTCGATCTGGGGCTCCAACCAAGATCTCACCCCGTGGTGTAAAAATTATCACAATAACGGTGAGCAAAAATCCAAGAACCACACAGGGGGACCTAGTGAATGACCTGCAGAAAGCTGGGACCAAAGTAATAAAGGCTACAATCAGTAACACACTACACCACCAGGGACTCAAATCATGCAGTGCCAGACGTGTCCCCCTGCTTAAGCCAGTACATGTCTGGGCCCGTCTGAAGTTTGCTAGAGAGCATTTCGATGATCCAGAAGAGGATTGGGAGAATGTCATATGGTCAGATGAAACCAAAGTAGAAATTTTTGGTAAAAACTCAACTCGTCGTGTTTGGAGGAGAAAGAATGGCGAGTTGCATCCAAAGAACACCATACCTACTGTGAAGAATGAGGGTGGAAACATCATGCTTTGGGGCTGTTTTTCAGCAAAGGGACCGGGACGAATAATCCGTGTAAAGTAAAGAATGAATGGGGCCATGTATTGTGAGATTTTGAGTGAAAACCTCCTTCCATCAGCAAGGGCATTGAAGATGTAACGTGCCTGGGTCTTTCAGCATGTCAATGCTCCCAATCACACCGCCCGGGAAACAAAGGAGTGGCTTCATAAGAAGCGTTTTAAGGTCCAGGAGTGGCCTAGCCAGTCTCCAGATCTCAACCCCATAGAAAAGCTTTGGAGGGTGTTGAAAGTCCGTGTTGCCCAGCGACAGCCCCAAAACATCACTGCTCTAGAGGAGATCTGCATGGAGGAATGGGCCAAAATACCAGCAACAGTATGTGAAAACCTTGTGAAGACTTACAGAAAATGTTTGACCTCTGTCATTGCTGACAAAGGGTATATAACAAAGTATTGAGATGAACTTTTGTTATTGACCAAATACTTATTTTCCACCCTAATTTGCAAATAAATTCTTTAAAAATCAGACAATGTGATTTTATGGATTTTCTTTTCTCATTCTGTCTCTCATAGTTGAGGTATACCTATGATGAAGATTACAGGACTCTCTCCTCTTTTAAAGTGGGAGAACTTGCACAACTGGTGGCTGACTAAATACTTTTTTGCCCCACTGTATTTTGGCTTTATTTTTATGGCACCATGTTTTCTTAGGAAACCTGAAGAAGTTAACCCACTTTATAAACAACATCCCTCAAGGTATTTTTATAGTGGTGTATTGAGCCCTTCAACAGCATGAGCAGTTTTTATTTTTATTTTGTATCATCCTGAATGTGATTATTGCCAAAGAGTTATGAGTCATTCCATTATGATCTTTATGATTATGAACTTATTATTTACCTTCTTGTTACATAATTGACACACTATGTGAAATAGCCACAATAATAATCTTTTAGTCAAATGATTGCTTGTATCCCATTCATGAATCGTACTGCAAAGCTTTTCAGAGATAACGGGAACGTTGGAAATACAAAAAAAAATATTTCTATTCACTGGAAAATAAGTGGAAATCTTTGGGATTTGCTGCAAACTTTTACCCTGGAGAACTGATTCTTCTATGTAGATTATATTTTTAAACCTATTATTTTTCCTATTAATTGTCCAAAATGCTAATTTCTGATTCAGTTTAATTCTCAAACCTTACAGATCACATCACTATGGTTACTGATTATAGCACCATTCACATGTATTGTAACCTAAAGAAATTAAATCTGGAATCTAACTTGTTCTTATGGGCAACTGCCCCACTTTTTGTTAGTGCTTATGAAGACCTCTTTTTTTTTAGTCATTACTTATAACTAGTATAATAACATTCATAGTTGTGCTGCAGAGTCGGTGGCATTTACTGATATACTGCTCCCTGTCTGCGACCCCGTTCTCTGTAGAATGTAACTCCGACCCCATTCCATTGTGCCCCTGTACTGGCTGCACAGCTTCCCTGTCCATAGGATGTCATCCTCTGAAGGAGCATATGACACTACACATTACTCTGGGGGTCACCTGGTACAGTGCATAAATTAATACGAATCATGACACTATAATATCACAGTAAAACAGGTCAGACAATGGAGCAGTGGGTCCAACATATAGACAGCAGGATTGCCTGAGGCAATCTTCAGCCAATAGGACAACCCCCCTGAATAGCAGCCACTCTCGGTGCCCAGTCCTGGAGGCTGGAGATTGACGAGGGTAGAAACCTGGAACATTATTATTTAGTGAAAACAGTTCCTGAGACAAGAATTAGGCGCAGTCCTTCACAGGGGCTGAATAAAGTAGTGCAGACTTGTAGAGGAGTTCCTTCCTGAGAGATAATACTGTGTGGTTGGTGACTCTGATGTTGACCACTCACATTTGGTTTAAGTGCCATAGATGTTTACCTGAGAATTGCATTCACCATTTTACACCTTTTTAGCATATTTGTACTGCATAGAGCAAGGAGATACAAACGAATAAGAGAAATATGCATGAAACACATTTTGAAGCTCTTTCTTTGGTTGTTTGCATTTTCATGAACAAGGCGAGATCCGGGCTGGAGCTGCCGGAGTCTTTCTACTCCAAGGTCCTGTGCTATGGGGCTTGTTGGCTTACAGCATCTTCTCCCCGCAATTGTAGAAAGTTGACCACACCTAAGGGACATGACAAGAAAAAAAACAGACACCTCCTGTGCACAACATTTATCCACAAGGTATTCCCTTGAATTTCAGGAGCACCCACTGCATATCAGAAAACAGTGGACGAATACCACAAATAAAGAGCAAACAAATGCATCCTGACTAGGACATATATATGGGTGAGCTATCACACCCCTAAGCATTGAAGACACTATTGCATAATACTGTCTGGCACAAAGCATATTCACTCACAACAGTTTTGACTGAACTAGTACATTTAGAACAAAAGAACAAGATTGTCTAGGTTATACATTTTCCTATCACTAGGCAATCCTGACTACAGACATTTTACTTGACTAGCACATTTTTTAAGGCACTGAAGTGGTTAGGCACAGAATTTAGGAAGATGTGTAAAGACTTTATACCAGGCAACTAAAGTTCACGAGTTATACCAGGCAACTGAAGCATAGGGATTTCTTCTTGGCAAGACACCAGGCACATGACTTGAACATTGCTTTAACTTGGTAACTTGAAGAACATAAAGTTAGGCAGTTGTCAAACAGGCATCTGCCTAACTGAAATAGTGGCTGACGCCAGTACTGTGGTGGTTGGTGCCCACTGGTTAGGCCAAACTCCTGGGGTTGCTGCAGGACTGGGCACTTGTTGAGTGGCAGCTCCCTGCCCTTGCTGGGTGGACTCTTGAATTTCAGGAGGATCCCTGTCGTTGCTATACAGCAGTGGTACATGCAGGTACCTCTCCTTCTCTGGAATATCTGCCAACAGATGGGCTAGCATAGTAAACACTTTTGCGGCAGCTGCCACAACTTGCTGTAAACTCACCGTCATCTTGTGACTGAGTGCACGTTCTGACATGGTGACTTGCTGCTGGTGACGAACCACACTGAATAGGCTGAGCCAGGTGTTTTGCTTTACCGAGGGCACTGGCAAAATGGCTGCCGCCCGGAAGTGGAGCTAACTGATTGTAGTTATTGATTTCCCTATTTTTTTTATTTTTGACATTAAAGGTTATGTTTTACCATATCATTTAGTAGATCAGCAGGATTTGTTTCAGTGAATTCTCAGTCTTCAGATGTGCCAGATTTATCAGTCGGCTTGATATACCAGGATAAATCTTGCACATTTGAAAACTCTCTGACTAAGCCTAGGTTTACACTCTATTGATTCCAATAGCCCGAATGGAGTCACCTTGTGACTCTGTTCGAGATGTATGCGCAATTTTAACTGGACTTAAAAATGCAATAGTCTGTGATTTTTGGCCCCATTTAAAATTGCGCATGCATCTCAAACAGAGTGACAATAGAGTCTGCTGCTCCTATTTAAGGGGTACTCCGGTGCTTAAACATCTTATCTCCCATCCAAAGGATAGGGGATAAGATGCCTGCTCGCAGGAGTCCCGCCACTGGGGACCCCCGGGATCATGCACGCGGCACCCAGTTTGTAATCAGTCCCCGGAGTGTAGCTATCACGCCACCTCCTGCAGGCTTGCATTGAGGGGCGGAGCGTGACGTCACACGCCGCCCGCCCTGCAGTCGACCATAATCAGACCCAGAGCGAACACACTCCGGGCACTGATTACAAACGGGGTGCCGCGTGCATGATCTCGGGGGTCCCCAGGCATCTTATCCCCTATCCTTTGGATAGGGGATAAGATGTTTAAGCACCGGAGTACCCCTTTAACGGTCGGCATGCAGGGGAACATTTCGGGGGGATGCCGATGGATACAACTAATGTGAGGGCTAACACAGTGTAAACCTAGCATAAGTTTGCACTGTCTAAAAATGTTAGTATTAGTAAATATAAGCAGCCTATGTTTCAAAATTTCACTTGGTTAACTCGATAACGACCATGGACGAGTATAGACGTCCAGGTTGGTGGCCGTTCCCGCACCTGGACGTCTATACTCGTCCATTCTTCTCGTGGGTGCTGCCCAGTGCACCCACGAGATCGCGGCAGGGACTCGGCTGTAACACACAGCCGGGACCCTGCTGCACTGCCAGGACCGAAGTAAACTTCGGTCCCGGCAGTTTTAACCCTTACAGCCGCGGTCGGAAGTGACCGCGGGCTGTAAGTGTTATGACAGAGGGAGCTCCCTCTGTCTCCTCTGCAGCACTCTGCATCGCGATCGCGGGGTGCTGCGTGTAATACGCGACTGGCCGGGGCCTGCCGCACTGCCGGGAGTGAAGTTCACTTCACTCCCGGCAGTTTAACCCTTACAGCCGCGGTCAGAAGTGACCGCGCGCTGTAAGGAGTTCTGACAGAGGGAGGGGGCTCCCTCTGTCTCCTCTGCAGCACCCCACAGCGCGATCGCGGGGTGCTGTGTGTGGCCGCACTGCCGGGAGTGAAGTTCACTTCACTCCCGACAGTTTAACCCCTACAGCTGCGGTCAGAAGTGACCGCGCGCTGTAAGGAGTTCTGACAGAGGGAGGGGGCTCCCTCTGTCTCTCCTGCAGCACCCCGGAGCATCGTGGGGTGCTGCTGCATACCTGGGCAGCCAGGGGTCCTACAAAGACCCCCAGGTCTGCCCTGGGTATTGCCTGCTAGTGAAATATGCTGCCTGCTAGTGAAAACTGGCAGGCAGCATATAACTGCAATGCT
Organism: Hyla sarda; assembly: GCF_029499605.1. Taxonomy (NCBI): domain Eukaryota; kingdom Metazoa; phylum Chordata; class Amphibia; order Anura; family Hylidae; genus Hyla; species Hyla sarda. The sequence continues at coordinate 353,207,379 of NC_079191.1, forward strand.
TTGGAATACTAAGTATTCCAAAGCATTAAAAGTGTAAAAATAAATAAATAAATAAAATAAAAGTGTAAAAATAAAAAAAATGTAATAAAAGTTTTAAAAATATATATATATATATTAAAAATACATTTATTAAATGAATCTAATTAAAAAAAAAGCATAATGTGTAGGATCGCATGTAATATGCTGCAGATGTCCGCCACGTGATCCTACACATTATGCAGCAGTCACGGTAATGAGCTCGCTGCTGCGGCTGGGTAGCTTTGTGCGTCCACTCATAGCGGCGGATTTTCCGCCAGCAGTCATGAGCAGACACACTGAGCTACCCAGCCACAGCAGTGATGGATATATTCGCCATGAGCGGGTGCTTATTCCCACAACATGGCGGATATATCCATCAGGAGCCTTAACTGTGACAGACAGACGCGTTATACTGCCAGCCGACCAAGGACCAATCAGAGAGGTCCCTGGTCCAGCCAATAACTTGTAGGGGTGCGGTATATAAATGGGGTCACTTGTGGGGGTACTGTTCTGCCCTGAAAGCCAAATGGCGCTCCTTTCCTTCTGAGTCCTACCACGCGGCCAAGGAACCATATATGGCCAAAGCGGGGGTATTTCCGAACATGGAACAAGCAGCTAAATAAAATATAGGGTGCATTTCTTTCAATATCAGAAGTGATGTACAAAAAATATGCCCCCCAAATGATGCATTTGTGAAAAATTGCAGTTTTTGAATTTTTAACACTGACTTTGTAATAATTCCTGCCAAAAAACTATGGTGTTAAAATACTCACTGTACCCCCTAGCGAATACCTTGAGGGTTCTAGTTTTTAAAATGGGGTAATTTGGGGGGGGGTGTTCCTATGTTCTACTACCTTTTAATTTCAGCAAACCTTGCATAGCACATAAAAAAAGATGTACTTTTCAAATTTTAAAAATTTTAAAAATTTCAGGTTTAAATTGTTAGGGTTGTAACTAATTTAAAATGTTAATTAAAAACTAAAAAATGACGTCAAAATAAAGTAGACATCTGAAAGTATAAGTTTCATAAACTATTTGGTCAGTAAGTATAAATATATGCAACCAATTAGTGTTAAAATAGCAAAAAATCTTAATTTTTGGTAAAAATTTCATGATTTTTTGCATTGTAAAAAAAAACTACAAATGATATCGGCTTACTTTTACTATGTACATGAAGGACAACTTGTGACAAAAAAAACAATGTCAGAATTATCATGATTGGCAAAATGTTACCAGAGTTATTCTCTAATAAAGACAGACATCCCCGATTTGAAAAAAACAGGCCTGATCTTTCAGGGGCGTACAGGTTTATTTGCATTGGTCCTTAAGGGGTTAAATGGGTACTCTCATTAAAAAAAAAAAAAAAAATGTTATTAAATAGATTATGTAAAAAAAAAGTTTCTAATATATTTTCTTTTTATTTTAGATTTATGGCATGTTTTGGTCCAGCGTGGTCCGAAACGCGCGTTCACATGAACGAGGAGAGGGAGATGCAAGGCGGGCTGGGATATTTAAATTTTGCGTGCCGCACGCACACGAGCACTGTGCTCGCTCTCTGCCTGTTTCCTATACAGGCAGAGAGCGAGTACAGCACTCGTGCACGCGTGGCGCGCAAACTTTAAATATCCCCGCCCCCCTGCATCTCCCTCTCCTCATTCATTGCAGCGCGCGAGCTGCAGGAAAGAGAGAGGAGACGGGCGGAAGTGAGCCCCGGCCAGGCTTCAGATGACATCGCGCCTACTGGGGCCGCCCACTTCCTGCCCTCACCAGAGAGCTCAACTTTGAGCTCCTGCAGCCGTTCTTCTAAAGTTGTTTTTATGGGGATTTGGGCAGAAATACAGACGGGGATAGATGTAGTTAGTGTCAGGGACAGATGGGGAATAGGGAAATGTAATTTAGTGATAGCTACTCTTTAAATATAACAATACTAGAATGAAGAGAAAGGTGCCTAACATACCATTTTTTGCATTGTAACATATTTATGTATCATTCAGACTGAACAACTGCTTAACAGTGATTTTAAATATTTGACATAATAGGGTAGAAACCAGCTCTGCAGCTGAGCTCCCTCCAGCTATTTAGGTCAGACACGCTATCTTTAGGATCATCTTGTGAAGATTCAGTGAAATAAAGACAATTTACACCTACTGTAAAGTGTCTATGAGATGATGGAAACTAGGGTCCTGCCTTCCATAGCAAATAGCTATATCACATAAACATCACCACTGACAGTATCTATCCCTTAGTAAAATACAGCTATACTGTGACTATTGTGAAACTCCTTGTGAGCATACCACAGTTTCAGAGCCAGAGGGCTTAGGATTGAGGATGATGTAACTGATAGGCTGCAGTCAGTGAAAAAAAGAGATTAAATGAAAAGTCAGAATCCCCTGGATATAATGGAAATAAGAATATAGGTTATATTGCAGAGTGTTGCACGCAGCTATTCAGAGGTTCCTTGTAACATAACATTAGAGGTGCTACTGGTTTTGTGAGAGAAGAAGGGCCGTGTCCTAATTCTCCCTAAGTCGGTATATGAGTGACTCAAAGAATGAATGGGTGTGCCTGAAATTCTCTGTCTCAGGGAGGGGGTCTAAAAACCCTTTTAACAGACTGAGTAAAGGTATTGTCTCCTACCTTTCTTAACATTTAACACATTTAGTGCTGAAATGGATGGCACGGCATAACTATCTTTTTCTTTGAGTGCTATAGAATTCATAAACTATTGTGTTAACAGTAGTTTAAAAGGAGGCCTACCCAGACTATCCGGAATAATCCGGAGATTGCACTTTTGTCTCTAATTCTGAAGTCTGAAAGGGCTTTATGACATTTTCTAGGAGGCTTTCAATACACAATGTGGGACACGTGATATTCTATTTTCTAGGACGCCAGAACGATGATTGCCAGGTATTGGAAAACCACAATAGTCCAAACCTACAGCAGAATTTGTGGTGAACTGAACTGATGGTAGAGAAGTCAGAATTTAGTTTTCCAGATTTTGATACCAATGAGATGTCTTCAGAGACTCAGTAAAATTGCTAAGCCCCACCCTTTAGTGATGTCACCACCTCTGCAGCTTCCTCCCCATCATATACACATTTACAAATATTTATTTTTATTGTGACATTTATGGAAGAGTGAGATGTGTTTACAGCATGCTGCCTTGTGCTGAACAATGCCTCATGCTGAGGAGCAGTCATGCATTGAATACAGCAGATGCTGTAGACCTTCTGTATGTTAAGAGATTGCCTGCTGTGTATACTGTGAACAAAGCTCTGATGCAGATGTTAACCTAGTCATATCTGATCTTGCAATACCCCTTTGAAAAGACATAAATGGTTTCCCTGATGGCCGTGATGGTGGGAGGTAAAAGAGCTCTTCCTCCACTTGTTTTCCTTTTTTTTCTTTTACCTGTTTGCCCCCAATTTATTTTCTTCTCTTTACCTGTTCTTAAAGGGGTTATCCACCATAAGGTGATTTTAGTACGTACCTGGCAGGCAATAATGGACATGCTTAGGAAGGATCTGCGCTTGTCTTGGGGCTAAATGGCTATGCTGTGAGATTACCATAATACTGTGGATAGCTTTCTGTGAACTTGTATTTCCTGTTTTCAGTTTTCTTGTTTGCCTACAAATCCCATAATACCATTTTTCTCTTTCCCACACATCAGCCACCCCACCCGTTGAAACATAAATGAGCTGCAGACCTGTGGTTTTCAATCAGGGTGCCTCCAGCTGTTGCATTACTTGCAGATTGATCTCTCCACCCATTGAAGCAGACAGGCTCCCTGTCATCAGCTGACTAGTGAGTCAGGTCTCAACCGCATTGCAAGCTGGGAAAAATCCGAGACAGCAGTCATTTTGTATGCTGATAAAAATAAATATTGGGATGAAAATCACAGAAGAATTGTGAGAAAACCATCACACACAGGTACAGACACTATAATATGAACTACACTAACTTTACAGCCCCTGTAGTATAGTCAAATAAAAAAAATTCCTGGAATACCCCTTTAATTGTACACCCAATTTCTCCATTGATATGGCAACAGTCTTTACAAAAATGGTAACACGCTACGAACCCTGAATATGCACATCATGCATTGCCAACTTTTATTGATACAGTCTTAACTCCACATCTCTATACAAGCCTAGGTCCACAAACTATATTATTCTGTCTCTGTATTACTTAGACTTCATAATTATTTTAATTTAGAAATAAAAAGAGATTTGCCATAAAGCAGATCTAGATAAATACATTTCTAGTAAGCCCTGTGATCACTAAAAGTTTGAAAACTATGACAATTATACTACTTTAATCATATATCATTATTTCCCAATCAGTGTGCCCCCAGCTGTTGCAAAACTACAACTCTCAGCATGCCCAGAGAGCTGTTGGCAACTACACCTCTCTTCCTCTACACAGGTTTTGATAAATCTCCCCCCATAAACCTGAAGCTGCTCTACTGCCGGGTTCTGATTTTTTTGTTGGTGTTTTGTCTAACCCGGAAAAAAATACCACATAAAACTGCCCTGTTTTTTTTGCTCTCCCAAGAAACAGTTACTGTGACATTTTTTCAAAAGTAGTGGGTTTTAGTCTTGGTGTTTTTTCCCCTGCGTTTTATCATGGCAAGCCATGTGATTCTTTCATAAAGTGACCTAAGGATTTCTATTGAAAAAATGGGGAACAAAAAACCCAATGCTAAAGCCAAATGGCATTGTTTATGGCATTTTATTCTCTAATTGACTTCTATGGGAGTGAAATGCCAAGATTGTGTCCAAAAAAACAGCATAATCGCAAAATGCTGCGATTTTGGAAAACTGCCACTGAGCCCAAAAAATGTCAAAGATGGATGGAAAAAGGCCAAAGAAAGAAACGCCAATTGGGTTTGGCATTTCATTATTTCCTTATTGACTTTCACAAAAAAAAAACGGCGCGCAGTACTTGTGGTGATACCTTATCACTTGGTGACGCCAGGGCACCGTTATCCCATACATGGTCCGAGGTTGGGGACAGCTTCTCCTGGGCCAGATATGGGGAGTAAATAAAAACACTGACGTCAGGTATGAATAACTGTCTTTACTGAGCAGGGTGCAGATGGTATTACAGGGACAATTTGGTATTTGAGAAGATGCAGCGTAACCCCTTGAAAGCCCTGATGCATTGCTGGGACTTGTAGAGCACACAACACACCTTACACCTTTCCAACACTGTTGCTCAGCTTGAGCTCTCACAGGAACTGGGGCAACTCCTCCCCCCACTACACTATAAGGGAAAGAATTTAGGGGTTCCCATTGGCAGGCAGGGTCACATACGGTTTACACAGATCCTCTCTTAAGGGTACAGTAACACATGAATAACATATATACAGATAATAATAATAATAGAATTAATTAGAAAAATATATCACTTCTCAATAAAGTGCAAACATAATTGGTAGAACAATAAGTCCTTTGGTGGGAAAACACCTTGCGTTGCAAAGCTGCCCAAAGCAGTCCGAAGCCACAGGACAGCCATTGGTGCTGGGATACCACATATATACCATAAGGGTATAGTCACATGGCAGAATGGCCACCCGGGCAGACATTCCGCAGGCTGTGGGCGCCTGCTCAACAAGCGGGTACTGGAGCCACCTGGAAATGCACTGTCTTCATAGGCGGCAATGCATTTCCGAGCGGATTCCACAGAATTGGAGTGTCTGCGGCAGATGTTTCCGCTGCATAAAATCCGCCATGTGCATGGTGCAGCGGAATCCTTTTGCTGGATACCGCTCGGAAATTCTACCTTATGAACATACGCTAAACGGGTTATCCAGGATTACAAAAACATAGCTGCTTTCTTCCAAAAACATCATTACACCGCCCTCAGGTTGTGTGTATTACAACTTGGCTTTATTCACTTCAATGGAACTGAGCTGCAACACCACACACAAACTTTGGACAATGGTGGCACTGTTTTCAGAAGAAAGCAGCTATGTTCTTCCAATCCTGTGTAGCCACTTTCAGCGAGTTTTGCATTGTGTATTATGAGTGTTTTGTTTTTTTATTATTAGTCTTGTCTTTTGTTTGTATTATAGATACAAATATAGATCAGATTAAATTAGGTGGCTGCACAGTTCGTCAAGCTACATCAAATTCCAAGGTATCGGAGCTTTTGAATGCAAATGTAAAATAGCATTGAGATGTAGGTCACATGTGCACACTGTAGGTCGTGGAAGAATGACTTCATTGTGTAATGTCTTCACTATCACCAGAAAATCAGTAGCGTTTTCTAAGTGGAGAAGGAGCGATCCGTTAAGCGCTCAGCTTCCAAAGGTCACCCTGGAGGTGGATAGCTATTTCTCTGTGTTTGCTGGGCCTCTGGATGTCTGGGGCTGCTCACTTTTCATTAGCACACAGGTGAGGTGTCAGGTTAGTAAGAAGTTACCTCCCAATGCTGGAGGCATGTTCAGGAGATAGAGGTATGCCTGAGCCAGACTACAAGGATGTATGTGGCAAGCACCAGGCTTAGGAAACATGTGGCTCTCCAACGTCTATGAAGAGGCAAGTACAAACGTGCTGTTACTTGTAGTACCTCATCAGCTAAAAAGACACCTCTTGTGTTTTGTTCCTGCTACATTTCACAGAGAGAACTTTATTAACTACTATGGATCATAAGGTCTGAGCTGTGTCAGTTCAGAACATTCAGGCCTTTCTTCACACATTTATTTTTGGGATTTTCCATGTGTTTCTTACAGCAAAATTCCAGAAAAAATATCCTACCCAAAACAAAAACTAAAAAAGTTAAGAAAAATTACAAAAAAAAAAAAGCATTCTTTGTAGTGCATTATATATTTCTCTGTCGATTTTCAGAAGCCCATACAATTTGTGATAACACTATATTACTAGTTGAATATCTTGGGGTAATTATTTAAAAAAACCTTTAACATAAAACTTCAATTTTAAACCATGCACATGACAAGGCGCATGCAATTTGCACCAATCCTGCTTATTTTTGCCACAACTTATTTTACCTGGGGAAAAATAAGTTGTTTTTTTGTGTGTTTTGTTGTTTTAAACAATGGGTTTGTCTTTTCTTTGGCACTTTTTTTCTTTGCCAGTGTAAGGCTAAGTTTCCACTTGTTTTTTTTTTCTGGCAGTTTTTGGAATACTACCACTGCAGTTTTTGAGCCAAAGTCAGAAGTGGATTCATAAGGGAGGAGAAGTATAAGTCCTTCCTTTATATGTCCTATTCCTTTTAAATACACTTCTGGCTTTGGCTCAAAAACTGCAGTGGCAGTATTCCAAAAACTGCCAGAAAAAAAACCAAGTGGAAACGAAGCCAAAGTTAGAAGTGGATCCGGCAGGAAGGAGAAGTATAAATCCTTCCTTTGTATTTTCCATTCCTTTTAAATACACTTCTGACTTTTGCTCAAAAACTGCAGTGGCAGTTTCCCCCAAAACGCCAGAAAAAAACCTTTTAGGCAAGGCTTCCACATGTTGTTACCCTAGGGGCAGATGGCATTAACCCCTTGTATTCATGTCTACTGAGGGTAGAAGTTGGTAAAGTCTATACAGTTCAGCCAGGGCCCAAGGAGGTGACCAGTGACTCAAGAGACATTAAGGGCTTGCTGGGACTTGTAGTAGGACTGGACAATGTAATGCAGGCCACGTTGACTTGACAGTAACTGACTTGACTGGAGACTGACAAAGCTATGACTGTAGCTTACTTGCATTTGATGGTGGCTGCAGGACTTTGAGGCCTCCAACACTCTGGACACACACTAGGTATGACTGACCTCAACAAAGACTTATCTCCAAAGAGGGAAGAGTGCAACAAGAAAGCGAGCTAGCTCCACCCAGGGCTTATATGGGGGAGACTAGCAGGGAGCCCATAGGTCACTCTTGGGGTCACCTGGTCACTGGTACCTCCTGGGTAACAATCACATGACATATCACATGGTATAACTCTTAACCCCTTAAGGACCTAGGGCGTATGGATACGCCCTGTCTTCCTGGTACTTAAGGACCCAGGATGTATTCATACGTCCGTGGGAATTTCGGTCCCTGCCGAGCGGGGACCGGACCGGGGTGACTGCTGATATCTATCAGCAGGCACCCCGCGCAAATGCCCAGGGGGGGTCATCATGAATTCACACCAGCGATTTGCGCCGATTCCGGGTCATTACAGGTCTATGGTGACCCGAAATATAAAGGGGATCGCGGTTGTCAAAGACACCTACGATCCCACTGAAGGGATAGGAGTGAGGTGGCATGGGTGCCACCCCTCCTATCCCTGCTATAGGTTGTCAAGGAGCGACGACCAATAGCAGATCGGGGGGGGGGGGGGTTACTTTGGGTTTCCCCATTCTGCCCACCCACAATAGGCGAAGCAGGACGGGGAAACCGACGGGGATCGGCGGCAGAAGATCCACTTTCCCACCCGGAGGCTGCGGGTGATGGTGATCAGCAGGTGGCGATGTAGTGCGGCTGGCTCACTCGATCCTACGGAAGCCGGTGAGTTGCCTAGCAACAACTGGAGGTTTACAGTTTGATAGTGGTCTCTAAACTGTAGCCCTCCAGATGTTGCAAAACTACAACTCCCAGCATGCCCAGACAGCTATTTGCTGTGTGGGCATGCTGGGATTTGCAGTTTTGCAACAGCTGGAGGGCTACAGTTTGGAGATCACTGTGCAGTGGTCTCTAAACTGTGGCCCTCTAGATCTTGCAAAACTACAACTCCTAGCATGCCCACACAGCAAACAGTTGTCTCGGTATGCTGGGAGTTTTAGTTGCGTTCCTCCAGCTGTTGCATAACTACATCTCCCAGCATGCCCTTTGGCGATTAGTACATGCTGGGAGTTGTAGTTTTGCAACAGCGGAGGCACACTGGTTGCAAAATACTGAGTTAGGTAATAGAACCTAACTGAAGGTTTTCCAACCAGTGTGCCTCCAGATGTTGCAAAAGTTCAGCTCCCAGCATGCACGGTCTGTCAGTGCATGCTGAGAGTTGTAGTTTTGAAACAGCTGGAGGTTTGCCCCCCCATGTGAATGTACAAATTTTTCGCCGCAGCACAAACTCCTAGCGAGAAACTCACCGTAACCTGCCAGTGCGAATGTACCCTAAAAACACTACACTACACTAACACATAATAAAGAGTAAAACACTACATATACACCCCTTACACTGTTCCCCCCCCCCCCCCCCCAATAAAAATGAAAAACATAGTACGGCAGTGTTACCAAAATGGAGCCTCCAGCTGTTACAAAAACAACAACGCCCAGCATTTTCAGACAGCCACTGACTGTCCAGGCATGCTGGGGGTTTAGCAACAGCTGGAGGCACCCTGTTTGGGAATCACTGGTGTAGAATACCCCTATGTCCACCCCTATGTAATCCCTAATGTAGTCCTCAAATGCGCATGGCGCTCTCACTTTGGAGCCCTGTCGTATTTCAAGGAAACAGTTTAGGATCACATATGGGGTATCTCCGTACTCGGGAGAAATTACACTACAAATTTTGGGGGGCTTTTTCTCCTTTTACCCCTTATGAAAGGGAAAAGTTGGGGGCTACACCAGCCTGTTAGTGTAAAAAAAATAAAAATGTATACACTAACATGCTGGTGTTGCCCCATACTTTTTTATTTTCACAAGAGGTAAAAGCAAAAAAAAATTGTAACACAATTTCTCCTGAGTACGGAAATACCCCAGATGTAGACGTAAAATGCTCTGCGGATGCACAACAAGGCTCAGGAGTGAGAGCACACTATGTACATTTGAGGCCTAAATTGGTGATTTGCACAGGGGTGGCTGATGTGTGTTCTGACATAAAAGCAAAAAAATAAATACCCACATGTGACCCCATGTTGGAAACTACACCCCTCACGGAACGTAACAAGGGGTATAATGAACCTTAACACCCCACAGGTTAATTTTCGTTAAAATTGGATGGGAAAATAAAAATAAAAAAATCACCCTGAATTTTTCATTTTCACAAGGGAAAAAAAAAAGCCCCACAAAATTTGTAACCCCATTTCTTCTGAGTAAGAACATACCCCATATGTGGATGTAAAGTGCTCTGCGGGTGCACTACAATGCTCAAAAGAGAAGAAGCGCCATTGGGATTTTGAAGAGAAAATTCGTCCGGAATTGTAGGCCACGTGTGTTTACAAAGCCCCCATAGTGCCAGAAGAATTGACCCCGTGGTCTGTGAAAATGAAAAATTTAATTTTTTATTTGCACAGCCCACTGTTCCAAAGACCAGTCACACGGCAGTGGGGTGTAAATACTCACTGCGCCCCTTATTAAATTCTGTGAGGGGTGTAGTTTCCAAAATGGGGTCACATGTGGGGGGCTTTGTAAATGCACATGGCCCCTGACTTCCATTCCAAACAAATTCTCTTTCCAAACGCTCAATGGCGCTCCTTCTCTTCTGAGCATTGTAGTTCGCCAGCAGAGCAATTGACATCCACACATGGGGTATTTCCATACTCAGAAGAAATGGGGTTACAGATTTTGGGGGTCATTTTCTCCTATTATCCCTTGCAAAAATGTAAAAAAAATGTTTCATTTACACATCTGACTTTAACGAAAAGTCGTCAAACACCTGTGGGGTGTTAAGGCTTACTGTACCCCTTGTTACTTCCCTTGAGGGCTGTAGTTTCCATAATAGCATGCCATGTGGGTTTTTTGTATTTTTTTTGCTGTTCTGGCACCACAGGGGCTTCCTAAATGCAACATGCCCCCCAAAAAACATTTCAGCAAAATTTGCTTTCCAAAAGCCAAATGTGACTCCTTCTCTTCTGAGCATTGTAGTGCGCCCGAAGAGCATTTTATGTCCTAACATGGGGTATTTCCATACTCAGGAGAGATGGGGTTCAAAATTTTGGGGGGCATTTCTCCCATTACCCTTTGTAAAAATGCACTTTAGTGAAAAATTTTATTTTTCATTTACACATCTGACTTTATCGAAAAGTCATCAAACACCTGTGGGGTGTTGAGGCTCACTGGACCCCTTGTTACGTGCCTTGAGGGGTGTAGTTTCCAAAATGGTATGCCATGTGCTGTTCTGGCACCATAGAGGCTTCCTAAATGTGACATGCCCCCCAAAAACCATTTCAGAAAAATTTGCTCTCAAAAATCCCATTGTTGCTCCTTCCCTTCTGAGCCCTCTACTGCGCCCGCCGAACCCTTGACATACACATATGAGGTATTTCCTTACTCGAGAGAAATTGGGTTTCAAATTTTGAAGGACTTTTTCTCTTATTACTCCTTGTAAAAATTCAAAAACTGGGTCTACCAGAACATGCGAGTGTAAAAAATGAAGATTTTGAATTTTCGCATTCACTTTGCTGCTATTCCTGTGAAACACCTAAACGGTTAACACACTTACTGAATATCATTTTGGATACATTGAGAGGTGCAGTTTTTATAATGGGGTCATTTGTGGGGTATTTCTAATATGAAGGCCCTTCAAATCCACTTCAAAACTGAACTGGTCCATAAAAAATTCTGATTTTAAAAACTTTGTGGAAAATTGCTGCTGAACTTTGAAGCCCTCTGATGTCTTCCAAAAGTAAAAACATGTAAATTTTATGATGAAAATATAGACATATTGTATATGTCAATGAATATATCATTTATTTGGAATGTCGTCTGTTTTCCTTACAAGCAGAGAGCTTCAAAGTTAGAAAAATGCAAAATTTTCTATTTTTTTCATAAAATTTTGGAATTTTTCACAAAGAAATGATGCAAGTATCGACAAAAATTTACCACTATCATGAAGTAGCATATGTCACGGAAAAACATTCTCGGAATCAGAATGAAAAGTAAAAGCATCCCAGAGTTAATAATGCTCAAAGTGACAGTGGTCAGATGTGCAAAAAATGGCCGGGTCCTTAAGGTGAAAATGGGCTGGGTCCTTAAGGGGTTAAAGCAACAAGACCTTTTATAATACATTACAATACAGAACATATTACAGGGGGGGAAGAAGTACAAGGGAACACAGGAGACACTGAAGGGAGGCTACCGGACAGGGCATCAAGGGTACGGGGTAATACCTCCCATGCTGGGCCACCACAAACTGCCCCTCTTAACCTCTTAAGGACTCGGGGCATACCTGTACGCCCTGAGCCCAGTTCCGGTGTTTAAAACGGGGTCACGCCATGACCCCGCATCACACCGGGTCGGCCCCGGCTGCTATTCATAGCCGGGACCCTGGGCTAACAGCGCGCGGCACCGATCGTTGTGCGGCGCACTGTTAACCCTTCAGACGCGGCTATCAAAGTTGACCACCGCATCTGAAAGTGAATGTAAACGCTTCCCGGCAGCTCAGTCAGGCTGATCGGGACATCGCGATAGAAAGGCGATTTTTTTAACACTTACCGTAAAATCTCTTTCTCGAAGGATCCATTTGGGGACACAGACCGTGGGTGTATCTTGCTGTCTCTAGGAGGTGTGACACTATGGTAATAAAAAAGTCAGCTCCTCCCAGCAGGATATACCCGCCTTCAGGCTCTGAGCTAGTCAGTTTAAGTTCCAGAGCAATAGGAGGAGACCAATAGGTCAAAGAAAGACCCAAAAACTGTTCAAGAACCAGAAGAAAAAACATAACTGAACACACCCTCGGACAGAGAACCAAAGGAAAAACCCAAAAAGGGAGGGAGCTGTGTCCCCCAATGGATCCTTTGAGAAAGAGATTTTACGGTAAGTGTTAAAAAATCTAATTTTCTCTATCGGCTCCATTGGGGGACACAGACCATGGGACGTACCAAAGCCGTCCCTTGGGGGGGCAGATAAGTAATCAGGCAGACGGCCGATCCACTGCCACCTGCAACACTTTACGCCCCAGACTAGTATCAGCCGATGCGAAAGTATGAACCCGGTAAAACCTCGAGAAAGTGTGCAAAGACGACCAGGTAGCTGCCTTGCAAATCTGCGAGGCCGAGGCTCTATTCTTGAGAGCCCAGGATGCCCCAACAGAACGTGTGGAATTAGCTACAACCCTGAAGGAAGGAATCTTCCCCTTACAGCGATAGGCTTCCGAAATGGTAGACCGAATCCACCTAGAAATGGTGGCCTTGGAAGCAGGTTGTCCCTTGCGACGACCTTCCGTAAGGACAAAAAAGGAATCACACTGATGAAACGAAGAAGTGATGGAGAGGTAAGACCGAACAGCCCGAACTACGTCCAGCTTGTGCAGTAAGCACTCCTTAGGATGAGAAGGAGCCGGGCAAAAGGACGGGAGGACAATATCCTCATTGAGATGAAAGGCCGATACCACCTTAGGCAAAAAAGGAAGGATCTGGCCGGAAAACAACCTTGTCCTGGTGGATCACCAGAAACGCGGAACGGCAAGAGAGAGCTGCCAATTCAGACACCTTCCAGATGGAGGTGATAGCAACAAGAAACACCACTTTTCAAGAAAGGAGGCTGAGAGACACCTCTCTAAGGGCCTCAAAGGGTGCACCCTGGAGGGCACTCAGAACCAAATTCAAGTCCCAATGGGGAGAATGTGACCGATAAAGAGAAACAGCGTGCGCCACTCCTTGCAGGAAGGATCAGACATGAGGATTAGAAGCCAGGGGCCACTGGAAAAGAACAGTAAGGGCAGAAACCTGACCTTTAAGAGAACTGAGAGACAACCCCAGTTCCAACCCCGACTGCAAAAAGGAGAGAAGACGGGGAACCGAGAAGGTCACCGGGGAGAAGCCCTGAGCTTCACACCAACGAAAATAAGACCGCCAAGTACGGTGGTAAATTCTTGCGGAGGAGGGCTTACGAGTCTTGAGCATGGTGTGAAAAACTTGGGAAGAGAACCAGTGGGCCCTCAAAACCGCGGTCTCAACCACCATGCCGTCAAATACAGCAACTGTAAATTTGGGTGGCAAAGAGGACCCTGAGAGAGTAGATCTGGGCGGGGCAGAAGGTGCAGCGGAGCGTCGTCCAGGAGCTTGACTACGTCGGCGTACCACGACCTTCGGGGCCCATCTGGAGCTACCAGAATGGCGGAGACGTTCCCTGCCTTGAGCTTCCTCAGCATCCTGGGAAGAAGCAGAAGAGAAGGGAACAGATAAGGTAGGGCGAACCCCGCCCAAGGAATCGCTAGGGAGTATACGGCCAAAGCCTGAGGGTCCCGGACTGGGACACAAACGGAAGAATTTTCCGATTGTGCCGAAATGCGAAGAGATCCACGTCCGGAACGCCCCAGAGGTCGCAGAGCTGCGTGAAGACCTCCCGATGAAGAGACCACTCGCCGGGGTGGGCGAGGACCGACTGAGGAAGTCCGTTACTCAGTTGAGTACTCCCGGAATGTGAATTGCCGAAATGCCCGGAACCTTGTTCTCCGCCCAGGTGAGAATCTTGGTCACCTCGGCCATGGCTGCCGAGCTGCGAGTGCCGCCCTGGCGTTCTCCGACTGAACATGGACAGGACGGGACTGAAGACGTGACTCCCAATGAAGAAGACAAAGAAGAATCGCCCGTAATTTCAATATGTTTATCGGAAGAAGGGTCTCCGGAGGAGACCAGAGTCCCTGAACCGTCCAATCCCTGAACACGCCGCCCCAGCCCGACAGGCCGGCATCTGTTGTAACAACCTGACAGTGAAGGGGAATAAAGGAGCCAAGCCACCGGAGCAGAGACTGACTGACCCTGAGAGGGAGAACAATCTGACGATCGAGGGACAGAGGAGACCTGTTCCATCGAGAGAGAATCGCCAGTTGAAGGGTGCGGTAATGAAGCTGGGCAAAGGGTACGGCCTCCATAGTTGCCACCATCCGACCCAGGACTTCCATACAAGTGCGGATGGAGACTGATACCTGGTTCCGAAGGGAGCGGACCTTCGCCCGCAGCGCCAGATGTTTGTCTGGCGGAAGACAAATTCGGGCAGAGGCCGAGTCGAATCGAAATCCCAGAACGGTTAGAGACTGGGTAGGACGGAGGACTGACTTGTCCCGGTTGACCATCCACCCAAAGCGAATTAGAGTGTGGAGAGTGATGTCCAGATTCTCCAGAGTCTGGGCTCTGGTTGGAGCCTTGATGAGAAGGTCGTCCAGATAGGGTATCACCGAGATTCCCCTCTACTGTACAAGCCCATCACTCGTGCAAGGATCTTTGTAAGGACCCGAGGAGCCGTGGCTAGACCAAAGGGGAGGGCTACAAAATGAAAATGCCCCTCCGGAACCGCAAAGCAGAGGTACCGATGATGCCCCAGAAATATTGGCACATGGAGGTAGGCATCCCTGATGTCCACCGATGAAGGAACTCCCCTTGTTCCAGGGACGCCACCACCGAGTGGAGAGATTCCATTCGGAAGTGGCGGATGAGAAGGAGACTGTTGAGACACTTGAGGTCTAGGATTGGTCGTACAGAACCGTCCTTCTTGGGGACCACAAAAAGATTTCAATAGAAACCCCGAAAATGTTCCCCCGGGGGGATGGGAACGATAACCCCCTGGAGAAGCAGAGACTGGAGAGCCGCCCGAAATTGCTTCGCCAGAGGAGGAGACCGGGGGGGGGGGGCGGGGCGGCCGGGATCGAAAAAGTGATCCCTCGGAAGGGAGGCGAATTCGATCCGGTAACCGTTGGACATCACGTCCCTGACCCAAGGGTCCTGAATGTGTGAGGTCCAGATGTCTCGGAAAAAACAAGACGACCTCCCACCCGGAAAAAAATCGCGGGTAGGGGCCTTACTTCACTTCATGCAGAAGTGGTTTTGCAGTTGCCCAATTTGGGCGGTTGGAGTCCGACTTCCAAGACGGGCGTGCCCGGAACGAGGGTGCCTTCTTGTCCCGCGAGGACCGAAAGGAAAAGGACTTCCTTTGGGAAGTAGGGCGAGCCTTATTTCGAGGTAACAAGGAACTCTTACCTCCCGTTGTCTCAGAGATAATCTCATCAAGGTGTTTGCCAAAAAGACGGCCGCCCGTAAGGGGGAGCTCAGTGAGAGACCTTTTGGAAGCGGCATCTGCTTTCCAAGCTTTAAGCTACATAGAGCGGCAGCAACGGCAGAACAACGGGCTGACTGCATGGAAGCTGCGCAGAGAAAGTCCCCAGCTTTAGGGCATTGCAGAGCCAGAGCAGATAGATCCTCTGTGGGGGATCCCGCTAAGATATCCTGATGGAGCTTTTGGCACCACTCCGACAAGGCCTTGGACACCCATGTTGAGGCGAAGATGGGAATAAGAGAGGAGCCAGCTGCTTCAGAAGCGAACTTCGCAAAAGATTCTACCTTCTTGTCCGCGGGATCCTTGAAGGCAGCGGCATCTGCCAGAGGCAGTGTAGTCGCCTTAGAGATCCGGGAGATTGGTGGATCCACAGAGGGAGGGGAAGCCACCTTAGCGACAAAGTCCTTGTCAAATGGATAACGTTCTTGAATTGTCTTGATTCCCGGGAATCTCTTGTCTGGATGTTTCCATGTGGAATCCAGAATGTCATCAAAGTCAGCGTGAGAGCTGAACCTTTTAGGTGCTGGCTTAGTACGATGAAAGGATACTTCTGGATTGACATCCGAAGATCCTGGGTCCTCTAAGTGAAAGGTGTCTCTTATGGCAGTCACCAATGAGTTCACCGTAGCAATTGAGTCCGAGTGGTCCTCTGGATCAGATGCCGGTTCGGAAGCCTCGTCCACTAGTTCACCAGGGGAATGTGAATGAGTAGAGGCAGACCTGGAGGAGGGCGACCCAGACCGGGTACGCGGCTCTGGCGTGTCAGACGAAGCACCCCTAGCACGCTTGTGAGAGCATGAAGTACGAGGAGACGAAGAGTGGGCCCTCTCAGAGGTCCTGCGCAGGGAAGACCCCCTTCAAGGTGGACACCATTTCCCAGGAGGCCTTAGCCACCGAACGGGAGACTTGGGTCAAGTCAGCCATATACTGGGTCAGAAATGCAGAGGCGAAAGCTTCAGGGGTGCAGGAATACAGGCGCTGACTAAGAAGGGGACCAGTGAAGCCAGGTAGATATCAAACAGCTTTAATCCAATGCGACGCGTTTCACCGCACTTGCGCGGTTTCATCAGGCATATATATACTGGGTCAGGGAAGAAACCCAGGCTGGAGGAGTGGTTGAACCCACCGGACCGAAGGGGCACCGGGGGGTTTGGGGGAGTAGTGGAGCAGGCAGGGCAAGTGGGCTAAGCGGAGCCAGACATCTTCGTATTACAGTGCTTACAGACATAGTAAGTCACTGATCTTCCAGGTTTCTGTTTAGAGGGACGAACAGTCCTGGGTACGGACATAAAGAGGAAAAAAGGTTGTGTCCCCTGTCAGCTGCAGAGAGGAGAGCTCGCTCCGTGCAGCTATAGTGGAGGAACAGGCCAGCCAATAGGAAGAGAGGGGCATGCCCAAAGCCAGGCACTAACTAACTGACCCCTTCATACTGAAATTCACACCCACGGCGCTGATTGGAGGCTGCTTCGGCTCCTCTGAGAGCTCCCAGCCCTGTGGGCGGAACTATAGACCGGCCTAGAAGAACTGTCATGGCGCCCGCTCCTCATCCCGAGCGCACCAGTCTGTCGCATATGCGCTCGGGGGGAAGAGCGGGCGGCCTAACGCCGGCAGAGACTGCCGGAAAAAGAGAAACTAAGCCGGCGCTAAAGCACCCGGCTAGTACCAACGCCGCGGCCATCAGCCGCGTATAAGGCGCTGTGAACAAAGTGAAAGTAAAGCCAGCACTGAGAGCGCCTGACCCGTAGCAGCGCCGTGGCTGACAGCCGCATATAAAGCGCTGAGAACATAGTGCCCTAACACACACACACACATATATGTGAAAAGCCCCACACACAGATATAAAGTTAAGAGCCCCAATTTACTGCCCCCTTAGTGCCACTCCTCCCCTAGAATAAAAATTAAGCCCTTGTAGAAGCCAGCTCCATAAGAAGGGTGGGCCAAAAATGGGTCTCCAGAGGTTGCAAGTCCGTACCTGTGGAGAAAAGTACTTACCTCAGTCAGAAGAACTTACCTAATGGAGTCTTAAGTGAAGTCTTCAGTCAGTTTATGGTCCCTGCATCACGCCTAGCTGCTATGCGCGAGCGAGGCGAGCAGAGACATAGGGGGACCCGGACCCATGAGGTACCACCCAGGCGCTGACCGTTGGCGAGAGGGGGTTAATAGCGCATATATGCAATGTCTGTGCCCCCTTACTCGCAATGGGGAAACAGGAAACCGGAGTCCCTGAGTCCCCACCTGAAAAAAGAAAAGAAAAAGGAATAAAAAAAACTAACACGTCCCTATACTAGGAAAATAAAAAACAGAAGACCTGGTCTGGAGCAAACCAGACCATGTCCACCTCCTTCAGACACTAAGCTTAAACTGACTAGCTCAGAGCCTGAAGGCGGGTATATCCTGCTGGGAGGAGACGACTTTTTTTTTATTACCATAGTGTCACACCTCCTAGAGACAGCAAGATACACCCTCAATCTGTGTCCCCCAATGGAGCCGATAGGGAAATCGCAATGTCCCGATCAGCTAGGATGCGAGCAGAGACCCCCTTACTCTGCTCCGTCGCGTCCGATCGAGGTTTGATTGCTCCAAGCCTGAGCTACAGGCTTGAGCAATAGAGCCCCTATCTCGCTGACCCATGCAAAGCTATGGCTTTGCAGGGATCAGCATAAGAGATCTGTGTGTGCAGTGTTATAGGTCCCTATGGGAGCTATAGCACTGCAAAAAAAAAAAGAGAAAGGAAAAGTTAAAAAAGGTCATTTAACCCCTTCCCTAATAAAAGTTTGAATCCCCCCCCCTTTTCCCATAAAAAAACTGTGTAAAAAAATTAATAAATAAACAAACATATGTGGTATCGCCGCGTGCAGAAATGTCCGAACTATAAAAATATATGGTTAATTAAATCGCACGGTCAATGGCGTACGCGCAAAAAAATTCCAAAGTCCAAAATAGCGTATTTTTGGTCACTTTTTATATCATGAAAAAATGAATAAAAAGCTATCAAAAAGTCCGATCAATACAAAAATGGTACCGCTAACTTCAGAACACTGTGCAAAAAATGAGCCCTCATACCGACCCGTACGCGGAAAAATAAAAATGTTATAGGGGTTAGAATGAGAACTTTTTACATATACATTTTCCTGCATGTAGTTATGATTTTTTTTCCCGAAGTACGACAATATCCAACCTATATAAGTAAGGTATCATTTTAACCATATGGACTTACAGAATAAAGATAAGGTGTTATTTTTACCGAAAAATGCACTGCGTAGAAACGGAAGCCCCCAAAATTTACAAAATGACATTTTTTCTTCAATTTTGTCGCACAATGAATTTTTTTTTCCGTTTCGCCGTAGATTTTTGGGTAAAATGACTAATGTCATTGCAAAGTAGAATTGGTGGCGCAAAAAATAAACCATAATATGGAATTTTGTGTACAAAATTGAAAGCGTTATGATTTTTAGAAGGTGATGAGGAAAAAATTTAAATGCAAAAACGGAGAAACGCTGAGTCCTTAAGGGGTTAAATGCAGTCAGTCGTCCACAATGCCCAGTCCTGGAGGGCGGATGACTGAAGTGGCCACTGGGACCCAATGACAGATCCTGGGGCATTTTAGCACAGAATGTCCTTCCAGGTCTGATTATGGAACAAAATAGAAATGAGTCCATGTAGCACTGGTAAATGTTCATACAGGCTCTTTTCTTAGCGTGACAGGGTAAACAAGTGGGATTATTTTCGCTTGTAACTGCATTGCTAACACTCTTTAAACTCTTTAATCCACTGATTGCAGGTTGGGTTGCCCGAGGCTATCTGCCCAATGCCTTGGCTGCTGGGGCACCTCTGTTCTCAACACTTCTACCCAGAACTCCATATACATTGTTGTTCTATAGAACAGTGTTACCTTACATACTGTACTCTGTCTCTATACGTGTTTACCTATTTTACAGGGGAACCCTCTGGCCAGTAGAGTACCCTGTACACGTGGACAGGAGAGAAAACATTAGACATATACAGACACACATTTAAAACTGTTGGACTGGGACTACACAGGATGTTACAGTCTTAACTTAGTTATTTTCATATGTGTGGACTATTTTGATTGTACATGGACTAACTATGTGTGGTACATAACTTTAAATATTATATTTTGAGCTAATCTTTGTACTTTGTAGGAATTTGTCATGGCGGTGAGGTAGTATTTACGCTTCTCCTGACTGGGTAGGGGACAAGACACTGTACACGTAAACATTTTTGTACAAAACATATTATACACATTTTATTACAGCACACCATAACCATTATAGTACACTAACATAAGTATTTACTTGTGCAAAGGTGATGAGCAAAAATATATTACTCTGACGGTATATACATATTTTCATTGTACAGTTCCACAGTCCTGGTACATTTTAGAGTTTTTAGTAAAGAATCACGGATGGAAGCCGGGCACATACACTTACGCAAATGGTTACAAATAAACTTCTTGACAAGTTCGTAAGGCACTCCTTCTTAAACGTTACATAACCTGTGGAGAACAAAAGTACTTCACAAAGAAAGTTAGTGACTATTAGCAAAATTACCCCTGGTAGATTTCTTTAACTGGGGAACTTGCCATCCCAGCCTCGCCGATCAGACTGTTTCCAAGGCTGGGACATGTAACGGGGTCCACGAGACTATGCCCCCTCTAATGGACTCACTCGGGTGTTCCAGTTCACCCATGACAAAGTAGACTCTGTAAGGGATGGGCTGATGGTGACCATCATTTGCACCACAGCAGGCGACACCACTGGGGGAACAGCAGTTGGTGCCTGTTGGGCCAGCCAAACCTCCTCAAAGGGAGTAGGCCGAGGCACTCCAGTTGGTGCCCGCTGATTAGGCCAAACCTACTCGACCACAAGAGTAGGCCTGGGCACATTCGCAGACTACTTTGGTAGGTACTTTGGGGCCGTGATAGGCACATGACAAATTTAGGAGGCAACAACCCAAAGGGATCGGCATCCCAGTTGTCCGATTGGAAGTATGCAAACGGAATCTGGGTTAGATTCTTTGGACGGGTCACCTCTCCTCTCATGCTCTATACAGGGGTGTACTCCACGATCTCCCCACTCTCTAGAAAATGCAGTGGTAAGGGGATGTTTCAACTTCCTAATGTACAGGGCCTCCAATGCTTATGTGTCCTGCTGCTGTGCTTGCTGCACCTTTATATGGCAGCAGCTTCAGCCCATATGTCTCCATTCCCTGTGCCCTCAGCCCCTCTACAACCTCGGCCACCTGAGCTTCTCTTCTGGCCCTCTCAGACTGGGCCGGTGGGACTGGAGGGTGAGATTTCCCTGGCAGGGGAAGAAGGTGCTCCCTCATATACTATATTAGTCCAGGCTCATCGCCAAACAACCACTTTGGTAAAGGTGGGGGCCTGGGAACATGCTTCAGACTTCTGGACCTAGGGGGTTTGCCTGGGGCTAGGGGTAGAAGGAGGTGTAGAGAAAGCGGCCTCAGCCGGGGTACTCACTTCTGACTCCTCGGTGGGGACTTCGGCCCACGACCCCCAGGTTTGATGGTGAGAGGACAGCCTTACCGGCGATGATCTGCGGGAAGATGTCGGCGTTCCCTCCACTGGGGTTGCTGGCCAGTCTCCATCGTCCTCGGAAGCGGGACTTGGTAGCAGGCCTCTTCGGGCCCGATAGAGATGCGCTGTAGACGATCTGCCAGCTCCTGAAACAATTGCGCCGCAGCAACTTTCCGGGCCTCCTGCGCCATCTTGGGACTACCAGCAAGTGTGCTTGCCTGTTCTGCCATGTTGCTACGCTTACTGACTTCTGGCAAACTTTTACGCAGGGCTTTGGGAAAATGCCTGCTGGCCGGAAGGGCGTCAGCGGTGCAGCACTGACTTCTTCTCCCCCCGGCAACAAGGGGCAGATCTTTACAGTTTCATTTCAGCATCGATACAGCAACATGGTTTCCATGCCAAGGGGTGGGACGCTATCCAGGGGGGGGACATATTCGCACGCTAACCCTTGCAGGTACAGGCAATACTTCGCAACGTAACATAGCTTCAGACCTAAACTTGCACATGGTTGACACAATACTTTTCTTCACTTCCTCCTCTATTTTACAGGTGCCACGAGTCCCGTACACTTTTTGGTGTAAACTTTTTGCATCGGCAAAAAGACTAGGTTCAGACTAGGGGGGAGGACTTGTGATATAAGGCGCACATCCGTATACTGTTCATAGGATGCCAAAAGTTGTGGTAACGGGGTGTGATGAGGGCAGATGTTATTACCCTAGGGCCAGGTGGCATTAATATGGCAAAGAAGAAAAGTATATCAGCTCACCCAGTCGTGTCCAAGGTACATGGAGTCGTAGCACAATACACCTGAACCAGCGGGAGCTTCGGATGAATCTCTGAGGCCAAGTCCTCAGGTGAGGCAATCAAGGAGTAAGAAAGGAAGTTCCAGCTCCCAAAGCTAGGTAAAATTCCAAGTTTATTTTTTTATATAAAAATCCAATGCATGAGCAAATATAAAAGCATAGAAAAAGTGACACAACACAAAACTTATCGACTTAACGCTAAGTTTTAATCATGGCAACTACAATAACCAGCTTAACATAGCTTCCTTTTATGTTGTCATATCCCATGGTTACTGGCGGAGGAAGGTGTGTACTGCCCATGGGCGTAGACCCACAGGTGCTGTCTAAATTAATAAAAAAATATATGTACTCAAAAAATACAGTGTATGTCAATAGACACATATAGTCATTATTAATAAATATAAGACAAATCATGTCTGTAATTAAGTCCAGACGGGAAGCGTGAATCCAAACATAGAATCCAAAACGCCTCCCGTCTGAACAGAGACTTGCATCAGTCTCCCCCTCTACGGGGAGGGCGTACTCTCTCCAATCCTGTAACCTCTATCCTGGGAACAATGCCATCATGCTTTTCTACTATGTGTCTTGTTATGCCAGACATAGATCTGTTTGTGAATTGGCCAGTTAAGTGTAAGTGTTCTTGGATCCTGACTGTTTTCTGCTGGTGCATCCGATGTACTGTAACATACAATCTAGGCATGTAATACTATATACAACATGATGGGTATGGCAATTGATGTAGTTTTTAATATTGTAACTGATGTTAATGACCCATGATAGGTGGCATTAATCCCTTGTATTCGTGACGCCAGGGCATGGTTTATCCTCGATACCACCCGAAGGTATCCTACTACATTCTGGGCTAGGCACGGGGGCAATAATGACTCCAATGCCAAGTTACGGATAATGGTAGCTTTACTGAGAGTAGACAGATGATGAAGCCTATAAAGTTCCCGAACGCCCACGGAGGTGACCAGTGACTCAGAGACCTTTTAAGGGCTTGCTGGGACTTGTAGTAGGACTGGACAATGTAATGCAGGCCACCCTGACTTGACATGTGACAGGGACTGACTTGACTTGACTGGAGACTGACAAAGCTATGACTGTAGCTTACTTACATTTGATGGTGGCTGCAGGATTTGACTTTGAGGCCTCCAACACTCTGGACACACACACTAGGCACGACTGACCTCAGCAAAGACTTATCTTCAAAGAGGGAAGAGTGCAAAAAAGAAAGCGAGCTAGCTCCACCCAGGGCTTATATGGGGAGGCTAGCCCATTGGTCACTCTTGGGGTCATCTGGTCACTGATACCTCCTGGGTAACAATCACATGACATATCACATGGTACAACTCTTAAAGCAACAAGACATTTTATAATACATTAAAATGCAGAACATATGTATAGGGAGGAAACAAGTACAAGGGAGCCCAGGGGACACTGAAGGCAGGCTGCCAGACAGGGCAGCAAGGGTATGGGGTAACACCTCCCATACTGGGCCACCACATGAAAACCTAGCCTCATGGAAACCTAGCCTAATACTGACATTGGGGTAGATTTAGCAAAACCTGTCCAGAGGAAAAGTTGCTGAGTTGCCCATAGCAACCAATAAGATCGCTTCTCTCATTTTTCCAAGGCCTTTTCAAAAATGAAAGAAGCAATCTGATTGGTTCCTATGGGCAACTCAGCAACTTTTCTGCTGGAGAGGTTTTGATAAATGTTTTCCGCGGAGTACCCCTTTTAAATTCACACCGAACATACCCTTAAAGAAAGTGTTTTACTAAGCACAATAGAGTTACAGTCAATGTGGTTGCTATTACAATTTACACTGGGGTTTTCACTCATCCAAGTGCTCATATTGCAGCTCTGTACAATGTCCAAGCTATATGGAGATACAATACAGTCCCATAAAAGTGTGAACTTCAAAAATTGTAGCCAAAATTGATAGTATGCTCCATCAGAATCGCCATTGTGGAGATGTTCTTCCCTAGAATTAACCTATGGCCTCTCGTATTTATCTAATGTCACACTGACCCACCAAAGGATAGGCCTTGGCCCTGGTCCTGGCTCTAAGAAATCTAGCAGAAAACAACCTCACCAAAATTGTATGTTCTCCCTGTGTCTGTGTGGGTATTCCTGTTTTCTTCCAACCTCCAAAAATTTACTGATTGGGTGAATTTGGAATTTAGATTGTGAGCCCCCATGTGCACAGGGACTGATTTGAGTGATGACAAGCTCAGTTTAGCACTGTGGAATATGCTGCCATATAAATAGAAGAATTATTACTAAAATATTGTCATACACTCCATCACATACTAAATGTACAAAGGGTATTCTCCCCTAGAAGACGGGAAATGCGCGATCTCATAGACGGCAATACATTCCGTGCGGAGTCCGCAGAAAGAATGGACATGTTCATTCTTTCTGTGGACACCGGAATTGCAGAAATTCTGCCATGTGCACAGTGAAGCAGAATTCCCACTGCAGCGGAATCTCTATGCGGAATTCAACACGGAAATTCTGAGATGTGAACATAGCTTGAGAATGTATCTGTATTGTGGCATGTGATGGCACATTCAAAATATATAATAATATTTTTTTTTTTACTACCAGCGCTGCTGATAGTTCTAATTGCAATGTAATATTTTAAGAAATCTCAAAATGATGTAAGCCAGAATGGGAGTTCACATCATTAAAGGAGTACTCCAGTAGGGCCATGTTCATCTGGCGGAATTCCACAGGAATATTCAGCTCAGAAGTTCCGCAATGATTTTGCTTTACTATGCAAGTGGTTGTTATTTCTGAAATCCAGATTCCAGTGTCTGCAGAAACAGTGAACCTGTTCAATGTTTCTGTGGATTCGACTCGGTAATGCATTGCTGTCTATGGAGACGGGGCATTTCCAAATGGTCCTAGTGCCATTTTCAGCCATGTGAACATGGCCTAATAGGAACTTATCATCTATCCACAGGTGTCTTGGGGATTCAACCTATGGGACCCCCTGCGATCTCCAGAACAGGCCCTGACTCACCTTACAAAATGCACTGGTCCAACCTTCTGAGAAGTACTGGTCTTGGCAGTGACGGCCTGCTCAGCCAATCACTGACTAAGGTGGGACACCACTGTGGTCTGTGATTGGCTGAGCGGGCTGCCATTGTCCAGACAAGCGTGTCTCAGATGGTGGAGGCTTGAGCTTTCTGCTGGAAGAGTCAGACCCTGTTCTTGAGATCAGGGGGGTCCCAGAGATCAGACCTCCTGCATTTAAACAATTTTTGAAAGCTGGATAACCTTTTAAAGATAGCTGTTGGCTGCCGGCTATCTCTCCCCCCCCCCCCCCCCCACACACACACACACACACACACAAACATGTATGCTCGACTCAGCCAGGTATACAAGTGTTCTGAATGGGTAGATGGGAATAAAGTGAGGCTAGACTGCTCTGGCGAATTATCTCTCTTAGGGTCTATTCACACATACAGTATTCTGGGCAGATTTGATATGCAGGATTTCAAGCTGTGTTCAGTTTACATTGAAATCTGCAGCAGAAAATCCTGCGCATCAAATCTGCCCAGAATACAGTACGTGTGAATAGACCTTTAAGAACAAAAGCATTGGGCATGCTAAAGTTCAAGGGGGAGACTTATCAAAACCTGCCCAGAGGAAAACTTGCTGAGTTGCCCATAGCAACCAATCAGATTTCTTCTTTCATTTTTGAAAAGGTGTCTTAGAAATGAAAGAAGAGAGCTGATTGGTTGTTATGGACAACTCAGCAACTTCTCCTCTGGACAGGGTTTGATAAATCTCTCCCCCCCCCCCCCCCCCCCCCAAATTTTCAACCCTTTTCTCTCTGACACCTACGAAAGTTGGGAGGACAGCTTGCACTTCAAATTGTTCCACTAAAATCGTCAGATTTGAATCTTGTTGTCTATGATGACATTAATCAGTGACCTTCCACTCCAAACACAGGGGCTATTATTGTGTAGATAGCTAATTGACTCCTTATGTTAACACAAGACACTTTAACAAGTGTACCCAGTAAATGCCCTTTTGTTCCTGCTACAGTAAAAGGGTGTACTACTAAATGTTGTTATTCCCTTGCATAGAAATGCTTTAACAAAAGCTTAAAAGACCCTGAAACCATTTAAGCTATATAGTGTGTGAACACCCCAGTGTGAGATAATAATGGTCGTGGCAAGGGACTGAATTATTAGATCAGGTGCCTAGCCTGACACATTACTAAACCTTCAGACAGAAACCCAAGGAGGTCATCTGTTGTGGTGATTAGATCATGGCTTAGAAAAAGAGAACATACAGTGTGTATACATATATATATATATATATCTGAATGCTATACATATATTGTATATTTCCATCTATCATCCTTCTCCTCCTTTTGTATCTTTGTCATCCTTTTATGAGAATTTTTATTTACTTTTTATGTAATCTTTAATCTACTGTAAGACTTGTCTATCTATCCATCTCTGTGTAATGTTACGATAGATTGTAAACATATGTTTTGACAGATTTTGGTGTTTTTTTTATTATCCCACCTCGGAGGGTGATGGAAAGTCAGATTATGGCTTTTCTATGTACTGGTTGTTTACTAAATAAAGGAGGAAAAGAAACAACAAACACATTGAACACTACAACTAAAATACTTTACTACATGAAGTATTTAAGGGAACCAGTCAGCAGATTCTAGCATATATGACGCTTGGCAATGCGTTTGGCAATGCGTTATATATGCTACAATCTTTATCCCCACCATCCCCTGGGCGGGGACTTCTACTTACCAGCAACTGTTGCTCCGCATTGCTCCGGCCGTGGCCCTGCTCTGACGGCTTGAATGACGGCTCGCATCATTGCTCTGCTTCCTAAGCAGTTGGAGCAGAGCGGAGACTCGAGCCGTCATTCAAGCCGTCAGAGCAGGGCCACGGCCGGAGCAATGCGGAGGGGGGGGGGGGGGCTTTATAACTTAATATCTTCACCATCTCTTGGGGCACAAACGTCCCTCTGGGATGGTGAGGATAATAGGGGAGATTTATCAAAACCTGTCCAGAGGAAAAGCTGCTGAGTTGCCCATAGCAACCAATCAGATCGCTTTTTCATTTTTCAAAAGGCCTCTGAAAAATGAAAGAAGTGATCTGATTGGTTGTTATGGGCAACTCAGCAACTTTTCCTCTGGACAGGTCTTGATAAATCTCCCCCATTGAGTTATTTATATATATAGATAGATAGATTTTGAGCAACTGTGCAAATAATACACCAAGCAAACAGAGGTAAAAGCGATTCTACCTTACACCAACATTGATAAATGTCCCCCATTGAGTTTTATATATATAGATAACGCATTGCCAAGTGTAATATATGCTAAAATCTGCTGATTGGTTCTCTTTATCCAATCCCCTCTGCCCATATCTATGAGTTTCACATCAATCCCTGTATTCCTCTCACTACCTACACATGCCACATGTATCTATTGTTCCAAACATTCCATCTCTATCTGGCTATAACACTGGTGTCAATGTTTCCATTTCTGATCGATTTTAAATTGTTCCAAGAAGAATAACATATTTTGATCCTATTTATTTTATAATGGGGTTTCTTTCTATAAACATTAGATTAATGTTGACCAAGCACAGATTTTGGCAGTTCCAGCGCTCTACCAGCAACACATGTTGGGATACAGAAGCATTGGGCATGTTGGGGTACAGAAGCATTGGGCATGTTGGGGTACAGAAGCATTGGGCATGTTGGGGTACAGAAGCATTGGGCATGTTGGGGTACAGAAGCATTGGGCATGTTGGGGTACAGAAGCATTGGGCATGTTGGGGTACAGAAGCATTGGGCATGTTGGGGTACAGAAGCATTGGGCATGCTGGATTCCAACCCACAGGTGATCTGGCAACAGACTATTTTCCTCTCCCT
The DNA here is from genome assembly GCF_029499605.1 of Hyla sarda. Taxonomy (NCBI): domain Eukaryota; kingdom Metazoa; phylum Chordata; class Amphibia; order Anura; family Hylidae; genus Hyla; species Hyla sarda. The sequence goes on from NC_079191.1 coordinate 353,235,605, forward strand.
ATTGAGAACGCTTGGACACTCTGCAGGGGTTTGAAAGGAATAGCTGTCATACAAACGTGCATTTAGCCAACAGCTATCTAAGGTGCACAAACAACCTCAAAGGCATTTTCCAGCTCCAACAATGCCCACCACCATTTTACTGTAGTAGAGCTTTTGGCTATAGTATTCAGGCCCAAAGAGTAAAAGGGGTATTCCGGTCCTAATACACCTTATCCCCTATCCAAAATATGGGGGATAAGATGTATGATAGTGGGGGTCCTGCTGCTGGGGACCCCTGTAATCTGTCATTGCGCACCCACCTTTGCGAGCTCTCCGCAGTGCTGAAGGCTCCGAGTGTGGAAAAGGTGCAGAGGTGGATGCCGAATGACAGATTGCGGGGTCACTCATGACATGACATATTCTGTGGATAGGTGATGAGTGTTGGTGGTGGTAATCCAGTATAACAAAATGTATCTTCTATCTGCAGGAAAGGAGATAAGTGTCAGATTGCGGGGATCCTACTGTGGGGACCCCTGCAATCTCCCTCCTGGCGCCCTTGCTGTCAACCACGGCAGTATCGAACGCTGTATCTCCTGCTCCCCCATAGAAATACATGGAGGGGTTTGTCAGCCACAGATTCTTGCAGGGGTCGACATACCTCCATTCATGAGGAGAGTGGGTTGCGGGCGTGGAGTTCCCAGCGGTAAGACCCTACACAATCTGACACTTTTCCCCTATCATGTGGATAGGGGACAAGTTTTGTTACACTGGATAACCTCTTTTAGGGTACGTGTAGAATTACAGCGTATTTTATGCTGCAGATCCGCCGCTGAAGGACCTCTGTATGGGGCCCTTAAATGTGCCTGCTCGGAGTGACAATACGTGAGTGCGAGTACTCGCACACATCGCAGCCGCTTCCCCTGCTCAGTATGCTAGGCCGAGAGCTGCCGCGATGTGCGAGTATACTGCGCATGCGCTCGGCGACCCGCTCATCGCAGTGTGTCCGCTCGTAGCGGCATATTGCCTCTCCGAGCAGGCACATGTAAAGCCAGCATATAGAGGTCCTTCAGCGGCAGATCTGCAGCGTAAAATACGCCGCAAATTCGCTCGTGTGAACGTACCCTTAAGACTATGATCACATAGCATTTCTACTGTAACTTCAGCATATATGCTGGGGATGCATCCTGTTGGCTCTATTCACATGAGTTTTCCCAAAAGAGTGTCCAATTGGCAGGCACTGGCTGGAGACCTAGGCAATATGGATCCAGAACTGTACATGGCATATGTTAGGAATATACAATATATATACCATTTTCAGTATATATATATTATATATCCAGCACAAAGGGTCAGCAGCACACCAGAGGAAATGCAAACAAGGTACAACGTTTCAGCAGTATCTCCCTGCCTTCCTCAAGCATGCTTTATACTGCTGAAACGTTGTATCTGAACATGGGATATAAAAAATCACCTTGTCTGCATTTCCTCTGGTGTGCTGCTGAACCTTTGTGCTGGATATTAGAGATGAGCGAACTTACAGTAAATTTGATTCGTCACGAACTTCTCGGCTTCGCAGTTGATGACTTTTCCTGCGTAAATTAGTTCAGCCTTCAGGTGCTCCGGTGGGCTGGAAAAGGTGGATACAGTCCTAGGAAAGAGTCTGCTAGGACTGTATCCACCTTTTCCAGCCCACCGGAGCACCGGAAAGCTGAACTAATTTATGCAGGAAAAGTCAACTGCTGAGCCGAGAAGTTTGTGACGAATCGAATTTACTGTAAGTTTGCTCATCTCTACTGGAGATATATATATATATATATATATATATATATATATATATATATATATATATATACATACATACAGTCTGCGACTGGGACTGTTTAAACCAGCTTTCCCCCACCAACTACATATTACTCTGGCTGTGCTGCCTCAACATCCATTTGCTTATATATCTACAGTCATGGCCGTAAATGTTGGCACCCCTGATTTCTCGCAGAAAAGGATTGCAGTAACACATGTTTGTTTATACCCTCTGTGTGTATTAGAACTAAACCAAAAAAGGGAGGAAAAAAAGCAAATTGGACATAATGTGACACCAAACTCCAAAATGAGCTGGACAAAATTATTGGCACCCTTTCAAAATTTAGGAAAAATGCGATTGTTTCAAGCATGTGATGCTCCTTTAAACTCACCTGGGGCAAGTAACAGGTGTGGGCAATATAAAAATCCCACCTGAAAGCAGATAAAAAGGAGAGAAGTTCACTTAGTCTTTGCATTGTATGCCTGTGTGCCACACTAAGCATGGACAACAGAAAGAGGTGAAGAGAACTGTCTAAGGACTTGAGAACCAAAATCGTGGAAAAATATCAACAATCACAAGGTTACAAGTCCATCTCCAGAGATCTAGATTTGCCTTTGTCCACAGTGAGCAACATTACATTATATTAGGAAGAACAACCAGAGAAAAGTACAGAGAATATTGTGAGCAGATTGGCACTGGAGAAGGGAATATAATACAAGTTGTATGTGACTATAGGTAGAGAGGCGGTATGAAAAAATCCGATATGGCTCTGTTGTGGTGCATCACGTATAAAGCAGGATACAATTCATAATAATGAAGTGAAGAAAAGGAAAACTGAGCATTCACACGATCTCTGTCCTTCAGGTTAGATTCTCAAATGAGGTCCCTTATTGGGGGTCTTCTGCAGGGAGGCGGTAGGTGGAATTGGGGGAGCTCAGATGCTGACCACAGTCCGTATGGCACGATATCTTATCTTATATTACCCTATAGCAGGAGACCCAGGAGGACCCCACTATGGAGGGGACCCAGGAGGACCCCACTGCTGACACAGAGACATAAAAAAGCAAGACTACATTTTGCCAAAATGAACTTGAGTAAGCCAAAATCCTTCTGGGAAAACATCTTGTGGACAGATGAGACCATAATAGAGTTTTTTTGGTAAAGCACATCATTCTACTGTTTACCGAAAACGGAATGAAGCCTACAAAGAAAAGAATACAGTACATACAGTGATATATGGTGGAGGTACAATGATGTTTTGGGGATGTTTTGCTGCCTCTGGCACTGGGCGCCTTGAATGTGTGTAAAGCATCATGAAATCTGAGGATTACCAATAGATTTTGGGTCGTACTGTACAGCCCAGTGTCAGAAAGCTGGGTTTGTGTCCGAGATCTTAGGTCTTCCAGCAGGACAATGACCCCAAACATACATCATATAGCACCCAGAAATGCATGGCAACAAAGCGCTGGAGAGTTCTGAAGTGGCCAGCAATGAGTCCAGATCTAAATCCCATTGAACACCTGAGGAGAGATCTTAAAATTACTGTTGGGAAAAGGCGCCTTCCAATAAGAGAGACCTGGAGCAGTTTACAAAGGAAGAGTGGTCCAACATTCCGGCTGAGAGGTGTAAGAAGCTTATTGATGGTTATAGGAAGCCACTGATTTCAGTTATTTTTTCCATAGGGTGTGCAACCAAGTATTAAGATAAGGGTGACAATTTTGTCCAGCCCATTTTTGGAGTTTGGTGTGACATTATGTCCAATTGGCTTTATTTTCCTCCCTTTTTTGGTTTAGTTCCAATACACACAAAGGGAATAAACTTGTGTATAGCAAAACATGTGTTACTGCAATCCTTTTCTTCATACTTCACTTTCTAGAAAAATTCCAGGGGTGTGTATATATATATATATATATATGTATATGTATAATAACTTCTTGTAACATTCTTTGGTGCATATATGGAAAAAATATAATTTGATTTGTATTTGTATATGTGTATATAATATATAAATTAATTTACAGAGATATATAGCCAGAAAATCAGAAGCCTTTGTGAAGGAAACCAAGATGTACAGGAATGTGAGTTTTTCGGTATTTTATTATGTATGGCTTCTATTCTGGATATATCCCATCACCTCACATTCTCTTATTAATCCCCTTTGAGGGGTTTGTCCTCCCGGTCAGTCGGTGCCCACCCTGGGATGTAGCCGGGCACTTGCCCCTCCTCAGCAGGTGAGGCCGGGTGGGCTCGGAGCCTGTGGGCTTTGTTACATTCCTGTGCAGACACTCAGCAGCCGCTCCATGAGGAAGGGCAGGGACTGAGCCGCTCCAACCGGTCGGACAGGTAAGGAGCTTGTTGACACCGTTATATTTACAGTACGCATGCGCGCTGCGGCAGTTCCTGGTGCGGTTTTTCTATTGCTCGTTTTCTCGGAAGTTTTTGGAGTGCGGGTACAGGTAGCGGAGCACACCTGAGCTGTGCCGAACCCACCCGCCACTGGACCCGTCCTCCCCAACACTTCTGGCGGGAGCATCCAGGTGGAGGTGAGACGTGTCCTCCCCGCTAGATCTCTGGAATCCATCGGATCACCATGCCCAGAGCCTTCCTGGTGAAGAGGAGGACCCCGCCGCCTCTAGTCCGCAGCTGGGACGAACTGCCCGACGAGGAGCGAGCGGACACCTACATCCCAGGTGAGCAGGGGGTATACTGGGGGTATACTGGGGGTATACTGGGGGTATACTGGGGGTATACAGGGGATACAGCACTCTCTACAGACTCCATTATACTATTATTCTATAATCCACACACTAATACTTTCATATACAAACTTCTAAAGTCCATAGAATACATAAGGACTAATACATCTAATACATCTCCAATGTGTGGAACTTTATACATACACTCCTCTTGTGTACACCTCTAATCCATACAATCTTCATACATACACGTTTTATAGACATCTACACAACCTTTGTGTATACACACCTTGGACATGCTTCTCTAATCCATACAACCTTCATACATACACTTATCTGTGTGTGTGTGTATATGTATATATATATATATATATATATATATATAGCCTACACTTCTTGTACATACCTCTAACCAGTACAACCCCATAGATCTATAACTTTTATACATACACCTGTAGTACATGCTTGTCTAAGCGGTACAGCCTTTATACATACACATACCTGTAATGTGCACACCCTTCATGTATACACCCCTCTAATCCATATACCTCTACATGCATACACATGTATTCACACAAACTCTTGTCTCATGTCTGAGTCACCACTCACTACTGCAATCCGCTACTAATAGCGATATCAATCTAATCATATATAGATTCTAATTCTGTCTAATCCAGGGTGCCTCCAGCTGTTGCAAAACTACAACTCCCAGCATTATCGGACAGCCAACAGCTGTCCGGGCATGTTGGGAGTTGTAGTTTTGCAACAGCCGAAGGCCCCCTGGTTGGAAAATGCTGATCTAATCCAATGTATTTATCAGATCCTCTTGTATACAGCAGATCCTCTTGTATACAAACTGTTTAGGGTCCCGGTGTGCACTGACTGTATAGGGGCCAGATATTGTGCACTGACTGTATAGGGGCCAGGTATTGGGCACTGACTGTATAGGGGCCAGATATTGGGCACTGACTGTATAGGGGCCAGGTATTGGGCACTGACTGTATAGGGGCCAGATATTGGGCACTGACTGTATAGGGGCCAGGTATTGGGCACTGACTGTATAGGGGCCAGGTATTGGGCACTGACTGTATAGGGGCCAGGTATTGGGCACTGACTGTATAGGGGCCAGATATTGTGCACTGACTGTATAGGGGCCAGGTATTGGGCACTGACTGTATAGGGGCCAGATATTGTGCACTGACTGTATAGGGGCCAGATATTGTGCACTGACTGTATAGGGGCCAGATATTGTGCACTGACTGTATAGGGGCCAGATATTGTGCACTGACTGTATAGGGGCCAGGTATTGTGCACTGACTGTATAGGGGACAGGTATTGTGCACTGACTGTATAGGGGCCGGATATTGGGCACTGACTGTATAGGGGCCGGATATTGGGCGCTGACTGTATAGGGGCCAGGTATTGGGCGCTGACTGTATAGGGGCCAGGTATTGGGCGCTGACTGTATAGGGGCCAGGTATTGGGCGCTGACTGTATAGGGGCCAGGTATTGGGCGCTGACTGTATAGGGGCCAGGTATTGGGCGCTGACTGTATAGGGGCCAGGTATTGGGCGCTGACTGTATAGGGGCCAGGTATTGGGCGCTGACTGTATAGGGGCCAGGTATTGGGCGCTGACTGTATAGGGGCCAGGTATTGGGCGCTGACTGTATAGGGGCCAGGTATTGGGCGCTGACTGTATAGGGGCCAGATATTGTGCACTGACTGTATAGGGGCCAGGTATTGGGCACTGACTGTATAGGGGCCAGGTATTGTGCGCTGACTGTATAGGGGCCAGGTATTGTGCGCTGACTGTATAGGGGCCAGGTATTGTGCACTGACTGTATAGGGGCCGGATATTGGGCACTGACTGTATAGGGGCCGGATATTGGGCACTGACTGTATAGGGGCCAGGTATTGGGCACTGACTGTATAGGGGCCAGGTATTGGGCACTGACTGTATAGGGGCCAGGTATTGGGCACTGACTGTATAGGGGCCAGGTATTGGGCACTGACTGTATAGGGGCCAGGTATTGTGCGCTGACTGTATAGGGGCCAGATATTGTGCGCTGACTGTATAGGGGCCAGGTATTGTGCACTGACTGTATAGGGGCCAGGTATTGGGCACTGACTGTATAGGGGCCAGGTATTGGGCACTGACTGTATAGGGGCCAGGTATTGGGCACTGACTGTATAGGGGCCAGGTATTGTGCGCTGACTGTATAGGGGCCAGATATTGTGCGCTGACTGTATAGGGGCCAGATATTGTGCGCTGACTGTATAGGGGCCAGGTATTGTGCACTGACTGTATAGGGGCCGGATATTGGGCACTGACTGTAGAGAGTCCGTTCTCCATTGTTAAGTTTCCAGGACCTGTGCTGTTTGCACAAGTGGCGCAGGTGCCCTGCTGGGTGATCTTGTGTTTGTCTTTGGAACAATGGGAACAGTCTCTAGTCCAGGGCTGCGGGGCATGACTTGTCTGGGAGTAAAGGGGGACTCTGGCTGCCATGGGGGGCTCAGAGACTGAGGCTGGCTCTTATCTGTTCTGTGTTTGTCTTTCTTCTCTCACAATCTAACGGAAAGTCCACGCCATCCCCGCAGCTCCTATGTGTTTGCTTTCTGCCATTGACTTGTTAATGAGAGACTTACACAGTGACTACACCCTCAGTTCAAACAGCGCAGCCCTCACCTGCCTCCTCCTCCCCCACAGCCTCTTCTTCTCATGATTGTTGCTCTGGGGAAAAGGGATCAGCTTTACATATTTGCCTTTCATTTCACTTTAGGAAAAAAAAAAAAAAGCCACACTTTGCCTAACTGTACCCTGCAGGTGATGCTCTCCTTTATGCAGTTTACCTGCTCACCTCCACCCTGCTTGTTTTGTCTCCAGACAGTATTGACTGCATCTTCAAGTATGTGACTGAAGACAGCCTGAGTAACAGCAGCAGTAATGGTGACCCTGTAGGGGATAGTCCTGAGAGGGGCAGCAGTGACTCCAGCCTGTGTAATGGGAGCCTGACCACCCCCAACAGTGCTGACCAGTGTGAAGACGACTTGTCACCTGAAGCAAAAGGCAGCAGTGAAGAGAATGCTGAGGAACAAGCTCTGGATCTGAAGAAATCTTCTGCCAGATCCAAAATTAAGGTATTTAATGCTATGTAAGGGCAGGCTGCCAGAATACTCACCTTTACTTTGTTTACAGGAACAAGAGATGTTGAAACAATTAGATACAATCTGTTTAGAATTATCAGATGTCTTCTACAGTAAATATTTTGGAACATTCAGACATTAAAGGGATACTCCGGTGGAAGACATAATTTTTTTTTTTTTTTTTAAGTCAACTGGTGCCGGAAAGTTAAATAGACTTGTAAATGACTTTTATTAAAAAAATATTTACCCTTCCAGTACTACTTAGCAGCTGTATGTTAGTTACAGAGGAACTTCTTCTTATTTATGAATTTCTTTTTTGTGTTGTCCACAGTGATCTCTGCTGACACCTGATGCCCGTGTCAGGAACTGTGCAGAGTAGGAGAAAATCCCCATAGCAAACCTATGCTGCTCTGGACAGTTCCTGACACGGACAGAGGTGTCATCCTAGAGCACTGTGGACAACACAATGAAGAAATTCAAAGATAAAAGAATTTCCTCTATAGCATACAGCTGCTAATAAGTACTGGAAGGGTAAAGATTTTTTTAATAGAAGTGATTTACAAATCTATTTAACTTTCTGGCACCAGTGGAATTAAAAATAAATAAATAAAAGTTTTCCACCGGAGTACCCCTTTAAGTAGCAAGTGTGGGGGGCAGGGATTGTGGCTAAGTGTAGGATTCATCTGCCCAGTCTGAAGTGCAATATATGGTAGTAAACTGCACAGCAGGGTTTAATAGTACAGTATATATGTCAGGTTTTGTGTTGTATTGATTATAGTTGTAATAAGTAGATCTATGTGCATATTGAAAAACTGGTTATAGGTAACTGTACAAGATCTGCATTGTTTGAGAAGCTTTAATTGTGGAACAGGTTTGCAAACAATATTGGTGGGTCCTGGCTCCGAAGCTTTGTTTCTGTAGACAAAAAAAACCCCACAATTTTGGAAAAAATGTAGAGCATTATATTTGCCTTGTTGCTTGTATGACAGGTGTAGTCTGTGTATAAACTCCATTTCTTCTTTTTTTTTTGCATACCTGGATAAGCCAAAATGTATGTATGGGTTTAATAAAAAAATAAAAATAATAATAATAATGTTGTGGATTTAAAATGTGACTGATGATTAATGCAGCATTTTTTCTAGTGTAGAAGCATTTGTCCAGATATAGTAAAACCGTAATTCTTAGGCCGGGTTCAAGCTGAGAATTTTTTTTTTTTTTTTAAATTATCTAATTTTACAAGCCTGTTTTTCAGACGTAAGCAGAAACAAAAAAATCTTTTTATTTATTTATTTTTTACACCCAGTTGCAGACAAAGCATATATAAAGTTAAATGTCACACAATTTCACACCATTGTGAACTCGTGGCCATAGACTGTCTAAGCTGAAACTCTCTAGGAATCTGCTCTATTTATCACAGTGGCTCATGCTCTTTGATAAACCTAAAGCAGTGTTTCCCAACCAGTGTGCCTCCAGCTGTTGCAAAACTACAACTCCCAGTATGCCCGGACAGCCAAAGGCTGTCCGGACATGCTGGGAGTTGTAGTTTTGCAACAGCTGGAGGCACACTGGTTGGGAAACGCTGGTCTAAAGTGAGACAAATTTATTAGTTTGCTTAATCTATGCCATAATTCTTGTACAGTTTTTCTGCATGCTGTTGCATCTTTAGCCACACCCTTTAGTTATTTATTTATTTTATTTTTTTGGCAAATATCGTGCCAGAATTCTAGCGCATTTTTAACAGTAAATTTGGGCTATTGGTGATCCCGATGTTGTAGTTTAGCATTATTGCTTACAGTAGTTTATATGTATGCTACATTTTACTACAATCCCCAACCTGTCATATTTGTGGTTATAACTGCAATGGGAAACAATGAATCAGGTAGAGGGAAAGACTAACTTTGCACTAATGCATATCTATAGTAGCAGTTTTCAACTTTACAGATGCAAAGTGTATACATTTCTGCAATAAACTGTATCAATTGGTCTTTGAATTCAAGAGGTCTTCTTAAAGGGGTATTGCAGGAAAAAACTTTTTTTTATATATATCAACTGGCTCCAGAAAGTTAAACAGATTTGTAAATTACTTCTATTAAAAAATCTTAGTCCTTTCAGTACTTAGTACTTATGAGCTTTTGAAGTTAAGGTTTTTCTTTGCTGTCTAAGTGATCTCTGATGACACGTGTCTCGGGAACCACCCAGTGTAGAAGAGGTTAGCTATGGGGATTTGCGTCTAAACTGGACGGTTCCCGAGACAGGTGTCATCAGAGAGCACTTAGACAGAAAAGAACAACCTTAACTTCAGAAGCTCATAAGTACTGAAAGGATTAAGATTTTTTAATAGAAGTAATTTACAAATCTGTTTAACTTTCTGGAGCCAGTTGATATATAAATTTTTTTCCTGGATAACCCCTTTAAAGGGGTACTCCGCCCCTGGCATCTTATCCCCTATCCAAAGGATAGGGGATAAGATGTCAGATCGCCGCGGTCCCGCTGCTGGGGACCCCGGGGATCGCTGCTGCAGCACCCCGCCATCATTACTGCACAGAGCGAGTTCACTCTGTACGTAATGACGGGTGATACAGGGGCCGGAGCAGCGTGACGTCATGGCTCCGCCCCTCATGACATCACGGCCCGTCCCCTTAATGCAAGTCTATGGCAGGGGGCGTGACAACCGCCACACCCCCTCCCATAGACTTGTATTGATGAGGGGGGGGGCGTGACGTCACGAGGGGCGGAGCCGTGACGTAACTATGCTCCGGCCCCTGTATCACCCGTCATTACGTGCAGAGCGATCTCGCTCTGTGCAGTAATGATAGCGGGGTGCTGCAGCGGCGCTCCCCGGGGTCCCCAGCAGCGGGAACCCGGCGATCTGACATCTTATCCCCTCTCCTTTTGGATAGGGGATAAGATGTCTAGGGGCGGAGTACCCCTTTAAAGTCACATAAAAAGAACCTTTAGTTTACATAGAGTAGATAGAAAATATGTTCAGGTACATGAGCAAAAACCACATTAAAACTGAGTTATTCATGGGAAAAATTCATGCAGTTTTGTAAATATTTCAGATTAGAAGCCAATGTAAATACTCATTTCTCCATATTAAGGGTGTGTTCCCACCTGGCGTATATGCAGCGTATTTCATGCTGCGTAAAATCTGCAGAAGCAGCGGGAAATACGCTGCGTATCCCTCGCTCACCATACACACAAGGCTTTCCCGGGCAGCAAAATCTGCTGAAGAAAATTTGCAGCAAAAATACACACATGTGAACGCACCCTAAGGGTACCTTCACGCGTATTGGATCTGCTGCATATTTTCTGCAGCTGATTAAGCTACCCATTGAAGTTTTTGGGTAGAAAAAAAAAAATCTGCTGCACAAAATATGCAGTAGATCCTGTACGTGTGAACCTTCCGTATGGGCTCGTTCACATGAGCGGATTTATGTGCTGATTTTCCGCAGCTGATCTGCTGCTGCTTATTTTCTGCTGCTTAGCAGAGAAAAAGCTGTAGAAAATAAGCATCTGAAAATCCGCTGCAAAATCCACATCCACAAAATCCACATCCACAAAATCCAATCTACATTCACACGAGCGGATTTTTTTGCGGTTTTTCCGCTGCGTATTTGAAAGGGGGAGGACTCTTCTCGGCTGTCCGAAGCAGATTTTATACGGCGGAATTTACGCTGCGGAAAATCCTCCACAGTCCCTACTGACTTCAATGGGGCTTGCGGCGGATTTTCCGCAGTCTACATTCCGCCGCGGAAAATCGGCTGCGGACAGCCGAGAAGAGCCCGCCCACTTTCAAATACGCTGCGGAAAACCCGCTAAAAAATCAGCGCGTGTGAACGTACCCTAAAACGTGAAGCTAAATCCGCTCACGTAAACGAGCTCTAAGGCTATGTACACCCACTGTTTTTTTTTTTTTTTAAAGCACATTCTTATCCTTTTTATTTGAAAAAAAAATTCTGTTATTTCTAGTTTTTCAAAGCTGAGCAGTTAGAAGCTTCTCTTAAAAAAAAAAATGCCATAAAAATCCATATTAGAAATGCAAAAAAATAAAAGTTAAAAAACTTGAAATTTGTGTTACAGAAACAGTAAAATAAGAGCACTGTTTGGGGGAAGAATAATCGTTTTTTAACCTATTTGGGATTATACAAAAATATTTTTATGGTATTAGTACTTTATTTATGGTTGAACTCCTACAAATAAAGATCTTAAAATGTAACACACAATTGTGCACCTTTTAGATTTTGGTAGTGTTTCTACATGCAGGTGACCACATGCAGCCAAAATCACATCCCCATACGTTCACCAACAATTGCACAATGTTGCCCAGACATTACGCTGCCATAGGTGAATGCACAGGGGTGTGGTTTCAGCCGCATGCGTTTACCTGTACGTGGGAATGTGGCCTTGGGCTCTGTTCACATGGTGCAGTTTTCCTGTGTTTTTTGATGGGTTTCCAGCATTTTTTGGGTAAAATTTCATGTAAAGTAGCACAGTTTTTGCAGCGATTTTTATCAAAATCATGGCAGAATCACAAGAAAAACAATCCCATGTTAATGCAGCCTGAAAGAGTAAATCATGTCTTACCAACTGCTACATATACAGTGGTCCCTCAAGTTACAATATTAATTGGTTCCAGGATGACCATTGTATGTTGAATCCATTGTATGTTGGGACCATAACTCTATGGAAACCTGGTAATTGGTTCTGAAGCCACCAAAATGTCGTCCAAAAATAGGAAAAAGTGAGAATTAAAGAAAAATAAGTAGATAACTAATATAAAACAAATCCTTACATATAAAAGTAAGAAATGTCAGTATATGTCTGTCAGTGTTTCCAAAGCAGGGAGCCTCCAGCTGTTGCAAAACTACAACTCCCAGCATGCCCGGACAGCCAACGGCTGTCTGGGCATGCTGGGAGTTGTAGTTTTGCAACCGCTGGGAGCACCCTGGTTGGGAAACACTGGTCTATGTAGAGGACAGGAGCTTCTTCAGTACAGGCAATGTCCTAAAAAAGTAACATGGAGTCGGCCAAACCTGGTGTCCAAAGGAGCAGGTAACCCTGGTACAGGTAAAGAGTACAGAACATGTAATACCTCCCATTACTGTAGGGGGCGCTACCAGACATCAGTCAGTGCATGCACTTCAGTAATACAATGGTTTTACCAGTGAATGCCCATTCTGATTGGTCGGTTCTTCCAGCCATTGACAGGTATCACAGATCTGGACTGTCTGTACATTGTATGTTGAGTCCAGTTTCAAGTTATGATGGTCCAGAAAAGACCATTGTATGTTGAAACTATTGTATGTTGAGGCCATTGTAAGTTGAAGTATCACTGTATAGCGCAAAAAAAAATGTCTGCATTTATTAACTGCATTTTGTTTTATTGCAGTTTACAAATGTAAATGTGTGAATATTGCTGTAGGGTTAAACAGGAGAGCACAGTAATATCTGTATTGGACACAGTTGGTCACATCTGACTTAGCACAGCTCTTCAGGGCAATTACTTCTGATTGTAGGGTCCCATTGCCCCAGTCTTTTGATCAGTGGCAGCCAAGGTCTAATTACAAATAGGAAGCAGATAAAAATAATTGGAAGTGTCCTATGGTGTGCAGTCATCTTCTAGTGAGGTTTCTTACTATTCCCCCCCCCCCCCCCCCCCCCCCCACCCCCCAAAAGACCAATAACCATGAAATCATTGAACCGAAGGAGTCTCAGGCTGATCTTATAGATGCCACAACTAGTCTGGATTTACAAATACAGATATTTCAAATTAGACTCTATTCTCTATTTTCTCATCTTTTACAACCTTCCTGATACTTAACCGTCCATAAGATCTGTTTTCTGGCAGATGAAACCTTTTTTACCATATCAATTGTCATATAGAATTCATATTACATTGATATCAATCTGATTGGATAGTAATTGGACAGATGTCTATGCAAATGAACCCTAAGGGTCTGTTCACACCTCAAATGAAAGCCCATAGGCTTCTATGGGATTCCGCACTCCCATTCACACTTGTGAATTTCCACCATGTAAATGCGGCCTTAGAGTAATCGACCTCATGTCTGTTGTGCTGGGATAGATCTTTCCTATTGGCCAACAATGATGGAGACCACTGCCAAGATTTCTATTAATATGTCACTTGCGGAAGCTGGATGGAAAGTGGATAATCAAAGATTGTGGCAACCTTGGTTGACGTACTTGGATAACTCCTCCTAATTTTATGGAGTGGTGAGAGACCTCTGACTGACTCTGTCTCCACCTATTGTCTCTTTTCTTTGTGTCCTGTCAGTAAATAGCCCCCCCCCCCCCTTCTCTTTTTTGCCCTCCTTTGTGAGACAAGTATATTGTTCAGAGTGCACATTACGGGTGGAGCGCCTTTTATTGGATGCCTAGAGACAATATTTAGTTATCCCTGTCATATAAGTTGGTGTTTCCCAACCAGAATGCCTCCAGCTGTTGCAAAACTACAACTACAAGCATGCCAGGAGTTTTAGTTTTCCATCAGCTGGAGGCACCCTAGTTGGGAAACACTAATATATGTCATTGCTTTCTGTATTGCTTAGTGTTGAAATATCCTTTTTGCCCTTTTTTTATTTTTTTCCTTTTTATATGTACAGTCTAGCATGCTATAGATGATTATACGGTACCTGCCTTATATTCGTAAAAACTTTGAAAGTAAAGTGGTGTTACAATTACATGGTTGGTTGTTATTGTAAACACTTTATGTATCAGTTTTCAATAAATATAAAGTTTTTCTTTTAACCGTGACCTCATCCTCATAGCCACTGGACTACAGTTTGAGAACGACTTCTTTGCTTAATAAGTTAACATATGTGGACATTACATAGAGAAGTGCAGATTCATATTTACCCGTATATACTCGAGTATAAGCCAAGTTTTTCAGCACGATTTTTCGTGCTGAAAACTCCCCCCTCGGCTTATACTCGACGTGAACTCTCTGCCTGTCAATCCCTTTCAGTGGTCTTCAACCTGCAGACCTCCAGATGTTTCAAAACTACAACTCCCAGCATGCCCGGACAGCCATCGGATGTAGTTTTGAAACATCTGGATGTCCGCAGGTTTAAGACCACTGCGGGCCTTCGTCATCATCCAGACCCCCCTTTTAGTTTTCTACTCACCTCCCCTCGGTGGGAAGGAAAGGTGACCACCTATGCTGCAGGGACCGTCCGGTGGGGAGGGTTAGTCGTTCCGGACTGTCCATCTTCACCAGAAGGCCCTCTTCTCCGCTGCGGGCCGGTCCCGGACTAGTGACGTTGCCTTGACGACGATGCACAGTGACGTCCATCCCTGCGCTTGAAAGTCCCTGTGCGTCGGATGGACGTCACTACGTCGGAGGGCACGTCGAAGCGGGCCCCAGTGAAGATGGACAGCCCGCAACGATCAACCCTCCCCACCGGACGGTCCCTGCAGCATAGATGGCCCGGACCAGCTCACCCTTCCTTCTCACCGAGGGGAGGGGAGTAGAAAACAAAAGGGGGGGGGGGGGGGGGGGTCTTGGATGATGACAAAGGGCCTGCAGTGGTCTTCAATCTGTGGACCTCCAGACGTGCAAAACTACAACTCCCAGCATGCCCGGACAGCCGATGGCTGTCCGGGCATGCTAGGAGTTGTAGTTTTGCAACGTCTGGAGGTCCGCAGATTGAAGACCACTGACAGGCGGGTGATGATGAAGGGGGGAGGGGTGAGAACAGGGTGATGATGACGGGGGTGTTAATGACGGGGTGATGATGATGGGGGTCTGGATGATGACAGGGTGATGATGATGATGATGATGGGGGTCTGGATGATGACAGGGTGATGATGGGGTCTGGAAGATGACAGGGTGATGATGGGGGTCTGGATGATGACAGGGGGATGATGATGGGGGTCTGGATGATGACAGGGGGATGATGATGGGGGTCTGGATGATGACGGGTGATGATGATGGGGGTCTGGATGATGACAGGGTGATGATGATGGGGGTCTGGATGATGACAGGGGGATGATGATGGGGGTCTGGATGATGACAGGGGGATGATGATGGGGGTCTGGATGATGACAGGGGGATGGATGATGGGGGTCTGGATGATGACAGGGGGATGATGATGGGGGTCTGGATGATGACAGGGTGATGATGATGGGGGTCTGGATGATGACAGGGGGATGATGATGGGGGGTCTGGATGATGACAGGGGGATGATGATGGGGGGTCTGGATGATGACAGGGGGATGATGATGGGGTCTGGATGATGACAGGGGGATGATGATGGGGGTCTGGATGATGACAGGGGGATGATGATGGGGGTCTGGATGATGACAGGGGGATGATGATGGGGGGTCTGGATGATGACAGGGGATGATGATGGGGGTCTGGATGATGACAGGGGGATGATGATGGGGGTCTGGATGATGACATGGGGGGATGATTGATTTCCACCCTAGACTTATAGTCGAATCAATAACTTTTTCCTGGGTTTTTGGGGTGAAATTAGGGGCCTCGGCTTATATTCGGCTCGGCTTATACATGAGTATATACGGTATATGTAATACGTTGTTATACTTCTGTTTGTTATAACTTAAAAAAAAAAAAAATCAATCAATGAAAACAAAAATATGTATGAAAGGTCAGACCAGGTCTTGTATTAGAGAGATTTACTGTGATCTACATAAGAAAATATCCCTGAGACCCCTCTCTAGCTAAGCATGACTACTGAGACATGTGCCCGCTGTTTGTTTTTAGGTATATTTGTTCTAACCATGAGATGCATTGTGTATTTGCTTAGGTCACCACTGGAAAACTTACGGAGGAGATTTATAGCTGCCACATGTGTGGTAAAGGGTTCCGCTTGCAGCGCATGCTCAATCGTCACCTCAAGTGTCATAACCAGGTTAAAAGGCACCTCTGCACCTTCTGTGGGAAAGGATTCAATGATACTTTCGATCTGAAAAGACACGTGCGGACTCACACAGGTAGGCACGCTGTACTCGCGGTCACAAGTGTCTTTACTGCCCTCTGCAGGTCACATGTGTTTGCTTTATTTGTGATCACTATACACATGGGACAGATGTGAATTTAGCCTTTCTAGAACTGTATACCAGAGTATATGGGCGGAGGTGAGCATTGGCCCCAACTATAAGTCTAGAGACCTGCACTGAAAGCATGGTAGGGATCTATGATGCTGTCCATTTGGGCCATTACACCTGTGGTTGGACCAGGAATTTCGTCAGTATTGGGGTATGTTTCACACGGCGGAAGAATGCTGCCGTAACTTAATGCCTATTGATTTGAATGGGATTCCACTGTCCCGTTTAGACAGCAGAAATACCGCTTTCTGTAGAAATATAATATCAGTCCTGTGTTTTGCAGAATCCCATTGAAATCAATGGGGCTTGAATTTTTGGTGGAATTCTGTGTTCTGAAAAGACAGAAATTCCTCCACAATTTCAGCAAAATTCTGCAATTCGGTTCTGTAAGCTTTGCTGAACGGTATTGTGGAAATTCCGCTGTGTGAACATACCCCTATACATGTGAGGTGGCTTAGGGGGCTCAAGTGCATAGTATAGCTGTCTCCATGAAGCAATAGAGGCACGTTTTGTCTCAGTGGCCCCATACTATTGAAATAAATCTCCTCCTAGATGCAATGGAATATGTAAAGAGTTTTCACAACCCACATAAAGCCCTGGTATAAGATTCTGGGTAAAACATGGCCATATAGACGTTTGTGAAGTTGTTATATTCATATTAACGGGGGGGGGAACGAACAAAAAAAAAATTACATATAAAAACTGTAAAAGCAGTACTAGGAATATTACCTACTACCAAACTACAATGCAGTCTGAATTGCTCTTGAACAAATTCCCTATTATATTGTGGAGACTTCACAATGCTGCAAATATGCTGAATTCTAAGATGGAAATGTACAGATTTGCTGTTGTGACCTGTGTGAAAGCATCCTGAGGCATCCGATGGAACATTCTGTTTGGAAATTCTGCTAAATTTACTGCACACTGGCCCTGATTTACTAAGTGTTGTGTAGGTTTCTTTGTGGGTTTTAATTCCCTACAATTTATTTTATTTTTTTCCACGGTATTTGCTATGGTTTCCCTACATTTTTCATTTTCCCCTACATTTTGCTTTTTTTACACATGCTCTGATCTGTAGGGTTTTCCTCAGCTGAAATCCACCACTTTTTCTGTGGAAATCTTAGTATATAAGTTGGGTTTTTGTGAAAATGTTGGAAACACGCCACCCTCTTTGGTGACCATGCCCCTCCCCCCCAACAGTCACGCCCTTTTTCGTTTTTTCTTAGTAAGAGTACGTTTCCACCTGGCGTATACGCAGTGTATTTCACACTGCACAAAATGTGCAGTAGCAGCGGGAAATACACTGCATATCCCTTGCTCACCATACACACAAGGCTTTCCCGCGGCAGCCCTATGTGTGTAGTGAGTTTGAGGCGGAGCCGCCCGTCTCAGTCACGCCGGCACACGGCTCCGCCTCCAAAACTCACTGCACACATAGGGCTGCTGCCGGAAAGCCTTGTGTGTGTGTATGGTGAATGAGGGGTACACAGCACATTTCCCGCTGCTGCTGTAGATTTTGCGCAGAGCGAAATACACTGCATATACGCCAGGTGGGAACGTACCCTAAAATGGAGAGTTAGTCTGGTTTATTTTTATTTATTTTTTCCCGATTCTGGCCCAGACAGAATTTCTGGCACAATGCCAGAATGTCCGGTTTGCAATAGTAAATGAGGGCTATTGTGTTTGAAATGGGGATTCAACTGTCTCATTTTCACAACGGAATTTATGCTGCGGAAACTCAGCATTCCTGATTCTGCAACAACATTGAACCTGTCTTTAAATTATTGCAATGGCTAAATTCCATTGAAGTCACTGGGGCTCTGAATTCTGTCCAATATCTGTCTGTCGAGCTCAAGAAATTCTGCATGAATTCATCACAAATTTTCGTGCAGATTTCATGCAGTTTCCTCAGTGCACGGAAAGCGGAAAACAAGCAGAAATCCACAAACTAAAAAATAAAAACAGAATTTGAACAGAATCACAGATTTTTTTTCTCCTGTGGATTTCTATTTATAGATTTATTTATTTTTAAATATAGAAATAATTTAAAACCAAACCACATGTGTCTTTCAATATGAAACAATATTGTAGTTGTCTATTACAGTGTTAATATATGAAGAAGCATAACAGTTGCCTTTCTTGTCTCTCGGTCAAGGTGTGCATTGTGGGCT
Organism: Hyla sarda; assembly: GCF_029499605.1. Classification (NCBI taxonomy): domain Eukaryota; kingdom Metazoa; phylum Chordata; class Amphibia; order Anura; family Hylidae; genus Hyla; species Hyla sarda. The sequence goes on from NC_079191.1 coordinate 353,254,490, forward strand.
CAAAGTCTCTAAGTGAACTGTCTTGGCTGTGTCCTCCTCACGCTTACAGATTTTTTTTTTTTGATTTTTTTTTTACTTCATAGTAAATACACAAATCACAGATCTGATACTAAACAATGTTTAATAGCTGAACATTCTGGCTTTTTATAGCAGTGTTTCTAAAGCGCGGTCCTCAAGTACCCCCAACAGGTCATGTTTTCAGGATTTCCTTAGTCTTTCACAGGCAACTGTGTTGATGCCTGATGCACTGACCAATAATATCACCTGTGAAAGACTATGGAAATCCAGAAAACATGACCTGTTGGGGGGACTTGAGGACCGCGCTTGAGAAACACTGCTTCATAGGAAATTGTTTTAATGAATGTTTTTTTTCCAGATTAAAGGGTACCTCTCATCAAATAAACTTTTGATATATTTTAGATTAATGAATGTGGAATAACTTTCCAATAGCATGTTAATGAAAAATATGCTTCTTTCTATTGTATTTTTCCCGATCAGTCCTGTCAGCAAGCATTTCTGACTCATGCTGGAGTCCTAAACACTCAGAGCTGCCAGCCTGCTTTGTTCACAGCCAAACAGGCTGTGAACAAAGCAGGCTCGCAGCTCTGAGTGTTCTCCTTTGTGAACAAAGCAGACTGGCAGCTTGTAGTGTTTAGGACTCCAGCATGAGTCTGAAATGCTTGCTGCCAGGACTGGTAGGGAGTCCCCTAGTGGTAATTTCTTCAAAGTGGAAAATTAAATAGAAAGTAGCATATTTTTTAATAACATGCAATTGTAAAGTTATTCTGCATACATTAATCTATAATATATCAAAAGTTTTTTTGATGAGAGGTACCCTTTAAAGGAGTAGTGTAGTGAAAGATAACTTATCCCCTATCCAAAGTATAGCGGATAAGTCAGTTTTCCCAACCAGGGTGCCTCCAGGTGTTGCAAAACTACAACTCCCAGCATGCCTGGACAGCCAAAGGCTGTCCAGGCATGCTGGGAGTCGAAGTTTTGCAACACCTGGAGGCACCCTGGTTTGGAAACACTGACTTATCCCCTATACTTTGGGGGGTGCGACTGCTGCCCCCCCCTGCACGCGATATCCAAAATGGGGCCCTGGCAGTTTGCTGTAAGGGGGCGTGCTGACCCCGCACGGAGTGGCAGCCAACGCCACCTCCCCCCCATTCATCCCATAGAGATACATGGAAGGGGTGTGGTAATCGAGGCTTTCTGCGGGGGGTCAGAATGGCCGCTTCCAGCAGACTGCCGGGGCTCTGTTTAGGAGATCGCAGGGGGTCCCAGTGGTCGGACCCCCGTGATCTAGAACTTATCCCCTATCCTTTTGGTTAAGGGATAAGTTATCTTTTTTTTCTTTCATTACACTACTCCTTTTAAGTAGAGGAAAGCTTTTATAGAATCAATAAATGTTGAGGAAAAAGTATGGAATCGGCTTATTTATTCTAAAACCTTTACCAGTGTAAAACACAAAATTGGATGAGCGTCCTCTAATCCTTTTAAATTTTTGCCAGGGTATGTATAGTATCAGATATAGGGCTCGTTCACACGAGCAGATTTCCTTTCAAACTCGCCGCGTATTTCCATTGCAAGTTTGGAAGGGGGCCTGGCTGTCAGTGGGAAATGTTCAGCAGCGGAATCCCCGCCGGACATCTCCATTGAAGTCGATCGGGTCTGCAGCGGATTTTCAACAGCATAAATCCACTGCTAACATTTTTTTTTAAATCTGCTTGTGTGAACAAGCCCATAAGGAACAAAGCTTTTACTAGACCTTGTGTGTGGTAATGCAGCTCAGCTCCATTGAACTGAATGGACACTAGTTGTAATACCAGGACCAAAAAAGCCCAGAGTGGGGAAGGGATAAACCAATAGTTCAATACCAAACCCTAATCACCAAAAGGTGATGGGGTATAAAACCCCTATAACAAAAAATCCCCCTCTTATGAATCACCTATAGGTGTATTTAAAACATCACTTTTATTTATACTGTTTAAAAGGTTCAGGAGTATAGTGCTTTAAAAACACTAGCCCAGTCCCTATTGTGGTCAAGTGTAATTCCTTTATAGGAAATATATTAGTCTCTCGACGTCTGCAGCACATCTGGTTGGGGACTAAATGCTATTGATTAAAATGCAAATACTATGTCTCCCCTACATGTTTCGTGGTGTCCACCACGTCTTCAGGGGTTCTTCTGGGTTGTGTGTGGTAATGCAGAACAGCTCCATTGAACTGAATGGAGAGAAGTTGTAATACCACACACATTTGTGGACGCTGAATATATATTATATATATTCTCTATTTAGAGAATATAATTTTTTCTTTGTTTTTCTATTCCTGGACAATATTAAAGGGGTATTCCAGGCAAAAACTTTTTTTTATATATATCAACTGGCTCCGGAAAGTTAAACAGATTTGTAAATTACTTCTATTAAAAAAATCTTAATCCTTCCAATAGTTATTAGCTTCTGAAGTTTTCTGTCTAACTGCTCAATGATGATATCACGTCCCGGGAGCTGTGCATGATGGGAGAATATCCCCATAGGAGCTGGACAGCTCCCAGGACGTGAGTCATCAGAAAGCAGTTAGACAGAAAACAGCAACTCAACTTCAGAAGCTAATAACTATTGGAAGGATTAAGATTTTTTTAATAGAAGTAATTTACAAATCTGTTTAACTTTCCGGAGCCAGTTGAAGTTTTTGCCTGGAAAACCCCTTTAAGTATTACACGGTGTCCATTTTAAATCAATTGAGAAGGGACAACAAACAGTTATACTTTTTTTTTTTTTTTAGGTAAAACTGAAACTGAATCAGTTACCACAACACAGGTCATGTGGCTTTTCCACTTACCAGTCAGTATTGTTCCCCTAGATACAGCCAGACAAGGATCACAGGATTTAATCTAGATTCATGAGATTCTGGTTTCTGATGATTTTTCAAAAAAAAAAAAAAAAAGCCCCATACACTAAAGGTGAAACCAAAATATACAATAGATATGTTCTTATAATGCACATGTGCTACATGAGAATATGGACAGTATATGAACTTTTGATTGAAAATGTGTTTGCAGGTATCCGGCCATATAAATGTGACATCTGCAACAAAGCATTTACTCAGCGCTGCTCATTGGAATCTCATCTGAAGAAAATCCACGGGGTGCAGCAAGGGTATGCGTATAAGCAGAGGAGGGACAAGCTATTTGTGTGTGAAGAATGTGGTTACACTGGACCCTCCCAGGAGGATTTATATTTGCATGTTTACAATACCCACCCTGGCAGTGCCTTCCTTAAGAAGACCACAAAAAAACTGAACGCTCTTCTACAGAACAAAATTGCATCTGTGCTCCAGGGAAGTCCTCCACCAGACGAAGAGGCGGAGTGAAAAGCACATAAACTTTTTGTACAGATGTTTACAAGAGATATGAACTTTTATATTTTTACTGATAATTTTATTATTTTTACTAAGGTAGAGGGATGCCAACTTCTTAATACAACAAACTGATCATAGATACATTTTATTTGTCATAAAGGAAACTACTGACTTAGCTTAAAAAAAAGTGACATTTTTATTTAACGGCCTGCTTTGGTACTGTGACAGTGTGTACATATCATGATATGATAGATCTCAAAATATAATGTCTCTGTACCAACAATTGTATAAAAAAAACATTTACTTTGTATACTAAGATTTTTTTAATAACAGTTATGTTTTATATATATATAATGGGTGCTGGTACCTTTTTAATAAATGTAAGGTTTACATGATTGTGCTTTTTTAAAGATTTTTATCATATGTTCACATTTGCATTCTGTATTGTCTAAATCTATAAATATTAGGTAACAATATACCATATTAATCGGTGTATAACATGCACTGGCGTATAACACGCACCCTCATTTTAACAAGGGGAGAAAAAAGATTTTAAAATTAATGACTTGGAAGCTGTAAACTTAACCTCCCCCTTTATCAGCTCCTGTGCCACATCAGTTCACCCCTGTGCCACCCATCTTTTTCCTCACTGATTCCCCCCCCCCTTTCCCTTGTGTCACACATCTTTCCCCCTATGCCACACATCAGCAGCTTGACCCTTCAAGTACTTATCAGCTGCTGTGTACTACAGAGGAAGTTGTGTAGTTCTTTTCAGTCTGTCAGCAGCTGATAAGTACTGGAAGGCTTGAGATTTTTAAAAAGAAGTAATTTAAAGATTTGTTTACCTTTCTGGCACCAGTCGATTTGAAAACCTTTTTGCCCACCAGAGTACCCCCGACCCTGCTAAAGAGAGTTGTCTTCGATGACCAGCCAATAGATTATTCATTTTCATTAGTGATAGAACTGACTATTTGAAGATTAAACTGGTTATGTCAGTCAACCTATCGCACACGGCTTAAACATTCTTTCACCAAATTATTTGGAATCTTCAATTTCTTCTTTCAAACTAAAACAGAAAGACCTAAAGCAAAAAAGTTTATAAAATAAGGGTATAATCCGCTTTATGGCCAAAATAATTGGGCCCCACCTCTTAATCACTGAATTTAGGTATTTCATTCAGTTCTAATGCCAGAGGTGTATAAAATCCTACCAATGCATCTGCCTTATAGATATTTAGGGAAAGAATGGGTCATTCGAAAGAGCTCACTGAATTCCAGCATGGCACTTTAAGACCGCCCCCCCTAACCCCCCCCCACTCCCACTACTGAGGCTCAGTAGTGGGTGTGGCCTCCACGTACCCGTATGACCTCCCTACAACGCCTGGGCATGCTCCTGATGAGGTGGCGGATGGTCTCCTGAGGGATGTCCTCCCAGACCTGGACTAAAGCATCCGTCAACTCCTGGATAGTCTGTGGTGCAACGTGGCGTTGGTGGATGGAGAGAGACATGCTGTCCCAGATGTGCTTAATCGGGGAACAATAGGTCTGGGGAATGGGCGGGCCAGTCCATAGCATCAATGCCTTCCTCTTTCAGGAACTGCTGACACATGAGGTCTGGCGTTAGGAGGAACCCGTGGTAACTGCACCAGCATATGGTCTCACAAGGGGTCTGAGGATCTCATCTCGGTACCTAATGGCAGTCAGGCTACCTCTGGCAAGCACATGGAGGGCTGTGCGGCCCCCCAAAGAAATGCTACCTCACACCATTACTGACCCACCATCTAACCGGTCATGCTGGAGGATGTTGCAGGCAGCAGAATGTTCTCCACGGTGTCTCAAGACTGTCACGTCTGTGACATGCTCAATGTGAAACTGCTTTCATCTGTGAAGAGCACAGGGCACCAGTGGTAAATTTGCCAATCTTGGTGTTCTCTGGCAAATGCTAAATGTTCTGCAAGGTGTTGGGCTCTAAGCACAACCCCCACCTGTGGATGTCGTCGGGCCCTCATACCACCCTCATGGAGTCTGTTTCTGACCGTCTGAGTGGACACATGCACGTTTGTGGTCTGCTGGAGGTCAGTTTGCAGGGCTCTGGCAGTGCTCCTCCTGCTCCTCCTTGCACAAAGGCAGAGGTAGCGGTCCTGCTGCTGGGTTGTTGCCCTCCTACAGCCTCCTCCATGTCTCCTGATGTACTGGCCTGTCTCCTGGTAGTGCCTCCATGCTCTTGACACTAAGCTGACAGACACAGCAAACCTCCTTGCAACAGCTCGCATTGATGTGCCATCCTGGATGAGCTGCACTACCTGAGCCACTTGTGTGGGTTATAGACTCCGTCTCATGCTACCACTAGAGTGAAAGCACCGCCAGCATTCAAAAGTGACCAAAACATCACTAAGAAGTGGTCTGTGGTCACCACATGCAGAACCACTCCTTTTATTTGGGGGGGGGGGGGGGTCTTGCTAATTGCCTATAATTTGCACCTGTTGTCGGTTCCATTTTTGTCAATCAGTGCTGCTTCCTGAGTGGACAGTGGGATTTCACAGAAGTGTGATTGACTTGGAGTTACATTGTGCTGTTTGTGTTCCCTTTATTTTTTTGAGCAGTGTATTGAAATCCATGAAATATACACAAGCCATAGGCAAAATAACTAATACAAGACATAGAAACAAGTAATAGACACTGGCAACTGGAACACAGTGGCGGTCCTGACTAATACAGATAGACTAAGTGTCTGGGCATCCACTTGGCAAATGAGGTTCAATCTGGATAAATGAAAAGTTATGCATTTGGGTACTAATAACCTGCATGCATCGTATGTCTTGGGGAGGGGGGGGGGGGGGGGTGGTAGCATGCAGTGACAGGCAGCTGCTTCTAAGGCCAGCAGGATATTGTCATGTATAAAAAGAGGCATAGACTAGCTATGAGGAAAGATTAAAATAATTATTTGTTTAGTCTTGAGAAGAGATGTTTAACCCCTTAAGGACCCAGGACCTATGAGTACGTCCTGGGTCCCGGTCCTGCGATATAATGCGGGGTCACGCGGTGACCCCGCATCATATCGCAGCGGGCCCGGCGTCATATTGAAGCCAGGACCCGCCTCTAATAGCGTACGGCACTGATCGCGGTGCCGCGCGCTATTAACCCTTTATCCGCGCGCTCAAGGCTGAGCCACGCGGCTAAAATCGAAGGTGAAAGTTGCCGGTTAGCTCAGGGAGCTGTTCGGGATCACCGAGGTATAATCGTGGCATCCCGAACAGCTGTAGCACAGGAGGAGGTCTTCTTACCTTCTCCTGCGCTGTCAGATCGCCGATTGAATGCTTCAAGCCTGAGATCCAGGCTTGAGCATTCAATCCACGAAATACTGATTGATCCATTCCTATGGAGATGGATCAATCCGTGTAAAAGATCAGTACATGCAATGTTATAGCCCCCTATAGGAGCTATAATATTACATAAGAAAAGTGTAAAAAAAAAATCATTAACCCTTTCAATTATCCCTTCCCCTAATAATAGTTTGAATCACCCGGCATTTCCAAGAATAAAAAAAAACTGTGTAAATAAAAATAAACATAAACATATGTGGTATCGCCACATGCGGAAATGTCCGAATTATAAAAATATACTGCTTTTTAAACCGCACGTTCAATGGCGTACGCGCAAAAAAATTCCAAAGTCCAAAATAGCGCATTTTTGGTCACTTTTTATACCACAAAAAAGTGAATAAAAAGTGATCAAAAAGTCTGATCAGAACAAAAATGTTACCGCTAAAAACTTCAGATCACGGTGCAAAAAATTAGCCCTTATAGCACCTTGAACACAGAAAATAAAAAAGTTATAGGGGTCAGAAGATGACCATTTTAATCGTATTAATTTTCCTGCATGTATTCATGATTTTTTTCTGAAGTGATACAAAATCAAACCTATATAAGTTGGGTATAATTTTAACCGTATGGACCTACAGAATAAAGATAAGGTGTCAATTGTGCCGAAAAATGTACTTCTTAAAAACGGAAGCCCCCAAAACTTACAAAATAGTGTTTTTTCATCAATTTTGTTGCACATAGATTTTTTTTTCCCCATTTCACCGTAGATTTTTGGGTAAAATGACTGTCATTACAAAGTAGAATTAGTGACACACAAAATAAGCCATCATATAGAATTTTAGGTGAAAATTTTAGAGTTATGATTTTTTAAAGTTAAGGAGGAAAAATTGAAAATGAAAAAAACGGAAAAAGCCCTGGTCCTTAAGGGGTTAATGTGTTGCTGTCTTTAGTAAGAAAAAAAATGCTTAACCCCTTAAGGACCCGGCCATTTTACACCTTAGGACCAGAGCGTTTTTTTGCACATCTGACCACTGTCACTTTAAACATTAATAACTCTGGAATGCTTTTAGTTATCATTCTGATATTGTTTTTTCGTGACATATTCTACTTTAACATGGTGGAAAATTTTTGTGGTAACTTGCATCTTTTCTTACTTTGAAGCTCTCTGCTTGTAAGGAAAATGGATATTCCAAATACATTTTTTTTTATTCACATATACAATATGTCTACTTTATGTTTGCATCATAAAACTGACGAGTTTTTACTTTTGGAAGACACCAAGGGCTTCAAAGATCAGCAACAATTTTCCAATTTTTCACAAAATTTTCAAACTCACTATTTTTCAGGGACCAGTTCAGGTTTGAAGTGGATTTGAAGGGTCTTCATATTAGGAATACCCCACAAATGACCCCATTATAAAAACTGCACCCCCCAAAGTATTCAAAATGACATTCAGTAAGTGTTTTAACCCTTTAGGTGTTTCACAGGAAAAGCAGCAAAGTGAAGGAGAAAATTCAAAATCTTCATTTTTTACACTGGCATGTTCTGGAAGACCCAATTTTTGAATTTTTACAAGGGGTAAAAGGAGAAAATGTATACTTATATTTGTAGCCCAATTTCTCTCGAGTAAGCACATACCTCATATGTCTATGTAAAGTGTTCGGCGGGCGCAGTATAGGGCTCAGAAGCAAAGGAGCGACAAGGGGATTTTGGAGAGTACGTTTTTCTGAAATGGTTTTTGGGGGGCATGTTGCATTTAGGAAGCCCCTATGGTGCCAGAACAGCAAAAAAAAAAAAAAAAACACATGGCATACCATTTTGGAAACTAGACCCCTTGAGGAACATAACAAGGAATTAAGTGGGCCTTAATACCCCACAGGTGTTTCACGACTTTTCCATATGTAAAAAAAAAAATTTTTTTACTAAAATGTGTGTTTACCCCCAAATTTCACATTTTTGCAAGGGTGAATAGCAGAAAATACCCCCCCCCCAAAATTTGTAACCCCATCTCTTCTGAGTATGGAGGTACCCCATAAGTTGACCTGAAGTGCACTACGGGCGAACTACAATGCTCAGAAGAGAAGGAGTCATATTTGGCTTTTTGAGAGCAAATTTTGGTCGGGGGGCATGTCGCATTTAGGAAGCCCCTATGGTGCCAGAACAGCGAAAAAAAACCACATGGCATACCATTTTGGAAACTAGACCCCTTGAGGAACGTAACAAGGAATAAAGTGAGCCTTAATTCCCCACAGGGGTTTCACAACTTTTGCATATGTAAAAAAATAATAATAATTTTTCACTAAAATGTGTGTTTACCCCCAAATGTCATATTTTTGCAAGGGTTAATAGCAGAAAATACCCCCCAAAATTTGTAACCCCATCTCTTCTGAGTATGGAAATACCCGATGTGTGGACGTCAAGTGCCCTGCGGTCGAACTACAATGCTCAGAAGAGGAGGAGCGCCATTGAGCTTTTGAAGAGGGAATTTGTTTGGAATGGTAGTCAGGGACCATGTGACCCCATTTTGAAAACTACACCCCTCACAGAATTTAATAAGGGGTGCAGTGAGTATTTACACCCCACTGGCATTTGACAGATCTTTGGAACAGTGGGCTGAGCTAATGAAAAATTACATTTTTCATTTTCACGGACCACTGTCTTAAAAATCTGTCAGAGACCTGTGAGGCGTAAATGCTCACTGCACCCCTTATTACATTACGTGAGGGGTGTAGTTTCCAAAATGGGGTCACATGTCGGGGGTCCATTGTTCTGGCACTATGGGGGCTTTGTAAACACACGTGGCCTTCAATTCCGGACACATTTTCTCTTCAAAATCCCAATGGCGCTCCTTCTCTTCTGAGCATTGTAGTTCGCCCGACGAGCACTTTACATCCACATTTGGGGTATTTTCTTACTCAGAAGAAATGGGGTTACAAATTTTGGGGGGCTTTTTTCCTATTTTTCCCTTGTGAAAATGAAAAATTTAGGGTAACACCAGCATTTTAGTGAAAAAAAGTGTTTTAATTTTCCCATCCAACTTTAATGAAAATTTGTCAAACACCTGTGGGGTGTTAATGCTCACTATACCCCTTATTACATTACGTGAGGGGTGTAGTTTCCAAAATGGGGTCACATGTCGGTATTTATTTTTTTGCTTTTATGTCAGAACCGCTGTAAAATTAGCCACCCCTGTGCAAATCACCAATTTAGGCTTCTAATGTACATAGTGCACTCTCACTCCTGAGCCTTGTTGTGCGTCCGCAGAGCATTTTACGCCCACATATGGAGTATTTCTGTACTCAGGAGAAATTGCGTTACAATTTTTGGGGGTCTTTTTTTTCCTTTTACCTCTTGTGAAAATAAAAAGTAAAGGGCAACACCAGCATGTTAGTGTAAAAAAAATTTTTTTTTTACACTAACAGGCTGGTGTAGACCCCAACTTTTCCTTTTCATAAGGGGTAAAAGGAGAAAAAGCCTCCCAAAATTTGTAGTGTAATTTCTCCCGAGTACGGAAATACCCCATATGTGGCCCTAAACTGTTTCCTTGAAATACGACAGGGCTCCGAAGTGAGAGAGCGCCATGCGCATTTGAGGACTAAATTAGGTATTGGATAGGGGTGGACATAGGGGTATTCTACGCCAGTGATTCCCAAACAGGGTGCCTCCAGCTGTTGCTAAACTCCTAGCATGCCTGGACAGTCAGTGGCTGTCCAGAAATGCTGGGAGTTGTTGTTTTGCAACAGCTGGAGGCTCCGTTTTGGAAACACTGCCGTACAATACGTTTTTAATTTTTATTGGGGGGACAGTGTAAGGGGGTGTATATGTTGTGTTTTACCCTTTATTATGTGTTAGTGTAGTGTAGTGTAGTGTAGTGATTTTAGGGTACATTCGCACTGGCGGAGGTTTACAGTGAGTTCCCTGCTAGCAGTTTGCGCTGCGGCGAAAAATTTGCCGCAGCTCATACTTGAAGCAGAAAACTTACTGTAAGCCTGCCCGTGTGAATGTACCCTGTACATTCACATGGGGGGGGGGGGGGGGGCAAACCTCCAGCTGTTTCAAAACTACAACTCCCAGCATGTACTGACAGGGAGTTGTACTTCTGCAACAGCTGGAGGCACACTGGTTGGAAAACCTTCAGTTAGGTTCTGTTATCTAACTCAATATTTTCCAACCAGTGTGCCTCCAGCTGTTGCAAAACTACAACTCCCAGCATGTACTGATCACCGAAGGGCATGCTGAGAGATGTAGTTATGCAACAGCTGGAGGGATCGCAACTACAACTCCCAGCATGCTGGCATTTGCAGTTCTGGAGAGCTACAGTATAGAGACCACTGCAAACTATGGCCCTCCAGATGCTGCAAAACTACAAACCCCAGCTTGCCCAGACAGCAAACAGTTGTGTGGGCATGCTAGGAGTTGTAGTTTTGCAAGATCTGGAGGGCTATAGTTCAGAGACTACCATATAGTGGTCTCATACTGTGGCCCTGCAGCTGTTGCAAAACTACAACTCCCAGCATGCCCAAACAGCTGCCTGGGCATGCTGGGAGTTGTAGTTTTGCAACATCTGGAGTGCTACAGTATAGAGACCACTATATAGTGGTCTCGGACTGCAGCCCTCCAGATGTTGCTAGGCAACTTACCGGCTTCTGTCGGATCCAGGGAGCCTGCTGCACGACATCGCCGGCCGCCGATCTCCGACGCCGATCATCGCCCGCAGCCTCCGCAGATCGTTAAGTGGACTCCGGCGCCGGTCCTCCGTCATTTCCCCGTCCTGCCCCGCCTATTGTGGGTGGGCAGAATGGGGAAAACGAAAGTTAACCCCCCCCCCCCGCCCCGGGTCTGCTATTGGTGGTTGCGTCTAGACCACCAATAGCAGGGATAGGAGGGGTGGCACCCCTGCCACCTCACTCCTATCTCTTCAGGGGGATTGTGGGTGTCTTAGACACCCGCAATCCCCCTTATATTCCGGGTCACAATAGACCCGGAATGACCCGGAATCGCGCAAATTGCAAGTGTGAATTCACTTGCGATTTGCGGCGATCGTTGACATGTGGGGGTCCCGGGACCCCCCTCGGCATCCGGTTTCGCAACCCGCCCGGCAGGATGCAAAATTTGCTGAGACTTATGAGTACGTCTCTGGTCCTTAAGGGGTTAAAGGGGTACTCCGGTGAAAACCTTTTTTCTTTTAAATCAACTGGTGGCAGAAAGTTAAACATACTTGTAAATTACTTCTATTAAAAAATCTTAATCCTTCCTGTACTTATTAGCTGCTGAATACTACAGAGGAAATTCTTTTCTTTTTGGAATGCTCTCTGATGACATCACAAGCACAGTTCTCTCTGCTGACGTTATTATAATAATAATAATGCTTTATTTATTGTTGTCCTTAGTGGGATTTGAACCCAAGTCCCCAGCACTGCTAACCACTGAGCCACCATGCTTCCCTTAGCATACATCTACTATGCATGGTTGCTAAAATGGACAGAGATGTCAGCAGAGAGCACTGTGCTCGTGATGTCATCAGTGTTCCAAAAAGAAAGGAATTTCCTCTGTAGTATTCAGCAGCTAATAAGTACTGGAAGGATTAATATTTTTTAATAGAAGTCATTTACAAATATGTTTAACTTTCTGCCACCAGTTGATTTAAAAGAAAAAAGGTTTTCACCGGAGTACCCCTTTAACCCCTGGACTCAGCCCATTTTAACCTGTTGGGGACAGAGGGCGTATGGATACGCCCCCTGGCGTCCCATCACATAAGGATAGAGGGCATACCTGTACGCCCTCCGCATTTCCGATCATCGCCGCTCGCCGGGCAGTGGTCGGACCGGGATGACTGCTGAAATCATTCAGCAGGCATCCCGTGCCAATGCCCCCCCCCCCCATTCACACCGGCAATTTGCGGCTATTCCGTGTCATACTGATCTACGGTGACCCAGAAAATAAGGGGGATAGGGGTTGTCCAAGACACCCACAATCCACCTGAAGAGATAGGAGTGAGGTGGGAGGGGTGCTACCCCTCCTATCCCTGCTATTGGTCATCAAGAAGCGACAACCAATAGCAGATCGGGGGAGGGGGGGGTTAACTTTCGGTTTCCCCATTCTGCCCACCCACAATAGGCGGGGCAGAATGGGGAAACTGAAGAGGGCCGACGCCGAAGGTCCATTTACCCATCGGCGGCGACGATCAGCGGCGGGGATCGCGGCAGAAGAGGATGACGATGCAGCTCCCTGGATCCTACGGAAGCCGGTGAGTTGCCTAGCAACATCTGGAGGGCTATAGTTTGAGACCACTATATAGTGGTCTCTAAACTGTAGCCCTCCAGATGTTGCAAAGCTACAACTCCCAGCATGCTCAGACAGCTGTTAGCTGTGTGGGCATGCTGGGACTTGTAGTTTTGCAACATCTGGAGGGCCACAGTTTGGAGATCACTGTGCAGTGGTCTCTAAACTGTAGCCCTCCCAGATGTTGCAAAACTGCAAATCCCAGCATGCCCAAACAGCAAACATCTGTCTCGGCATGCTGGGAGTTGTAGTTGCGTACCTCCAGCTGTTGCATTACTACATCTCCCAGCATGCCCTTCAGTACATGCTGGGAGTTGTAGTTTTGCAACAGCTGGAGGCACACTGGTTGGAAAATACTGAGTTGGGTAACAGAACCTAACTGAAGATTTTCCAACCAGTGTGCCTCCAGCTGTTGCAAAAGTACAACTCCCAGCATGCACGGTCTGTCAGTACATGCTGGGAGTTGTCGTTTTGAAACAGCTGGAGGTTTGCACAACAAGGCTCAGGAGTGAGGCGCATTTTGTACAGTTGAGGACTAAATTGGTGATTTGCACAGGGGTGGCTGATTTTACAGCGGTTCTGACATAAACACAAAAAAATAAATACCCACATGTTACCCCATTTTGGAAACTACACCCCTCACGGAATGTAATAACGGGTATAGTGAGCCTTAACACCCTACAGGTGTTTGACGAATTTTCGTTAAAGTTGGATGGGAAAATGAAGAAAAAAAATGTTTTTCACTAAAATGTTGGTGTTACCCTAAATTTTTCATTTTCACAAGTGAAAATAGGAAAAAAGCCCCCCAAAATTTGTAACCCCATTTCTTCTGAGTAAGAACATACCCCATATGTGGATGTAAAGTGCTCTGCTGGCGCACTACAATGCTCAGAAGAGAAGGAGCGCCATTGGGACTTTGAAGAGAAAATTTGTCCGGAATTGAAGGCCACATGTGTTTACAAAGCCCCCATAGTGCCATTACAATGGACCCCCCACATGTGACCCCATTTTGGAAACTACACCCCTCAGGTAATGTAATAAGGGGTACAGTGAGCATTTACACCCCAATGGTGTCTGACAGATCTTTGGAACAGTGGTCCGTGAAAATGAAAAATGTAATTTTTCATTTGCACAGCCCACTGTTCCAAAGATCTGTCAAACGCCAGTTGGGTGTAAATGCTCACTGCACCCCTTATTAAATTCTGTGAGGTGTGTCATTTCCAAAATGGGGTCACATGTGGGGGGGGGGGTGTCACTGTTCTGGCACCACGGGGGGGCTTTGTAAATGCACCGACTTCCATTGCAAACAAATTCTATCTCCAAAAGCCCAATGGTGTTCCTCCTCTTCTGAGCATTGTAGTGCACCAGCAGAGCACTTGACGTCCACACATGGGGTATTTACATACTCAGAAGAAATAGGGTTACAAATTTTGGGGGGCATTTTCTCCCATTACCCTTTATAAAAATGGTAAATTTTGGGGGAAAAACTGCACTTTAGTGAAATATTTTTTTTTTCATTTACACATAGGACTTTAACGAAAAGTCGTCAAACATCTGTGGGGTGTTAAGGCTCACTGGACCCATGTTACATCCCTTGAGGAGTATAGTTTCCAAAATAGTATGCCATGTGTTTTTTTTTTTTTTTTTTTTTTTTTTGCTGTCCTGGCACCATAGGGGCTTCCTAAATGTGACATGCCCCCCAAAAATCATTTCAGAAAAATTCACTCTCCAAAATCCCATTGTCGCTCCTTCCCTTCTGAGCCCTCTACTGCGCCTGCCGAGCACTTCACATCCACATATGAGTTATTTCCTTACTCAAGAGAAATTGGGTTACAAATTTTGGGGAGCTTTTTCTCCTATTACCCCCTGTAAAAATTCAAAAACTGGGTCTACAAGAACATGCGAGTGTAAAAAATGAAGATTTAGAATTTTCTCCTTCACTTTGCTGCTATTCCTGTGAAACACCTAAAGGGTTAACACACTTACTGAATGTCATTTTGAATACTTTGAGGGGTGCAGTTTTTATAATGGGGTCATTTGTGGGATATTTCTAATATGAAGGCCCCTCAAATCCACTTCAAAACTGAACTGGTCGCTGGAAAATTCTAATTTTGAAAATTTTGTGAAAAATTGGAAAATTGCTGCTGAACTTTGAAGCCCTCTGATGTCTTCCAAAAGTAAAAACATGTCAACTTTATGATGAAAACATAAAGTAGACATATAGGACGCACTGGCGTATAAGACGCACCCAATTTATAGGAGCAAAATCTAAAAAAAATAAAGATTCTGAACCCAACAGTGGTCTACAACCTGCAGACCTCCAGATGTTGCAAAACTTCAACTCCCAGCATGCCCGGACAGCCGATGGCTGTCCGGGCATGCTGGGAGTTGTAGTTTTGCAACATCTGGAGGTCTGCAGGTTGAAGACCACTGGTATAGGAGGTAGTACTTACGTGTCCCCGCCGCTCCGGACGCGTCACCAGGTTTTGCCTGGAATACCCCTTTAAGCGGTTAAATCAGTGTAGTAATGTGCCCTGAGACCAGTATGCATAATAACATACATGTGTTAATATGTAAAATACCTTTTGATCTATATATTCCTGTAATGAGTCTTTTTGATTTCCTCTCAGAAGCTGGGGGCATTTCCCCCTGCAGTATGATCAGCTCCTCTCCTCCCCCCTCTTCTGTCATGAGGTCTGCACAAACATTTTTACACTTGTACAGGTTTCTGTCTAAATGCATGCTCTATATAACTATAATGCAGCCATGCATGCTCTATATAATAGTTTAGCACCTTGTATTGCTTGTTGTTGTGCACATGAATGCTTCTCCTGAAGAGGCTGCAAGCTGTCTGCATCTTGTCTGCATCTTGTCTGGATCTCACAGGTGTTCTCCTCACACAGTTAAAAGCTGGATTATACACGGTACTGATTGAGCAGAAGAGAGAGAAAACCACACCCCCTTCAGAATTTCGGTCCCTTTCTTCGTTGTCTGGACCAAAAAGAGCCCTAGATACCATGGTTTGTTATCAATATTTCAAAAGACCGGGCATGGCTAGTGGCCATGTTTTTAAACATTTATTTCACCTCTTTAACAATAACAATTTTTGCATCATTACTGGACCGGTCTGTATATGTTGGCTGTTTGTTGGGAACATATTTGGAGTTCCAAAACGATGCTCAGTCCCATCTTCCTCCTCAGTCCCCTCAACCATGGGTACTCAAACATATTCAAACACAAATATGAATGTACAGAATGGAATTCCACAGCATCGTTTTGGAACTGGTCCAGTAATGATGCAAAACAACGCATCTGGATATGGAAACGGCTCGAATGTACCAAGCCTGGCACCTACAATTACACCGAGTTATACAATGGTACCACGGATGGGACTCCCTCCTACACCGGTGACTTTTTTTTAGGGATACGGAAGTAGGGATTGACCCTACATTGAGGGATGAACAAGACTGTCATCAATTGCAGGTAGTGAACCTGTCCAGTAAAATCCTATCAGAGAGCCAGGAGCAGCTACTATCTAAAGGTCTATCCTTCTCCCCTACCCTGAGCTTTGATTTATTTTCATGGGTCAAAGATATTCATTTATTCGAACGGAAATTGGCCCTACATAAGTACCATGCTACACAGGTTAGAACTGCAACAAATAAAAAACAGGGAGACGAACAGGTAATGAATGAATTGATGGCTTTACTGGAGGAAAATATCAATGGCCCACCTCCAACGTCAGCACCTTTTTCTAATTTGAAAACTAAAAGTAAATAAAAGTAAATAAAACCCCACCTCTGAGCCAGTTTCACATCATCGAAACATTTGTACAGCTAGTTAACCGGGATCTATCTCTGATTGAACCAAGCAACAACAAAAAAGTAGACCCAGCAACCTTGATCCACCAGAATGGAAAGCCCTACAGTCACTGCAGAGTGACGAGACAATAGAAATTAAACCTGCAGACAAGGGTGGCAATGTGGTCCTCCTAAACACGGACGACTATGTTGCCATGGTCATGAGACTTCTTTGAGGGGGCGGGTGTGACTGAAAAATGTCTGAGACAGATTAGACTTGACCCAAGAGGGGGTAATTTGGATAACATCCTTCTTAAAGAAGAGTCCAAGTGGATTTTCCGGCTGGGAACCCTAAGCCTAAGGGCTTAAATGAAGGGTTAAACTATACCGCCTTCATCTAACAAGTAACTTGTTCTCTGTGTTGGATAAACTATTCAGCCCACCCACCTAGATATGTATTATCACACTGTAATACGACACATTCAGGTAGAGATCATTTTGATATGTTAATCTTTAGTTCTTTGAACGAAATATTGTCCCTTAATTCATAATTTATTAGTATTATGTGTAAATAGGTTTCATATTTAGGAATTTCCATATGGGATAGAGATAAAGATCTCACTCAATGCTGTCAGTTGTCCTCCTTGATAAAGCCACATAGTGGCGAAACATGTCGGGGTGTGACATTATCACTTTTTATCTGCAACCCCATGGTGTTCTCCATATAATTTAGAAAAGAAAGGTTGATTTTACACTGGTATTTTATACCTGCGGTGCACAGCAGGTGAATGGTATAACATCTATAGCCTATATGAGAGTACTATAAATGGAAGACAATAAATGTCTCTTACACTGGAAATAATATTGGTGTATACATAAACACCCAATAGGTACTCTCAGACTATATTGAGGCCACCAGTGATTGTTCTTAACCCTTGGAAATCATAATAGACACATAGGGGGTTGTGTTTTGAAATGTGTGTTTCTCACCATTCATAATATATTATTTAGTTCAGTTAATAAAAGTTACGTTTTATTTTGGACACATATTATATAGAGGTCTTGTTAACCCCGGTGAAGTTAAATTGTTGTTATGGTCCGATACCTCTATGTGTTCTGAGTCCGGAATAAAGTAGGTTGGCTCATCCAGGATGGCACATCAATGCGAGCTGTGGTAAGGTTTGCTGTGTCTGTCAGCGTAGTGTCCAGAGCATGGAGGCGCTACCAGGAGACGTGGAGGAGGCCATAAGAGGGCAACAACCCAGCACCAGGACTGCTACCTCCACCTTTGCAAAAGGAGGAGCACTGCCAGAGCCCTGCAAAATGACCTCCCGCAGGCCACAAATGTGCATGTGAACACTCAAACAGTCAGAAACAGACTCCATGAGGGTGGTATGAGGGACAAAACAAGATTAATGCTTATGCAGAAATATAATCACATCCCTTCCCCTTCATCCAAGTATACCCCTTCCCTTCAATTCCTTGGTTGAACTTGATGGCCGTGTGTCTCTTTTCAAGCATACTATGTATAATGTAAAATGTAAATGCCTCCCACAACTGTATAGCTACACATGGACATATGATGACGTACAAGCTGAAACATCAAGCTAAAAAAAAAAAAAAATAGTGCATGAGCAGCAAAAAAAAAAATAACTGAGCATATATCAAACTCCGCAACATAAACCCATATAAGAGAAGAAACCTGGAGAAGCCTCAGGACACCCACCCCTACGACCGTTTTGGATAACTTGCTTCTTCTGGGGGTGTTGCTACATGGTTTAGAAGGGTATATTTACAACCTTCATCCAATCACAAAATGTATTACAGACAATGCAAACACTTATCAGGCGCAAGACATGAATAACATCCACTGTTTCGCACCATGCGCCGGACAGAATCCGGCCTCCGAGAGCGCTGTCACGCCCCCTCCCATAGACTTGCATTGAGGGGGCGGGTGTGACGTCACGATCTTCCGTTCTCGTGGTCAGGATGGTATTAGCCTGAGGGCCTCCAGCGGTTCCGGAAGCCGTTACAGGTGGGTGCCGCATGGTAGAACTCGGGGGTCCCCAGCGGAGGGACCCCCCGCCATCAGACTCCTTTGGATAGGGAATAAGATGTCTAGGGGTGGAGTACCCCTTCAACAATAAATAACTTTATTACATTGCCAAAGTAAAGATTCAGTCAGATATTTTCAAAGAGAAAACCTTACCTAACATTACATTCTAAACTGGTTTAACAACTCTTGGCTGCAAACGTACCTGAATGTATGCATTTAGAGGAGCAGACAGAATCAGGCCTCGGGGGAATCTCCGGATAAAAAAAATCAAGTCATATACCAAACAATTATGAAAATATTTGAAATTTATTCCACAATATAAGAAGTGACATTATGCATGGTGAACCACAGCTCTGCCCTGCCTGATTATCAGTGTTACCATCAGTATTTTATACTTCATTTCCAGCTTTTGAGTTATTACCGTGAAAAAAAATTGACTTAACATAAAGAAAGGCCGACACTAGTTTATTACAGTCCTACTACATGGGAGAAAAGGTTGAACATTGAAGCGTTTGCCACTGAATACATTTTAAGGCACGTGAAGTATATCCCAAAATCATTGGCTCCCCATTCCTGATGTATATACAGTCACTCTTCCTAAAAGTATATTATTTCCTATCCTCTGACACATTATTAGAAGGGGTACTCCGCTGCACAGAAACTGTTCTGAATGCTGGAGCCGGTGCTGGGAGCTTGTGACGTCATAGCCCCGCCCCCTCATGACATCACGCCCCGCCCCCTCATGACATCACGCCCCACTACCTCAATGCAAGTCTATGGGAGGGGGCGTGACGGCAGTCACGCCCCCTCCCATAGACTTGCATTGAGGGGGTGGGGCGTGACGCCATGAGGGGCGGGACTATGATGTCCCGAGCTGCCGTTTGACAGTTTGTTCCAAATGCTGAGCAGCGGAGTACCCCTTTAAGGCAAAACATAGTACAGTGGAGATCTGCTAGAAATGTGCTTCTGCCTCTTTGGCTTCTGATGCGGGAGGCACTGTCAGAGGGTAAAAGCTTATAATTAGAGATGAGCGAATTTACAGTAAATTCGATTCGTCACAAACTTCTCGGCTCGGCAGTTGATGACTTATCCTGCATAAATTAGTTCAGCTTTCAGGTGCTCCGGTGGGCTGGAAAAGGTGGATACAGTCCTAGGAGAGTCTTTCCTAGGACTGTATCCACCTTTTCCAGCCCACCGGAGCAGTCATCAACTGCCGAGCCGAGAAGTTTGTGACGAATCGAATTTACTGTAAATTCGCTCATGTCTACTTATAATGCTATTATATGGCATTGTGAAGAAATATGTTATAAAAGGCCTTATTCACACAGTGATGTTTTCTTGTAAAAACTTTTGAGATGTCGTCCAGTTTAAATCATACCAGGTCCCAGATGTGTTCATAAGTAATAGCTGGCTGAAGTGCGCGGCAGTGTGCACTTTACTCATTATCTGTCAATCAAAACCAACTATTAAAGGGGTATTCCAGGAAAAAACTTTTTTTTATATATGAACTGGCTCCAGAAAGTTAAACATATTTGTAAATTACTTCTATTAAAAAAATCTTAATCCTTTCAGTACTTATGAGTTTCTGAAGTTAAGGTTGTTCTTTTCTGTCTAAGTGCTCTCTGATAACAACTTTCTCAGGAACCGCCCAGTTTAGAAGCAAATCCCCATAGCAAACCTCTTCTAAACTGGGCGTTTCCCGAGACACGTGTCATCAGAGAGCACTTAGACAGAAAAGAGCAACCTTAACTTCAGAAGCTCATAAGTACTGAAAGGATTAAGATTTTTTAATAGAAGTAATTTACAAATCTGTTTAAACTTTCTGGAGACAGTTGATATATATAAAAAAAAGTTTTTTCCTGGAATACCCCTTTAACTGCATTAGTCTATGGAGTGAAGGATATGGATCTGGTGGCCGCGGGGGGGTGAGGTGCGCTGCAACGAACTTCAGTCGACTATTGATCACAATCGCAGATTGTCTAAGGACCAAGACCTGGTGGTATGTAAACTGGCCAACGACTAACATTGTTAATTTAGAAATAAAAATAGACAAAACATATCCTATGGATATGCCATAAAAGTCCGGAATGGTAATGACCCTATAATTTTCTGTTTGGCCCCAGGTTACAGGTTATCTGGATCTAATTCCAAAACCAAAATTAGGGACACAAACAGGAAGTGAATATCACCAACCATTCCCATTTTATTAAGGTGTATCCATATAAATGGCCCCCCCTGTACTATTCCTCTCTCCTCATTCATCAAAAGGGAAATATTTATTTTAATTGCCAATTCAATAAGAAGGTAAAAAAACATAAGATTTGTCTTCAGGTGTCCAAGGACAACATGCATTGCTGAGAGAAGTGCCGTACCCCTTACTCCAAGCCTTCAGTATCTGGATCACCACCGATACAATCTTCTGGCATTTCTATGACATCAGATAATAGATTTTAAAGACCATAAACAATAATATATATTAATATTTTGTAATGGTGGTTAACAAAAAAAAAAAGGACTATAATGGGTTTATATAGTAAAAACAAGCTTGTATTCACCTAAAATCATGGTCAATTTAATATACAAAAATATATTACCAACACTTAACAGTTAGGATTACTATACAGTTCAGATATATATATATATATATATATATATATATATAGTCCAAAGTCTATCTGTAGGAAATCCCTGCCCTCCAGGAATGAATGTAACCATTGATTGGCATTACAGGCACCACCTTCTCTTCTCTACAATACTGATCACCGTATTTTTCACCGTATAAGACGCACTTTTTCTTCCCCAAAAGTCGGGGGAAAAGTCGGTGCGTCTTATACGGCGAATACACACCCATCGGGTCGGTGCCTGCGGCCATCAACGGCCGGGACCCGCGGCTAATACAGGACATCACCGATCGCGGTGATGCCCTGTATTAACCCTTCAGACGTGGCGATCAAAGCTGACCGCCGCGTCTGAAGGGAAAGTGACACTAACCCGGCTGTTCGGGACCGCCGCGATTTCACCGACTGAATAGCCGGGTTAGTGCTTACAGGACACCGGGAGGGACCTTACCTGCCTCCTCGGTGTCTTCTCCGTTCAGGGATCCCCTGTATGGCTGGCACTCTCCTTCCTCGTCATCACGTCGTCGCGTACGTGCGTAATGACGTGATGGCGGCGACGGAGAGAGAGGATACCCGGTCGGCAGCAGAGACGTTCCAGAGCGACAGGGACAAGGCGACAGCGATGGAGCGACATCCAGGGCAGCGGTGACGGGTCCGGAGCGGCGGGGACACGTGAGTATTACCTCCTATACAGTGGTCTTCAATCTGCGGACCTCCAGATGTTGCAAAACTACAACTCCCAGCATGCCCGGACAGCCAACGGCTGTCCGGGCATGCTGGGAGTTGTAGTTTTGCAACATCTGGAGGTCCGCAGGTTGAAGACCACTATTGGGTTAAAAATTGGGTGCGTCTTATACGCCGGTGCGTCCTATAGGGCGAAAAATACGGTACATCTTTAATAGGAGGAACATTCTTCCAGCTAGTATATTCCATACATTTATTGCTTTTCCTTTTTTTCCTTGTATTCTTCAAGTCGTTGAAGCCATTTGTCCCAGTAGTGCAAACATATTTCAGAGTCCATAAAATGGGCATGAGCGGGGGACCCATCTTTATAGGCAATAACTATCAGTCCACAGTCAACCTGTAAAACA
Source organism: Hyla sarda (assembly GCF_029499605.1). NCBI lineage: Eukaryota > Metazoa > Chordata > Amphibia > Anura > Hylidae > Hyla > Hyla sarda. Next base: position 353,277,025 of record NC_079191.1, read on the forward strand.
AGAAAGGCAACCTATGAAGTTTCAGCCCATTATAGGGAAAAAAAATTATTGCTGGAGATTTCAAGGGGTACTCTAGCAGAAGTTTTTTTATATTTTTTATATTTATAATATATTTTTTAAGATTTATTGTATAGCGCTAACAGATTCCACAGCACTCCAGGGCGCAATACGTTAAATTGCTGCTCAACCAATCACTGGCTATGAGGGGACACCGCTGCGGGCAGTGATTTGCTGAACAGCACTGTAATGAATTAACCCAGGTATCAGGAAGAGGATCGCAGCAGGGACTGAAGCAGCAATACTGGAGGCACCATGGGAGGTAAATGAAGGTTATATATATATATATATATATATATATATATATATATATATAGCAGACAGCTTGGGCATCTTTATATATATATGTGTGTATGTATGTATATATTCACTGGAGTACTCCTTTAAGCCTGACATGCCAAATCTAGTAATGTGTAGGTACCAACAACAATATGAATGTTTAATCATTTCAAAATGAGACCCCCGTGGCAATCTGTTAAACTGTCCTGCTCCTGACAAAAGATGTTTTGTCCAAGAAAAGCTGCAGCCAGACATCTCGTACTGGAAACTGCAGGAAAATGAGTCTGTCAGAATGGAAGCCGCTTTTAGGCTGGGTTCACACCACGTTTTGTTAAATACGGTTCCCGTATACGGCTGGGAGGAGGGGGGCGTGGCTTAATCGTGGCGCCCGCACTCAGCTGTATTCGGGAACCGTATTTAATGTATGTCTAGGAGCCGACCGGAGTGAACTGCAGCCTCCGGTCGGCTTAGTTTTCGGCCGTATGCTGTTTCCCGACCATAGGCAAAAATGTGGTCGACCGCGTTTTTGCCTACGGTCGGGAAACCGCATACGGCCGAAAACTAAGCCGACCGGAGGCTGCAGTTCACTCCGCTCATCCCATAGACATGCATTAAATATGGTTCCCGAATACGGCTGAGTGCGGGCGCCGCGATTAAGCCACGCCCCCTCCTCCCAGCCGTATACGGGAACCGTATTTAACAAAACGTGGTGTGAACCCAGCCTTACAGAGTGGCTCTCCTTTTAGGCTTATTAAGAGGGGGGGGGGTTTATGCTTGGCTTTTCCCAGAGAGCTGAGTGTGTGGTGTATAGGTTCATAGAAAGTAACGGGACACTAAATTCTCTAAGGTTGGGTTCACACGGCTGTTGTCTCCCATCCCAATATTCTCCTGCCAAAGCTGCACAAATAGACCATGCTACAAACTGATGCAAAGGGATGCCATTTAGTGGCATCGTTTTGGATTCGTTTTTCATCCGTTAACTGTGAAAAAGTCAGCCACCTACAGACTCCCACAGCTGAGGGTACTACTACTCCCATCATGGAACAGACTGACTTGAAAAACTCAGCCGAGAGCAGTGAATGGCCACTCTGTGCTGGCCATTCAGGGCTCCCGGCGGGGAATTTGAAAATTAAAGTAAAATACAGTATACAGCATGCCGCCCGCTCCCCTGGTTAATAGCCTATGAACGGACTCTGTTCCATGTTGGAGGTAGTAGTGCAAGCACTACTGTAGTCTCCCCAGCCATCCGCAGACTCCCGCAGGCAGGGGAACAACTACTACCATCGTGAAAACGAGTCTGTTCCATGATGGGAGTAGTAGTAGTCCCGCAGCACTGCAGGAGTCCGCTGCTTTCACCTCTTCTACGGTGCAAACGGATGACATTAAAGGCTCATCTGTTTGCCATAGACAATGTTCAATGTTAAATTTATAATATACATTTTTAACCTGTTATTTTTGGTGGAGAAAAAAATACAGCATGCAAAGTCTTTTCTCTACTAAAAATAACGGAATAGGAAACAAACGCGTGCAAACAGGTGACAAAGGACTGTAAAAAAATCCCAGTGACATCAATGGGATGTATTTACAGCCGTTTGCAAAAGGCAAGAACGGATTTGAGAACAAGCATGAATTAACGGGGACAGTCATTAATGCGAACAAGCCCTCGTCAATGGGGTAGAGACACAAAACTTGGCATTTCCACCCCTTTGTGTTAGCATTCGGTGGGGGTCTCAGCACCTGGACACACACTGCAATTGCTCAAAATCTATGTTCCCATAACACATCAAAAGTAATTTATATAGTAGGTATCCATACATTTCCCTAAATATATAACAAATACATGGCAAATAAAGAGGTTACTCATCATATAGATAAGTTGTGTAACTAATAAAAAGCATATATATATCTATATAGTAACAGAAATATTCCAACTCACTTACCTGAAAGTTATAATTACTGTCATGATTTACTGCTCCCATATATGCGGCTACCTGCAGAGGATTGTCAAAGGTGTTCTTTAAACTCGGTTTCTGTTTTTCAGAGGTTTTCCAGTCTATCACACACAGCTTTCCTCTGCCAGAAAAGAGAAAATCAATTAAAGGGTAGCTCCCACCATCATGGTTTTTTTTCTGTCCCTGCCTATTGCCCTTCTATCCCTAACACCCTCCCTGCCTTTATTTTTTTATTTATTTTTATTAATTTTTTTTTACTATTTTAAAAATGGCATTTAGTCTGCCTGGTAGTGTGCTCACTACCAGGCAGACTTCCACAGCAGGCACCACATCACTGATGCCTGCTGGGGGAGCCAACTTCCGCCCTTAGTTCTCCTAACAGGGTGCCTCCAGCTGTTTCACCACTACAACTCCCAGCATGCCCTGACATCCATTGGCTGTCAGGGCATGCTGGGAGTTGTAGTGGTAAAACAACTGGAGGCACCCAGGACAGGAGCTTCATGGGGGAAGGAGTGAGCCGGGAGCCGATGCGGGAGGGACGGGTGCGGGGGAGCCTCTTCCTGCCGCTCGGTGAGTAACACCCAAATCCCCCCCCCCCAGCAACCCCAAACCCCATCCCCCCCCCCGTACCGTGCAGCAGGGCCGTCGGTGAGTGCGGGGAGCCGATGCACAAACCTGGATGTTCCTGCGCCTGCGCAAAATTTCGACTGTTGCCCTGCCGGAATCAGTCAGAATTTTGCGGTGACGTCACTCCGCAATGCATTCGGCCAATTTCAAATTGCTTTTAAAATGTTTTAAAAGCATTTTTTTTAAATAAAAGTATATTAGAGATATGTTGTAGTACTTAAGTACTACAACATATCAAAAATAATTTTTCATGACAGTGCCCATTTAAGTTATACATTTGATATCAGGGCCTATACCTTCCCTGGTCTGCTATGCTTAGTTGTTAACGAACCCTGTTAAAAATATTGGTCTTTAACAGTGGTCTCCAAACTGTGGCCCTCCAGACAATGCAAAACTACAACTCTCAGCATGCCTGGACAGCCAAAGGCTGTCCTGGCATGGTGGGAGTTGTAGTTTGCAACAGCTGGAGGGCCACAGTTTGGAGACCACTGGTCTATGAGGTTATACAGCTTTTGGTATGCTCACCTTTTACATCATCTGCTGTAGACTATGCACAACATGGATAGCATGTTTTTAGTGCACTGTTATATAAACAAAAATATTTCTGCAATTGTTTCTTAATTTATTTTTTATTTTTTTTATGTACATGGCCTCAGAGTTGGATCCTAGATATTATGCTTTTTCCGAAGAAGCAGGATCCTCAACCTCAAAGAAGTGTACTTAAATAGGCCCTGTCATTTTACATTTATATATATATATATATATATATATATATATATATATATATATATATATATAAAAAAAAGTTTTGTTCGAGACCCCCACGATCATTAGAACGAGCAGGGATAAGCCTATGGCCGTGCGCTTTACTCCCCGGATTACTGTGGTCTTCATCTAGTTGCACTTCATAGACTTATGGAGATGTGTCCATCTAGATCAGTGGTCTTCAACCTGCGGACCTCCAGATGGTGCAAAACTACAACTCCCAGCATGCCCGGACAGCCAACGGCTGTCCGGGCATGCTGGCAGTTGTAATTTTGCACCATCTGGAGGTCCGCAGGTTGAAGACCACTGATCTAGATTACGCAACACAAACCTCCTAGGTCACAATGAATGCACAATACATCACATCTGGACTTAGAGACCATATTTACATTAAAGACCACCAGGATCATGATGCATTCACCATAATCACCATCTATATTACACTGCATAGACTATTATAAATACTCAGTGACGTTATACATGTTTATACCAGGTTGGATACATTGTGACCCAGGTGGTCAAAGTCCCCTTATGAGTGTTCTCTATTGGAGGCCTATACTTTATTTAAGGCTAAATTAATTTAATTAAGGCTAAACCCTGCCCCCCCCCCCACCCTGACCAATCTATATGACTCCAGAAGATGACAAGTGTAAATAAGATTGGTTTTACTATATTACACTGCTATAAGAGAAAGCACTTTTCTATATTTGTAGCTCCAACTGCTCATGCATAGGGGTTGTTGGCCTTGATAGGGCAACAACCATAGACTTCTATATCCTGGGGCAGGATGTATATTAAGCACCGATTCAAGCTGGTAATAATAAACGTATAGTTTAATCGCCAATGACGCGTTTCGGGGTTTAAGCACCCTTCCTCAGATGCCAATCTGAGGAAGGGTTCTTAAACCGGAAATGTATCATTGGTGATTAAACTATATGTTTATTATTACCAGCTTGCATTTGTGATTTCCTTATTGAGGTTTAGCGCCTATAGAAGGACTTTTTTTTTTTTTTTTTTAAACCTGCTGCATTTCCTTTCAGACGGACTACCATCTGTCTGCACATCCCTACGGCTCAGCAATTCCTCTGTACTTCACTGCTAATTCGTACCCAGTCTGGGTGATATGCGCCTATTTTTTCATTATTGGGGTAAAACATAGGCGCCTTCTGTCGTACCTTTTTCTCTTCTATTTGTTTGTATTAATCACTCAGGAGGTTTTGGATTTTTTAATTTTTTTTATTGACTTACTAAAAGTTATATTTTAGAGTAGGCCACTCTACTTTCCATGACATCATCTGTCAGGTAAGAGAAGGGTCGGACATGTTGGACCGGTAGGGAAAGCTGATTGGGAGCGGGCTAACCATCTCTCTTCATTGAGAACACACAGATCAGCTGTGCAGATCATTTGTGTGTGAGGGGAGATCAGGAAAGAGTTTCTGGCTTTTCAGTTATACAAATTGTATGGGCAGCTTTAGCTTCTTGTGGCATGAAATTATTTTTTTTATATATATTTTTACTGAACAATTTTCAATAAACAGTAAATATAAAAAAAATGATTCAGTGGAACAAGATGCATAAGAGTATAGGTAGAGAACACAGCATCACAGAGAATGTAAAGAGCGCATAAAGCTTCTTCACTCGTGACAAGTACCATAATCCCTACAATAACCTCTCATTGATAACGTATTTCCGAACAGCTGCCACTACGTCAACACTACGTCAGTAATGTCTGTGTCCCCTGTCCGTCTTTCCCATGTCCGGAATACATGTTTAGTGTCAAGTTTTAGCAAACTGTTACGGAAGGCCACGTACAAATCTCTGGGGTTCATTTCCTATGTGATTTGGGGCTTCTTTCGACAGATTCCTCAATCTAGACGAACGGAAGGCATGTACTTGATTGGCATAGAGTGTGTGGGACAGGGGGAGGTCGAACATGTGGAGCATTTCTACCGGAGTGAGCCATCTACGGTCATTACTATGAATCAATCGGCCCACCGTCCGAACCCCTCTAGAAAGCCACAGTCACAACCACTGAGAAGATTTAACCTGTGGGAATTCTGGATGGTCGAGCAAGGACATTCTTTTGGATACTAGAAACGGAAGGCCAAAAACTTTTCGCAGTTCCTTCCAGGTCACTATGGTGTCTCTCAGTAGCACTGAGCCTCTGGTCCCCACCGGAAGTTTAGCATATGAAGTGTGAAGCAGTGCCAGTAGAGACCAAGGGTCGGCCAGCGCTGTTTCCACCGTTAGATTGGAGAAGTAATCAGAGGAGTGCCAATCAACCGCATGGCGAAACAAACAGCCCAAATTATAGCCCCTGATGTTTGGGAATTTAACTCCCCCCTCAACCTTGCTAAGCATGAGCTTCTATAGAGCTATGCGCGGGCGCTTGCCCTGCCATAGGAAGCGTTGAAAGGCTCTGTTGAGGCATCTAATGTCGTCTTGGCGAAGTAGGAGGTGGAGCATTTGTAATGGGTACAACAAGCGGGGGAAACTGAGAATTTTAATGAGATGGCATCTACCCAGGAAAGATAAAAGGTAAGGGCTTCCAGCGCTTCAACTCCACCATAATACGCTGAAACAGTGGTGTATAGTTGAGTGAATAGAGCATGTCAGGAGTCTTCCCTATGCGAATGCCTAGATACGCTATTGCAGAAGAAGCCCCCCCCCTGGGAGGATTCACACTCAAAGGCAGTAGCATACTCTTGGCAGCATTGAAACTGTAGCCTGTGAAGCTTCTGGCATAGGATAAAAAGTTCAAAATTCTAGGGACAGCCTCCTTGGGGTTGGTTAGGTAAAGTAACACGTCATTGGCAAACATGGATAATTTGACCTCCTGGGTGCCCACAGCTGTGCCCCTATAGAGATCAGAAGAGAGCAAATAGTGGGCCAGAGGTTCAATTGCCAGATCGAACTATAAAAGCGATAAGGGACAGCCCTGACGTGTTCCTTTAGCTAACTGAAGGGGGGTGGATAAGATGCCTGGGGTATGTACCCTGGCCGTGAGACCATCATATGGCCGTTTATAAAGGAGCAAAGGTTGGGTTGCTGTCTGGAACTGGCCCCAAACACTATCCAGGACTGCCAGTACCCTCCTAATGTTCGTGACTGCCGAGCAAGTCTTCACAAATCCCACTTGATGATCACCGACAAGGGACGGTAAAAATCTAGCCAGACGATCTGCCAGGATCTTAGGTAGTAACTTCACATTCTGGTTGATCAGAGATATGGGCCGATAGGAACCAGGTTCTAAAGGGTCCGTCAGGCTTGGGGCGTACCCTAATATATGCCAGTTTCACAGCCAGAGAGTACACCTGTGCCTAAAATGTCATTAAAATACGCCATTAAGGGAGGAGCAGGGGATTAAGCAGGGGGTTTGTAGAACTCGCCAGGATATCCGTCTGGCCCTGGCGTTTTCCCATTTGCCAAAGCGCGAATACTAGCAGCTACTTCATCCATTGTAACATCTGCATTGAGCTCCTGCTGCTGCTCTTCAGATAAAGATGGTAGGGTGAGCCCCTCCAGAAACCGCACCCCTTCCTCAGTAGAAGCGGGGGGAAGAGGAATAGAGAGCAGCATAGGAGGAGCCCAAGATGCCATTAACTGAGTGTTACCTGCCCCGATCAGTCCCACAACGCCAGTATATGTGCAGGCACGCATGACCCCTTCGCTATACGCGCCAGTAAACATCCCGCCTTATTGCCCTGTCGAAACATATCCACCTTAAAGTGAGACCTATAGATTCTCTCTTTCATATCTAACCAGAGTTCATACGAGTATTTTGCTGCCTACCACTTGATTTTATGGTTATTGGTGGGAGACTCTAAAAAGCGGGAGTATGCTTCCCCTAAGGCTGCGCTGGCCGCTGCATGACCCTCCAGAGTTTTCCTTTTGATTGAGGTACTATAAGACATAATTTTACGCCTAAGTACCGCCTTAGCAGTTTCCCAATACAGAGTGGTATTGTCAATGTGAGGTGTGTTGTCCATTTGGAATTCCAGCCACCATCCCCTGAGAAGACTTAGAAAGGAATCATCTTTCGTCAAGTAAGACGCAAACCGTCACAAGATGACAGAACCCTTTGGGCATAAAATTGGATGGTTTTAGTGTCTAAATCACTACTGTAAGACATAAAGCCAAATGGGGAGATTTATCAAACTGTGTGAGAGAAAAAGTGGAGTGATTTTCCCCCAGCAACCAATCACAGCTCAGATAATGAGCTCTGGTAAAGTGAAAGCTGAGCTGTGATTGGTGTGTAGGAAAATCACTACTTTTTCTCTCACACAGTTTGATAAATCTCTCTAATTTATTGTATTATCAAATAGAGAAATTACCTTTCATATATCTGAGGCTCTGTTCACACTGGCATCATGGCTTACATTTTAAAAGGAAACCATGTTGCAAGATCTGGCAAAGGATATAAATCTCCTAGAATTATCTAAAGCGTAACCGTCAGATCCAAAAAAGAAAAAAAATATATATATTTTTTTTAATATATCACTATTCACTCAGTACCTAATCCTGACCATGTACATCAATTTTTTTTATGTGTCTAGCACCTTAATTTATTTTTTATTACACTTAATATAGCTCACTAGTCTGAATTCCCCTCAGAGGGAGGGGGCGTGGCCTCACTGTGCAGGTCTCCGCCCCCTCCATCAGTATGCTGTCTGCTCACATCTCCCCTAGCATTAGCAAAACTACAACTCCCAGCATGTCCTCACGGACAGTAGTGGGACACAAGCTGACAGGGGGAGGATTTTTCCTCCAGCTCTGAGCCCTGCACTCACAGCTGTCAATCAAGGAAGTGTGTCCATGACATAGGTGATGATGCATGGACACAGCAGGACTAGTCTGTGTCCAAGCAGGCAGGGGGGCAGCTGTTTGACTGGCTTTTTTACTATGAAATACTGAATATTTTCTGATGAATGCAATTGCAAAACCTACTGGTTTTGCATGCTTTACAACATATCAAACGTTTTTGTATCTGACAGTGCCATTTAATTTATTTATTTATATAGCGCCTACAGATTCCGCAGCACTTACAATTATGGGGTACAAAGAAAGACAAGTAAAAAGCATTAAAGAAAAGCATTGCCTGCTGCATTAACCTTTGCGTCAAAAGGGACAGAAAACCAGATGGAATGTAAACCATTACATGATCTTTCAGCAGCCTCTACATGGAATAATAACTAGAGCAGACATATATATATATATATATATATATATATATATATATATATGCTGGCAGTGTGCTGCTGCATTCTTCTGTTGCTGTATATATATATATATATATATATATATATATATATATATATATATATAGATATATATATATATATATACACACACACACACACACACACACAATAAAAGTAAAAGAAGTCTCACCGATATTTAGCTACACAGTCTAGAAAGCCCAAGTACTGTAGATCCGAATGAACAACGGCACTCTCAAGAGTCTTGACTCCTACCACATCAGACAGCACGTGTTCTATGCTGTTCATATAGCCAACCAGTTCTTTAGTGTCCTCTTGTTTTGGGGTATATTGTTCCCCAGACAAAAGCAGATCCTCTAGTTGTGCATGGAAGAGCTTTCCCTGGGAGAACATGGCTTGGAAAGAGATGAACACATAAGAGTTACAATCTGTATATACGAAAAAGCTATAACATGATATACAAAGCATAGGGAACATCACTTCTATCAGAAGACTAAGCAATATATATGTATGTATACCTGCTGTGTACGCTATGAAGCCTTCTTCTCCTAGTTCCATGATCATTTTCTGTTTCCACCTTTCCAAATAAAATGCCTGTTCCATGGGCATGGTCTGCTGAAGGATTCGGGTGACGCTGGGCAGTCGACTATTGGTCATTTGACTCTTGCCTGGGAGGCCTATTTTCACTGGGATTTTAGGATCTGTCTTTTCCATAGACAATAGGACTTTATTGGGATTGTTTAATGGAACACGATTCTGGGAGACCTTTGGCTCAGATTTTTGTGAAGGATCCTTGGACCTTAGCACTTTACCATACAAGAAACTGTCTTCTTCAAATATTCTATCTGGGGTCTGACAACTGGTCTTGGAGGTGGTTACTGTCCGTACTAAATCTGCATATTTTTCCTGGCTGACATCTTCATAACCATTTACTTTTTTGTTCCTGCTAAGGAAACTACAAGATGTAGATAGGAACAATGGCAAGGCCAGTTGATGGGGCAGGACATCTACGAGCCTTTTGCAATTTCTCCCTAGTAGCTGAAGAGGCTTCATTGTGAGCAACATCAATAAACCGGTTGTAAAGAAAGAAGCTTAGGTAGCTGTAGGAAAAAAAACACAAAGTTAGTATTAAAATAACTAAAATCAACACAAAAATCCAGCTCAGACTGAGGATTCTTCCATATTTATTTCCATCTGGAGATTCCAAGGTGACCAGCCCTGACTGAATCAGTCGGCACTAGGACCGCGCAGTATTCATCTGCAAGAATGAGCAAGCTCTGCCGCTGAAAGTGGGTACAATGCAGCAGAATCCCATTGACAGCAATGGGACTCTGCTGCAGCTGAATTTCTCAGCATAATTACACTCAGAAATTCCGTGAACCCAGCCTTATTCTGTAACTTTCTCCCACCTGGTCTACCTTTAAAGGGGTTATTCAGGAACAGAAGAACAGTGCTCAGACCATACACCGCACCCTGCATCACGTTGGTCTGCCCGGCTGTCATCTCAGAAGGAAGCCTTTTCTAAATAATGCCCAAGAAAGTAAACAGTTTCCTGAAGGCAAGCAGACTAAGGACATGGATTACTGGAATCATGCCCTGTGGTCCGATGACACCAAGATGAACTTATTTGGTTCAGATGGTGTCAGGCGTGTGGGGTGGCAACCAGGTGATAGGTACAAAGACAAGTGTGTCCTGCCTGCAGTCAAGCATGGTGGTCGGAGTGCCATGGTCTGGGCCTGCATGAGTGCTGCCAACACTGGGGAGCTACAGTTCATCGAGGGAACCATGAATGCCAACATGTACTGGGAGACTGAGCCACAGGGCAGTATTCCAACATAACCACCCCAAACACACCTCCAAGATGACCACTACCTTGCTAAAGCAGAGGGCAAAGGTGATGGACTGGCCAAGCATGTCTCCAGACCTAAACCCTACTGATCATCTGTGGGGCATCCTCAAATAAAAGGTAGGGGGACGTACAAGGTATTTAACATCCTCCAGCTCTGTGATGTCCTCATGGAGGAGTGAAGGAGAACTCCAGAGGCTACCTGTGAAGCTTTAGTGAACTCCATGCCCAAGAGGTTTAGGCTATGTTCACACCACGGAATGTCCTCACAGCACTAGGACCACACGGGAATGCGCTGCCCTCTAGACTGCTATGCATTCCATCGGGAGGAAAACGGATATTTCTGGGCCGGAAACATCTGGCATGGAAATTCCGCCATGAGCACAGAACAGCAGAATTCCATGGGACCTGCTGCAGTGGAATCTCCGTGCAGAGTTCCAATGCTGAATTTGGCATGGAAATTCCAACGTGTGAACCTGGCCTTAGGGGTGTACTCACTTTGGTTTCCAAGCTTAGACATTAATAACTGTGTGTTGAGATATTCTGAGGGGACAACATTAGACAATTTTATACATGCTGTGTACTCGCTACTTTAGATTGTAGCAGAGTGTCATTTCCTTAACCTCTTAAGGACACAGGGCGTACCTGTACACCCTGTGCCCGGTATACAAAGCGGGGTCACGGCGTCATAAAGGGTCGGTCCCGGCGGCTAAAGATAGCCGGGACCCTGGGCTCCCTATGGGACCTATAACACTGCAAAAAATAAAAAGTGTTAAAAAAAAAAGTTAATAAAGGTCATTAAACCCCTCCCCTAATAAAAGTTTGAATCACGCCCCTTTTCCCATAAAAAAAAACGGAGTAAATAAAACTAAACATATGTGGTATCGCCGCGTGCGGAAATGTCCGAATTATAAAAATATATTGTTAATTAAACCACACGGTCAATGGCGTATGTGCAAAAAAATTCCAAAGTACAAAATTGCGTATTTTTGGTCACTTTTTATATCATGAAAAAATGAATAAAAAGCAATCAAAAAGTCTGATCAATACAAAAATTGTACCGCTAAAAACTTCAGATCACGGCGTAAGAAATGAGCCCTCATACCGGCCCGTATGTGGAAAAATAAAACGTTATAGGGGTCAGAAGATGAGAAGTTTTAACATATAAATTTTCCTGCATGTAGTTATGATTTTTTTCAGAAGTGCGACAATATCCAACCTATATAAGTGGGGTATCAATGTAATCGTATGGATCTACAGAATACATATCAGGTGTCATTTTTACCAAAAAATGTACGGCGTAGAAACGGAAGCCCCCAAAAGTTACAAAATGACATTTTTTCTTCAATTTTGTCACACAATGAATTTCTTTTCCGTTTCGCCATGGATTTTTTTGGTAAAATAACTAATGTCACAGCAAAGTAGAATTGGTGTCGCAAAAAGTAAGTCCTCATATGGAATTTTATGTGCAAAATTGAAAGTTATGATTTTTAGAAGGTGATGAGGAAAAAATTAATATGCAAAAACGGAAAAACCCTGCGTCCTTAAGGGGTTAATGTTATCACTTGAAAATATATAATAAAAGATTTACAAAAATATGAGGGGTGGACTCACCGCTGTGAGATACTGTAGGACTGATTCACTGCATGTGCTGAGTGCCCATAGATATGAGCTAGCAGCACGCCAAACACTTGGAACATGGGACTTTTATTAAATGGGACTTTTATTTCCGCAATAAAATTTCTTGCAGGATTTTTAGAATGTACATGAGCCCTTCGAAAGCTGTCAGGACATGTTGGGTGTTGTAGTCGCTTCTATTCTGTAAGAGCCCATTCACATGGCGAAATATTCGCCTGAAAAGTAACAAGGGGACATTCTGTGTGAGGCGGGTGCCGACTAAATCAGGTGGCCCTAGGACCGCTCGGACATGCGCCGTCTCAATAGATGGCAATTAGAGATGAGCGAACTTACAGTAAATTTGATTCGTCACGAACTTCTCGGCTCGGCAGTTGATGACTTATCCTGCATAAATTAGTTCAGCTTTCAGGTGCTCCGGTGGCTGGAAAAGGTGGATACAGTCCTAGGAAAGCGTCTCCAGCCCACCGGAGCACCTGAAAGCTGAACTACTTTATGCAGGAAAAGTCATCAACTGCCGAGCCGAGAAGTTCATGAAGAATCAAATTTACTGTAAGTTCGCTCATCTCTAATGGCAATGCATGTCTGAAAGATTGAACATGCTCATTTTTTTCCGGAATCTGAATTTCCCACCATGTAAATGGGCCCTAAGAGTGCGTTCTCACCACATTTGTCTCCGTTTCACCGCTTCCGTTAAAGTAAATTTAGCTTTGTTCAATGCAAAAACCTGGTCAACTGCGCTATTGTGTACGGCAAAGAAAAATATACACTAAACTCCTGGTTTTGTTTGTTTTTAATACTTTGTCAGTGGAAAACGGATGCCATGCTGCAGTATCCATTGATGTGTCTGTTCTTTCATTACAAACAGAAACAGACATGCAATGTGAACGCACCCTTACTACGGTTAGGGTGCTAGCAGTCCCAATTTTGGGTCACTACATTTGAAAAGCATATATCAGGCATAGGCAACTTTTGTTCTGGACTACATCTCCCATGATGCTCTTACAGACGAAATGCTGACAAAGCATCATGGGAGATGTAGTCCAGAACATCTGCAGTGCCGAAGGCTGCCTATGCCTGGTATATATATATATATATATATATATATATATATATATATATATATATATATATATATATATATATATATATATATATATATATGTGTGTGTGTGTTAGCGATAAGCTCATATTTTCAATAACAACTTTGCAATCCTAACTATAGCTTCCATTATACTCCAGAACAGGCCCTGGCCCATATACAAGTGGTGCTCCCACCATTGTCCTATCCACCCCCAGCCGGTCACTTACCGCACTGAAAAGCGACAAAACAGAAATCAAGCACATTCCCAGTCGGTGGCCATTACGTTGCCGACAATTGCATTCTGGGGAATGTAGTTTTGCTGCTGAGGAGCAGTGTGCGTGTCTTGCTCGGTAAGACTACATTACCCATAATGCACAGTGGCGGAAGGTGTCGGTCAGCGGGAGGCTGCGTGTTGGCGCGTTACTTGTATATGACCCGTGACCATACACCTCAGTGTTATGCTGCCTAGAGACAACCTGCGTTATACAAGCGTTTTCCAGTGTGTCTCCAGCTGTTGCAAAACAACAACTCCCGGCATGGCCGGACAGCCTTTGGCTGTCCGGGCATGCTGGGAGTTGTAGTTTTGCAACAGCTGGAGACAAGATATATTGGTGACCCCGGTACCAATTTTTGTCTCTGAAAAGGGTGCCCCCCCCCCTGAATATAAATCTGTAGCATATTGACCCCTCTCAATGCAATATTGGCACAAAGTGTGTCCCCTGAATGTAAGGCTAGGTTCAGACTACGGAATTTCCGGGCAGAAAATTTCCGCCCGGAGATTCCGAGTGCGGCCAGCGCCGGCTGAATCAGTCGGCGCTAGGACCGCGCGGACACTGCAGTCTCCAATAGGCCCCGTTCACACAACGGAATTGCTGCGGAATTTCCGGGTGGAATTCTGTGGTGTGAACTTTAACATTAGTGTGGACGGGTCTCCGCGAGACCGGTTCACACTGCGGAATTTCAGCGGCGGACATTTCTGCCACTGAAAGTGTTCCGCGCAAAGAAAGAACATGTTCATTCTTTGCGCGGATTCTGCGAGCGGACCATAGCCGTCAATGGTGACGGCTCAGTGCCCCGCGGCCCTAGCGCCGAAGTAACTTCGGCGGAATCTCCGCTCGCAAAATTCAGCCGCGAGAATTCCGTAGTGTGAACGGGGCCATAGACTGCAATGTGTTTCGCGCGGATTTCCGCCTGAAGAAAGAGCAACGCCTTTCTTCAGGCGGAAATTTCTAAGCGGATTTTCCGCTTCCCAAATTCCGAAGTGTGAATTTGTGAACGGAAACCCATTCACTATACTAGACATTTTATCAAGCAGAATTTCTGACGGAAATTTTACGACTGAATTTCTGTCAGAAATTCCGTAGTCTGAACTTAGCCTAATACTTCCTTAACCCTTTAAGGATGGAGCGTTTTTCTGTCTTTGTAGAAAAAATTGTGCGACAAAATCGAAGAAAAAACACCATTTTGTAACTTTTGGGGGCTTCTGTTTCTACGCAGTAAATTTTTAGGCATAAATGACACCTTATTATTCTGTAGGTCCATACGATTAAAATGATACCCTACTTATATAGGTTTGATTTTGTCGTACTTCTGGAAAATATCATAACTACATGCACGAAAATTTATACATTTAATATTGTCATCTTCTGACCCCTATAACTTTTTTATTTTTCTGCTTATGGGGAGGTATTAGGGCTATTTTTTAATCGGTACCATTTTTGTTTTGATCAGACTTTTTGATCGCTTTTTATTCCTATTTTTAATGGTATGAAAAGTGACCAAAAATACGCTATTTTGTACTTTGGAACTTTTTTGCGCGTACGCCATTGACCGTGCGGTATAATTTATGATATATTTTTATAATTCGGACATTTACACATGTGGCGATACCATATATGTTTATTTTTATTATGATTATATATTTTTTATATGGAATTTGGGAAAAGGGGGGTGATTTAAACTTTTAATGTGTGTGTTTTTAAACTTTTTTTAAAAACTTTATTTTCTTTACACTTTCAGTCCCTTTAGGGGACTTTTAGGAGGAATCATTTGATTCCTCATACAGATCAATGGGATTAAATACAATCCCATTGATCTGTATGCTCTGCGCTCAATTGATAAAGCCTGGCCCTCAGGCTACCTCAGTAGCGGATTGCCCACCCCCCCCCCCCCCACGATCGTGCTGCAGGGGGCCTATCCACCCCACTGGACCACCAGAGACTGGATACAGGCACCTTTAGACAACTTTGACAGCGGCGATCTAAAGGGTTAATAGCCGGCCGCGGCCCCCAGCTACAGGAATCAGTTGGGGACTGGCCGATATGACGCGGGCTCTTGTCGGGAGCACGCGTCATACCCCGTTAACGGCCATTGAACAAGCCTAGACGTCCATGGTTGTTATCGGGTTAAAGGGGTATTCCAGGGGAATTTTTTTTTTAAATATCAACTGGCTCCAGAAAGTTAGACAGATTTGTAAATTACTTCTATAAAAAAAAGTCTTAATCCTTCCAATAATTATCAGATGCTGAAGTTGAGTTGTTCTTTTCTGTCTGACAACAGTGCTCTCTGCTGACACCTCTGTCTGTCTCGGGAACTGCACAGAGTAGAAGAGGTTTGCTATGGGGAATTGTTTCTACTCTGGACAGTTCTCAACTCAACTTCAGCAGCTCATAAGAACTGAAAGGATTAAGATTTTTTAATAGAAGAAATTTACAAATCTGTTTAACTTTCTGGAGCCAGTTGATATATATAAAAAAAAGTTTTTTCCTGGATAACCCCTTTAAAGTTCATGTTCCATGTTCACATGTCTGGAATTTCCGTGTGGAATTCCGCATTGAAATTCTGCTGGAAATTCTGTAGCAGCAGAGTCCCATTATATTCAATGGGATTCTGCTGTGCTGTGAACATGGCGGAATTTCCGTGCCAGAATGTCCATTCTTTCTGCGGAATTTGCACGGAATGCATTGCCACCTATGAGACGGCACATTCCTCTGCAGTTCGAGCACGAGCATATTATGCCGGCCCCCGCAGTCTGTGGAATGGCCGCTCAGACATTCCGGATGTGTAAACATAGCCTCAATATAATAGCACCAGAAATTGTGTCCCCTGAAAAAAATATCACCCCAAATTGTGGATTTTTACTCTGGTCCCCAGCATGTGCTTTTGTCAGTCTCCTATTCTTTACATTATTCCTGAATCTTTTGCAAAAATATACAAAATATATAAAACAGAATCAGGTAGGATTTTGCATTGGAGACAAGAATGGAGAACACCATCGAAGCAATATAAGGCTCAGTGCACAGTGGTACGGACTTTAGGTAATATGACATTAATGGGGGGATATAGTGGGCATGCCAGTTACAGGTTGGTTTTTAGAAACACTTTTGCTATCAAGGTCCAAGGGCTTTGTGCAATATATTTATGTGCTTTCTAACAATGTATATATTGTCACTGGTTGGCATTGTGGCATATTGGTTAGCACCAGCATCAAATGATGGATTGATTAGTATACTGGCCCCGGTCCATACCTTCTATTCCTATACTGATGTGATGATAATCTTAATAACTGTCTCTGGTGCAAGACCTTAGCTCATTCTGTGCACAAATTGTTTTGCATATTCTGTATATTTTTATTAACGTTAAGGGTCTAGTCACATGTACAGTATCCTGCGCATATTTGAACAGAATTTGAAGCTGCAGATTTGAAGCTGTGTTCAGTCAATTAATTTACATTGAAATCTGCAGCTTCAAATCCTGGGCATCAAATATGCACAGGACACTGTACCTGTGAATAGACCCTAAGGGTACGTTCAGACGAGCGGATTAACAACGTATTTTATGCTGCAGATCCACTGCTGAAGGACCTCTGTATGCTGCCTTTACATGTGCCGGCTCGGAGCGGCAATACGCCACTACATGCAGACACACTGAAGCGATGTGCTAGTCACCACGCATGCATGTTGTACTTGCAAAACATAGCGGCTGCTCCCACCTGCTCTATGAGCTAGGCCGAGAGCGGCCGCGATGTGTGAGTACACTGCACATGGGCCCGGCGACTCGCACATTGAGTGTGTCTGCTCGTAGCGGCGTGTTGCCTCTCCGAGCAGGCACATATAAAGGCAGCACATAGAGGACCTTCAGCGGCAGGCCCGCAGTGAAATACACGCTGTGAATCCGCTCGTCTGAACGTATCCTAATGGTGCGTTTACATGTGCGTATTTTCTGCGGCAGATCTGCTGCAGATTTGCTTTAGCAGATTTTGCAGCCAATTGAAGTAAATGGCAGCAAAATCTGCAGGAGCAAAAAATAAGCACGTGTGAACGCACCCTAAAATGATATCCTATGCCTAAAAAATGTATCTGCTATCCACAGAATAGAGGATAGGTATCTGATCTCTGGGACCTCCCAAGGTCTCTAGAATGGAGCCCCAACTCGTCACTGAATGGAGCGATAGCTGGCACGTACTGAAATCATTGTCTGTGGGAGTTCCAGAGATACCTAAGTACCCCTATATGTCTATAAAAGGCCTCACAGGTGACAATGTATATCAGAGCAAAAACTAAGCCATGAGGTGGAAATAACTGCTTGTGCAGCTCAGAGTCAGGGTTATGTGGAGGCCCATGTTAGTGGCTGGGACAGGGATGTTGAGAAAAGCTGAACGGAGCAAAATACAGATATATTCTTAATAAAAACCAGAAGGTTCACCTTCCAACATCCAACCAGAGATTGACAGGTTCTGCAGATAAAAATGGCAAAACTCCCCAAATCCAGGTGTGTAACCCTTGTGGCATCATCCTCAAGAAGTCTCGAGGCTGTAATCACTGCCAAAGGGGCTTCAAAGTAAAGGGTCTGAATACTTATGTCAAGGCAATATTTATAGAAAATATTTCCTTTTATATAAATTAGTAAAAATGTCTAACATTCTGTTTTTACTTCGTCATCATGGATTATTGAGTGCAGAATGATGGAGGAAAATTTAGATTTTTTATTTTATTTTAGCACAAGGCACAATTTAAAAAGTGAAAAACCTTCTGAATGCACTGTATACATGAGTTGGTGGAAATTAATGCTTGGTTTGGAATGGTGGTTACATCGTTTCTCAGTTGCTTTTGAAGCAGTCCATGTGCCATTTTTGGATTTGACACCGATGATGCTTTTTGTGCAGAGTTCACATTACCCCATATAGAAAGTCTATAGAAGTAAATTCTACCTCGTATGCCGGTTATGGCATCCTGCTCATGTAATTAAAAATGTATCAGTATGCATTGCGGCAGAGACCATCCTTTGTACAGAGGTTTCTCTAAGCAATATATTGATGGAGCTACTGTATATCTATAGTTAATCAAAGGAGTACTGCAGTGCTAGACACTTATCCCCTATCCGCAGGGTCTGAGGGTGGGGGTGGGGGGGTGGTCCGACTGCTGAGACTCCCCACAATCTCCCGTACAGGGTCCCAGCATTGCTGCCGCTCTGCGCGGCTAATGCATGTGTCGGCGAGTGAGGTCGAAAACATGCCCCCCATACAGCTCTAGGAGGGAGGTGGGGATGCACGAACGCTGCATTTCCACCTCTCCCATAGAGATACATGGAGGGGTGTGTTGGCCACGGCGTCATGTTGCGACTGACACGCCTCCTGCACGGCTGCAGAGCATGGCATGGCTATTTGCTGAATAACCTCTGAGGACGTCACACATAGTGACAAAACATGTTAGAGAGGGCAACTTGAAAGTGTTTTTAAGATCAGCACGAACCACATCACCTGGACATACACTGCAGGTGTCCCTAGGTAACTCCTTCACTTATGTATGCTGGTACAACAACGTGAACTATCCATAGTAGAGGTGGTGGGTTTTTAATTCACACTCCGAATCCTCATAGCTCACATGATAAGAAATGAATAAATAATAAAAGTGAAAGGCGTACTCTGCCCTAGATATCTTATCCCCTATCCAAAGGATAGGGGATAAGATGTCTGATCGCGGGATGTCAAAAGGGGGTGGGGCCGTGACATCACGATCCTCAGGCACCTGCATCACCAGACATCAGGCACGGTGCGAAGTTCGCTCCGTGCACAAGATGACAGGGGTGCTGCAGGAGAGATCGCGGGGGTTCCCAGTCGCGGGACCCCCGCGATCAGACATCTTATTCCCTATCCTTTGGATAGGGGATAAGATGTCTAGGGGCGGAGTACCCCTTTAAGTTTTAATAAGTTTGTAGTGAGGGATAAAAAGTGGGCAATTTACCTAGTCTTACACAGACTGGGTTGCTGACTACATTCTTTGTGCGGACACGGAAAATAGAATTTCCGTGCTGGAAACATCTGGCACAGATATTCCGCCATGTGCACAGCACAGCAGAATAACTGAATTTAATGGGACTCTCCTGCAGCGGAATCTCCATGCTGGATTCCGCATTGGAATCCGACACAGAGATTCTGAGGTGTGAACCTAGCCTTAAAGTTTATTCAGTATATGGAAACACATATCAGATGTTCCACACTGGATTAGTAGAAATGTATCAGCAGTATTTAAACATAGCGCCCAAGTACACAATGGGAACTATTCCATGTTTAAAATCTAATGTATTGAAAGTATAACTATGCCTTCGAGAGGTGGTAATTATCATAGGAAATTTTTATGACGTAAATCCTTATGTGGTCTGGGTACTCGTATACCAAATGGTCTATATCTGAAACAAAATGTAGATTTACATTATTGAAATTATAAGGGTAAAAAAGGGGTCACTATTACTGTTTTGGGAGCACAAAGGGGGTTACTATTACTTTTTTGGCAGTACAAACAGATTTTAACAAATTCTGTTATGAAATCTTTATAATGGTCCAGGAGAGATGGAGAGCAAAAGAAAAAAAAAATAATGACTCCTAGAAGACATCACTTGTGACTCACTGGATGTAACTGCACTGTAATCACTTTAACAGTCTTCCTCACTGGATGTAACTGCACTGTAATCACTTTCACAGTCTTCCTCACTGGATGTTACTGCACTGTAATCACTTTCACAGTCTTCAGAGCCTATGTAGTGCTGATATCTTTGACTATATGGGTCACTTTATAGGGGGAATGCAAGTGTTTGCATAGTATTTACTATTCAGTGACAATATGGTGATACTATACAACACCTATGTGGTGATAATGATCATGATGTAGCTCTATTATGTGTCCCTAGTAGTATTTGCCTTGGACTAGTGGTATATGTTTGGTAAGAGTTGTATGGTGATGCACTTCCTCTATGTATAGCAGTGTGGATTACTTTCAATTCTGAGGAGTGCGGTGACCAGCTTTTTTTGTTTTTGTTTAATGTTAATAAAATGGTTAACAAGGGCTATTGGGGGAGTGTTTTTATTTCCATTTTTTTTTTTAAACGTGTTGTGTTTTTTTTTTTATTTACTTGACAGGCTTAGTAGTGGAAGTTGTCTTATTAATATGCCGGGGCTTAGCGTTAGCAACAAAACCAGCTAGCACTAAGGCGGGAATTCCACTTTTTTTTTTTTTTGGGGGGGGGGGGATGCCAAGAGAAACGTTGCGGCCAGATGTTAGCTGTAAATCAATTAAAAAACGCTAAACTCTTCCTCCACTTTGCGTTTTTCAGTTTGGCGTTTTTTTAATCCATTTGGCAATTTTTCTCTCTTTTTCAGCTCCTTGGCAGTTTTGCATAGTCGCAGCAGATTGAGCCTATGGTGTTTTTTTCCCTGAAATCGTGGTGTTTTTCTCCCATAGAAGTCTATGGGAGTAAAAAACGCAAAGAAAAACGCCATGTGGGTTTTAATTTTGGTGTTTTTGCAGGTGGTTTTTATTCTTTTTTGGACTTTAGCAATCCAAAAAGTGATGGAAATACCTTTTTTAATAAAATTTCATATGGTACCATAAAAAAAAAAAATGATAAAAAAGATACAGTAGTTATGGAAAAAATGGTGTTTAATAAAATTTACCTTTTTTTAGAACAAAATTTTCATTAATTTTTAAACAGGGATCAATTTATGTGTGCGGGCAGGGCACTAAAAATGTAGCCGACAATAATAAAAATGTAGTGTGTGTGTGTTTTCAATTTTTATTCTTTACTTTTAATTTTTTTTAGGTAGTACTACTACTCCCAGCATGGAACACAATGTTCTATGATGGGAGTAGTAGTACCTATACTAATTGACAGATCGCCCGTTGCGATCCTCCTGTATAATGTATAGATGCGGCCGGCCGCTCTTCTATGCTGCACTATATATACACATATACACCCATTCATTTTTCCCACAAAGAGCTGTGATTGGCCAGATGGTTCCAGCCAATCACAACTCTCTGTGGGAAATATGAATAGGTGTATAGATACGTCAGTGCAGGGGACCATAGAAGAGCGGCCGGCGCATCTATACAGTAGGGATCAAAAGTTTGGGCACCCCAGGTAAAAATTTGTATTAATGTGCATAAAGAAGCCAAGGAAAGATGGAAAAATCTCCAAAAGGCATCAAATTACAGATTAAACATTCTTATAATATGTCAACAAAAGTTAGATTTTATTTCCATCATTTACACTTTCAAAACAACAGAAAACAAAAAATAGCATCTGCAAAAGTTTGGGCACCCTGCAGAGTTAATATCTTGTACTGCCCCCTTTGGCAAGTATCACAGCTTGTAAACACTTTTTGTAGCCAACCAAGAGTCTTTCAATTCTTGTTTGAGGGATCTTTGCCCATTCTTCCTTACAAAAGTCTTCCAGTTCTTTGAGATTTCTGGGCTGTCTGTCACGCACTGCTCTTTTAAGGTCTATCCATAGATTTCCAATCATGTTGAGGTCAGGAGATTGTGAAGGCAATGGCAAAACCTTCAGCTTACGCCTCTTGGTGTAATCCCCTGTGGATTTCGACTTGTGTTTAGGATCATTATCCATTTGTAGAAGCCATCCTCTCTTTAACTTCAGCTTTTTCACAGATGGCATCAAGTTAGCATCCAAAATTTGCTGAAATTTTATTGAATCCATTTTTCCTTCTACTCGTGAGATGTTCCCTGTGCCACTGGCTGCAATACAACTCCAAAGCATGATTGATCCACAACCATGCTTAACAGCAGCGATGTCCCGCCCCTGCCGGTGATAGGCTGAGCGCACTGTGAAGTAAGGAGCTCTGGCCGGTCCCTTACATGACAGTGGGCTCAGCCTATCACCGGCCGGGGCGGGACATCGCTGCGACCGGTGATACGCCGACGGCTCTGTGACGTCCCCGTCCCCAGGAAGTTGAATGAGGTTCTCACCGCTGGACCGTGAGGCCTGTGCCGGACCAACGGGGGCACGTACGAAGGTATGTTAAAGATTTTTTTGTTTATTTTTGAGGCCCGGGCACAGGAATATATAAAAGTCTTGCACTACAGTTGTCCTTTAAGTTAGGGTAGCAGGCTTAGAATCAGACGGAGCCCGGGCAGGTGCAGAGTGATGCCAGCTCGGGCTCCTTTGAACAGTTGTTATATCATATTTCATAAAAAAAATTGCTCCCCAAAGCCTTTTTGTAAGCCAGCTCCGGGCTGGTTTACATTTATGCTGTTTTGGAGGGCTTGTGACTTTTTGTGCGACTTTCGTACTTGATAAATCCCTGACCACTGCAAAGTGAAAAATAAAATTTATTTCCGTAGGCTTTTGTAGCTTTTTGCTTATAGCCAAAAATTTGCTTAGGTGCTAATGGTGCAACAAATTAGCGTAGGTGCTAATGGTGCAAAAAATTTGCTTAGGTGTTTTTGTAAGCAAAAAAAGAGCTCTAAATCCCTTGATAAATGTCCCCCATTGACTATAAATTTTACCACGCTCAAACTCGCATCTGGAAACTCGCTGTCAACTTGCCTGTGTGAACGAACCTTGTGTACATTCACACATACAGTATATACTGCATATTTTGCTGCATGTTTCTTGCTGCTGATTTTGCTACCCACTTACTTCAATGGGTAGAAAACCAGCTACAGAAAATATGCAGCAGATCCTATATGTGTGAATGTACCCTTAGTCAGTTATTTACCCTTTGTATTAAGGGACAGTGCACTGCTGATGCGCTGTTTCTAAGTCTATAATTTGTTATATGTCCTTGATTGGTCGGGTCCCATTCAAAAGTTTGCTATGGGGCCCTGCCCTTTATAGTTATGCCTCTGTACTGACCTTATGACTTGCCTCTTCCCTTCACCCCATAGCTAAGCTCAGAGTGCACTTCAGCAGGAAACACCGACTCAGCAGGAAATACTGACTCCAGAACAAGTTACCTTCTGTATAGGGGCCTTAAAAGCATTAGAGATGCCAAAGTAAGTTTATATACCATACAGTATAAAAACAGATCCCAAATTAGTAACATACTATGGCAAAATAATTCTGGTATAGGGTGCATTCACACACACAGAATCCTCTGCGGATTTACAAGACAATTCTTATGTATTTTAGGCATTAACCCCTTGTATTCGTGACACAAGGGCATGGTGTATCCTCAATACCACCTGAAGGTATACCGCTGGATCCTGGGCTAGGCACGGGGGCAATAATGACTCCGACTCCAAGTTACGGACAATGGTAGCTTTACTGAGGTTAGACAGGTGGAAAAGTCTATACAGTTCAGCCAGGGCCCACGGAGGTGACCAGTGACTCAGAGACCTTAAGGGCTTGCTGGGACAATGGAATGGGACAATTTAGTGCAGGCCATGCTGACTTGACAGATGACTTTGGCTTGGCTGACTTGTGACTGACAATACTGTGATTGTGGTTTACTTGTAGCTTGTGGCTGCAGACTTGAGGCCTCCTATGACTCCAGACACTCCTAGACTCGACTGCACTGGACCTCAGCTTAGCAGAAAGAGAGAAAAGAAACTCCTCCCAGGGCTTTTATGGGGGAGACTCTGGTGGGATCCCATTGGTCACCCTTAGGTCACCTGGTCACTGATACCTCCTGGGTAACAATCACATGACAACTCACATGTTAAATAGTCTTAAAGTGACAACGCTTTCTTCACACATTACACAGTATAATAAATGGTAAACATATGTACATGGGGGGACAAGTGCAAGGGGCCCCAGGGGACACTGAAGGAAGGCTTCCCAACAGGGCAGCAAGGGTACGGGATAACAACTCCCGTACTGGGCTACCACATTTTTTATTGCCTGGTAAAATCTGCAACTTCCGATCCATAGCAGATCCAGTGTGTGTGTGTGAATGCACCCATACAGAGCTCGAATCTGCAACATGCTTTAAAGAAGATCTGCAGCCCTAGACACTTATTCTTTATCTGCAGGATAGGGGATAAGTGTCAGCTGCAGCATGATGCATCTCTGCATGCTGTATTTCCGCCTCTGCCTTAGAGATACATGAAGAGGGCGTGTCAGCCACGGCATCATGCTGCGGCCGACACGCCTCCTGCACGGTAGAGCCACGGCAGACCCAGCATTTGGACCCCCCGCGATCAGACACTTATCCCCTATCCTGCAGATAGAGGATGTGTCTAAGACTGCAGTACTCCTTTAAAACCCTACAGATTTTTATTCCTGGTTTGTTAATGTTTTTCTTTAAAAAATTCACATGTATTGTATTGTCCTGTAGGATGTACAAGTTTTCTAAATCCGTAACAATCATGACATCTGAAAATCGCTTGAAATGTCAAGTGCATTACTCAACTAAACCAGCAGGTGGCACAGATGTGTATCTCAAGTTTTAATAATAATTCTGTACCTGCTGTAAACTTTGCTGTAGACTCCTAACAGTATCTTCTTTATTGTATAGATTGCAGGGAGTCAGTGTCTGCCAGTGTCTGTTCACTCCTGGGTGCCATCGGGCCGTATAAGGCTAGGTGGCACGGACTGGGCGAATGGGTATGGGCAGCTCAGGTAGTCAGCTCCTCCCCCCCCCCTGTCTCATGCAGCTATATTTCCCCTCTCAGTGGTTAAGTGGTTAACCGGGTGGTTTGGTCTCAGCACAGGAAGGGGTGGTCATGTTTGGGGATATAAGCCCCTGTTTGCCCCATCCTCTTCCTCTTAGCTGGTCATTTCCAGCAGGAGTGGACACCTGGCTGTGGTATGGCTGAGGAACTTCTTGTTGTCCTCCGGGAGCGGGCTGCGGCAGATCCGGGGTTTCTGGCCTGCATGATGGTGGAGCTGGGGCCCTTCCAACTGGCCCCCTTAGTGAGCTCCGCTGTCCCTGCTCCAGTTTCCACCGGCAGTGGTGCAGGGACAGCCTTTATCCCCTAGTCCTCCCATGGTCTCCCGGCGGAGGGGCCGTGCTGCTGCAGTAAGTGCGGTTCAGGGTGGTGGGAGGGGCGGTGCGACGGAGCGTGGGAGTGCCGAGGCCCCTTCTCTCCGCACAGCTTGTGGCAGTCAGTTCTAGGCAGTACATTTTTCGGTAAAAATGACATCTTATCATTATTCTGTAGGTCCATATGATTAAAATGATACCCTACTTATATAGGTTTGATTTTGTCGTACTTCTGGAAAAAATCATTGCGAGCTGTCTACTCTTTTCGCTGGTCTCCCTCACCTCTACTTACTTCTCTCTCTATAATACTAACTATTGTCCTCTCTTCCGGCATCTTCAATCCCTCTTAGAAAATATATATCTCTTTTTTTTGGGCATATAGCGGTGTTTAAAATGACGATCCTCCCTAAATTGCTGTACTTTTTTGAAACATTGCCGGTCAGACTACCGTTGTCTGCCCTACGTGCATTTCAATCTGCCATTTTTCGGTTTATTTGGGATGGTAAGAGACATCGTCTCCCGATGTTGGTCATGATGGCTGGCCGGTCTATGGGTGGTTTGTCGGTCCCGGACATCGCTAAGTACTCCTGGGCAGCTCATCTACGCCACCTGGCTGCCTGGACCACTTACCTTGCTTATAGTCGCTGGATAGAGTTGGAGAAGCTCTGGTTAGCCCTAACTCGCCCGAATACATTCCTCTGGAATGCTACCCCCCCTGCCGTCCCACAGGACCCCTTGCTGGGACCTATGTATTTTTCTCGCTATGTATGGGGGTATTGCTCAAGGAAATTTTGACTCCTTTCTTCTGCCTCTCCCCTATAATCTTTTCTCTATCAGCCTGCTTTTTCGCCGGGCTTGACTTCCTGTATGGTTAAGGAATGGGAGGGGGGTAGAGGGGGTAGAGGGCTTTTCTGTTGGGCCGACACTGTAGATCCTTTATTGCCCTTTGAGGACTTAGTCTCGCACTGGTCTTCCCTCCTCTGAACGACTCCATTATCTCCAACTTAGGCACTTTATGTTGTCCGCCCTAGGTTCTCATGTGGTCTCCCTGCCTACGGCCTTTGAGCGGTTAGGCCGTTCTGGCCCCTTGACAAAGGGCCTTCTCTCAGACATTTATTCCCTCATTAATGCCCCATTGGGCGGGAGTCCCCATTGTTATATGAGTCTTTGGGAAGATGTTCCCGGGGTTGACAATGTTTTGGCTGACTTTTCTCGTTTCCGTTTCTAGGAGTTTCGGGATCTGTGCATGGGAGCAGCCCCGGAGGGCTTGCCATGCCCGCTGGAGATGTGGGAACTGGTGTCTCAGGAATGCTGCCGCTGATTGCATCCTCGGGGGTGCCAGCCACCACGTGAGGTCACAGTAAGGCTTGGAGGGACTGGTTGCTTGCTGCTGGTTCGCAGGATTTTTTGATGGGGGATGATGTGCGTTTTCCTATCACTGTTGATTATTTGTTGGTGCTGCAGGCGGGTCTCCGCGACGGTGGTTAGGCGGTGCCTGTGCGGGGATGGTTTTCATCTAAAGTTGCGGGGATGGGCCGATGTCACAAAGCATTTTTGTGTACAACAGGCACTTAAGGGTTGGCGGCGGGTGCATGTCTGCAAGGAATGACAGCGTCCTATTTTTTTCCCCTCCGGTTTGTTTCTCCGGTTATGAGGTTTCCCTTTTTCATGCAGATTTTTCTTTGGCATTTTTTGGGGCATTGCGGGTGGGCGAGTTGGTTCCCTCTTCGATTTTTTGATCGCAAATAGTGTTGTTCAGTTGTGCATTAGGCGCTCAAAAACGGATCAGTTGGGTCAGGGCTCCTGGCTTCAGATCCGTGCTGTCGGGGCAATGTTGTGTCTGATTCTTTTGATATGTTTGGGCAGTGGGCGATCGGTGTTTGACTAATCCCATGGGTTCTCCTCTCAGTTTGTTTCAGTTTTCAAGCACTGCTTAACGGCTGCTGGGGTGCCCCCTACAGATTACGGGTCCCACTCTTTTCGGATTGGGGCGGCTAAGGAAGCTGAAATCCAGCGGATAGGGCGATGGAAGTCTGCTAATTATGTTTACCGGGCTGCTCAGAGGGCTACGTGCTGCCCTGGGGGCAGGTCGTTAGGTTTCCAGAAGATTGCTCTCCATTGGATGCGGGTCATTCCCTCTCACTAGTGGTTCTGGTTATCCATGCCGGTGGGAATGATCTATGTTCCATGCCGGTTCCCGAATTGATCACATTGATGAGGAATGACTTAGAGAGGATCATCCTACTTTTCTCTGAAGTCATTATTGTTTGGTCCGAGATTGTCCCCAGAGTCACCTGGCAGTGGGCGAGGGATGCTGCGGCAGTTGATAGGGCTCGCCGCTCAGATAACTCCCACATGGCTCGATATGTTCGGGCACTGTTGGGTGTTGTAGTAAGGCACAGGCAGCTCGAAGGTGGCAACCGTCCTTATGTCCTTTGACGGGGTTCACCTTAATGACATAGGGTTTGATATTTTCCTATCAGGGCTGCAGGATGGTATTGAGCAAGCCTTGTATGTGTTAGATGGGGGTCAGAGCTCAATATGAGTATACGTGAGCTCCTCCTGTGGCAGTGCAGGAGTAAATTGGCCGACTGGCTGAGTTGCCAGGCATTGGCATTGGCCGGCGGCTAACAGTGCATTTCCTCTCTGGTCACCAACCTACAGGAGGTTGGAGATTGTTTTACATCTATGTTAAGATAATTCAATAAAGCTGTGGCCGACCCCCACATCCAATAAAGAAGGTTAACATGTGTTATATAATTTATTATGGGAAAGGGGGGGGGGTACATTATGGTCAGTTAATAGGGGTAGGTGTATTTCGCGCAGTCTGAGTGCCACCGGGCCGTATAGGGCTCTGTGGCACAGACTGGGCGAATGGGTATGTACAGCTCAGGTAGTCAGTTCCTTCCCCCCCCCCCCGTCTCATGCAACTGTAGTTCCTCTCTCAGTGGTTAAGGGGTTAACCGGGGGGGTTTGGTCTCAGCACAGAAAGGGGTGATTGTGTTAGGGGATATAAGCCCCTGTTTGCCCCCTCCTCTTCCTCTTACCTGGTTGTTTCCAGCAGGAGTTCCTACCCTCCCACCCTTTTGTTTACTCTTATTTTTTTGGAACCTCCTGTTTTCCTAAAAAAAAAAAAAAAAAATTAAAATGTGGAGACTATATTTCTTTCCTACGTATCATTTCATGATCATTGGGGGAGATTTATCAAAACCTGTGCAAAGGAAAAGTTGCCCAGTTGCCCATAGCAACCAATCAGATCAATTCTTTCATTTTGCAGAGGCCTAGTTAAAAATGAAAGAAGCAAGCTGATTGGTTGCTATGGGCAACTGGGCAACTTTTCCTCTGGACAAGTTTTGATAAATCTCCCAAATTGTGCTTTATTTTCTCTGTTGGATGTATTTTGCGCAGTCTTATGATGTGCAGAAGTGAATGACTTGCATAATGTGGGTCCCAATGCTTGTACTCACTGTAGTCAATCACTTACCCACTATTCTGTGGATAGGGGATAAGTGTTGTTGGTGGGACAATAACTACCACAAATATGGCTTTTACATAGACTATTGAAGTAGTGCACATGGAGCTTTACCGTCACTGCATAAATATAGAGGATTCCTCCCTAAAAAGCAATTCCTCTATGTGCCTCATGAAGGCAGCATTTTGTGCATGCACCTTTGATGTGTGTTAGGGTTTTTTTTGTGATTAATAAAATGTCAGATCTAAAGACATATTTTTGCTATTTGTAACACAATAAGCACCCAACAATTCTAAAATGGCCATTACACCCCTAGACAACTTATCCCCTATCCACCCCGGTGTTCTGAACATTTATGTTTCAGGGGGACGTGGTCGTGACGTCACGGCCCCTTATTCATGTGATCTGTCCTTATTAGTGATAACATTTTTGCTTAGGTGGGACTTTTTGATCACTTAAAATTATAAATTGTTTTCTAATATATGATGTTACCAAAAATTTGCAATTCTGGCATTTACAATTTTTTTTGCACCTTATGGGATCATAAATGTTGCATTTTAATAGTTCCGCACACAGTGATGCCAAATATATGTTTTCTACCTTTTTATTTAAAAAATAGGAAAAGGGGCTGATTTTACTTTTTCTTAGGGGAGGGGCTGATGTATATTTACAATAAAAAAAGTTATCTTTAATTTGCAATTTTTAACCCCTTGGGGACCGAGCCCATTTTGACCCTAAGGACCAGAGCATTTTTTGAAATTCTGACCACTGTCACTTTAAACATTAATAACTCTGGGATGCTTGTACTTATGAATTTGATTCCGAGACAGTTTTTTTCCGAGACATATTCTACTTTATGTTAG
Source organism: Hyla sarda (assembly GCF_029499605.1). Classification (NCBI taxonomy): domain Eukaryota; kingdom Metazoa; phylum Chordata; class Amphibia; order Anura; family Hylidae; genus Hyla; species Hyla sarda. The sequence goes on from NC_079191.1 coordinate 353,307,041, forward strand.
TAGTAAATTTTCATCGAAAATTTTTATAACTTTGAAGCTCTCTGCTTGTAAGGAAAATAGACATACCAAATAACTTATATATTGATTCACATATAAAATACGTCTACTTTATGTTGGTATCATAAAGTTGACATGTTTTTACTTTTTGAAGACATCAGAGGGCTTCAAAGTATTGCAGCAATTTTCCAATTTTTCAAGTCAATTTCAAAATCTGAATTTTTCAGGGACCAGTTCGGTTTTGAAGGGAATTTGAAGGTCTTTATTAGAGATGAGCGAACTTACAGTAAATTCGATTCGTCACGAACTTCTCGGCTCGGCAGTTGATGACTTATCCTGCGTAATTAGTTCAGCCTTCAGGTGCTCCGGTGGGCTGGAAAAGGTGGATACATTCCTGGGAAAGAGTCTCCTAGGACTGTATCCACCTTTTCCAGCCCACCGGACCCCATAATGGACCCCATTATGAAAACTGCACCCCTCAACGTATTCAAAATGACATTCTGAAAGTTTGTTAACCCTTTAGGTGTTTCACAGGAATAGCAGCAAAGGGGAGGCGAAAATTCAAAATCTTAATTTTTTACACTAACATGTTCTTGTAGACCCATATTTTTATTTTTACAAGGGGTAAAAGGAGAAAAAGCCCCCCAAAATATGTAACCCATTTTCTCTTGAGTAAGGAAATACCTCATATGTGGATGTAAAGTGCTTTTTGGGTGTACTAGAGGGCTCAGAAGAGAAGGAGCGACAATGGGATTTTGGAGAGCAAGTTTTGCTGAAATGGTTTTTGGGGGGCATGCCGCATTTAGGAAGCCCCCATGGTGCCAGAACAGCAAAAAAAAATAAACACATGGTATACTATTTGGGAAACCACACCCCTCAAGGAACGTAACAAGTGGTACAGTGAGCCTTAACACCCCACACGAATTTTCAATAAAGTTGGATGTGAAAATGAAAAATTTAATTTTTTTCACTAAAATGCTGATGTTACCCCAAATTTTTCATTTTCACAAAGGGTAATAGGTGAAAATGTCCCCCAAAATTTGAAACCCCATTTCTCTTGAGTAAGGAAATATATCATATGTGGGTGCACTAGAGGGCTCAAAGGGGAAGGAGCGACATTGGGCTTTTGGAAAGCACATTTTGCTGAAATGGTTTTTGCGGGGCATGTCTCATTTAGGAAGCCCCTATGGTGCCAGAACAGCAAAAAAAACACCCCACATGGCACACTATTTGGGAAACTACACCCCTCAAGGAACGTTACAAGGGGTGCAGTGAGCATTTACACCCCACTGGCGTTTGACGGATCTTACAGAAATAAAATTTTTCATTTTCACAGCCCACTGTTCCAAAAATCTGTCACCTGTGGGGTGCTAAGGCTCACTATACCCCTTGTTACATTCCGTGAGGGGTGTCGTTTCGAAAATGTGGGTATTTATTTATTTGCGTTTATGTCAGAACCGCTGTAACTAGCAGCCACCCCTGTGCAAATCACCAGTTTAGGCCTCAAATGTACATGTGTGCTCTAACTCCTGAGCCATGTTGTGCGCCTGCAGAGCATTTTACGCCCACATATGGGGTATTTCCGTACTTGGGAGAAATTGTGTTACAAATTTTGGGGGTCTTTATTTCCTTTACCTTATGAAAATGAAAAGTATGGGGCAACACCAGCATGTTAGTGTAAAAAATAAAAACATTTTACACTAACATGCTGGTGTGGACCCCAACTTTACCTTTTCATAAGGGGTAAAAGGAGAAAAAGACCCCCAAAATTTGTAGTGCAATTTCTCCCCAGAGATACCCCATGTGTGGCCCTAAACTGTTGCCTTGAAATACGACAGGGCTCTGAAGTGAGAGAGCGCCATACACATTTGAGGTCTATATTTGGGATTTTCATAGGGGTGTACCTGGATGCAAGCGTTACATTTGCCTCCTCCACCAAAAATACTGTACGTCAGTTTTTCCCAAACAGGGTGCCTCCTGCTGTTGCAAAACTTCCAACATGCCTGGACAGTCAATGGCTGTCCGGCAATACTGGGAGTTGTTATTTTGCAACAGCTGGAGGCTCCGTTTTTGAAAAACTGATGTACAAGATGTTTTTAATTTTTATGGGGGGGGGGGGGGGGGGCGGCCCAGTGTGAGGGTGTAATGTATATGTAGTGTTTTACTCTTTATTTAGGGTTAGTGTAGTGTAGTGTTTTTGGGGTACATTCACACGGGCGGGGGTTTACAGTGAGTTTCCCGCTGCAGCAGAAAAATTTGGTGCATCACAAACTTGAAGCAGGAAACTTGCTTTAAACCCCCACCTATGTGAATGTACCCTGTACATTCACGTGGGGGGGGGGGGGGGGGGACAGACAGACCGTGCATGCTGGGAGTTGTAGTTATGCAACAGTTAGAGGCACACTGGTTGGGATTGGGAAACACTGAGTTAGGTAACAGACTACCGCAGTGTTTCCGCACCACTGTCTGTTTCCTAACTCAGTGTTTCCCAACCCATGTGCCTCCAGCTGTTGCAAAACTACAACTCCCAGCATGCATGGTCTGTCAATGCATGCTCAGAGTTATAGTTTTGCAACATCAGGAGGCACACAGGTTGGGAAACACTAAGTTAGGAAACAGACAATGTTTCCCAACCAGTGTGCCTCCAGTTGTTGCAATACTACAACTCCCAGCATGCCCAGGCAGCCGAAGGGCATGTTGGGAGTTGTAGTTATGCAACAACTGAAGGAGAACAGTTTGGAGACCACTGTGCAGTGGTCTCCAAACTGTAGCCCTCTAGATGTTGCAAGACTTCAATTCCAAGCATGCCCAGATTGCCCAGGCATGCTGGGAGTTGTAGTTCGGCAACATGTGAAGGGCCAAATGTTGCCGAATTACAACTCCCAGCATGCCTGGACAGTCTCGGCATGCTTTGAATTGACATCTGGAGCGCTACAGTTTGGACACCACTGTATAGTGGTCTCCAAACAATGCCCTTCCAGATGTTGCAAAACTACAACCCCCAGCATGCTGAGACTGTCCAAGCATGCTGGGAGTTGTAGTTCTGCAACATCTGAAGGGCCAGATGTTACAGAACTACAACTCCAAGCTTGTCTGTCTGTCTGGGCATGCTGAGAGTTGTAGTTTTGCAACATCGGGAAGGACAGTGGTCTAACATCGGGAAGGACAGTGGTCTCCAAACTGTGGCCCTCCAGATGTTGCAAAACTACAACTCCCAGCATGAAGCAGCAGTGATGGCAATCTTCACTGCTGCATCTGGGCCACCTCCACTTGCCTGCCGCCTCCTGTCAGCCGCCGGTGCCTGGTCCCCGCGTGAACCCAGGTAACTGCCGCCGGCAGTCCCCGCTGCATCCACGCCCCTGCACATCGCCTGCATCTCCCCCCCCCCCCCCCCCCCCCCCGCGATTCGCCGGTCAGTCCTGGTTGGTCAATTGCAGGGGATAGGAGGCACCCTGCCACCTCACTCCTATCCTTCAGTATGATTGGGGCTCCGATCATCCCTATTTTCCAGGCTATGAGGTCATCAGAGACCCGATCAGCCCAGAAACGCCGCAAATCGCCGATCTGAATTGGTCTCAGAATGATTTCAGCAGGCATCCTGTTCCGATCCCCGTCAGGCTAGCGTCCTTAAATACCAGATCGCAAGGGCGTACCCATACGCCTGTGGTCGCCAACAGGTTAAGTCCCCATATTAACCCATTAAGGACGCAGCTCATTTTTACCTTAAAGGGATATTCCAGGATTTTCTTTTTATTTGACTATGCAACAGGGGCTGTAAAGTTAGTATACTTCATAATATAGTGTCTGTACCTGTGTGTAATGGTTTTCTCACAATTCGTATGTGATTCGCATGTGGTATTTAGAAAGCCCCCATGGTGCCAGAACAGCAAAAAAAACAAAAAAAAAAACACATGGCATACTATTTTGGAAACTACACTCCTCAAGGAACGTAACAAGGGGTATATTGAGCTTTAACACCTCACAGGTGTTTGACAATTTTGCATTGAAGTTGAATGTGAAAATAGAAAATTTTATTTTTAACACTAAAATGATGGTGTTACCCCAAATTTTTCTTTTTCACAAGGGGTAATAGGAGAAATTGTACCCCAAAATGTTAAGCCTAATTTCTCCTGATTAAGAAAACGCCCATATGTGGACATTAAGTGTTCTGCTGGCGCACTACAATGCTCAGAAGGCAAGGAGCAAGATTTGGCTTTTTGAAAGAGAATTTAGCTGAAATGGTATTTGGGGGCCATGATGCATTTAGCAAGTCCCCAGCGTGCCAGAACAAAAAAATAAAAAAATTAAAAAAAACACATGGCATACTATTTGGGAAACAAAACCCCTCAACGAACGTAACAAGGGGCATAGTGAGCCTTTACATCTCACAGGTGTTTGACAACTTTGCGTTGAATTTGGACTCGACAATGAAAAATTTGATTTTTAACACTAAAATGATGGTGTTACTCCAAATTTTTCTTTTTCACAAGGGGTAATAGGAGAAGGTGGACCACAAACTTTGAAGCCCAATTTCTTCCGATTAAGAAAATGTCCTATATGTGAATGTTAAGTGCTCTGCTGGCGCACTACAGGTCTCAGAACAGAAGGAGCGCCATTGGACTTTTGGAGAAAGAATTTTGCTGGAATTGAAGTCGGGGCCATGTGCATTTACAAACCTTCCATGATGCCAGAGCAGCAGAAACCCCCCACATGTGACCCCATTTTGGAAACTACACCCCTCCACAAGGGTTACAATGAGTACTTACACCTCACAGGTTTTTTGAACAGTGGGTCGACAAAGTGAAAAATGTGATTTTTCGCACTATATTGATATTGTTACTCCAAATGTTTCATTTTCACATGGGGTAATAGGGCAAAAGGCCCCCAAAATTTGTAGAGCAATTTCACCTGAGAAAGAAAGTACTCCATATGTGGATGTAAAGTGCTCTGCGGGTGCACTGCAATGCTCAGAATAGAAGTAACGCTATTGGGTAGTGTTGAGCGGCATAGGCCATATTCGAATTCGCGAATATTCGCGAATATATGGACGAATATTCGTCATATATTCGCGAATATTCGCATGTTCGTTATATTCTCGTTATATTTTCGCATATGCGAAATTTCGCGTATGCGAAAATTAACATATGCGAATATTAGCATATACAAAATTAGCATACGCGAAAATTCGCATATACGAAAATTAGCATATGCAAATTTTGCATATGCGAATTTTCTCACGCCAGTCTCACACAGTAGTATTACAGCCTTCTTTACACCACACAAGCTGGAAGCAGAGAGGGGTGATCACTGTGATGTGTACTGTGAAGAAAAAAAAAAAACAAACAAAAAAAAAAACGAATATTCATAATTACGAATATATAGCGCTATATTTGCGAAATTCGCGAATTCGCGAATATGCGATATTCGCGAATAATATTCGAATTGCGAATATTCGTGAGCAACACTACTATTGGGCTTTTGGAGTGAAAAGTTTGTTGGAATTGAAGTCAGGGGCCATGTGCATTTACAAAGCCCCCATTGTGCAAGAACAGCAGCACCCCCACACATGTGACACCGTATTAGAAACTACACCCCTCAAGGAACGTAACAAGTGTTATAGTGAGTACTTACACCTCATATGTTTTTTTAACAGTGGGCCGTAAAAGTGAAATAATTGATTTTTAACACTGAATTGCTGGTATTGACCAAATAGTTTTTTAGTTCCACAAGTAGTAAGAGAAAAAAAGCTCTGCAAAATTTGTAACCCAATTTCTCCAGAATAAGGAAATACCCCACATAAGGCAGTAAAGCACTATGCGGGGGCAAAACAGGGCTTAGGAGTGAGACAGCACAGATTAGATTTGAGGCCTAAAGGGGTGCTTCGCACTGCAATGGTTGAGGTTCTGACATAAAATCTAAAAAAAAAAAAAACCCGGCAAGTGACCACAATTTTTAAACTACACCCCTCAAGGAATGTAACAAGGGGTACAGTGAGTACTTACATCTCACAGGTTTTTGGAAAAGTGGGCCATAAATTGAAAAAAAATATTTTTTTCCACTAAAATGCTGGGGTTACCCAATTTTTACAATTTTCACGAGGGGTAATGGGAGAAATTGGGTTTCTTTTGGGGGGTTGTTTTGGTTTTAAATTTGGAAGACAATGTACTCAGGACTGGTACATTGGATCGAATTCTGGGGAATTAAAAGGATTAAAAATTTAGAACTCCGTGGAAGTGTGATACTTCTTGAAGCAATCCTTAATGCAGAGGCCCAGATGATGGGGGCAAATGGTGCACTGAGTGGTGGTGTCCTTTCGAATCCCCCTCTTGCAACACACTCTGCATTTTTTCTGGGATCGTCCCTTCTTTCTGGGGGGCCCACAGTTCTAGAGGTGCTCTCACCCGCTCTTTGGCGGTCACCAAAGATGAGGGCCTTTAAAACTTCCTCTTGGAACTGCAGGTATGTCCCTGTGTTGCCAACGTACCTGGATAGTACAAAAGAGTTATACACGGCAACCTGTACCATGTAGACCGCAAATTTTTTGTACCATACCCTTGTTTTCCACATGGCATTATATGGCTTGAGGGCTTGATCAGAAAGATCAACTCCCCCCATATACCGATTGTAGCCCAGAATACAATCGTGCTTGAGGACCAGTCCCACGGTACCTCGCACAGGGACAGGGATTCTGCCGTTCCTATGAATTGTGATGAGCATAAGGACATCCCACTTGTCCTTATACCTCACCAGCTACAGGTTTTCATGGGTAAGGGCATGGGACTCACCCCGGGGGATAAGAATTTGGAGGGGATAGGAAGGAAGGCTTCTATGATTCTTCTGAACTGTCCCACAAGAGACTGTGGATCTGGCAGCCAGGGATGTGAAGAGAGGGATACTAGTATAAAAGTTATCCATGTAAAGGTGGTAACCGTTATCTAGAAATGGGTGCAAAAGGCCCCAAACAATTTTCCCGCTTACACTCAGAGTGGGGGGACATTCTTGGGGTTCAATACGGGAATCTCGTCCCTCATACACCACAAACTTACAAGTGTACCCTGAGGGACTCTCGCACCCGGGTTCGACCCTTTGTTTGGCACCCCCTCCCAACCCGGGGAGGACCCTGTGTTTGCCCCCATCCCCCCTAACCTAAGAAAGTGAGAAAACAGGAACAAGCCTTTACAACTTAATTACATCACCTCCCTCCCCCTTAAGTACACCCCCTCCTTCCCCCCCTTAATTACACCCCCTCCCTCCCCCCCCTTAATTACACCCCCACCCTTCACATAGAATTATTTACTTACATTTTGATGATGCCTCCGTCCGACCGCTGGTGCTCCTCCCATTGCTGCATTGACTCCACAGATGCAGGCACCTGGCGGAAAAGCGTGGATGGGGAGTGACTCCGTCATGGCCATGGGCGGACAGACAACACTCGGGGCCCCCGGACCAAAAAAAGGCTGCACAGTGAGGCCACACCCCCTCCCTTTGAGAGGAATTCAGACTATTGAGCTAAATTAAAAGTGTAATAAAAAAATAAATAAAGGTGCTAGACACATATAAATTAGATGTACATGGTCAGGATTAGGTACTGAGTGATATATATATAAAAAAAAAAATAATTTTGTTGGATCTGACGGGCACGCTTTAACATATGTAAATTTCTATGACCAATAAAACTGGTATACAAGGAGTAAATATATACCACCACACAATAACTGGATAATACTGCCATACTGTACTGAATAAAACCACTATACACAGTCCAGTTTACTATAGAGGATCAGTATACTATATAAGTGATTTTATACAGGACCATATAGCAGTAGATACCAGCTGTACACAGGATGTGTATACCATATAAGTGATTACAGTTACATTTGGGACTCACAATTACGTTTTTCTGTCCGGATCAGACCGCCATGTCGATCTCTTAACATCTGCAGGACAAACATGTCACACTTTAAATTTTTTCAGTGTCCTCCCCTCCTCTACAAAATCTGCCGATTATAGGCCCACAAACTGTAATAATGCCCTCCTTGGAGTCCTGCACAGTAAAAGGGTAGGTAAGTAGCCAGGAAAATAGGTAACAAGGTAGGGAGATCAGGAAGCCAGATATGTAGGTAGGTATACTAGCAAGGTATACTAGCCAGGTAGGTAGACAGGGGGCAAGCTAGGTAGTTAGGCAGCTATGTATCCAGGTATAAAGTTAGGTAGCCCCCCCGTTCCCTGTAGGTATAGACAGCACAGTTAACCCCCCCCTTTCCCCATAGGTATAGTAGGCAGCAGTTAACCCACCCCCTTTCCCCATAGGTATAGGCAGCAGTTAATCCCCCCCCCTTTCCCCATGGGTATAGGCAGCAGTTAAACCCCTCTTTCCCCATAGGTATAGGCAGCAGTTAGCCCCCCCCTTTCCTCATAGGTATAGGCAGCACAGCAGTTAATCCCCCCCCCCCTTTCCCCATAGGTATAGTTGGCAGCGGTTAACCCCCCTTTCCCCATAGGTATTGGCAGCAGTTAATCCCCCCATAGGTATAGGCAGCAGTTAACCCCCCCTTTCCCCATAGGTATTGTAGGTAGCAGTTAATCCCCCCCATAGGTATGGGCAGCAGTTAACCCCCCTTTCCCCATAGGTATAGTAGGCAGCAGTTAATCCCCCCCCCCCATAGGTATAGGCAGCAGCTAATACCCCCCATAGGTATAGGCAGCAGTTAAGCCCCCACCCCTTGAATGGTTATAAAAAATTTTTTTGCTCACCTGATGTCCCACGCAGCGATCTCCTCAGTAGGAGCCTGCATCTTCTCTCCTCCACAGTGCAGGCGCCGATGAGTGACATCATCGACATCTGTACTGCGTGCTGCGTGGTGGCGGAGGTCACGTCTCCTCTGTGTAAAGCTGCAGATGCGGCTCAGACAGAGGAGACGCGTTCTGATGTATGTGCGTGTACCGCACATACAGGAGAAGGCAGCGCTGTCTGCTGGGGATCCGGGACGAGTGTCCTGGTTCTCAGTAGCAGCGGGCCCTTTACCCGGCTGGGCTCTCAGACAATGTCCGATCGGACCGGCCGGTCAGTCCGTCCCTGGTCATGGCACCCCCCTTGTGAGTGGCCCAGCCTCCCCCTTGGTACGCCACTGATGCCGCATTATCAGCATAATGCAAACATTTCCGAATGGCTTCGAACCGGGGACGTGCCATGGCCATATTGTAGAGCAGGGTCTGGTAAAGGACGTCCCCACTCCAACATTGCCTGACACTGGGTTTTTTGACTAGGCCCATATGCAGCACGAGGCCCCAAAATGTCCTCATTTTGTCTGCATCGACTGGGGACCAGCCATCGGGCCTAGCCAAAAGTGAGCCCAGGTTTGCGGCGACGAACTGTTGGGCGTACAGATTAGTCTGCTCAACCATCAGATTGACAAAGTTGTCACTAAAATAATAACTAACAATGTCAAACTCTGGAATCACAGGCTCGTGGTCTGCTGGCTCAGTCCGGACAAGTTTGCCGGTACGGGGCACCAGTGAACTTGGCAGGGGGGCTTGACTAATATGAGCTCCAGGGGGACTCATACTAGCATGGGGAACAGAGTCAGGAGCAGGGGAGGTTTGCAGTCCCGCATGGCAGCGCCTACGTTTGCGGTCCCGCATGGCAGCGTCTTTGCCTCCTTGGTGGCTCATCATCAGAACCAGATGATGAGGAAGATGAGGAAATAAGGAAGGTGGGGTCTTCCTCGTTCTCTGTGGCGCTTTCAGTGTCGGAGGCAAGTATGGCATATGCCTCCTCCGCTGAAAATAAACACCCTGTGGGCCATTTCCCTACTCTAATGGGGATGGGGGTGTGTATGTGTGTGGGGAAAACTTTATTTGTGTATGTGCAGTGTGTGGTGTGGTGCAAGACTACCTCCCTAACCTAACTAACTAAATCCGCTCTGACAGAAAAAATATAAACTAAAAAGGGGGGGAAAGGACTTCTAGCGCAAAAAAATCCCTGCGCCAAAAAAAAGTATTTACCTAATCAGTGGTGTGCGCACTGATTAGCGCTTGGTGGCAGCAGGGGGCGCAGAAGTCAGTGGGGAGTCTGGACACTCAGCCTAGAACAGTGGCTGGTGGCACGTACAGACCCCCACACAAAATACCCGAAAAATTAAATAATAAAATGCTTAATCCTGATAAAAAGTGAACCCGCCTGAACCCCAAAAAACCTGCTGATCACTGATAAATCACTGACAGTGGTGGGGCAGGCCGCACACAGAGGTATGGTCCATCCACACAGCACAGGCCTGCTACTGGTGGCACGGACCGTCTGCATCACAAAAAACGCTGATCAGTACTACAGAACTGATCAGCGGCGGGTGGACTTTAGCTAACGGTGGCCACACGTTTAGCACAAAAAAAAGGTCTGCGCCAAAAAAAGAAAAAGTTTGGCGGCAGACCGCAACAACCCAGTAGGGCCAGGGTCACGCAGCAAAAGGTGCTACGGACACCTACAGTATGGTACGCTTTAAAAAAAAAAAAAGTATAATTTTTTTTACTCTTATCCTGTCCCTACCTAAGCTAAACTGTCCCTGATTGCTTTCTGTGCCGAGGGGCCACAGAAAGGGGGCAAGGGGGCACTTATTTTTACACTGAGGCGGGAGATGGCAGCACAGGGCTCTGCCCTGCACACCAGATCACAGAAGTATGGTGGGCAGAACGGAGCAACATGCTCCTTCACCCACCTCCCCCTTCCCCATACTGCTGCGATTTGTGCGGTCACAGCTGTACTGGGGGGGCAACACTGCCACCAGTACGGATGATGATTGGTGGTGTATATTACACCACTGATCATCATCCTTATCCTTGGCGATTAATGGATAGAGTTTATTGAGGCAGACTCAGCAGATCAGTCCGAGACCCACACAGAGCAGGTAAGAGTACCTCTGGTGAACAGATCAGACCACCTAATATATGTTGAGGGGGTTCCAATCGGGCAAAGGGACAGTCCTTGCAGCTCTTAAAGGCAAACTCCGGTAAAAACAAGTAGAAAACAAATGTTTTAAAATCAACTGGTGCCTGAAAGTTAAACAGATTTGTAAATAACTGTTACGCCAAGCGCTCCGGGTCCCCGCTCCTCCCCGGAGCGCTCGCTACACTCTCCTCACTGCAGCGCTCCGGTCAGATCCACTGACCCGGGGCGCTGCGATACCGCCTCCAGCCGGGATGCGATTCGCGATGCGGGTAGCGCCCGCTCGCGATGCGCACCCCGGCTCCCGTACCTGACTCGCTCTCCGTCAGTCCTGTCCCGGCGCGCGCGGCCCCGCTCCCTAGGGCGCGCGCGCGCCGGGTCTTTGCGATTTAAAGGGCCACTGCGCCGCTGATTGGCGCAGTGGTTCCAATTAGTGTTATCACCTGTGCACTTCCCTATATCACCTCACTTCCCCTGCACTTCCTTGCCGGATCTTGTTGCCATCGTGCCAGTGAAAGCGTTTCCTTGTATGTTCCTAGCCTGTGTTCCAGACCTCCTGCCGTTGCCCCTGACTACGATCCTTGCTGCCTGCCCCGACCTTCTGCTACGTCCGACCTTGCTTCTGTCTACTCCCTTGTACCGCGCCTATCTTCAGCAGCCAGAGAGGTTGAGCCGTTGCTAGTGGATACGACCTGGTCACTACCGCCGCAGCAAGACCATCCCGCTTTGCGGCGGGCTCTGGTGAAAACCAGTAGTGACTTAGAACCGATCCACTAGCACGGTCCACGCCAATCCCTCTCTGGCACAGAGGATCCACTACCTGCCAGCCGGCATCGTGACAGTAGATCCGGCCATGGATCCCGCTGAAGTTCCTCTGCCAGTTGTCGCTGACCTCACCACGGTGGTCGCCCAGCAGTCGCAACAGATAGCGCAACAAGGCCAACAGCTGTCTCAACTGACCGTTATGCTTCAGCAGTTACTACCACAGCTTCAGCAATCATCTCCTCCGCCAGCTCCTGCATCTCCTCCGCAGCGAGTGGCCGCTTCTGGTCTACGACTATCCTTGCCGGATAAATTTGATGGGGACTCTAAGTTTTGCCGTGGCTTTCTTTCCCAATGTTCCCTGCACATGGAGATGATGTCGGACCAGTTTCCCACTGAAAGGTCTAAGGTGGCTTTCGTAGTCAGCCTTCTGTCTGGAAAAGCCCTGTCTTGGGCCACACCGCTCTGGGACCGCAATGACCCCGTCACTGCCTCTGTACACTCCTTCTTCTCGGAAATTCGAAGTGTCTTTGAGGAACCTGCCCGAGCCTCTTCTGCTGAGACTGTCCTGTTGAACCTGGTCCAGGGTAATTCGTCCGTTGGCGAGTATGCCGTACAATTCCGTACTCTTGCTTCAGAATTATCCTGGAATAATGAGGCCCTCTGCGCGACCTTTAAAAAAGGCCTATCCAGCAACATTAAAGATGTTCTGGCCGCACGAGAAATCCCTGCTAATCTACATGAACTCATTCACCTAGCCACTCGCATTGACATGCGTTTTTCCGAAAGGCGTCAGGAGCTCCGCCAGGATATGGACTCTGTTCGCACGAGGCGTTTCTTCTCCCCGGCTCCTCTCTCCTCTGGTCCCCTGCAATCTGTTCCTGTGCCTCCCGCCGTGGAGGCTATGCAGGTCGACCGGTCTCGCCTGACACCTCAAGAGAGGACACGACGCCGCATGGAGAATCTCTGCCTGTACTGTGCTAGTACCGAACACTTCCTGAAGGATTGTCCTATCCGTCCTCCCCGCCTGGAAAGACGTACGCTGACTCCGCACAAAGGTGAGACAGTCCTTGATGTCTACTCTGCTTCTCCACGTCTTACTGTGCCTGTGCGGATGTCTGCATCTGCCTTCTCCTTCTCTGCTGTGGCCTTCTTGGACTCCGGATCTGCAGGAAATTTTATTTTGGCCTCTCTCGTCAACAGGTTCAACATCCCGGTGACCAGTCTCGCCAGACCCCTCTACATCAATTGTGTAAACAATGAAAGATTGGACTGTACCATACGTTTCCGCACGGAGCCCCTTCTAATGCACATCGGACCTCATCACGAGAGGATTGAACTTTTGGTCCTTCCCAATTGCACTTCTGAAATTCTCCTTGGACTTCCCTGGCTTCAACTTCACTCCCCAACCCTGGATTGGTCCACTGGGGAGATCAAGAGTTGGGGGCCCTCTTGTTCCAAGGACTGCCTAAAACCGGTTCCCAGTAACCCTTGCCGTGACTCTGTGGTTCCTCCCGTAACCGGTCTCCCTAAGGCCTATATGGACTTTGCGGATGTTTTTTGCAAAAAACAAGCTGAGACTCTACCTCCTCACAGGCCTTATGATTGTCCTATCGACCTCCTCCCGGGCACTACTCCACCCCGGGGCAGAATTTATCCTCTGTCCGCCCCAGAGACTCTTGCCATGTCTGAATACGTCCAGGAAAATTTAAAAAAGGGCTTTATCCGTAAATCCTCCTCTCCTGCCGGAGCCGGACTTTTCTTTGTGTCCAAAAAAGATGGCTCTCTACGCCCTTGCATTGACTACCGCGGTCTTAATAAAATCACGGTTAAGAACCGCTACCCCCTACCTCTCATCTCTGAACTCTTTGATCGCCTCCAAGGTGCCCACATCTTTACCAAACTGGACTTAAGAGGTGCTTATAATCTCATCCGCATCAGAGAGGGGGATGAATGGAAAACGGCATTTAACACCAGAGATGGACACTTTGAGTATCTGGTCATGCCCTTTGGCCTGTGCAACGCCCCTGCCGTCTTCCAAGACTTTGTTAATGAAATTTTTCGTGATCTTTTATACTCCTGTGTTGTTGTATATCTGGACGATATCCTGATTTTTTCTGCCAATCTAGAAGAACACCGCCAGCATGTCCGTATGGTTCTTCAGAGACTTCGTGACAATCAACTCTATGCCAAAATAGAGAAATGTCTGTTTGAATGCCAATCTCTTCCTTTCCTAGGATACTTGGTCTCTGGCCAGGGACTACAAATGGATCCAGACAAACTCTCTGCCGTCTTAGATTGGCCACGCCCCTCCGGACTCCGTGCTATCCAACGTTTTTTGGGGTTCGCCAATTATTACAGACAATTTATTCCACATTTTTCTACCGTTGTGGCTCCTATCGTGGCTTTAACCAAAAAAAATGCCGATCCCAAGTCTTGGCCTCCTCAAGCGGAAGACGCCTTTAAACGGCTCAAGTCTGCCTTTTCTTCGGCTCCCGTGCTCTCCAGACCTGACCCATCTAAACCCTTCCTATTGGAGGTTGATGCCTCCTCTGTGGGAGCTGGAGCTGTCCTTCTACAAAAAAATTCTTCCGGGCATGCTGTTACTTGTGGTTTTTTTTCTAGGACCTTCTCTCCGGCGGAGAGAAACTACTCCATCGGGGATCGAGAGCTTCTAGCCATTAAATTAGCACTTGAGGAATGGAGGCATCTGCTGGAGGGATCAAGATTTCCAGTTATTATTTACACCGATCACAAGAACCTCTCCTACCTCCAGTCTGCCCAACGGCTGAATCCTCGCCAGGCCAGGTGGTCTCTGTTCTTTGCCCAATTTAATTTTGAAATTCACTTTCGGCCTGCCGATAAGAACATTAGGGCTGATGCTCTCTCTCGTTCCTCGGATGCTTCTGAAGTTGAACTCTCTCCGCAACACATCATTCCTCCTGACTGCCTGATTTCCACTTCTCCAGCCTCCATCAGGCAAACTCCTCCAGGAAAGACCTTTGTTTCTCCACGCCAACGCCTCGGAATCCTCAAATGGGGCCACTCTTCCCATCTCGCAGGTCATGCGGGCATCAAGAAATCTGTGCAACTCATCTCTCGCTACTATTGGTGGCCGACTCTGGAGACGGATGTTGTGGACTTTGTGCGAGCCTGCACTATCTGTGCCCGGGATAAGACTCCTCGCCAGAAGCCCGCTGGTTTTCTTCATCCTCTGCCTGTCCCCGAACAGCCTTGGTCTCTGATTGGTATGGATTTTATTACTGACTTACCCCCATCCCATGGCAACACTGTTATTTGGGTGGTCGTTGATCGATTCTCCAAAATGGCACATTTCATCCCTCTTCCTGGTCTTCCTTCAGCGCCTCAGTTGGCTAAACAATTTTTTGTACACATTTTTCGTCTTCACGGGTTGCCCACGCAGATCGTCTCGGATAGAGGCGTCCAATTCGTGTCTAAATTCTGGAGGGCTCTCTGTAAACAACTCAAGATTAAATTAAATTTTTCTTCTGCATATCATCCTCAATCCAATGGACAAGTAGAAAGAATTAACCAGGTCTTGGGTGATTATTTACGACATTTTGTTTCCTCCCGCCAGGATGACTGGGCAGATCTTCTACCATGGGCCGAATTCTCGTATAACTTCAGAGTCTCTGAATCTTCCTCCAAATCCCCATTTTTCGTGGTGTACGGCCGTCACCCTCTTCCCCCCCTCCCTACCCCCTTGCCCTCTGGTCTGCCCGCTGTGGATGAAATTTCTCGTGATCTTTCCATCATATGGAGAGAGACCCAAAATTCTCTCTTACAGGCTTCATCACGCATGAAGAAGTTCGCGGATAAGAAAAGAAGAGCTCCTCCCATTTTTTCCCCTGGAGACAAGGTATGGCTCTCCGCTAAATATGTCCGCTTCCGTGTCCCTAGCTATAAGTTGGGACCACGCTATCTTGGTCCTTTCAAAATTTTGTGCCAGATTAATCCTGTCTCTTACAAACTTCTTCTTCCTCCTTCTCTTCGTATTCCTAATGCCTTTCACGTTTCTCTTCTTAAACCACTTATCATTAACCGTTTCTCTCCCAAATCTGTTCCTCCCACTCCTGTTTCCGGCTCCTCGGACATCTTCTCCGTCAAAGAGATTCTGGCATCTAAAAAGGTCAGAGGGAAAACCTTTTTTTTAGTGGATTGGGAGGGTTGTGGTCCAGAGGAGAGATCCTGGGAACCTGAGGACAACATCCTAGACAAAAGTCTGCTCCTCAGGTTCTCAGGCTCTAAGAAGAGGGGGAGACCCAAGGGGGGGGGGGGTACTGTTACGCCAAGCGCTCCGGGTCCCCGCTCCTCCCCGGAGCGCTCGCTACACTCTCCTCACTGCAGCGCTCCGGTCAGATCCACTGACCCGGGGCGCTGCGATACCGCCTCCAGCCGGGATGCGATTCGCGATGCGGGTAGCGCCCGCTCGCGATGCGCACCCCGGCTCCCGTACCTGACTCGCTCTCCGTCAGTCCTGTCCCGGCGCGCGCGGCCCCGCTCCCTAGGGCGCGCGCGCGCCGGGTCTTTGCGATTTAAAGGGCCACTGCGCCGCTGATTGGCGCAGTGGTTCCAATTAGTGTTATCACCTGTGCACTTCCCTATATCACCTCACTTCCCCTGCACTTCCTTGCCGGATCTTGTTGCCATCGTGCCAGTGAAAGCGTTTCCTTGTATGTTCCTAGCCTGTGTTCCAGACCTCCTGCCGTTGCCCCTGACTACGATCCTTGCTGCCTGCCCCGACCTTCTGCTACGTCCGACCTTGCTTCTGTCTACTCCCTTGTACCGCGCCTATCTTCAGCAGCCAGAGAGGTTGAGCCGTTGCTAGTGGATACGACCTGGTCACTACCGCCGCAGCAAGACCATCCCGCTTTGCGGCGGGCTCTGGTGAAAACCAGTAGTGACTTAGAACCGATCCACTAGCACGGTCCACGCCAATCCCTCTCTGGCACAGAGGATCCACTACCTGCCAGCCGGCATCGTGACAATAACTTCTATTAAAAAAATCTTAATCCTTCCATTACTTATTAGCTGCTGTATAAAACAGAAAAATGTGTGCATTTCTTTTCTGTGTGACAAAAGTGCTCTCTGCTGACACCCCTGTCTGTGTCAGGAACTGTCCAAATTAGAATCATATCCCCATAGAAAACCTCTCCTGCTATAGTCAGTTCCTGACACGGACAGCGGTGTCAGTAGAGAGCACTGTTGTCAGACAGAAAAGTACTTCACAAATTTCTCCGTGGTATATCTGTAGTATACAGCAACTGATAAGTACTGGAATGATTAAGATTTTTTAATAGAAGTGATTTACAAATCTCTAACTTTCTTGCACCAGTTGATTTTTGCCACTGGAGTTCCCCTTTAAGTGCCGTAATCGCGATTGATCATAGAAGTTAAGGGATTATTGATCGACATCAAGGGGTTAGCTGATGTCCATAATTGACTGTGAGAGCACAGCTGATAGCAACCGCCACAACAGGCTATGAAGTGAGCCCCGCTCTTTCGCTTGCTTCATAGTCAGAATGCCGCTCAGGATGCAATTGTACGTCGTAGTGCACTAATTACCAGAGCACAGAGCACAATGTCTTGTCACTTCAATTTCTTCTAAATGTTAAAGAACATAAAAAAAAAAAAAAGTTAAAAAGGTAAGTAAAATATATTCAGTTGTTAATATATGAAAGGGCATCTGGTTTTGCCTGCCAGGGCTGTGTCTCCTGGTATATTAGTACAGGGTGTTTACATAGCATGTAATACTGTGTGCTGGCTTACCTAGTGTGCAAACATCCCGCTCACATTAGAACAGACCTCACATGGCACTGTGGCTCATACGCTTTTACATTCCTCTTGCTTTTATGTATTGAAATTCTACAAACATTTTCTAAGCAATTATGACTTTTATGCAGCATTATAATTTAACATCTACAGTCCCCATCCTTCTATTTGGGGATTAATTATATGTAACACCATCCAGTGCATCTATTTAACACTATAGGGGGGTTTAGTAGAGATCACCTCTGTTTAGCAGTAGGCCTATCCTCTCATTGTCTTATCCAAAAGAGATAGCTAGCCACATATTTAGCAACAGAAGAATGCAGCAGGACACTGCCAGCACAAGGATATAGGTGAAACATGAAGATGCAGTTAAAACATGGAGAGCTATACAGCTATGGTGTAATAGATGCAAATGTGAAACTATGAGATAGTGAGGCACTTAGCTCGCAGATTTGTCTCCGCCGGCGGTCAAATAGCTTGGACCGTCCCACCGCGATAAGGTGGCCTCATTGGGAAGGACCCTACACTGTGAATATGCCTCTGTGTGAACAGTTCAGTAAGCATGGCAGGGTCTGGAACATCCAAGACACCTTATATACACACCTGATAGAGGTGGGTGGGGTGCAAGGCCAACATGGAGGTAGCCACTCCCCCGTATGTGTAATACATATATGAACCTGGCCTGCAGGTGCACGCTACATCTAGCCTAGTAGCGTGCACCTGTAGGCCAGGTTAATATAATAGTTTGGTATCAACTAAAGTGCTGGCTGACTTATTCTTTGTCTGTAGCCACATATTTAGTGAGCCAGGGAGCCTCCTATTTCTTTACACCCAGGGATTTGACAGGAGTGCAGTGTTCTGATGTGGGGTCGCCCTTCTCAGGTCGTCAACTCTGCGTAGGATTAGGGGTAGTAATAAAGGTGGTTACTGTAGGGTATGTGTGTATATATATATATATAAATATACACATACACTTACTTTGGTGCATCTCTGGTTCCTGGTGATCTGTAGCTCCACAACTTTGGTAGTGATATTTTTTGTATGTAGCAGCACTCCAGAATTAGTGCAATTGCTATGCTGGGCCGTTTTTGGTGGAATTTTAGATACATTTTATAAAGGTTAGGTTTTAGTGTTTTTTGTGATAGTTGGTTCTAGTTACAATAAAGCAGTTTGATCTATGTGCCGTCAAATTTTTATTTCAAGAAAAAAAACAGGTTAGAAAAATTGATCCTGTTAAAGGAGTAGTCCGGCGCGCACTTTTTTCCTTTTATCCCGTCCGGGCTGCAAAATAAAAGAAAACACACTTTCAACGAGCCCCCGGAGCTCCGGTACACTCCGGTACAGGTGTACAGGTGCGATGTCCCGCCTCGGTCGGTGATAGGCTGAAGCTCCGTGTGACGTGCCGGGCTAACAGGAAGTAAGAAGAATACAGCCCGGGGACCGAACACCTGTACCGAACAAGAGAAAGTGTGTTTTCTTTTATTTTGCAGCCCGGACGGGATAAAAGGAAAAAAGTGCGCGCCGGAGTACTCCTTTAATGTTGGTTAATAAGGCAAGGGATAGGGATTAACAACAGGGCCGTTTGAAGGAATTTGGGAGCCCCAAGCAAAATGGACATGGAGGCCCCCCCCTTGATGTTCACGCACGTCACGCGGTGCAGCAGAGTTCCCCCGCATTAGGTACAGCAGAGTTCCCCCCACATTAGGTGCAGCAGAGTTCTCCCCACATTAGGCTAGCAGTGTTCCCCCACATTAGGTGCAGTATAGTTCCCCCACATTAGGCAGTATAGTTCCCCACATTGGGTGCAGTATAGTTCCCCACATTGGGTGCAGTATAGTTCCCCCCACATTAGGCAGTATAGTTCCCCACATTAGATGCAGTATAGTTCCCCCACATTAGGCTGTAGTTCCCCCACATTAGGTGCAGTATAGTTCACCACATTAGGTGCAGTATAGCTCCCCCACATTAGGTGCAGTATAGTTCTCCCCACATTAGGTGCAGTATAGTTCCCCCACATTAGGCTGTAGTTCCCCCACATTAAGTGCAGTATAATTCCCCCACATTAGGTGCAGTATAATTCCCCCATATTAGGTGCAGTATAGTTCCCCCCATTAGGTGCAGTATAGTTCCCCCACATTAGGTGCAGTACAGTTCCCCCACATTAGGTGCAGTATAGTTCTCCCCACATTAGGTGCAGTACAGTTCCCCCACATTAGGTGCAGTATAGTTCTCCCCACATTAGGTGCAGTATAGTCCCCCACATTAGGTGCAGTATAGTTCTCCCCAGCCTACAGTGTATGGCTGGAGGCTGTATGCCCGTTTACTGCCCTACTTCAGTGCTCCGACCACTGCTCCTCTGGTCTGGCCACCATAGCAGTAGGTCCCGGGACTGGAGGAGCGGTCTTCGGAGCACTGAAGCTGATGTGCCGCTGGTCACTTACCATGCTGGCCAGCGCATGTCCTGTTCGCTGCTCCGCTCCTCCGCGTTGCTTTCCAATGGGCGCACGCACGGGATGGGGCAATTGCCCCGTTTCCCCCCCCCCTGGATCTGCCAGTGCATGCATTATATACACACACAACACACTGTATACATTACATACTGTACATGCATGCTTCATACACACAGATACTGTACACATTACATACTGTACAATCACGCTTCATATACACACAACACACTGTACACATTACATACTGTACATGCATGCTTCATACACACACAACACACTGCATACATTACATACTGTACATGCATGCTTCATACACACACAACACACTGTACACATTACATACTGTACATGCATGCTTCAT
Organism: Hyla sarda; assembly: GCF_029499605.1. Lineage (NCBI taxonomy): Eukaryota > Metazoa > Chordata > Amphibia > Anura > Hylidae > Hyla > Hyla sarda. The sequence continues at coordinate 353,327,343 of NC_079191.1, forward strand.
ACACACACACACTGTACACATTACATACTGTACATGCATGCTTCATACACACACAACACACTGTACACATTACATACTGTACATGCATGCTTCATACATACATACATACATACATACTGTACACATTACACACTGTACATGCTTCATGCACACACCACACTGTACATATTACATACTGTACATGCATGCTTCATACACACACACACACTGTACACATTACATACTGTACATGCATCATACACACATACTGTACACATTACATACTGTACATGCATCATACACACACACACACACACACACACACTGTACACATTACATACTGAACATGCATCATACACACACATACTGTACACATTACATACTGTACATGCATCATACACACACACTGTACACATTACATACTGTACATGCTTCATACACACACACTGTACACATTACATACTGTACATGCATCATACACACACTGTACACATTACACACTGTACATGCATCATACACACACATACTGTACACATTACATACTGTACATGCATCATACACACACACTGTACACATTACATACTATACATGCTTCATACACACACAGATACTGTACACATTACATACTGTACCTGCTTCATACACACAGATACTGTACACATTGCATACTGTACATGCATCATACACACACGACACACTGCACACATTACATACTGTACATGCATCATACACACACATACTGTACACATTACATACTGTACATGCATCATACACACAACACACTGTGCACATTACATACTGTACATGCATCATGCACACACATACTGTACACATTACATACTGTACATGCATCATACACACACATACTGTACACATTACATACTGTTCATGCATCATACACACAACATACTGTACACATTACATACTGTACATGCATCATACACACACACATACTGTACACATTACACACGGTACATGCATCATACACACACACACACTGTACACATTACATACTATACATGCTTCATACACACACAGATACTGTACACATTACATACTGTACCTGCTTCATACACACACAGATACTGTACACACTACATACTGTACATGCATCATACACACACAACACACTGTACACATTACATACTGTACATGCATCATACACACACACTGTACACATTACATACTATACATGCTTCATACACACACACTGTACACATTACATACTGTACCTGCTTCATACACACAGATACTGTACACATTACATACTGTTCATGCATCATACACACACAACACACTGTACACATTACACATTACACTGTACACAGCACTGAAGCTGATGTGCCGCTGGTCACTTACCATGCTGGCCAGCGCATGTCCTGTTCGCTGCTCCGCTCCTCCGCGTTGCTTTCCAATGGGCGCACGCACGGGATGGGGCAATTGCCCCGTTTCCCCCCCTGGATCTGCCAGTGCATGCATTATATACACACACAACACACTGTATACATTACATACTGTACATGCATGCTTCATACACACAGATACTGTACACATTACATACTGTACAATCACGCTTCATACACACACAACACACTGTACACATTACATACTGAACATGCATGCTTCATACACACACAACACACTGTACACATTACATACTGTACATGCATGCTTCATACACACACACACACACTGTACACATTACATACTGTACATGCATGCTTCATACACACACAACACACTGTACACATTACATACTGTACATGCATGCTTCATACATACATACTGTACACATTACACACTGTACATGCTTCATGCACACACCGCACTGTACACATTACATACTGTACATGCATGCTTCATACACACACACTGTACACATTACATACTGTACATGTATCATACACACACACACACACACACACTGTACACATTACATACTGAACATGCATCATACACACACATACTGTACACATTACATACTGTACATGCATCATACACACACACACACTGTACACATTACGTACTGTACATGCATCATACACACACTGTACACATTACATACTGTACATGCATCATACACACACACACACACACTGTACACATTACATACTGTACATGCTTCATACACACACACTGTACACATTACATACTGTACATGCATCATACACACACACTGTACACATTACATACTGTACATGCATCATACACACACATACTGTACACATTACATACTGTACATGCATCATACACACACTGTACACATTACATACTATACATGCTTCATACACACACAGATACTGTACACATTACATACTGTACCTGCTTCATACACACAGATACTGTACACATTGCATACTGTACATGCATCATACACACACAACACACTGCACACATTACATACTGTACATGCATCTTACACACACATACTGTACACATTACATACTGTACATGCATCATACACACACAACACACTGTGCACATTACACACTGTACATGCATCATGCACACACATACTGTACACATTACATACTGTACATGCATCATACACACACATACTGTACACATTACATACTGTACATGCATCATACACACAACATACTGTACACATTACATACTGTACATGCATCATACACACACACAAACTGTACACATTACACACGGTACATGTATCATACACACACACTATACACATTACATACTATACATGCTTCATACACACACAGATACTGTACACATTACATACTGTACCTGCTTCATACACACAGAGATACTGTACACACTACATACTGTACATGCATCATACACACACAACACACTGTACACATTACATACTGTACATGCATCATACACACACACTGTACACATTACATACTATACATGCTTCATACACACACACTGTACACATTACATACTGTACCTGCTTCATACACACAGATACTGTACACATTACATACTGTACATGCATCATACACACACAACACACTGTACACATTACATACTGTACATGCATCATACACACACAACACACTGTGCACATTACATACTGTACATGCATCATACACACACATACTGTACACATTACATACTGTACATGCATCATACACACACATACTGTACACATTATATACTGTACATGCATCATACACACAACATACTGTACACATTACATACTGTACATGCATCATACACACACACACTGTACACATTACATACTGAACATGCATCATACACACACACTGTACACATTACATACTCTACATGCACCACACACACACACTGTACACATTACATACTGTACATGTTTCATACACACACTGTACACATTACATACTGTACATGCATCACACACACACACACTGTACGCATTACATACTGTACATGCATCATACACACACATACTGTACACATTACATACTGTACATGCATCATACACACACACTGTACATATTACATACTATACATGCTTCATACACACAGGTACTGTACACATTACATACTGTATATGCATCATACACACACAACACACTGTACACATTACATACTGTACATGCATCATATATACACACACAGTACACATTACTTACTGTACATGCATCATACACACACTGTACACATTACATACTGTACATGCATCATACACACATACTGTACACATTACATACTGTACATGCATCATACACACACACACATACTGTACACATTACATACTGTACATGCATCATACACACACACACTGTACACATTACATACTATACATGCTTCATACACACACACAGATACTGTACACATTACATACTATACATGCTTCATACACACACACACATACTGTACACATTACATACTGTACATGCATCATACACACACACACTGTACACATTACATACTATACATGCTTCATACACACACACAGATACTGTACACATTACATACTGTACATGCTTCATACACACAGATACTGTACACATTACATACTGTACATGCATCATACACACAACACACTGTACACATTACATACTGTACATGCATCATACACACACATACTGTACACATTACATACTGTACATGCATCATACACACATACTGTACACATTACATACTGTACATGCATCATACACACACACACTGTACACATTACATACTGTAAATGCATCATATGTTTCCCAACCAGGATGCCTACAGAGGTTGCAAAACTACAACTCCCAGCATGCCCAGACAGCCAAAGGCTGTCTGGGCATGCTGGGAGTTGTAGTTTTGCAACAACTGGAGGCACCCTGGTTGGGAAACACTGGTATAGATACATACATGCACTTTACATATAGTCATCCACAGTAGTAACACACATACAGGCACAGTATATAGACATACACATATGTACACACATATATATATCCACACACACACACTCTTATACACAAATACATGCAGGGACACCTACGTTAGTCAGGCCCCATGTTGTACAGCCTCTGCGGTCTCCTTTCCTCACAGCTCTCTCCTCCCTCCTCCCCCTCCTCCTGCTCCTCCTGCTCAGACTGCTGACAGAAGAGTCCGGAGCTGAGGGAAGATACCAAGTGCAGTGGGGGGAGCGTGATTGTGGTGAGGTGAGATGAACTCCAAAGCTGCAAATGAGTTTATTTAAAAAAATTGTCAGACATTCGGGGGCCCTTTTGTATGACTCTGTGCCTGGGGCCCGGAGCACAAACTCCAAGAGCAGGATTGTTAATCGCTACAGGACGGGCAAGCACTGGCTGTGCTCGGGGGCCCCCAGCCAACTCGGGGCCCCAAGCAATTGCTTGGTTTGCCTATCCTGTGGCCTGATTATTACCCCTCTCTGCGTGTTTAAGCTTGTATTATGCTGATGAGGTGTTTGGTGCACTGGGGGCATTACTTTATGTGGTGTCCCAGAGCGGGATCACCTTGTGCTATTGCCACAGCCACTGTTCAGGTGGCTATTGCCTTTAGGGTCCCCAGCTCTAACTTAGGTCTTTGTCTTCAAATTTCTTGCAATGAAAATGTGATTTATGATATTTATTTGTTTATAGAATACACTGTGTTGAAATAAAGTGGAAGGGTTAACTGTCTGCTCCCATAATGCTTTGTAAAGTTGGTGAGAAGTCACATGTCACCCTTCAGCCAATCAGGACTAAAAGAAGTCTGGTCTCCACCTCTGCCCCAGGAACAGGAGAGAGAACCAAAGCACATGGAAGGAGATTTATAAAGCTCCGTAGTAGATTTTTTTTTTGCGTAAAAAAGTTAAAGTTAAATTTTTGCTTATTCCAAAGCACATTTCTGAAATCTGCTCACGTAGTAATTTTTTATTAAATTTTTTTACTTTGCAGTGGTCATGTATTTATCAAATGGGATAGTCGCTATTTATGAAGAAAAAAAGTTGCATCTCCATTTTAAAGTCGCACATGTATTCCAGGTCCAACCTGGCTTAGAAAGTGCATACGTCTGTAGAAAAGGAAATTAACAACTGTTCTTGTTCTGCATCATGAAACAAAGCTACTATATTAATGTTAATGTTAATTATAGAAAAAAATATTATATAACTAATAACTCAATTAATTTTAACCCCTTAAGGACCAAGGGCGTACAGGTACGTCTTTGCTCCCTGATACTTAAATGGGCACTGTCACCAACTTTATTCTTTGATATGTTGTAGTACTTATGTACTACAACATATCTCTAATATACTTTTATTATTATTTTTTTAATTAAAATGCTTTAATTTACATTTGAAAACCGGCCACTAGGGGTCTCCCTCCTAGTGGCCGGCTGCAGCCTGGCGTGATGTCACGCCTGTAAAAGGACTGATGCGGCCGGACTCTGCAGTAAGTGTAATGAGGGAACGGGGTATGCGTGAGGGGGGGTTATGATGGAGGGATTGGGGTATGCGGGGGGGGGGGGGTTGTGATGGAGGGAATGGGGAATGGCAAGGGGGGAGGGAGACGGAGGGGACGGGCTAGCACCGCATGTAACTAACTAATAGTTTATCTACACAGGGTGCCTCCAGCTGTTTCAATACTACAACTCCCAGCATGCCCTGACAGCCAATATATGTCAGGGCAAGCTGGGAGTTGTAGTGGTGAAACAGCTGGAGGCACCCTGTGTAGATTAACTAAGGGCGGAAGTCCCCACTAGCAGGCATCAGTGACGTGGTGCCTGCTGGGGAAGTCTGCCTGGTAGTGAGCACACTGCCAGGCAGACAAAAGGCATTTTTAATATAGTAAAAATAAAAATTAAAAGCAGGGAGGGGGTTAGGGATAGATGGGCAATAGGCAGGGACAGAAAAAAAAATAGGATGGTGGGAGCTACCCTTTAAGGACCAAGGGCGTACCTGTGCGCCCGTGGGAATTTCGGTCCCTGCCATGTGCCGGGCAGGGACCGGACCAGGATGCCTGCTGATATCTATTAGCAGGCATCCTGTGCCAATGCCCAGGGGGGTCCTGAGATCGCTGCAAATCGCCGGTGAATCTCCGGGTCATACAGGTCTCCGGTGACCAGGAAAATAAGGGGGATTGGGGTTTTCCAAGACACCCACGATCTCCCTGAAGGAGTGAGGTGGTAGGGGTGCCACCCCTCCTATCCCTGCTATTGGTCGATCAGAAGCGATCGAGCAATAGCAGATTGGGGGGGGGTTAACGTTCGGTTCCCCCGCTCGACCCACCCACTGTTGTCCGGGCAGAGCAGGGGAAGCGTTGGTGACCAGTACAGGAGGTAACTTACCCTCAGCGGCGATCCTTGGCGGCGGCGATGACGTGCGGCAGACTCCCTGGATTCTACAAAAGCCAGTGAGTAGTTGCCTAGCAACATCTAGAGGGCTACAGTTTGAGACTATACAGTGGTCTCTAAACTGTAGCCCTCCAGATGTTGCAAAACGACAACTCCCAGCATGCCCGTTTTAACGTATTGTACGGCAGTTTTTCCAAAACGGAGCCTCCAGCTGTTACAAAACAACTACTCCCAGCATTGCCGGACAGCCACTGACTGTCCAGGCATGCTGGGAGTTTAGCAACCGCTGGAGGCACCCTGTTTGGGAATCACTGGTGTAGAATCCCCCTATGTCCACCCCTATGCAATCCCTATAATAGTCCTCAAATGCGCATGGCGCTCTCTCACTTCGGAGCCCTGTCGTATTTCAAGGCAGCAGTTTAGGGCCACATATGGGGTATTTCCATACTCATGAGAAATTGTAGTTTTTATAATGGGGTCATTTGTGGGGTATTTCTAATATGAAGGCCCTTCAAATCCACTTCAAAACTGAACTGGTCCCTGAAAAATTCCGATTTAGAAAGTTTTGTGAAAAATTTGAAAATTGCTGCTGAACTTTGAAGCCCTCTGGTGTCTTCCAAAAGTTAAAACATGTCAACTTTATGATGCAAAGTAGACATATTGTATATGTGAATTAATATATCATTTATTTGGAATGTCTATTTTCCTTACAAGCAGAGAGTTTTAAATCTTTTCATCAAAATTTGGAATTTTTCACCAAGAAATGATGCATCGTAGAAAATTCACCAATAACATAAAGTAGAATATGTCACGAAAAAACAATCTCGGAATCAGAATGAAAAGTAAAAGCATTCCAGAGTTATTAATGCTTAAAGTGACAGTGGTCAGATGTGCAAAAAACACTCTGGTCCTTAAGGTGAAAATGGGCTTGGTCCTTAAGGGGTTAAGGACATGTACATGCTGGCGTACCCACTAAATTTTGAAATTAATGTTATGTTAAAATAGAATAAGGCACAAAATAATTGTGTAAGAATTTTTACAGACTATGTAAATAACCTATATGTAGCACTAAAATGTTTCCTTAAAGGGGTACTCCGGTGAAAACCTTTTTTCTTTTAAATCAACTGGTGCCAGAAAGTTAAACAAATTTGTAAATTACTTCTATGAAAAAATCTTAATCCTTCCTGTACTTATTAGCTGCTGAATACTACAGAGGAAATTCTTTTCTTTTTGGAATTCTCTCTGATGACATCACAAATAGAGATGAGCGAACTTACAGTAAATTTGATTCGTCACGAACTTCTCGGCTCGGCAGTTGATGAATTATCCTGCGTAAATTAGTTCAGCCTTCAGGTGCTCCGGTGGGCTGGAAAAGATGGATACATTCCTAGGAAAGAGTCTCCTAGGACTGTATCCACCTTTTTCAGCCCATTGGAGCACCTGAAAGCTGAATTAATTTATGCAGGAAAAGTCATCAACTGCCGAGCCGAGAAGTTCGTGACGAATCGAATTTACTGTAAGTTCGCTCATCTCTAATCACAAGCACAGTGCTCTTTGCTGATGTCATTATAATAATAACTCTTTATTTATTGTTGTACTTAGTGGGATTTGAACCCAAGGCCCCAGCACTGCAAGGCAGCAGTGCTAACCACTGAGCCACCATGCTGCCCTTAGCATACATCTTCTATGCACGGTTGCTAAAATGGACAGAGATGTCAGCAGAGAGCACTGTGTTCGTGATGTCATTAATGTTCCAAAAAGAAAAGAATTTCCTCTGTAGCATTCAGCAGCTAATAAGTACTGGAAGGATTAAGATTTTTTAATAGAAGTAATTTACAAATATGTTTAACTTTCTGGCACCAGTTGATTTAAAAGAAAAAAGGTTTTCACCGGAGTACCCCTTTAAATAAAAGAAACATCCATAGTAATACAGCTTCTTACACATTATGGGGTGGGTAACATACCGAGCCGTTTATTTATTTTTATTTTTTTGTGGCTTCACTATTGTTTCTGTGCCTGTTGGTGCTGGACTGTCTTCCTTCCTGACATAAACTCCGGCCTCAGCGCAGCGACACAAGACTCCGCCCACCAACATCATAAAATGCGGGCTCAAAATGAAACAAAAAAGCCTCCAGAGTACGGATATTCATGGTGCGGCATAGTATGTTTTTAATATCTTTTCATTTCTGAGGAGGGTGGATGGGTTGTTGCGGGATAGTTGGAGTTCAGCAATTTAGTGCCAGGCAGGCCAGTCAGGGTGTCACCCGATGTGGTGAGTAAGGGTGGCGTGTATTATGTACTGATGGGGTGTTATGACTGAAATAGAGTTTGTGATGCCAGAAGTGTTGACCACCACACTACCATGGGTAAGCGGTTGCTAGGTTACGGTAAGCACTTGACTTTCAGGAACTTGCAGGATAAACAGGAACATTGCACTTTTTAATGCAATGTTCGATGAAGGATCCTTTAGGAATCCCAGTGGCTTCTGTGCACTATGGGACATATAGCCTGCCTCGACTAACTTGTTGCTTGAATTAGTTATATGGTATATTTGTCTGAACTTATATTGAACCGACTGACTGTATGACTGGAGCTTGACTTTGGTAACTTGAATAAGACTTTGGAGCTAAAAAACACTGATTCTGCTTTTCACTTAGAGAATCCTGTGTTAATGCTTACCACCAGGGTGGACATCTATGGAACGGAGTTACCTGAGGCTTTCTCTCTTGTATCCTATTCTTTTGCAAATGGCCTCACTGACTCTTGTTCCCACTGCACACTTGGCTCTGAACTTAAATGCACAGATTTGATGGAGGACCTGGTCTGCGGGATCCTAAAAAAAAAGGGTGTTGTCGCTCCGGAAGAGATTGAGGCAGCAACTGAGTATCTTAGGCCTGTCTTCATGTGGTGAGGTACAGGCCCATAGCAGAGGTCTAGAGTTGACCTCAACTCTCTATTACTAGACTAACTAGATCCTCCATTATAGTGTGTAGGTTTGAACATCATACCTATTGGTGGATAGATTGAGTGGTTTAATCTGTTTTAGAGGTGTACCCCCACTCTCTGCCACAATAGAGACTATATAGGTGTAGTGGTTTAGTCACTTCAGTAATTTGGAGCACTTGTGCCTTTTATGAAACACATTTGTGGTGTCCCGGTACCGAATCCTATCCGGTACCTTTGTTTATGGGTCCCCATAGCCACAGTCCCTAGGACATCGGGGTCCTTTTGTATAGTCCACCCCTAGTCACCTATCACCCCTATAGTCATTGCTCTAATCATATGCTCCTTATTTGTGGAAGTTTAACTGTATAAAATGTATATAAATAGTTAATTACCTGTGAGAAGTGGAGCAGGACCTGCGGGTCACATGATCAGGTGAACTCTATGGTATTTCTGCTTGAGGACCTTTGGAGGCCCTTGTGACGTAATGCACTCATTTCCTTTGTGACGGTGAGTGACAGATGGCTGGACCAATCAAAATGGCTCCACCCCTGCCCATATAAGGGCGCGGCGGCCATTAATCTCTCTCTTGGTTCCTGGCTGTTGACGAGAAAGGATCTGCGCTGCCGTCATCAGTGAGTCTAGGCCATAGCCTTGTGGCGACGGCTGTTCTATTCCAAATTGTGAGTGTATCAATTCCTAAACACTCTGCAAGACCACCGGACCTTATCTATCCCCTAAATTCGGATGGATCTTTGCAATATACCCTGAATTCAGAGACTATTGTCTAAAGTCAAGGTCCGCAACATCTGTCAGTCATGGAGGTATATGGAGACTGTTTGATTGAGACTGTTACTACTCTGTGGATGTACCGCAAGCCGTTAAGTAAAGTTTATGCAAGTTCAAATTCAACTACCTTGTGGACCTTCAGTCTTTATTCTTATGCACCTATCGTTACTGGGAAGGGCGGCCTACTACAGTCGCCATTAGTGAAAGTGTACTCCCCCCCCCCAGAACTTTATTCATGTGCTGTAAACTGTGTTGCTGTGTACAAGAACGGTGCTTGTGGTGCACCATACAAGGGGACCGAGAGAAAAGTAAGGGCGGAGGCGAAAATTCTGTTACAACTAAGATGTGTAAACTGCGCAACGAGAAGAACTGCTGCCAGAGAAACGCGCGAAGAAAGCCTGCACTGCGCCATGCCCCGCCCCACCCCTGGGCGTGGCCACCAAGTTGCTGTGTCGCAGCCAAAAGGGAACTCAGAGATACAGGAGTCATTTCTGGAGGGACCGGAAGTCGGGGCTGCACCGATAGTGTCCTTCCTGCCGGGCACCATTTTGGAGAAGCCCACTATAAAATGCAACAAAGGGGACCTATGGATGGAGGGTGAATCCAATATTATTAACATTTGACCGCTAAGCGGTCACTAAGACCCTAAATTTCCCACCCAATATAAAACTTAACGTTTAATGAGCCAAGATTAAAATAACCTCACACATATTGATCCATAGTGCATTGATTGGCATGACACTGCATGCTATAGTGAGTGAAATGAAAAGATAGATTGTGGCTGCAGTCCACAATCTATAGTGTGAGACAATTAAAAATCTAACACATTGCCCGCCCGCCCGACGTTTCGCCACAGGCTGTGGCTTTATCAAGGGCTAAGAGGCCTCTTAGCCCTTGATAAAGCCACAGCCTGTGGCGAAACGTCGGGCGGGCAATGTGTTAGATTTTTTATTGTCTCACACTATAGATTGTGGACTGCAGCCACAATCTATCTTTTCATTTCACTCACTATAGCAAGCAGTGTCATGCCAATCAATGCACTATGGATCAATATGTGTGAGGTTATTTTAATCTTGGCTCATTAAACGTTAAGTTTTATATTGGGTGGGAAATTTAGGGTCTTAGTGACCGCCCACTATAAAAGACGCCACGCACAGCGACCTCTTCAGTCTGCATAGAGAGCCGGAGAGTACAGACATGGTGGACAGCAACGTTCAACGTGGTGAAGCTAGCAAAATGGCGCCGGAAACACGGAAAGTTGTGGCAGTCTCAGCCCAACTTTTTCAAGAACTTGCTGACCGTCTGCAGCGGTTGTCATTAGACGAAGAGGGGGCCTGCAATCTTCCCCCACTGCCTGATGATGACGACGATTGGCCAGAAACACCTCCAGCGGAAAGCACAGGGACACCTGGAGGTGCATCACCAGTGAGATTGTCCCCTCACCACAGAACCTGGGGCTCGTGGGCCGAGATCCCGTCGGAGGAGTCTGCTGTGAGTACCCCGCCAGAGGCGGCCTATTCTTCCTCCTCTAGCCCTGAGGTCATTCCTCGATCAAGCTTGCCAAGTGCACGACCGTGCTCACCAAAATTACCGCAATGGGTGTTCGGAGATGAGCCGGAGCTGATCGAGTACATGCACAGAGTACTTCAACCATTACCTGGGAAGCCACTCCCACCAATCTCAACTGCAGAAAGGGAGAGGGCCCGTCAAGAAGCCGAGCTGGCCAAATTGATGGAAAAGTTAAAGGCCTGACACAAAGAACTCTATGCCCCCAAGCATGTGCATTTGCCTTATGAAGAAAAAGTGCGGTATCAGGAAAATGCCAAAGAAATGGAGGCATTGTACATACGTAAATGGGATCACCCCCGAGAAGGGGAGGAGCCATTAGAAAGAAGAAGAGCAACTGTGGCTAAGTTCGACAAGGTCAGAGGTTATGGGACACTTCTTGACTGCCACACTGGGCAGACCATCCTCGTAAACCGGCGAGCAGTGCAAAGGCCATATCTCCATAAGAAGTTCAACACCTTGGAGGTGGGGGAAATTGGGGAGTACACCCCTGTCCAGAGCCTTCGTGGAGAGTGGGCTGCAGCGGTCACTAGACCAACAGCCCCAACACAGCTTTCTTTCAAATATTTCCCATCAACAGATTGGGAGTCTGATCCCTTCAAATTGAGGCCGAAAAAGGTCTGCTCCTAAAGCCTCCACCAGCGTACCCAAGGAGGAGGAGCTTCAACAGTCAAGTTCATCATCTTCTATGTACAGCAAAGAGTCAAGTTCATCATCTTCTATGTACAGCAAAGAGTCAAGTTCATCATCTTCTATGTACAGCAAAGAGCCAAGTTCTTCGTTTTTTACAGATCGTCGAGAGTCAAGTCCTGCTCAAGTTCAGGAAAGTAAGCCCAAATTGCGGGCACCAAAGACCGTACCTAGGCCCTCTCGTTAACCATTTTGTTTTACAGCAACCAAGTTCAAGAATTGTGCCTAGCAGGACTGTGCTAAGATTGTTCCAGTTCAAAGTTCAGCAACGTAACCACTAAGCTTGTGCCTGACTATTAAGTCAAGAGACTCCTAGCCTGTAGGAAATTCATTAAGGACTGTACCCGGCTGAGTTGTGGTTAAGGCCGTATTTACCTTTCCCTTCCATGAACTCTTAGTGTAGGTGGACTGCTGATCCTTACACGCCACTTTGTATATTTCCCTTTAATTGGACTCCTAGTGTAGGTGGACTTCTGATCCTTACACATCTATTTCATGTATATACCAGCAGCTTCATAAGAACTCTTATGGTAAATGTTGCACTTATCAGGTGAATGCGCCTGAAACATGTTGGAGTGTTGATAAATGTATAGTAAAAATGTATATGGTTCTGTACACAGGAAGGTATCCTCGTGTCTGTGTACATAAAAAATAAGTAAAGGTTTGTACATATAAAATTAGTCTAATGTCTATGTACATAAAAAGTGAGTCAGAGCTGTACACAGAAAATATCGATGTACTGCACGTGTACACTCAACACTAAAAATATAAATAATTCTTGTACATACAAATGTATAAAATGCTAAAGGTGTATAGTAGGTAACATAACAGGTGACACCCCGGCTTCTCCGTGGGTAGTATTATTGCTGTCGCCCATCGCTAGCACCTGTCTCAATAAAAACAATAGGGAACATTGCCCCTTAAAATAGTACTTGCACACATAGTACCCTAGATTGCTGACTTAAATGTACTACCTAAAGTTTCTCTAGTACATACACCAAAATTTATATCTCACTTAAGAAAACACTTAGGAATTGTAGCATATTGATACCCAATTCCTGCCACTGTTAGGTACACTTCTTCTTCTCTTTCATTGCGTGTGTGAGATGCTCTGCCTGGCCAGTAGTTACTCTTGATAATACAGAATTAAACACGTAATTCTAAGAATAACCTAGTTAGGTTGTTTTGAAAGTGCTCTAGGGGTAAGTAGCGTGTAGCCGATAGACCCTAGCAGCCACCCTTACTGTGACCTAGCTTCCGGCTAGCTAGTATAACCTTATGTGTACTGACAGGTAACTTATTGTTGGCAAAGAAATAAAATGTGTGAGATAATAAAATGGTCTAGTCAGCTTGACGCTAAAGGTATATAGAACTGAACTAATGTCTAGATAGTCTCATGTATAGAGAGTTATATTAATGTTCAGTTTAGCCTCCAAGAATGTGTAGAGAGCTAATAAAAGTGTCTTAGGAGCTAGCAACTATATGTCAGATAGCTGCCTAATTGTCTAGTAAGCTTAGAATGTATAGTAAGCTTAATGAAAATGTCTAAGAAGCTAGAAACTAAAGGATAGATAGCTTCGTTAATGTCTAGATAGCATTCATGTCTAGAAAGCACCAATGTCTAGATAGATTTCTATTGTCTAGTCCAGATACTAGTAAGAGTATCAGAGGATGTAAATGTGTTTAATGTTTACTTAGGATGTATAGCAAAGTTATAGATCATCCTGTTCTAGTCCTTGTCCCTCTGTCTTAGGGGATAGGCGTCGAGGTCGACTTATCTTAAGTAAGGGGGTTTCTGGTGTCCCGGTACCGAATCCTATCCGGTACCTTTGTTTATGGGTCTCCATAGCCAGAGTCCCTAGGACGTCGGGGTCCTTTTGTATAGTCCACCCCTAGTCACCTCTCACCCCTATAGTCATTGCTCTAATCATACGCTCCTTATTTGTGGAAGTTTAACTGTATAAAATGTATATTAATAGTTAATTACCTGTGAGAAGCGGAGCAGGACCTGCGGGTCACGTGATCAGGTGAACTCTATGGTATTTCTGCTTGAGGACCTTTGGAGGCCCTTGTGCATAATGCGTAATGCACTCATTTCCTTTGTGACGGTGAGTGACAGATGGCTGGACCAATCAAAACGGCCCCGTACCTGCCCATATAAGGGCGCAGCGGCAATTAATCTCTCTCTTGGTTCCTGGCTGTTGACGAGAAAGGATCTGTGCTGCTGTCATCAGTGAGTCTAGGCCTTAGCCTTGCGGCGACGGCTGTTCTATTCCAAATTGTGAGTGTATCAATCCCTAAACACTCTGCAAGACCACCGGACCTTATCTATCCCCTAAATCCGGACGGATCTTTGCAATATACCCTGAATTCAGAGACTATTGTCTAAAGTCAAGGTCCGCAACATCTGTCAGTCATTGAGGTATATGGAGACTGTTTGATTGAGACTGTTACTACTCTGTGGATGTACCGCAAGCCGTTAAGTAAAGTTTATGCAAGTTCAAATTCAACTACCTTGTGGACCTTCAGTCTTTACTCTTATGCACCTATCGTTACTGGGAAGGGCGGCGATAGGCCGGAGAATCATCTGAGCATACTAGCCCTCAGCCTGGCATCACGAACTATAGGGTTAACATTAACCCCTCATTTACCGAAACAATACCCCCACTACCAACACCCCCCCCCCCAAGGGCTACCACACATTTATTTATTTTGTTTTTTTATATTGGTGGATTTTAAATTGATCCTAATAAACATTATGTTTTAGGCACTTCTTTTTCTTTTGAGATATATTTGGTTTTGCCAAAGAAGTTTACTCCTGAGAGGGCAAAGCATAGGCCTTAAAACTAGCAGTTTTTCTATGATTTTTTCCATAAAAAATTAAATAAAAATGTAAACAAAAATAAACATAAACATATGTGGTATTGCAGCGTACGCAAATGTCCAAACTATAAAAATATAACATTACTTTAACCACAATGTTCGCACAAAAAGTTTTAATTTTTATTAAAAAGAAGTAAAGCAAAATAAAACCTATATAAGCTGGGTATCATTTTAATCACTAGAGGTTGGTAAAAAGTAAGAGCCATGATTTTTTTAAATGAACAGCACAATTTTTCAGTTTTTGAGAAGTGGTTGTTTAAGGGTGCATCGTGCGCATATTTGATGATGTGCAGGATTGAATGCTGCAGATTTCAATGTAAACTAAATGACTGAACACAGCTTCAAATCCTGTACATCAAGTAAGCGCAGAATACTGTATGTGTGAATAGACCCTAAACATGTTTTTTCACTATTTTCCCAGTTATATTTTGCACAGCCAGTACAGGACTAACACTAACTAACTTATCCAATTCTAAGAATGGTGAGGGACCAAAGCAACATTGTCATTGGAGCACCAGGAGTTAGGTAAGGTAATATAGTCCAGAAAAAAGTACCGTATTTTTCGTCATATAAGACGCTCCGGCATATAAGACGCACCTAATTTTATAGGATAAAAATGTAGAAAATAAAGATTCTGAACCAAATACAATGTAAAGTATAGGACAGTGGTCTTCAACCTGTGGACCTTCAGATGTTGCAAAACTACAACTCCCAGCATGCCCAGACAACCGTTGGCTGTCCGGGCATGCTGGGAGTTGTAGCTTTGCAACATCTGGAGGTCCGCAGGTTGAAGACCACTGGTGTAGGAGGTAGTACTCACGTGTCCCCGCCACTCTGGACCTGTCACTGCTCGTCACCGCTGCCCTGGATGTCGCCCTCCATCGCTGTCGCCGCGTCCCCGGGGTGTCCCCGTCGCTCCGGAACGTCTCTGCTGCCTGGTATCCTCGCTCTCCATCGCCGCTATGACGTCGCTACGCACGCCGCTCCTATTGGATGACGGTACGGAGTGCGCGACGACGACGAAGGAGAGTGCCGGCCATGCAGGGGATCCCGGCACGGAGCAGACACAGAGGAGGCAGGTAAGGTCCCTTCTGGTGTCCTGTAAACTGTTCGGGACGCCGCGGTGGTCCCGAACAGCTCGACTGAACAGCCGGGGCAGTGTTATTTTCGCTTCAGACGCGGCGGTCAGCTTTGATCTGAAGGGTTAATACAGGGCATCACCGCATCGGTGTGTATTCGCCATATAAGACGCACCAACTTTTGGGGAAGAGAAAGTGCGTCTTATACGGAGAAAAATACAGTAGTTTTTTTTAAACAAATGTGCCCTGATTGGCTGAGTGACAATGTCTTGTGCCGACCCCGCCACCAGTAATTGAATCACACCAAAGACTGGGCGATGTGATAACAAAGGCTGCGGGGAAAGCAATGGAGGGAAGTACAGAATTATTATTATTATTTTTTTTTAAACCATTTTGCTGGATAACCCCTTTAAGCTTTTTTTCAATTTGTAAATAATTCGCAGTAAATCTACAATAGTCTCTGCAGCAAATTCCCAACAACGCAAGGTTATCCAGACGTATTTGTGTATTTCTTTCCGCCACAGATCCCAGTCCATTGTCATAAGATCAGTTCATGTTCACATAAGATGTTACCCACAGACAATAAACACTTCATACAATCCTATCTATGAACTGAGGATATTATAGGCCACAACACTCTCCCCGTCTATACGTAATGTAGTCTTCTTAATGACAAATACAGTGGGCGTGGCAAGAGGTGGGCGGAGTTACAAAGTTTTCTCAGAGAATACAAAGTAACCGCTATGGAACGAGCGCCTGACAGAAGTTCTAAAGGGGCGTGGCCCAACCGCAGGGAAATTCTTATCACGTCCTCTAGTGGGCGTGGCTATGAAGGCGTGGGTATGACTTGGAGTATGTGGGCGGGGTCTGGACGCTGTGTGTTGCCGGTGAACTCTAGCGCCCGTGTGTCAGGAAGCGCAGTCCCGGCAGTCAGCAGAGCTCTCCCGGCTACAGCGAGCTGTCCAGCACCGGCGGCATGGCCTCCCTGGCGGTAGACGACAGCAGCTCCAACAAGGTACAGACCTGAGGCGTGTTGTCATGTCGGTGCCCGGGGAGCTGGAGATGTCACGCGGGCACTTCCTGATCTCTGCCCCTTATTCCTGGTGCAGACATAGATCGTGTGTGGCTGGAGAGATCCCCCTGTATAGATCATGTGTGTGGCTGGAGAGATCCCCTGTATAGATCGTGTGTGGTTGGAGAGATCCCCTGTATAGATCGTGTGTGGCTGGAGAGATCCCCTGTACAGATCCGTGTGTGGCTGGAGAGATCCCCTGTACAGATCCGTGTGTGGCTGGAGAGATCCCCTGTACAGATCCGTGTGTGGCTGGAGAGATCCCCTGTACAGATCCGTGTGTGGCTGGAGAGATCCCCTGTACAGATCCGTGTGTGGCTGGAGAGATCCCCTGTACAGATCCGTGTGTGGCTGGAGAGATCCCCTGTATAGATCGTGTGTGGTTGGAGAGATCCCCTGTATAGATCGTGTGTGGTTGGAGAGATCCCCTGCATAGATCGTGTGTGGTTGGAAAGATCCCCTGTATAGATCATGTGTGTGGCTGGAGAGATCCCCCTGTACAGATCCGTGTGTGGCTGGAGAGATCCCCTGTATAGATCGTGTGTGGTTGGAGAGATCCCCTGCATAGATCGTGTGTGGTTGGAGAGATCCCCAGTACAGATCGTGTGTGGCTGGAGAGATCCCCTGTACAGATCCGTGTGTGGCTGGAGAGATCCCCTGTATAGATCGTGTGTGGCTGGAGAGATCCCCTGTACAGATCCGTGTGTGGCTGGAGAGATCCCCTGTATAGATCGTGTGTGGCTGGAGAGATCCCCTGTACTGATCCTGTGTGGTTGGAGAGATGTCCTGTATAGATCCTGTGTGGTTGGAGAGATGTCCTGTATAGATCCTGTGTGGTTGGAGAGATGCCCCCGTATAGATTGTGTGTGGTTGGAGAGATGCCCCCGTATAGATTGTGTGTGGTTGGAGAGATGCCCCCGTATAGATTGTGTGTGGTTGGAGAGATGCCCCCGTATAGATTGTGTGTGGTTGGAGAGATGCCCCCGTATAGATTGTGTGTGGTTGGAGAGATGCCCCCGTATAGATTGTGTGTGGTTGGAGAGATGCCCTGTACTGATCCTGTGTGGTTGGAGAGATGTCCTGTATAGATCCTGTGTGGTTGGAGAGATGCCCTGTACTGATCCTGTGTGGTTGGAGAGATGTCCTGTATAGATCCTGTGTGGTTGGAGAGATGCCCTGTACTGATCCTGTGTGCGGTTGGAGAGATGCCCCCGTATAGATATTGTGTGGTTGGAGAGATGCCCTGTACTGATCCTGTGCGGTTGGAGAGATGCCCCCGTATAGATTGTGTGCGGTTGGAGAGATGCCCCCGTATAGATTGTGTGCGGTTGGAGAGATGCCCCCGTATAGATTGTGTGCGGTTGGAGAGATGCCCCCGTATAGATTGTGTGTGGTTGGAGAGATCCCCTGTATAGATTGTGTGGTTGGAGAGATGCCCTGTACTGATCCTGTGCGGTTGGAGAGATGCCCCCGTATAGATTGTGTGCGGTTGGAGAGATGCCCCCGTATAGATTGTGTGTGGTTGGAGAGATCCCCTGTATAGATTGTGTGGTTGGAGAGATGCCCTGTACTGATCCTGTGCGGTTGGAGAGATGCCCCCGTATAGATTGTGTGCGGTTGGAGAGATGCCCCCGTATAGATCGTGTGTGGTTGGAGAGATCCCCTGCATAGATCGTGTGTGGTTGGAGAGATCCCCTGTATAGATCGTGTGTGGTTGGAGAGATCCCCTGTATAGATCATGTGTGTGGCTGGAGAGATCCCCCTGTACAGATCCGTGTGTGGCTGGAGAGATCCCCTGTATAGATCGTGTGTGGTTGGAGAGATCCCCTGCATAGATCGTGTGTGGTTGGAGAGATCCCCTGTACAGATCGTGTGTGGCTGGAGAGATCCCCTGTACAGATCAGTGTGTGGCTGGAGAGATCCCCTGTATAGATCGTGTGTGGCTGGAGAGATCCCCTGTACTGATCCTGTGTGGTTGGAGAGATGCCCTGTACTGATCCTGTGTGGTTGGAGAGATGTCCTGTATAGATCCTGTGTGGTTGGAGAGATGCCCTGTACTGATCCTGTGTGCGGTTGGAGAGATGCCCCCGTATAGATATTGTGTGGTTGGAGAGATGCCCTGTACTGATCCTGTGCGGTTGGAGAGATGCCCCCGTATAGATTGTGTGCGGTTGGAGAGATGCCCCCGTATAGATTGTGTGTGGTTGGAGAGATCCCCTGCATAGATCGTGTGTGGTTGGAGAGATCCCCTGTATAGATCGTGTGTGGTTGGAGAGATCCCCTGTATAGATCATGTGTGTGGCTGGAGAGATCCCCCTGTATAGATCGTGTGTGGCTGGAGAGATCCCCTGTACAGATTCGTGTGTGGCTGGAGAGATCCCCTGTACAGATCCGTGTGTGGCTGGAGAGATCCCCTGTACTGATCCTGTGTGGTTGGAGAGATGCCCTGTACTGATCCTGTGTGGTTGGAGAGATGCCCTGTACTGATCCTGTGTGGTTGGAGAGATGCCCTGTACTGATCCTGTGTGGTTGGAGAGATGTCCTGTATAGATCCTGTGTGGTTGGAGAGATGCCCCCGTATAGATTGTGTGTGGTTGGAGAGATGCCCCCGTATAGATTGTGTGTGGTTGGAGAGATGCCCCCGTATAGATTGTGTGTGGTTGGAGAGATGCCCCCGTATAGATTGTGTGTGGTTGGAGAGATGCCCCCGTATAGATTGTGTGTGGTTGGAGAGATGCCCCCGTATAGATTGTGTGTGGTTGGAGAGATGCCCCCGTATAGATTGTGTGTGGTTGGAGAGATGCCCCCGTATAGATTGTGTGTGGTTGGAGAGATGCCCTGTACTGATCCTGCGTGGTTGGAGAGATGTCCTGTATAGATCCTGTGTGGTTGGAGAGATGCCTTGTACTGATCCTGTGTGCGGTTGGAGAGATGCCCCCGTATAGATTGTGTGTGTGTGGTTGGAGAGATGCCCCCGTATAGATTGTGTGTGGTTGGAGAGATCCCCTGTATAGATTGTGTAGTTGGAGAGATGCCCTGTACTGATCCTGTGCGGTTGGAGAGATGCCCCCGTATAGATTGTGTGCGGTTGGAGAGATGCCCCCGTATAGATTGTGTGTGGTTGGAGAGATGCCCTGTATAGATCGTGTGTGGTTGGAGAGATCCCCTGTATAGATCATGTGTGTGGCTGGAGAGATCCCCCTGTACAGATCCGTGTGTGGCTGGAGAGATCCCCTGTATAGATCGTGTGTGGTTGGAGAGATCCCCTGCATAGATCGTGTGTGGTTGGAGAGATCCCCTGTACAGATCGTGTGTGGCTGGAGAGATCCCCTGTACAGATCCGTGTGTGGCTGGAGAGATCCCCTGTATAGATCGTGTGTGGCTGGAGAGATCCCCTGTACAGATCCGTGTGTGGCTGGAGAGATCCCCTGTATAGATCGTGTGTGGCTGGAGAGATCCCCTGTACTGATCCTGTGTGGTTGGAGAGATGCCCTGTACTGATCCTGTGTGGTTGGAGAGATGTCCTGTATAGATCCTGTGTGGTTGGAGAGATGTCCTGTATAGATCCTGTGTGGTTGGAGAGATGTCCTGTATAGATCCTGTGTGGTTGGAGAGATGTCCTGTATAGATCCTGTGTGGTTGGAGAGATGCCCTGTACTGATCCTGTGTGGTTGGAGAGATGCCCTGTACTGATCCTGTGTGGTTGGAGAGATGTCCTGTATAGATCCTGTGTGGTTGGGGAGATGCCCTGTATAGATCCTGTGTGGTTGGAGAGATGCCCTGTATAGATCCTGTGTGGTTGGAGAGATGCCCCCGTATAGATCCTGTGTGGTTGGAGAGATGCCCCCGTATAGATTGTGTGTGGTTGGAGAGATGCCCCCGTATAGATTGTGTGTGGTTGGAGAGATGCCCCCGTATAGATTGTGTGTGGTTGGAGAGATGCCCTGTACTGATCCTGTGTGGTTGGAGAGATGCCCCCGTATAGATTGTGTGTGGTTGGAGAGATGCCCCCGTATAGATCCTGTGTGGTTGGAGAGATGCCCTGTACTGATCCTGTGTGCGGTTGGAGAGATGCCCCTGTATAGATTGTGTGTGGTTGGAGAGATGCCCCCGTATAGATTGTGTGTGGTTGGAGAGATGCCCTGTACTGATCCTGTGCGGTTGGAGAGATGCCCCCGTATAGATTGTGTGTGGTTGGAGAGATGCCCCCGTATAGATTGTGTGTGGTTGGAGAGATGCCCCCGTATAGATCCTGTGTGGTTGGAGAGATGCCCTGTACTGATCCTGTGTGCGGTTGGAGAGATGCCCCTGTATAGATTGTGTGTGGTTGGAGAGATGCCCCCGTATAGATTGTGTGTGGTTGGAGAGATGCCCTGTACTGATCCTGTGCGGTTGGAGAGATGCCCCCGTATAGATTGTGTGTGGTTGGAGAGATGCCCCCGTATAGATTGTGTGTGGTTGGAGAGATGCCCCCGTATAGATTGTGTGCGGTTGGAGAGATGCCCTGTTCTGATCCTGTGTGGTTGGAGAGATCTCCTGTACTGATCCTGTGTGGTTGGAGAGATCTCCTGTACTGATCCTGTGTGGTTGGAGAGATCTCCTGTACTGATCCT
The DNA here is from genome assembly GCF_029499605.1 of Hyla sarda. Classification (NCBI taxonomy): domain Eukaryota; kingdom Metazoa; phylum Chordata; class Amphibia; order Anura; family Hylidae; genus Hyla; species Hyla sarda. Next base: position 353,349,692 of record NC_079191.1, read on the forward strand.
GTGTGGTTGGAGAGATCTCCTGTACTGATCCTGTGTGGTTGGAGAGATCCCCTGTATTGATTGTTCGTGGTTGGAGAGATGCCCTGTTCTGATCCTGTGTGGTTGGAGAGATCTCCTGTACTGATCGTGTACATGGCACTCTGTGTTCTTGGAATGTTAAGGGGTGAGATCTAACAATACTGGCACAACATTTAGGAAATAGGCGAGCACCAGATCAGAAATTATTGCAGATTTGAAAGTAGTGGAAATAGTTAAAGGGGTTCTCCAGAAATAGAAGAACAGAGCTAATTTCTTCCTTAAAAACAGTGATATATATATACTTTAAAGGGGTTGTCCAAGAAACGAAACATTTTTATTTTAAAGAGATATCAAGGGGCCTTAAAAGTTTTAAATATTTATCATTTCATGTGACAAGATGAAGAAACGACACTGCTACAATGTAAAAACACAAAACTAAATGGAGCTACTCAAGTGTGTGAAAAACATGATGTGTGAAACATATATACTGTGTATATACCTTTTATATTTTAGTGGACAAGTGCACAATACTATAAAAACAACATTTTAGGTTTCTGGACGGAAATACATGTTGGGGTGGCAGAATCCCAGGACTTCTTTGGTTGGTATCTGGTCTATACATTTAGGCTTTTGTGCCTGTATATACCTCTGCACTTTGCTTCTTACAGGTTCTGGATATAGGACTTTTTCTTGTGTGACTGCCGGTTCAAATACATTTATATCTTATATACTATATATACCATCTATCTGTATAGATTTTATGACCTTATATTGGTCTTATCCCATTAACATAGTCCCAGTTATGCCACCTTTTTGTTGTTTGTTCCTAATTTTTAGACTGTTTTAATAGTATTGTGCACTTGTCTAATGATAAAAAATAATTAATGTGTATATATAATATAATTTTACACACCTTGAGAAGCTTTATTTTGTTCTACGTTGGCTCTTGTCAGGAGTCAATTGTTAGGCCTATCACACTTTTGGGCTGCTTCATATTAGCACTGCTGTCCACCATTCTTACCTTTGTTCTGTATACAGGTTTGCCCCCTACTGTGTGTATTTTGCATGTTTGGTGTCTTTACAATGCAAAAACCTCAACACTAAGCCATTAAAGGGGTTATCCAGGGAAAAACTTTTTTATTTATTTTTATTTTTTTATATATCTCAACTGGCTCCAGAAAGTTAAACAGATTTGTAAATGACTTCTATTAAAAAAATCTTAATCCTTTCAGTACTTATGAGCTTCTGAAGGTAAGGTTGTTATTTTCTGTCTAAGTGCTCTCCGATGACACCTGTCTTGGGAACCTCCCAGTTTAGAAGAGGTTTGCTATGGGGATTTGCTTCTAAACTGGGCGGTTCCCGAGACACATGTCGTCAGAGAGGACTTAGACAGAAAAGAACAACCTTAACTTCAGAAGCTCATAAGTACTGAAAGGATTAAGATTTTTTATTAGCAGTAATTTGCAAATCTGTTTAACTTTCTGGAGCCAGTTGATATACAAAAAAAAAGTTTTTTTTAACCCCTTTAATGTCTGAATCTTAGCAACTTCATTGAGTAATGACAACATTGGTCCCAATTAGCCATTTTTCCTTCCTGGTGTCATGTGACTTGTTATTGTTATAAGGAAGGAGGTGTCTTAAATTTGGTGTTATTGCTCTCACACTCTCTAATACTGGTCACTAAAAGTTCACCATGGCACCTCATGATAAAGAACTCTCTGATGATCTTGAAAAAAGAATTGTTACTTTACATAAATATGGCCTAGGCCAGTGGTTTTCAACCTGCGGACCTCCAGATGTTGCAAAACTACAACTCCCAGAATGCCCGGACAGCCGTTGGCTGTCTGGGCATGCTGGGAATTGTAGTTTTGCAACATCTGGAGGTCCGCAGGTTGAAGACCACTGGCCTAGGCTATAAGAAGATTGCCCGGACCCTGAAACTGACCTGCAGCACTATAGGCAAGACCACTCAGAACAGGCCTTGCACGATCGACCAAAGAAGTTAGGTGCACATGCTCAGCATCATTCCCAGAGTTTGTCTTTGGGAAATAAACATATAAGTGCAGTCAGCATTGCTGCAGAGGTTGAAGGGGATCAGCTTGTCAGTGCTCAGACCATGCGCCACACATTACGTCAAATTGGTCTGTCTGGCTGCTGTCCCAGATTGAAGCTTCATCTAAACAAGAAGCATAAGAAAGCCCACAAACAGTTTACTGAAAAGAAGTAGACTAAAAACATGGATTACTGGAACCAATTCCAATTGTCTGATGAAACCAAGATAAACTAATTTGAGTCAGATGATGTACAATGACAGTCAAGCATGGTGGTGGGAGTGTCATGGTCTGGGGAACCACAAATGGCAACATGTACGTTGACACACTGAAGCAGGGCATGATCCCCTCCCTTTGGAGACTGGGCCGCAGGGCAGTATTCCAGCATATTAGGGTAAAGGTAATGGACTGGCCAAGCTGTCTCCAGACCTAAACCCTATTGAGCATCTGTGGGCATACTTTTCAAACATGCCCCCTCCATTCATCTCTATGGAAGAGACAGAGATTCAATAGGAAATAGCCTTAAAGTTCTAGATTAGTTTAAAGGGTTAGCTGGGCCCAAGAGCCTCTCTTTTCTGTTCTGTTTTCTGGATTTACATACCCATTCAGGTACCTCTGCTGTTGAGCATTGTGTGCACCGTCCGGGTGCAATTTCAGCAGTCAGTCCGGCTGACGTCTGACTGCTGGGTAACTCTTATTGGCTGCGTTATACCCCTGGCCGGCCATGCCGCGATCATGGGGCAAAGGGGCCTGGCTAACAATGAGATGCTGCAGCAAGCCAGGCTCTCTAGAAAGAAAAAAAAATCACATGGGCTCAGTCTCAAGAGGGTGGGCCCACAGAGGTTGTGAGATTTAGAAGTGACAGGACTCAAGAAAAGACAACTTTAACCACTTCCTGGAGGTAAAAGGCCACTGAAAGTGGCCAAATGTGGCAGCTATTTTATACATGCGATCTTCAATGTAAAACATCTGCCCAAGTGGCTCTCTCCCTGCTCTGTGTCAAGTGACTGAAAGTCATATAATGTAAGTGTATGGGATGGTCCCCATCACCTAAACACAGAGCGGGTAGAGAAGCATGTGGTTCTAATTATCAAAACTTTTCACATGTCCCTAGGACAGTGTTTCCCAAACTTTTTAGGCTCAGGGCAAAAAATATTTTTGCATGGCACCCCTACCGAAGTTGATGAGCAAAAAAGGAAAAAGCAACAATGCGCAATATCTATTTATCTGTGGGAATGTAGTTAACAGTGCTGTTTTATACAGCAACTCACAAATGACGTCTTCTGTGATCAGCGTCGTTCCCTGTTCTTCTCCATCTGGTCCGGACCGTCATGACCATTTCTTACAGCCAAAACTCTTCACCGTTAAACCTACAAAACAAATCTGTTAGGCTCCACACTTTACCAGCATCAGCAGTGTAAAGGGGTAACAGGGCCGCAGGGGGAGGGGGACGCTGGGGGACACTTTGTGCACAGCAAAGCACACACAGACTTCCCTTCAGCCCCCCCCCCCCCGCCCCCCTGTGGTGCTGTGAGTCACTGGCGCGCAGGCCGGGGCGGGAAATAAAAAAAAAAAAGTTTCTTACAATGATAGGTACACTTTATAAATGCAGCCTTCACGCCATTCCTCCATTCTGCAGATGGAGATCACCTATTACAGTCTATGGAGAGTGGATTAAAATGATGGATGCATCATATGTAGATGTCCTTTTATGGTTCCACTTTCTGCCTAGAACATAGCCGATCAGGGCAGGGTTCATACTGAGGGCTAGGACTGAATCGGTCAGCTCTAAGACCATGCAGACATTGGCTTCCCTTATTGACAGCAATGTATTGTGCGCAAATTCTGCTGAAAGAATGGTGGAATTTCAGCGACCAAAGCTCCGCCGCTAAAATAACTACCATAAGTGTACACTGTGTGGTGGAATCCTTGACAGCAAATCAGTGGAAATGGAAGCCATAACACCAATGTTTCCTTACAGTTTACAAGTCTTTGCTGTCAGGCATTGAAACTACATGTGCACCAAAACCTGGCCATGGGTGTCAAGTTATCAGGACCTACAATTCTGGCTAGATTGGCCTATGATTGGATGTGTACTGGGGCATTATGGCTGTTCTCTGACTGATGTGGTTGGAGAAAAGAGAGTACAGGCATGATGGCTATCCTGGATGAGAGAAACCACTGCCAGCTCTGATCTCCGCATCAAAAATACTTCATAGTAAAGGTAGGAAAAAATAGGGGGATTAGAAGCCACATTGTCTATAGAAAATGTTATTTTTTTTATTTTTTTTATTTTTTTACTTTAGAAATCTACAAACCAAAATGTGAGTGAGAACCTACAGGGATATATTACATGTGCTGTAATGTGATCATGACAGCTGTATTATGTACAAGCACTGGAAGATGAACCCTTTAAGGGGTACTCCGCTGCTAAGCGTTTAGAACAAACTGTTCCGAACGCTGGAGCCGACGCAGGGAGCTAGTGACGTCATGGACTTGCATTTAGGGGGCGTGACGTGACATCATGAGGGGGCGGGGCTATGACATCACGAGCTCCCAGCGTCGGCCCCAGCGTTCGGAACAGTTTGTTCCAAATGCTGAGCAACAGAGAGTACCTGTGTAAGCTATAAACCAAGAAAAAACAACAGAGTCAAAAATAAAATATAGACAGAATTTTATTAGACAAATTAAATAAAGTGTTAAAGGGAACCTGTCAGCAGGAATATTCGTGTGGTGTGGACCGAGCAGTGTTAGTGTTAGAATACGCATTTATATTCCAACGCGGAGTATACTGAACAAAAAAAGAAGTCCAAGCGGGTTGAGAGCAGGGGGTCCCGCTTCTCCGCCATTAAAGGGGTACTCCGGCGCTAAGACATCTTATCCCCTATCCAAAGGACAGGGGATAAGATGCCTGATCGCGGGGGTCCCACCGTTACAATCAGTCCCCGGAGCATGTTCGCTCCGGGTCTGATTACTGGCGATCATGGGGGCCAGAGCATTGTGACGTCACGCTCTGCCCCCTCAATGCAAGCCTATTGGGGGGTGTGGGGGTATGACAGTTGTGACAGACTGATTGTAACTGGGTGCTGCGTGCAAGATCACGGGGGTCCCCTTTGGATAGGGGATAAGAGGTCTTAGCGCCGGAGTACCCCTTTAATCACTCTTGGCAGGCATGATTGACAGGCAGAGAGGCCTCTACTACACACACTACACCGGGACTAAGAGGCCTCTCTGCTTGTCAATCACAGCTGCTGAGCATAATTACTGGCAGATCAGGGACTGGCTCTGCCCTGCTCCGTGCCCCCCGGGACTATTGCTGTTCAGTATCGTTCCCTGCGCGCTGGATTATAAATGCTTTTTTAGTCACTTAAAATGTTCGGTTCACACTAAAAGACAATGGTAGGAAACAGTATTATTTTATCTGCTGCACACTGGCCATATATTGTGAGCGATCCCGATCTGCATCTTACAATATATCAGTATGTCACCTGTACGCAGCATGACAAAATGATCCCGATCTGCATCTCACAATATATCAGTATGTCACCTGTACGCAGCATGACAAAATGATCCCGATCTGCATCTCACAATATATCAGTATGTCACCTGTACGCAGCATGACAAAATGACTCCTAAGGCTATGTTTCCACTCGTTTTTTTTCTTGCAGTTTTTGGAAAACTGCCACTGCCACAAAGTCAGAAGTGGATCCATAAGGGAGGAGAAGTATAAGTCCTTCCTTTATATGGCCTATTCCTTTTGAATACATTTCTGGCTTTGGCTCAAAAACTGCAGTGGCAGATCTACAAAAACTGCCAGAAAAAAAAACAAGTGGAATCCTAGCCTAATACCCCTAATATGCACGTAGAAAGCACCCCAAAGTATGTTAACCTTTCATGAATGTAATACATAAAAGTATATACTAGTATCATCTAGGTGCAATACCATGCCAAAGTGCATTAGTGCACTGCAAACATAACAGGTGGGTAGGTGATAACTTTGCCAGTGGGGAATAACCCTTTAGGGTCTATTCACACATACAGTATTCTGGGCAGATTTGATGCGCAGGATTTGAAGCTGTGTTCAGTTTACATTGAAATCTGCAGCAGAAAATCCTACGCACCAAATCTGCCCAGAATACTGTACGTGTGAATAGACCATTAAAGGGATATTCCGGCCAAAAACTTCTTATCCTCTATCACGCCATGCCCCCTCCTTTCGTGTCGTCCCGCCCCTCCCATAGACATGAATGGAGGGAGTGTGGCGTGACGTCACTTCTCCATTCCCAGAGGTTTCCGAGACTGGAGCAGCAGCCCTGCATAGAATGTGGGTGCTGCACGGAGATCCTGGGGGCCCCAGCGGCAGGCACCCCCACAATCAGACATATTATCCCCTATCCTTTGGATAGGGGATAAGATGCCTTGTGCAGAATACCCCTTTAAAGGGGTACTCCCCGGGAAAACATTTTTTTTTAAATCAACTGGTGCCAGAAAGTTAAACAGATTTGTAAATTACTTCTATTTAAACATCTTAATCCTTCCTGTACTTATCAGCTGCTATATGCTCCACAGGAAGTTCTTTTCTTTTTTTTTTTAATTCCCTTTCTGTCAGACCACCGTGTTCTCTGCTGACACATCGGTCCATGTCAGGAACTGTCCAGAGCAGCATATGTTTGCTATGGGGATTTGCTTCTACTCTGGACAGTTCCTAAAACTGACAGAGGTGTCAGCGGAGAGCGCTTTGGTCAGACAGAAAGGAAATTCTAAAAGAAAAGAACTTCCTCTGGAGCATACAGCAGCTGATAAGTACTGGAAGGGTTAAGATTTTAAAATAGGAGTAATTTGCAAATCTGTTTAACTTCCCGGCACCAGTTGATAATTTTTTTTTTTTTTTTACAGTGGAGTGCCCCTTTAATTAGTCAGATCAGTTGCAGGATTATAGCAGGTGACTGCTACTGAATATCAAGTCATATATTCAGAATAGGTGCCTTGGCACCTATCTAGCTGTTCCATTAGTTGTGGGGTGTAGAACACTGTGACAAATTCTCTTTAAAGGGTTACTCCTGTGGAAAACTTTTGCCAGAGAGTTAAACAGATTTGTAAATTACTTCTAGTAAAATATCTTTATCCTTCCAGTACTTATTAGCTGCTGAATACTGCAGAATAAATTTTCTTTTTGGAACACAGAGCTCTCTGCTGAATCATGAGCACAGTGCTCTCTGCTGACATCTCTGTTCATTTTAAGAAGTGTCCAGAGTAGGAGAAAATCCCCATTGCAAACATATGCTTCTCTGGACAGTTCCTGAAATGGACAGAGATGTCAGCAGAGAGCACTGTGCTCGTGATGTCAGCTGAGAGCTCTGTGTTCCAAAAAGAAAATAATTTCCTCTGTAGTATTCACCAGCTGATAAGTACTGGAAGGATTAAGATTTTTTTGATAGAAGTAATTTACAAATCTGTTTAACTTTCTGGCACCATTTGATAAAAAAATAAATAAAATAAGTTTTCCACCGGAGTACCCCTTTAAAGGGAATCTGTCTGGTCCAAACCAGACATGGAGCTGCAGGTCCCAGCAGATAGGTGCTAGGAGGAAACATTTGGTTTTGCTGATCGCTGTTTGTACAGTTACAAAAGTGTCTTTCTTGTTAGCAGACGAAGAGTCAAACTGATGCTACTGAGCTGCAGCAGCACATTTTCTCCTTCCCTCTCCTACCCTGCTTTCACTAATTGACAAACAGGGCTGGAAGCCAAGCCCTGTACAATAATGCAGGGTTGGGGTGAGAGAAGGTGATGCTGCAGCTCAGCGCTATCAGTCTCTTTAGCTGGTAACATAAAAGGCACTTTCATAACTTTACAAACAGCATTTTGCAAAACTAAAGGTTACTTTATCCACCTGGCACCTATCTGCTGGTGACCTCAATTGTTAAAAAGGTTGACTGAACGTTACTGCGCACGCGTGGGATACGGAAGGGTGTAATTCTGTCATTCTACCTATATGCAAATGTGGTAACCACCGGTGTATGGCAGGGCCACGGGTGTTTCTTATTTTATCCGGTCCGGGCTGCAAAAAAAGAGAAAAAAAAAAACAACTTTCTCCTGCCTGCCCACACGCCCCCGGAGCTCCGGTGCAGGTGTTCAGTCGCCGGGCTGTTTGCTTCTTACTTCCTGTTAACCCGGCACGTCACACGGAGCTTCAGCCTAACAGGAAATAAGAAGCAAACAGCCCGGCGACCGCACACCTGTACCGGAACTCCAGGGGCACGTAGGCAGGCAAGAGAAAGTTTGGTTTCTTTTTTTTTTTTTTTTTTTTTTTTTGCAGCCCGGACCGGATAAAATAAGAAAAGTGCGTGCCGGACTACTCCTTTAAGCTGGTGCTCTCTGGGAGTACATGTGTTACAACAAATCATATAACTGCATAACATAACATGTGACAGGCTTACTCACAGGTCCTTGAGACCTCCACAGGTCCTGTATACTATCTAGACATAGGGATCCTGTCTATGCATTAAAGGAACACACACACATTTATTAAACCAACAGGGGGAGACCCTGCAGGGGAGCCCCCAGGTCACTGAGGGACTCAACCTGACAGGGCCTACCGGTACTATAGGACCACGTTTTATGTCGCGTGTAGCCGTCCGCTAAGTAAGGTAAATGTGCACTTGTAGGGAGCTCTCGTTGTCTAGTCATCCAAACTACATTTGCTATGGTAGATCAGTGTTAGTTTAATGTATATGCACCCCTGCTCTGACTGTATATGTGACAGGACATAATGATGTATTTTAGCCTTTTTTAGATGCTAGTAGCATGGTTCCGGGTTCTTTACAGCTTTGATCTCCGTTTTATGAACTGTTGATGATTATATAAGCTTAGTAGCACTAGGTGTGGCATGACTAGTCCTCCTCACTGTAGTCATCAGTCATGTGGAAACATGAACGCACCCAAGCTGCACAACACTGTTGCTGATTAAGTGACTGTCACATTATAGACATCTTGGCTACCAAGGTTCTGACACCCCGATAGCGAGTAGATGAATGGTGCCTTTGGCGGTAATTTTTGTTCTCTCCAAAATGGTGTACTTTCATACAGTGCACAAATGACTATACAATACTGTCTATTTCTATGTTGCATACAGTTTGGCGGTCAAATGATAGTGTTCTACTTTGTGCATAAATAACAATGCCACTACCATCCTACGCTACAAAAATAAACTGCACACTGCCACACAATGCTTGTTACTACCATACAGTGCACAATAATGCCGACAAACCATCCCGCACAATCTCATAAATACATTCTCCCCACAAGTCACTATATTAACTGTATAACAAATACATATTGGGAATTGTGGGGAGAATGTCCGTGTGGTTTTGAGGGAATGTTGTAAAAATTTCAAGTGTATGAGTACTTTTAAAAGAAAACCAGCATGGTTTTGTTAGCTTAAAGGGGTACTCTGGCCCTAGACTTCTTACCCACTATGCAAAGGATAGGGGATAAGACATCTGATCATGGGGGTCCCACCTCTGGGGACCCCCGCAATCTCTCCTGAAGCACCCCTCTGTCATCAGCGAAGATCGCTCCGTGCCTGATGACTCACGATACTGGGGCCAGGAATATCGTGACATCACGGCTCCGCCCCCTCGGCCAAGGGTCGGAAAAATTCACCTGCCCGGCGCCCGGAACTGCATGTCATGGGTGGTGGGCGATAGGAATTCCACATCCCTGGAGTTGCAGTCTGCTAGGGGGATTGCTGTGTGAGTGGTTCTGCTGGATCTTGTAAATGTAAAGGTCGGGGGCAACAACTAATCTAAATGCTCAGGAATCGATAATGGAAATTGTTGATTTTCTGTCATTGGTTTTAATCAATAATATCAATTACGTGTTGCAGTCCTAGTGGGAATGTGTTAAATATCTGTAGAGTGTGAGCACTGCTGAACAGGTGGCAGCTCATTCTGTGGAGGCACTTTATACTACCCCTGCCCATTGTATATACTGATATGCCGTATTTTTCGCCGTATAAGACGCACTTTTTCTTCCCCAAAACTGGGGGGGAAAAGTCGGTGCGTCCTATACGGTGAATACACCCCTATCGCGGCGGTCCCTGCGGCCATCAACGGCCGGGACCCGCGGCTAATACAAGACATCACTGATCGCGGTGATGCCCTGTATTAACCCTTCAGACGCGGCGATCAAAGCTGACCGCCGTGTCTGAAGGGAAAGTGACACTAACCCGGCTGCTCAGTCGGGCTGTTCGGGACCGCCGTGATTTCACCGTGACAGTCTCGAACAGCCCGACTGAATAGCCGGGTTAGTGCTTACAGGACACCGGGAGGGACCTTACCTGCCTCCTCGGTGTCTTCTCCGTTCAGGGATCCCCTGTATGGCCGGCGCTCTCCTTCCTCGTCATCACGTCGTCGCGTACCCAGCCGGCAGCAGAGCGACGGGGACACGGCGGCAGCGATGGAGCGACATCCAGGGCAGCGGTGACGGGTCCGGAGCGGCGGGGACACGTGAGTATTACCTCCTATGCAGTGGTCTTCAATCTGCGGACCTCCAGATGTTTCAAAACTACAACTCCCAGCATGCTCGGACAGCCAACGGCTGTCCGGGCATGCTGGGAGTTGTAGTTTTGCAATATCTGGAGGTCCGCAGGTTGAAGACCACTATTGGGTTCAAAATCTTAAATTTTTTAGATTTTGCACCTAAAAATAGGGTGCGTCTTATACGCCGGAGCGTCCTATAGGGCGAAAAATACGGTACCTAGCCCTTAGTGTGATCTGACTGGCTGCTTAATTAAGTTTACTGTAACTTTTCTCCCCCTGATGTAACCTTATGCCTGTATGCTAGGGCGCTCACTGCTATAAACAAACCCTTACAACTTCAGCGCTAAAAACGTCTATGCCAACTTAGTTCTCATACAAATATAGCTTGTCTGTACTGCGTGGCCTCTGCACAGTGGGCACATTTATTAAGTGAAATTTCCAGGAAGTTGGCATAGTTTTAGATCTAAAAATGGTGGCGATGTGCGCTGTATTTAGAAAGTGCACCAGTTATGAAAAGGTGTAAGGTCTTTCACTAAACTCCGCCTATGCTTAAACGGTGTCTTTCATCAAAAAAACCTTCTGATATATTATAGATTAATGTATGCAGAATAACTTTCCAATTGCATGTTATTTAAATATATGCTTCTTTATATTTAATTTTCCACTTTGAAAAAAATGACCCTACCAGTCCTGGCTGCAAGCCTTTTTTTAATTTTTTTTTATAGATTTCAGACTCATGCTGGAGTCCTAAATCTTAGACTGCAGCCGGGACACAGACAAGCTCAGCACTGCTCCCTTTGATGAAAGGTTCCCTTTAATCTATTATTGATATATTGGTGATCAATTCTTTTTGCCCCCTATTCTGAATGGGCCAAATATAAGGTCCCAGTTTTTTTTCTAACAGGACTATTCCCCTGTGTTTGAAATGACTAAGTTTTTGGCTCTCTTCCCATCTCCATATTGGCTCTTCTTTTAAAAAAAAAGACACAATACTTTGCCAGATCAATTGTACAACCGATACCCTCATGTGCAATGGACCAATTGCCATCTGTCAGGTTTCATCCTGGTGTCATTTTGACATGAAGAATATTGCTACTTGCATTTCTGGGTACATGTTGGAGCCTCCAACTTAAATATAAATGTTGCCCAACTTTGCACTGCTCTAGATTGACATTGTATCCAACCCTTTTGTTTAAAATACTTTGGGTCCTGGAAACGTAATGATCAGACTATATTTTCTGTATACTCTAGATCCGGCATATTTCACATGCTGTATGATGTATTGTTCCAGAACTGCATGGATGGGAGCACTGGTTGCCTTCATGCACACTTGGAATAGTTGCACAGCAGAGATTGTTGCCTTTGCGCATTCCAATTTTAGGGCATGGTCGGACAGCCATGCCTCGTGCATTGTAAAACATGCACACTACATATCCAGGGTACTCTGTCCCCGAACCATGTGAAGACACCCTTAGAGCCTTTGGCATGGCTTATAATAAGTCTCGGGTATCCCTATAGGAGTTGAAGAGTACCTGTCACCAAACTAAACTTTTAATATATTGTTCCTTATGTAATTATAAGACACTTTGCTATTTACTTGCTGTTAAAATTCTCAACCTTTAATGTGATTGAAAAAACGCCCACTAGGTAGCCCTGTTCTGTTCCCAAACAGTTCATTTGGTCTCCACCTGGACTTGCAGAAGTCCAAACTCAGAAAGTTGTGGGCATGGCGGGGCACAGCTCTTGCAGGCTTCAGTGACGTTGCGCCTGCTGGGGAACGCCCGCTTTCTCCTGCTGGGAGCTCACACAATTCGAGCAAGGGGAAAGGTAAGATACACAGCTTTTTAAAGCTTAGACATTTTTCTTAGGTCAGGAGGGGTGTTAGGAGTAGTTAGTCATCTATAATTCTATATAGATCAGTGGTCTCAAACTGTAACCCTCCAGAGGTTGCAAAACTTCAACTCCCAGCAGGCCCGGACAGCCAACGGCTGGAAGTTGAGGTTTTGCAACATCTGGAGGGTCACAGTTTGAGACCACTGATGTAGATGATTTGAAGGTTTGGTTGCATTCACATAAAGAAGTTAATTCTTATACCAACTCCTTATCCCCTTTTCTAAAATCTCCATCAAAACAACCCAAACAACATTCTTGGCATTCTTCAGATGACGGGATAGAAAATGAGTGAAAAGAAAGGGATTTTGTCGTACTTTAATGCGCTCCAGCCATAACCTCACATCCACGATTATAGTTCATGGATGGTTAATTCTAGTTCTAGGTGTCTGTACACATTTACTGTTATTTGTGGGTTATGCTTCTACTATATCTTCTAGGATACATGAAGATCTAACCGTGTTATCACAGCTCGTGGTGGTCGGATATTTGCCAAACCTTGGGCTGAACCTTATTAGTATTATCACATTAGTAACATCTGCATTAGGTATAGGGTCCCTGAAAATGATCTCGTAATGTGTAAACTGTGTACACTTATAGTCTGCGAAAAGACCAGCACTATACATATCATTAAAGGGTAGCTCCCACCATCCTATTTTTTTTTCTGTCCCTGCCTATTGCCAATCTATCCCTAACCCCCTCCCTGCTTTTAATTTTAATTTTTACTATATTGAAAATTCTTTTTGTCTGCCTGGTAGTGTGCTCACTACCAGACAGACTTCCCCAGCAGGCACCACGTCACTGATGCCTGCTGGGGGGGACTTCCACCCTTAGTTCATCTACACAGGGTGCCTCCAGCTGTTTCATCACTACAACTCCCAGCTTGCCCTGATATCTATTGGCTGTCAGGGCATGCTGGGAGTTGTAGTATTGAAACAGCTGGAGGCACCCTGTGTAGATAAACTATATTAGTTACATGCGGCGCTAGCCCATCCCATCCATCTCCCCCCCCCCCCCCCCCCGCCATACCCCGTTCCCTCCATCACAACACCCCCCCCCCCCCCCCTCCCTAATTACACTTACTGCAGAGTCCGGCAGCGGGCGTGCAGGGACAGCGGCGGCGATGTGCGGGAGGAGTGGCCTCCCAGCCAGTGGCCGGGGAGCCAATGCGCTCGCTCCCTGCCTGTCTGATTGACAGGCAGGGAGCGAGCGCAGGCTGAATGAAAAAGGACCGATGCCCGGCCGCATCGGTCCTTTTTCAGGCGTGACGTCACGCCAGGCTGCAGCCGGCCACTAGGAGGGAGACCCATAGTGGCTGGTTTTCAAATGTAAACTAAACCATTTTAATAAAAAAATAAAAATAAATAATAAAAGTATATTAGAGATATGTTGTAGTACATAAGTACTACAACATATCAAAAGATAAAGTTGGTGACAGTGTCCATTTAAGAAGTGATCTTTTTATACCTAGGCCGGTAACCATGACAAGGGGGCATCCTCTACATCTAGAGGAAAGAAGGTTTCACCGTCATCACAGACAGAGATTCTTTACTGTTAGAGCAGTGAGATTATGGAACTCCCTGCCGCATGATGTTGTGATGTCTGACTCCATAAACAAGTTCAAGGTGGGCCTGGGTGTTGGTTTTAGAGAGTAATAACATTACAGGTTATGGATAGTAGATTTATGGGTATAGAACGTTGATCCAGGGTTTTATTTGCCACATTGGGTCGGGAAGGAATTTTTCCTCTTAAGGGGCAATTGGCATCAGCCTCATAGGAGGTTTTTGCCTCCCTCGGGATCAACACAGTAGGGTTTTAGGTTGAACTCGATGGAATGTTGTTGTTTTTCCACCTTGCAAGTGGAAGGTTGGTTACAACCTGAGTTTATGGGAGGAGCCTGCAGCCTCCGCTATATCAGGACCAAGGTTGGGGTGTAGCTTACGTTGCTCACCTCGTTCTTGTGTGAGGAGGAGGTACTTCCTGTTTTCTTGGTGGTTCCATACGGTGCGCGGTCAGTGGTGTCAGCAGCGTCTTGGCAAGTCTGATGGTCCTTTTGGGGCTTCTCTGGTGGCTCACAGGGCGGCATTCTGTGCGGGTATATAGGCGGGCGGAACATTGCTCACAAACAGTTCCCCTTTTACTTTCACTTTCGAGCTGGCGGTGTTACAGCGCAGGTAAGTTACGAGGCAGGGGAGGTGTGCTGCCTTGTCAGCAAACGCTCTTTAAGCAATTAGACTAGAATTGCTTTGGGGGATACGAAGGGTTGGTAGGGTAGTCATCATGTTGCACCATGTTGTTTTACAATCAGTATCTCACTGGGTGTTAGTTTTCGGGGGTAATTAGTGTTGCACTACAGTCACAAGGAATTATCATATCACTGCTATTCAGGTTGAAAGTCTTGTCACGACTACAGGCAAGCTGGCGTTTACTAACGTTTCCTCACAAGGCATCAGGGTTGCGAGATACTGTCCGGTCACGGCTCCCGGGCAAAGCTTGGGTATGACCTGTCACGGCTACAGATTGTAGGTTCGGAAGTCCTATGACGGCTACCGGCGAGTGCTATTCGGTTGGTCGGGTGGTTTGAAGTGGCCTGTGACTCCGTGAGGCTCAAAATGGCTGCTTCCTGGCTAGGCCGCAGGGGACAGGCTGGTGCGTTTCATCCCATTACAGTTGCGTCATCCGTTCGATCTGGCAGTGTTCTTGCTTTTTAGGGTTAGAATGCCGTCATGGCAGCTCCAGGTGCGGTATTTCAGCTTGGCAGGTAAGTGCTGTGTTAGTTCACATTAGTACCTTGCGCACGGTTGGGGATATGTTATTTATACTGCAGCTGTTTTCTCATTATGCATTCTTGGGTGGGGGGTCAATTTGGATGTTTTTAGGAAGATGTCCCACGCATCGGACATAGAGGATCAGCTATCCATTCCAGAGACTCTGTCCAGAGGCTCGGAGCATGGTAGTTCTGTGTCCTACAGGGTGTGGACTATTCCGAAAATTACAGCAGAATTGCGTAGGAGAGGAGTGCCGTTCCCGGCAACAGCTAGAAAGGCGGAGCTGTATAGAATTATGATGGCAGATTCTCTGGGTCCCAGTCAACAGGTGGATCAGTTTTCGACAATTCAGGCAGCCTTGACCCTCTAATTCTCTGGCAGAAGTCAGGGATTGATTGGATTCCATGGAATCCAGGATGCCAACAGCAGGGGCAGGGGTTCCGGAGGAGGAATCCTCTATGATAGTGGCTCCTACGACAATCACAGAGAACACGGTGTCAGCTGTGACAGCACTTTCTTCTCCACAGTGTTCTCAGCAGATGCCAGCGGCTACTTCAGCCGAAGCTTCAGATACGGTTCAAGCTTCAGGTTCAGGTGCTATTGATAAATCTCCACGTGTGCTCCCAGTGCGTTTTATTCCGCAGAATATACGGAAAGACATTTTGGAAGGTAAAGACGTTAATCTTGCCTCACTTTTGAAAGCCCA
The DNA here is from genome assembly GCF_029499605.1 of Hyla sarda. Lineage (NCBI taxonomy): Eukaryota > Metazoa > Chordata > Amphibia > Anura > Hylidae > Hyla > Hyla sarda. Next base: position 353,365,665 of record NC_079191.1, read on the forward strand.
TTGCCTGCGGTGAGGTCTCTGTAGTGCTGAAAAGCATAGATATTAGATTGAACCGGAAACTAACTTTACCTGAATTCATGCTGGCATGTAGTCTTTATTGGGATGTTGTTTGTTCAGTACATCCTCACCGCAGGGTGACATTTATCTGTATAAACTCACGGATTTGGGACCTAAATATGTCGAATTTGCATTCTACCACTACCATTTGTCTCTTGCGGCTAAGGCTGCGGCAGCCTTGGCACAGTTCCAGCATACCACTGACTGGGCTGTGATGGATACAGAACTGTTCTGCCGCCATTTTGCGGGCCTCAAGGCTCCGTCTTGTACGAATTGTATATCTATTGCACACACTAGTGCCTGGTGTGGGCAGGTCAACACCCAAGCCTCCAACAGTGCCAATAAGAGCTCAGGTTCCTCAGCTAGGAACTCCACGTCGGCTTTATTTGAAATTTTTCCGATTGTTGCAGCTGCTGCTACCTGGGGGAGGCATTGGGCTAGGAAGACTGTTGTTTTCAAATACAGACAATGCAGCAGAGGTCGAGATTATCAATAAAGGCAGGTCCAGGTTGGCACTTATTATAATCTTCGCTAGGAGACTTATCTGGTATTACTGATGCATAATTTTGTACGGGCCGGGCAACTGCAGTTATTTCCCGAGCATGTGTAACTTACCTTGGTGTCTTCCAAGACCTCACTTACCAAGTCGTGAGTACCTTACTTTTCTACTGGTCACACATGTCCAGTTTTGGTACTCATGGATTATATGCAGTTTCTTGCTCCGGCATCAGTTAATGACCCTCTTTTACCATTCCCTGAGAAACCACTTACTTCCAGGGTTTTTCATTTCTCATATCTGTTCTCTCCTCAAATAGTTAGGCCATTCTTTCAGAATAGGGGCAGCATCCAGGAACAATCTACCAGCGCATATCATTAAGAGGTTAGGCAGAGGGAGGTCCGGGTGTTTAACTACCTATATTCCTGACCCACATAATGAGATGATTAATGCTGTCAAATCGCTGGTTTTCTAATAAACTATTTCTCCCTAAGATTGTTGCTTTTGCCCTCTTTAGGTGTATCCCCAATGGCGTCTCGGGCACACCACTAGCCGCAGTTAGTTGGTATGAATGTGTGTCTGAATAGTGTATTAGGTTGGGTGGGGGAAACATACTATACAGGCGTAAGGCTTTGACCTTAAGTGGAAGGTTGGTTACAACCGGAGTTTATGGGAGGAGCCTGCAGCCTCCCCTATATCGGGGTCAAGGTAGGGGTGTAGCTTATGTTGCTCGCCTTGTTCCCCACCCTTACCCTCCCCTTTTTATCATATTTATACTTTCAGTATTCATGGGTATGCCCTCTTTAGGTGTATCCCTGATGGCGTCTCGGGCACACCACTAGCTGCAGTTAGTTGGTATGAATGGGTGTCTTAGTAGTGTATTAGGTTGGGTGAGGGAAACCTACTACACAGGCATAAGGCTTTGACCATAAACTATGTTACTATGTTATGTAATGCAGCCAAAGTGGCGTAGGGCTAATTTTTTTTATTTGCATTGGATGTATTTACATTTTTTTTTCTCCCATAGAAGTCAATGGAAATGTTCTTTGCTTGTGGTACTGTCCTGTGACAAAGCCCAAGTGCACAAAGGTATAAAGATATGCATGCAGGAAAAAAGGGACTGCAGCGCTCCTCTTAGGAATAATAAAGCTTTTCAAGGCATGCAGTGCCCCTTTTTGGACATCTGCATGCATTGTTTTATGGCTATATAAGTTTTATTCATTACAATAAATGTAAGTTGGTGTGAGGATGCTAGCAGCACCAGTTTCATTACTGGACAGCTTTTGCGCCTTCAAACGCGCTATGTTAACTATGCTACATCTGAACATAGACAAGCTAGTTATATAGATCACAGGCTCATACGTCTGAAGGAAATGCAAGTTTATGGGTGGGGGCGGGGCGTGACCACGCCCCCTCCTATAGACTTGCATTGAGGAGGCGTGGTGTGAAGTCACAAGGGGGTGTGACGTGACATCACCACCCCGCCTCCCGCTCCCAGTGTTCTAAACAAACCCGGGTGCTGCACAGCAATCGCGGGGGTCCCAGCAGCGGGACCCCGTGGTCCTTTGGATAGGGGATAAGATGTCTAGGAGCAGAGTACCCCTTTAAAGCCTTTCATATTATTGTCATGGAGTCAGACAAAAGAGATCGGGCTGAGGTTTTACTAGCTGGAAGTATTTGGAACGTTGTTTCCTCTTGAAATAGTTGTTAGCATCTCCGAGTGAGTCGTGTTGTGGCTACGTAGGAGATGGACCTTGAAATACTAAGTCAGAAGTTTGCTTCTTGTTCTAACTAAGCATAAATGGATAAAGGATGTTATAGGGAGAGTACGTGGAATTCTTTGAAGGAAATAAAATCCTAAAGCCCCTTACTTCTGTGTATCGGGAACTGGGCATTTGCCGATGAGCAGACGGCAGCTACCGGTTCTTGGTAACCCTATCTTATTCTGTGATCGTCAGATAAAGTGAAGGACTTGGATGCGTTCCTGGTGAGGGCTGAATGACAGTGAAGCTGGACCCGCATGGAAAAGAAATGAGTGGAATCATAGTAGTGTGTGCATGGGAAATCACTTTCTGCTTTTAACCCTTTAAAGGCTTAATTTTCTAACCTCTGGCTTAGGCTACCACTACTGTACTACGGGAGCCGTGATGGTTTAACATTTTCATTGATGTTGCTTTGTGAGATCTTGTTGTTGGATGTATATTTTTCATGGCATATAATGTAAACCTTTTTTATGGCAATCTTTTTACATAATGTGCAAAACAAAACAAAAAAAACAGTTCTGCTAATTATTCTTTTTTTTTCTTTTTTTTTTTCCATTTTCCAAACGTTAACATTTTTCCTGTTACTTTATTGGATATGTTGTAACAATGAAGAGGAAGCCTAATGTGTATAAGGCAATAAAGCAGCCCAGGATTTTTTTTTCTAGGCCCAGGGTTGTCTCTCAAAATTGGCTATCCATTTTTCCCCCCCCCCCCCTCCACAACTGTTTCTGTGAGTTTCCTAGGACTTTGAATGGACTAGGACTCCATCCAGACTCATCTCTGTTGTCGTAAGGCTGGGATTATTCACAAAGAGGTAGTGTGAATGAGGCCCAAAAAGGATGGAAATTCCTCCTTAATGGGGTACTCTGGTGCTAAACATCTTATCCCCTATCAAAAGGATAGGGGATAAGATGTTAGATTGCGGGGATCCTGCCACAGCAGTCGCGCCCCCTTCCATAGACTTGCATTGAGGGGGCGGGGTGTGACGTCATGATACTCCGCCCCCTGCACCGCCCGTCATCAGCCACAAAGCGATCCTCGCTCTGTGCAGCTGAACAACGAGGGTGCTGCAGGAGAGATTGGGGGTGTCCCCACTGGCGGGATCCCTGTGATCTTTTTGATAGGGGATAAGATGTTTAATGCCGGTGTACCCCTTTAAAGGGGTACTCCACTGGAAAACCTTTTTATTTATTTTTTTTTATTTTTTTTATAAATCAACTGGTGACAGAAAGTTACAGATTTGTAAATTACTTCTATAAAAAAAAAATGTATCCTTCCAGTACTTATCAACTGCTGTTATGATCCACAGGAAGTTCTTTTCTTTTTTAATTTCCTTTCTGCCTGACCACAGTGCTCTCTGCCATTTTAGGAACTTTTCAGAGTAGGAGCAAATCTCCATAGAAAACCTATCCTGCTCTGGACAGTTCCTAAAATGGACAGAGGTGTCAGCAGAGAGCACTGTGGTCAGGCAGAAAGGAAATGCAAAAAGAAAAGAACTTCCTGTGGATCATACAGAAGCTGATAAGTACTGGAAGGATTTATGATTTTTTAATAGAAGTAATTTACAAATCTGTATAACTTTCTGGCACCAGTTGATAAAAAGCAATAGTTTTCAGCAATCCTATGGGTACGTATTTAGTGCTGATATTTATGTGGTATCCTGTCACTGTATGTGAATATGCAGCTATGGCTGACTCATGTCTGAATAGGGGTCAAAGTCTGTTGCTAAGCTAACGTAAGACGTGTCCCCTGAGTAAAGAGGATGCAAACCATGAGCTGGGGCTGTTATACATGCATCTGTTCCTCTTTGTACACCATTATTCAGAATGTGTTTTGGCTTGTACTACAGTGTTTCCTATTTAGCTGGTGTATGTGAGAAATGTCTTATAGCAGTAAATGGAAGGCTCTAGATGTCTTCATACCAGGGAATGGAATGTGCTTTGTAGCAAGTCGGAAAGAAGCAATATTTCTGTCATCAGCCTGGAAGGCGACGTAAAATCCTGTTGTAGTTATTGAGAACTTTTATCTTGGGTCCCTTCCTGTGCAATAGAAAGAATACTGAGCGTTTCTATGATTCCTGGAAATATTACTAATTTAACCCTAATTGTAACATTTTGGACCATGCTCCTACATAGGCCTATGCGGATGTTGCAGAGCGCAGTGCAATGTGTCCACCTTAAATACCAAAAATGGAGAGTAAAGAAGCATGTAACTAACTGGAAGGAGCAGGTCCCCAAAAATCAGTAAAAGCATGAGGAGGACAGGAGACTTCTCTCATCACCCGCCATTACTGATATGTTCAACCTACAGTGTCTTCATACAGATCATATTCATTTTTAGGAAAGTGTGCCAGAGTGTTAAGTGCATAACTGTGCCTCCAAGTACTGTCTCTAGTTTCTGACTGTGTAGAACACACAATAAACTGTATAAATAAAACAGACCTCATCACCTGGTGTCCAGATCAACAGCTTGCCTGCAGCACATGTGGGGAGTGGCGCACTGCCTGCAGCCCAGGTGGGGGGTGGCGCACTGCCTGCAGCCCAGGTGGGGAGTGGCGCACTGCCTGCAGCCCAGGTGGGGGGGTGGCGCACTGCCTGCAGCACACGTGGGGGGGTGGCGCACTGCCTGCAGCCCAGGTGGGGAGTGGCGCACTGCCTGCAGCCCAGGTGGGGGGTGGCGCACTGCCTGCAGCACACGTGGGGGGGGTGGCGCACTGCCTGCAGCACATGTGGGGGGGTGGCGCACTGCCTGCAGCACAGGTGGGGGGGTGGCGCACTGCCTGCAGCACAGGTGGGGGGGGGGGTGGCGCACTGCCTGCAGCACAGGTGGGGGGGGGGGGGGGGGCGGCGCACTGCCTGCAGCCCAGGTGGGGGGTGGCGCACTGCTTGCAGCACAGGTGGGGGGGTGGCGCACTGCCTGCAGCACAGGTGGGGGGGGTGGCGCACTGCCTGCAGCACAGGTGGGGGGGGGGTGGCGCACTGCCTGCAGCACAGGTGGGGGGGGGGGTGGCGCACTGCCTGCAGCACAGGTGGGGGGGGGGGGGGGTGGCGCACTGCCTGCAGCACAGGTGGGGGGGGGGGGTGGCGCACTGCCTGCAGCACAGGTGGGGGGGGGGGTGGCGCACTGCCTGCAGCCCAGGTGGGGGGGGGTGGCGCACTGCCTGCAGCCCAGGTGGGGGGGGGGGGTGGCGCACTGCCTGCAGCCCAGGTGGGGGGGGGGGTGGCGCACTGCCTGCAGCCCAGGTGGGGGGTGGCGTACTGCCTGCAGCCCAGGTGGCGGGTGGCGCACTGCCTTGCAGCCCAGGTGGCGGGTGGCGCACTGCCTTGCAGCCCAGGTGGCGGGTGGCGCACTGCCTGCAGCCCAGGTGGGGGGTGGCGCACTGCCTGCAGCCCAGGTGGGGGGTGGCGCACTGCCTTGCAGCCCAGGTGGGGGGTGGCGCACTGCCTTGCAGCCCAGGTGGGGGGTGGCGCACTGCCTTGCAGCCCAGGTGGGGGGTGGCGCACTGCCTTGCAGCCCAGGTGGGGGGTGGCGCACTGCCTTGCAGCCCAGGTGGGGGGTGGCGCACTGCCTTGCAGCACAGGTGGGGGGTGGCGCACTGCCTTGCAGCCCAGGTGGGGGGTGGCACACTGCCTTGCAGCACAGGTGGGGGGTGGCGCACTGCCTTGCAGCACAGGTGGGGGGCGGCGCACATCGCAGGCAGAAAGAGATTAATTTTGATGGAATGGTTGCACAGGACTAGTTTGCTGGCAGAAAATCGACGATGTTTCCACAGGTAAATCCGTTGTAGATTTGCCATTGTAGATGTGCATATCCACAAAATAGATTGACTTGCACTTTTGAAAAACTCATCCACATTGCTGGGAGGCAAATCTGCAGCAGAAAATCCTCAGCAAATCTGCACAGTGTGACCACAGTTAGTACATCAGGGCCCAGTGATGGGATGTGTTTGCCGCAGTGTGATTTGTTGACTATTCACTTCAGTTAATTGAAGCTATCTTGTCAGCCATTTGCAAATGCTTATTTTTTCGCCATGGTAAGGCAGCAAATATACCGTACTAGTAGTTATAATATTTAGAAAAGTCTGAGGGGCCAGTATGTGAAATAAAATGGCTACCTATGAAGCGTTATTTTTTGTATGTTTTTAGTGTAAGCTGAGTTCGGTGTTGGAGTAGATTCTGTCTTCCATGGCTTTCCTGACTTTTATCTTATAGGATGTTGATCTTTTTACCTTATCTTTTTTCTCTCCATTCAGCAGTTTGTAGTTTAGTTTTAGTCTTCAGTGAAAAGGAAATGGACAGTTATTGAACCTATGATATCCTTCCCATTACTTTCACTGTATGAAGTGTTGTAAAACAGGAAGTATTATCTCCGTGTCATTCCCAGCTGGTCACGTTGTACCAGTCATTGTTCGGTATGTATTGCTGTAGTATATACAGATAAGCATCAAATAATCATGTGACATGTTCTTTTCTGTAATGCTAGATTTGCAAAAAAGCTTCATCGTATTGTTATTTTTTATTTTTTTATACTGCATGCCATAAATGGAATTGGGGAATGGGAACTGCTAAAAACTGATTTTTTGCAGACTTTCTGGCGGACACTCAACCAGCAGTGGGCAACAGCAGAACAAGGAGCGCTTGGGAATGTGCGGCCTCCATAGACAATGCAATGCTTTTCCAAGCTCGTATGTCAATCATTTTTGCGGAGGCCAAAATCAGAAATTCTGCTACGAATACCATTAAAAACATTGGGAATTTTTTCACCGGATTCCACTATGATATATTCCGCCTGGTGAACAAGGCCTTAATTATATCTGCGGAAAAGAATGTTTTACAGTATGATTTGCAATGATCTCCTAACATTCAGTGGTGGTGTAAACAGTCATTCACACTGCTGTCCCATATCCATTGTTTACAGTGCTGGGCAGCTCTAGGACCACACGTACATTGCTGTCCCCATAGATGGCAATACAGTATATTCTAAGCAGATTCTGCCAAAACAATATGCAAGATCATTTTTTTTCAGCAGAGGAATCTCAGCGGTGGAACATTTGCCAATGAAACTTCGTAGTGTGCAGTGGAATTCTATTGCCAGTATTGGGATTCTGCTGCATCTGAATTTCAGAGTGGAATTCAGCTTTGAAATTCCACTTGGAAACTCAGTTGCAGCAGAATCCCATTGTGGGCTACAGAATTCTGCTGCTGCACACTGCAGGGGGATGTTTCACCAATGAACTTCTGCCGAAATGAACTTTCATAATGGGAACTGAGCCTTATTGTTTTTCTTTTGACAAACCTGTATGGCTTATTTTTGTAGGATAAGATATACTTTCTGTGGTATAAAATGGGCTGTGAAAATAAAAAAGAAACCTTACTTGCTATTCCCAATCCTCTACAGCTTTCTTTCCAGTGACTCCCAGTCTATGAACCTCAACCCTGACTCTGGGGCTAAAATACCCCTTCAAAAATTTTTTATCCATTAGGGTTATTCCATGAAAAACTTTTTTTTTATTTTATTTTATTTTTTTATATCAACTGGCTCCAGAAAGTTAAACAGATTTGTAAATGACTTCTATTAAAAAATCTTAATCCTTTCAATAATTATTAGCTGCTGAAGTTGAGTTGTTCTTTACTGTCTGGCAACAGGGCTCTCTGCTGACATCTCTGCTTGTCTCAGGAACTGCACAGAGTAGAAGAGGTTTGCTATGGGGATTTGCTTCTACTCTGGACAGTTCCTGAGACCGGTGTCATCAGAGAGGACTTAGAAAAGAACAACTCAACTTCAGCAGCTCATAAGTACTGAAAGGATTAAGATTTTTTAATAGAAGTAATTTACAAATCTGTTTAACTTTCTGGAGCCAGTTAATATATCAAAAAAAGTTTTTTCCTGGATAACCCCTTTTAAATAAATTGCTTTACATGGCTTTATTCTGACCCCTATAACTTTTAAAACATTTTCATCAACAGAATTTTGTGAGGGCTACAGTGAGCTGTAGTTTTAATTGATATCATTTTTGAATACATAGGACTTTCTAGAATTTGGTATTTTTTTGTTTCCTTTTTATGGTCTATACTGTGCAGGATAGTAACTTATACAAATATAGTTTCAACTTTTCTTTTATGCAATCCATTGATCACTTCTACAGTACATTGTGTTATGAATGTTCTGCCTTTCTATTACATCTGGGGCAGGGTGTAATGGGAGAACAGTGGTGGAAGGCCTGGTCTTCACTCATCCCTTGGCTACCACAACATTTTGGCACCCCATGGTCTTGCTATGATCATATTCCTGTACAATTTTTAAATGTGGTATATGGGGGAGGGGTTTAAATCCCCAGGATTGGTGTCCTCTCCAATCTCAGCTGTTGTCAGCAGGTACCGTATTTTTTGCCCTGTAGGACGCACCGGCATATAAGACGCACCCAATTTTAAAGGTGCAAAATCTAGAAAAAAAAGATTCTGCACCCAACAGTGATCTTCAACCTGCGGACCTCCAGATGTTGCAAAACTACAACTCCCAGCATGCCCGGACAGCCGTTGGCTGTCCGGGCATGCTGGGAGTTGTAGTTTTGCAACATCTCGAGGTCCATAGGTTGAAGACCACTGGATAGGAGGTAATACTTATGTGTCCCCGCCACTCTGGACCCGTCACCGCTGTCCTGGATGTCGCTCCATCGCTATCGCCGCGTCCCCGGGGTGTCTCCGACGCTCTGGACATCTTCTTCCCCGGGATCCACGCTCTCCGTCGCCGTCATCACGTCGCTATGCACGCCGCTCCTATTGGATGATGGAACGGCGTGCGCGACGTCGAAGGAGAGCGCCGCCTTGCAGGGGATCCCGGCCCGGAGTAGACACCGAGGAGGCCGGTAAGGTCCCTCCCGGTGTCCTGTAAGCTGTTCAGGATGCCGCGATTTCACCGCGGCGGTCCCGAACAGCCCGACTGAGCAGCCGGGTTAGTGTCACTTTCCCTTCAGACGCGGTGGTCAGCTTTGATCGCCGCGTCTGAAGGGTTAATACAGGGCATCACTACGATCGGTGATGTCCTGTATTAGCCGTGGGTCCCGGCCGTTAATGGCTGCAGGGACCGCCGCGATAGGGGTGTATTTGCCGTATAAGATGCACCAACTTCCCCCCCCCCCCCAGTTTTGGGGAAGAAAAAGTGCGTCTCATACGGCGAAAAATACGGTAAATACATCCCCTTTTGCATATGGGGGAGGCTTGGCTTAATACTACTTTAGTGCATGTCCACTATACATATATGGCAAATGCTTAAATCATTATTCTATATATATAATACACATAGCCACAGGATTAGACATAATTATCTGATAATATAAGGGCTCCCACCTGGTGGTCCCTCTGATGGGATATTAACACAGCGGAGCCTTGTGTGTGGCTCTAAATCCTTCCAATGTGTGTGGTTCCAAGCAGTTATTTCTCATTTCATGCTCTTTCATTTATATTCTTTTTGTGTAAATGAATGAGGAGAGCTGCACACGGTCTCGTGTACCTCTCCATTCAGTCACTGTGGGGATTCAACAAGCAGTGGCCATCTTATCTAACCATGCCGGGAAGGGGTCAAGATTTGGGGATAGGTGTGAGTGACAGAGAGGAGACTGTCCTGTAGATGTGATATACAGGAGCATGAACAAACTTTACAACAAAGACAGGAATATTTCAGCACTTACCAGGACTAGAGATGAGCGAACTTACAGTAAATTCGATTCGTCACAAACTTCTCGGCTCGGCAGTTGATAACTTATCCTGCATAAATTAGTTCAGCTTTCAGGTGCTCCGGTGGGCTGGAAAAGGTGGATACAGTCCTAGGAAAGAGTCTCCAGCCCACCGGAGCACCTGAAAGCTGAACTAATTTATGCAGGAAAAGTCATCAACTGCCGAGCCGAGAAGTTCGTGACGAATCGAATTTACTGTAAGTTCGCTCATCTCTAACCAGGACTCATCAGGAAGGGTAGAATACACTTTACATTTTCGTCATGCCAAAATAAAGGTTTATTCTACCTTTCCTGATATGTTGGTCCTGGTCAGTGCATTTGTTGTGAAGTTTGTGCTCCTGTATAGTGTTGCTCGCGAATATTCGCAATTCGAATATTATTCGCGAATATCGCATATTCGCGAATTTCGCGAATATAGCGCTATATATTCGTAATTACGAATATTCGTTTTTTTTTTTTTTTTTTTTTTTTTTTTTTCACAGTACACATCGCAGTGATCACCCCTCTCTGCTCCCAGCTTGTGTGGTGTAAAGAAGGCTGTAATATTACTGTGTGAGACTGGCGTGCAAAAATTTGCATATGCGAAAATAAAACTAGAATATGACGAATATGCGAATATTCGCGAATATATGACAAATATTCGTGAATTCAAATATAGCCTATGCCGCTCAACACTACTCCTGTATATACCCTTGGCAGTAAGGCTGCAGATAGGACCCAAGTATACCTCTATATAAGAGTACCATTGTTGTGTATGAGGTTACACAACCATCTCTGGTAAGCAGCTTCAGTACAGATTCGCTCACCTACTTGGAAATTGTCACACAATGGAGCGCGTCTCCAGGGATGTGGAATTCCTATCGCCCGACGCTCGGGACATGCAGTTCCGGGTGCCGGGCAGGTGAATTTTTCTGGCCCTTATCCCAGCTTCGGGCAAGACAAGCACGGAGGCGCTCAGCAGTCTGTATGGAGGGGGCAGAAAATCAATTAGTTGATGGATCAACTAGGTACCAGTCCTCAAGGAATATGTAGGGGGAAAAAGAAAAAAAGAGAATAGAAGAAGATCTAGGTGTTGATTAAAATACAGTATATTTATTAAAAGATAGTAGTGTTCACTGGTATCTAGTGTCCCTGCAGGGCCCTTGCATGGGACACAGAACACAGCGTGGATAGTAAAATTGTAGAATACCAATAAATCAATGATTCTATAAAAAGAAAAAAAACTTGCACCTAAAATTCAGTATCGCATATTCCATGTTAAACTCAATAATGATCAGTTATCAGTGTACTTTCCCTGCTCAGTCTCTTATAAGAACAAAGTAATGCCTGTAACTGAATGAACTATATCAATAGCCGTTATCAGTAACAGTTGCGGTCACAGTACGTGGAGATATTAAGTATCCAGTCTTAGTGGTTCAGTTTCATTAAACAATGTATCAGCCGTTGGTAGTGCAGTATTACAAACTGTCTCGCAGATTCACTTGGTGAAATGAGGAGAATAGGAAAATAACAGAGTCCGGTGCACAGCACCACTCGCCACCCTTACGGCCGCTGGTATTGCTGGTATCGGCAGAGGAGCTGTTTCCGTGATGTGGCACGGAGGTGTCAGGCCTCCAGCAGTAACAGGCTCCCGACTCCTGCCTGCTCCATACTCTGTTGCCCCCGTCTGATTTCAGTGGCCGGGGGCCGCCACTAATAGCCAGCATGTGGCGATCGCCGCGGCTGGCTATTGACCTTTTAGATCACTGCTGATCAAAGCTGACAGCGGCGTCTAAAGGGACATGTGAATGCTCCCTGGGTTTCCAGTGGGGTGGATCATCTCCGCACAGCTCGATCGCGAGGGGGCGATCCACTATAGAGGAAGCCGGAGGGCTTACCTCTGTTCCCTGCTGTCCCATGGCTCTGTCATTGATAGAACCTGGCTAGACTAGGCTCTATTAATGGAGCGCAGAGCACACAGATCAGTGGAGTTCAATAGAACTCTATTCATCTGTATGAGGAATCTAATGATTCCTCCTAGAAGTCTAATAAAGTGTTAAAGAAAAAAAAAGTTTTAATAAAAGTTTTAAAGACACACATTAACCCCTTCCATGTCAAAAGTTCAAATTACCCCCTTTTCCTGTATAAAAACATGTAAACATATTTAGTATCGCTGCGTGCCTAATTGTACGAACTATTAAAATATAACATTATGTATCTCCTACAGTAAATTACGTAAATGTAAAAAAAAAATAAAATAAAAAAACACAGAATTGCAATTTTTATAATATCCCAGAAAGTTAAAAAGCGATTTTTAAAAAGTCAGATCAATACCAAATACAAAAAACAGATTGTGGTGCAAAGAATGAGCCCTCATACAGCCTGGCATGTGAAATTATAATTCTTTTTTTTTTAAAGCTACGGGGGTCAAAAAATGGCAATTACAAAAATTCGAAAGTTCAGAATTTTTAAAAAATTAGTAAAACATGACTGAAACTATACAAATCTGGTATTGCTGTAATCAGGCGGCCTAAAGTATCAAAACAACATGTTATCTGACCACAAGGTAAATGGCGTAGAAAAGAAAACCACCAAATTTGGTTGGGAGAATGTTATTGAAAAATTAAAAGGTATCATTATAGTAGGTAGTTATGGCTATTATAGGGCGAGGAGGGAAAAAAATGAATGTAAAAGCAAAAATTGGCCCGGACAAGTGGATCGTCATGAGGGACAAGTAGATTTTGCTCCGTTTTAGTCCCAAGGGCAAGTAGTTTTTTTTATAAAATTTCCACACCCCTGTTCTCTTGTTGTATAGTGATGTCTATTATGGGAATACCCCTTTTAGTTGTCTAAACTGACAAGATTTTAATCCTATAGTCTTTCCTAATATCACATCAGCTATCTGACAGAGGTTTAGTCAGGGATCATTGCACCAGAGGCCAAAGGCCTAACCATTGCATAGTTCATGGTTAATATTGCACAAGAAGGGGAATTGGCCATACAAAATGTGAGGAGAAATTGAAGATTTATTATGGGAAGAGTAGTCGCCTTTATAAAAATGGTATACAGTGCTTTCTGCTTAAAATGGAATTTCCCTTCTAAAAGGTTTATAGCTGGTGTCCTTGAGCTCTGAGCGTCTATTGGGATTTCTGTGTATTTGTGCAATAAATGTAATTATTTTTTTTTCTGTCCTCTTTATAAATGGTTGTTATAGTTAAATTAATGCTGGAATATAAAAGCAGCGTCCGGCACAGCCGCCACCATTCTGGATATCAAATAGACACTGTAACACCGCGACCGACCCCAATAGTTCACAGGGGTGCTCAATCCAGAAAGTGCAGCAAAAGATGGCACTCACCACGTGGATGATACAGTGATTTATTAGTGAACCGGCAGGACACAACAGATCGGGAGAGAGGGACGCCAGGTAAGCAATAGCTATTTCGTGCGCTTGCGCACGAAATAGCTATTGCTTACCTGGCGTCCCTCTCTCCCGATCTGTTGTCCTGCCGGTTCACTAATAAATCACTGTATCATCCACGTGGTGAGTGCCATCTTTTTTCTATGTGACTGTCATAGTTAAATTAATATATAATCTGAAAATGCTATTGCGCACGAAATAGCTATTGCTTACCTGGCGTCCCTCTCTCCCGATCTGTTGTGTCCTGCCGGTTCACTAATAAATCACTGTATCATCCACGTGGTGAGTGCCATCTTTTTTCTATGTGACTGTCATAGTTAAATTAATATATAATCTGAAAATAATTACTGTGTAATGTAAGGGAAAACAAAATATTGAAAACTGACATCAACCATTGAGGGACATTTGTGTAACACTTGTATCCATTAGAAACTAGTCAGTCGAATGTGTATGGACAGATCAGTTCCACTCGAGACCTCCAAAAATACTTTTTGCAATAGCTCATCTTTTTTCACAGTGATACATAAAACAGAAAGTATTATAGGGAGCAAAGTGAGTAAGGGAAAGTCTCCAGTGACAATACTGCTCTGTTCTGTGAGCTAGAGCTTTGGTTGTCTCCTCTTGGGGTAGTTCCATAAAGGGGTACTCCGGTGGAAAACAATTTTTTTTTTAAATCACCTGGTGCCAGGAAGTCAACCAGATTTGTAAATTGCTACTATTAAAAAATCTTAAAGGGGTACTCTGCTGAATGCTACAGAGGAAATTCCTTTTCTTTTTGGAACACTGATGACATCACAAGCACAGTGCTCTCTGCTGACATCTCTGTCCATTTTAGCAACCGTGCATAGCAGATGTATGCTAAGGGCAGCATGGTGGCTCAGTGGTTAGCACTGCTGCCTTGCAATGCTGGGGCCTTGGGTTCAAATCCCACTAAGGACAACAATAAATAAAGCATTATTATTATTATAATAACGTCAGCAGAGAGAACTGTGCTCGTGATGTCATCAGAGAGCATTCCAAAAAGAAAAGACTTTCCTCTGTAGTATTCAGTAGCTAATATGTACAGGAAGGATTAAGATTTTTCAATAGAAGTAATTTACAAATATGTTTAACTTTCTGCCACCAGTTGATTTAAAAGAAAAAAGGTTTTCACCGGAGTACCCCTTTAATCCTTCCAGTACTTATCAGCTGCTGCATGCTCCACAGAAAGTTATTTTCTTTTTGAATTTCTTTTTTCTTTTCTGTCTGACCACAGTGCTTTCTGCTGACACCTCTCAAAAAATTGATAGAAGGGAATGGTGTACAAAATTAAATTAAGAATCAACGTGCTGGATTAAAGTATCTCCAGTGGAACGATGTTCATGTGTTCATTCAGAGTATTCCTCTGTACTTGAAATTACTGTGATTAAAGTTAAAGGGGTACTCCGCTGCTGAGTGTTTGGTACAAACTGTTCCGAATGTTGGAGCCGGCATCGGGAGCTTGTGATGTCATAGCCCCGCCCCCTCATGACGTCACATCCCACCCCCTCAATGCAAGTCTATGGAAGGGGATGCAAATGAGGGGAGGGGCTATGACTTCACGAGCTCCCGGCGCTGGCTTTAGCGTTCGGAACAGTTTGTTCCAAACACTGAGCAGCAGAGTACCCCCTTAAGGCAACAAGAATTATTCTAGGACGTAGCCAGACATAACATAGTATACTATGGTTTTAGGTCCGATCAGGAAACCACATACGGGTCAAAAATGAGCCGACCGGTTCACCGTTTGACTTCGGACGGCTCATTAAAGTTAATGGATTTCAGCGCTGGTCCGGCTGGGGTACGGGAGAGCCCGGTTTGCCTCTCCCCCAGCAGGACAGCAGGATCTGGCACCCGTAACGTAAAAACGAGTTGTGAATGCAGCCTTACAGTAAAGCTTGGGGGGGGGGGGGGGGGGTTAGTGATAGGAGAACTTTTTTTTTTTCCCTAAATGTGTTGAATATTTGCAATTTTTTCTCTATTTTTTGGAATCTGGTCTCTTAATGTTTTGAGTCTGAATTATTTACAACAGTTTTTATTTTAAAGGAGTACTCTGGTGGAAAACTATATATATGGGAAAAAAAAAATATATATATATATATATGTGTGTATATATATATATATATATATATATATATATATATATATATATATAAAAAAAAAATTTCAGATCAACTGGTGCCAGAAGGTTAAACAGATTTGTAAATTACTTCTAATAAAAAAAAAAATTAATCCTTCCAGTACTTATTAGCTGCTGTATGCTCCACAGGAAGTTCTTTTCTTTTTTAATTTATTTTCGGTCTGACCACAGTACTGACACATCTGTCCATGACGAGAACTGTCCAGAGTAGGAGAAAATCCCCATAGCAAACCTATCCTGCTCTAGACAGTTCCTGACATGGAAATTCAAAAAGAAAAGAACTTCCTCTGGAGCACACAGCAGCTAAGTCCTGGAAGGATTACACTTTTTAAATAGAAGTCATTTACAAATCTGTTTAACTTTTTGGTACCAGTTAATTAAAAAAAAAAAAAAAAAAATGTTTTCCACCAAAGTACCCCTTGTAACTTCCAATTTAATGTGGTGTTGAAAAGAGCTTTGTCATATCTTAAACTTGACCACTACAAACTCTCTGCCCACTTGTTCTGAGTTGGGGCAGTGACCGAATCCGATTTGTTAGGTTCTCATGTCGGTATTATGGATAGACTTGGGTGCTAGTGATGTCATAGATGTAGAGGGATATAGAGTGCTACTATTAGAAGAGGTCAGTGAGACACTTCACAAAACCTAAAAATGAATTGACCGTCTGGGTCAGTGAAAGACTGTAAGGGGCAAAAGGGAGTAGATTTGTGGACTAGAAAGCGAACCCCTCTGTAATGAGAGGAGAATGTAGAATAATATGATTGACCAACCAACATAAGTCCTATGGATAAGTGAGTAGTACTAAGGAGGTGCATTTCCATATGAAATTGAATAGGTTGGAACTGCCTCACCAAGTCAAAGACGTACCATCTGGTGGGGTCTACCAGCCCACAGACATTCTACACCATACCATTAAGGTTAGACATTGCCCATTAATACAGAAAATGAGTGGAAGAGAAGGTACCCAGCATAGTCAGATTGGTGCCACCGGGGGAGAAGCCATCAAGGTGCAAGATTAGAAAGAATTGCCTGTAAGAAAAAACAAGATTAGAAGAACCCAGTAAACTAAACAACCGATTGCCAGCACGACCAACAGAAAAGCCGCAGTTTGTGTCACTTGGGGTAATCTCATACCTACAACCATAGCAGAGTGTATCCTCATGAACAGAAGTATTAAATACAAGTAAAATAACACGCATTCCCAGAATCCATAATAGTAAGAAACATACATGTAGAACAAAAATATTTAAACAATATTCCGAAGAGGGCATACCTTACTACCTACAGCAGGAGGCAGGTACAGTCCTATTATTGGTGGTTGTTTTTATATTTACTGGTGGTTTTAATTATGAATAAATTATTACATATTTATCCATATCCTTTAAAGGGCCAGCGTTCAAAAGTAAATGTTCGGAATGCTATTTTCAAGCTTCACGGGTTGGCCATGCCTATCGTTACACAATGGTCACACCCCCTCAATGCAAGTCAATGGGAGGCTGCCACGCCCCCTCCCATAGACTTGCATTGAGGGGGCATGTTAATGATGTCACGAGGGGCGTGGTCGACCCCCGCAGCGTGAAAACAGCGATCGGAACATTTACTTCAGAACGCTGGCCAGTGGAGTACCCCTTTAATAAACATTGTGGCCAAAAAAAGGTTACCAACAGCTCTGACGTGTGTTTATTGGAATATACTTTGTGTTATATTTGGTAGGACATATGATGTCATAGGTGGTTCATATGCAGACAAACACTCACTTCATGAGACCATCTTTTTAGGTGCAACTAAGTAAATGTGGGTGATGAATGATGGCAGGAGAGTGCTGCATGAGCAATCTAGTGATTGTGCGGCCCTCCCCGCACAGTGCTCAAGCCGTCTTACTGGATTGGCGTTTTCTACAGCATGGTTCGGCCTTGTAATGAACCCCTACCGGTGGGTTTATACAGGAACAAAACAAATGTGGTGTCCCGGTACCGTACTGCATACCGTACCTAGTGTAGAGGTCCCCAAATTCAGAGTAACTACGCTCAGGTTGGGTTCCTCAGGTGGGACAGCCCCTAGTCGCCTCTCCTCAAGTCTATCTTTAATAATAATGATAATAATAGTATATATTTAATAATTATATATATATTCTATAGTAATGTATAGTACTTGCCTTGTTCGGCGTCGCAGGACCTTCGGTCATGTGACCATGCTGGTAACCTCTATGGTATGTTGGAGGACCTTAGGAGGTCCTTGGGTCGCGTGTTGCCCACGGGTCTCTGTAATGATGATTGACATCAATATGGACCAATTAGCGTTAGTCCAGCCCCTGCACATATAAGGGAGCTGCGTCCAATGCTCTCTTGGGTTGCTGCTCTCGTGGATGCCGGACTAACAGGACGCTGCTACGCAACTTTCAAAGACACGCTAGGCCTCAAAACCTACGGCCTCAGCTGAACCAAAACCATGAGTTCAAATCTAAATCCCCGCTAATGCTAGCGTGACTACTGGACCGCAACTAATTCCCCTAAATACAGTGGAATAACGCACAATACTAAAAGACTCTAAATGCTAAAGTCCCAACCTTTGTCAATCTCCAAGGAAAGCCGTTGTTATGCTTAGAGACTGTTGTATTATTGAAGCTTGCAGAAAACCTTCAGTAAAAGTTAATACTGTTTCAGAAAACTCTCCGGTTGTGGACAATCTATTCTTATAATCTACCTCCCTATCGCTCTTGGGAAGGGTGGTGGTAGGAAAAGCGTTATTGAGGAGCCCTCACCCTGGTGTCACGAATAGCAAGGGTTAACAAGCACCCTTTAATACCCTCACAACTACACTCCCCATTTCCTACATCCCCCAGGCTATCACACAAAGCTCTACAGCTCTTTTAGCTGCGAACAGTTTGGAAGGCCTTGGAGTTTTTATTTATTAGCGTATTATCACCTTCTTTCATCAAGGCATTTGGAGCAGGTTGTTGGGCAGTTACACCATGCTGTTTTTGATGTTAAAATCGGTGCAGGTTCCATGCCCAAAACACATTCAGACAGGCACAAAATGCGCTAGTTATTCCATCTATTGCGGGTTTTTCATGATGTTTATGTTCTCTCTCATTACCAGATGTTACTAGAAAATGAACTAAAATTATTTCATGAATTTCATTTTGTTCTTCCCTTTTCAGGTGAGGTCAGTATCTGTGGATCTCAACACTGACCCCTCCCTGCAGATTGATATTCCAGATGCACTAAGCGAGCGTGAAAAGGTCAAGTTTACTGTCCATACAAAGGTGAGTGTTGGAATGATCAGTGGACTGTTGGATGTTCATAATATTCTCTATTTTTCATGTGGTGTGATATTTGTAGAAGTAATAGGACCGTTTTTTTTTTTAAATTGATTTTTCAGACCACATGGAACACCTTTCAGAGTCCGGAATTCTCTGTGACCCGTCAACATGAAGACTTCATTTGGTTACATGATGTACTTACGGAGACCGAGGAGTATGCTGGAATTATTGTGAGTCCTTTATCCCAGCAGAATGTAACCTACCTCAAGTGGACCTAATGGCTGACCTTGTATGACCTGTAACAAAAAGCTTCACATAAATTGTGGTCTAGTTGACTATACTAGTGCACAGTGTGGTTGTGGTATTGTCTGACTCTCACTTTACTGTTGGGTGGGATATTAAAGGGGTATTCCGGGCAAAAACATTTTATCCCCTATCCAAGGGATAAGGGATAAGATGTCTGATCGCGGGGGGCCGGCTGCTAAGACACCCCGCGATCTCCCTGCGCGGGTTCTGAATCTCCAGTTTTGGAAACCTCTAGGTTTCCGGGACTGTGGACGTGACGTCACGCCATGCCCCCTCCATTCACGCCCCCTCCCATAGACATGAATGGAGGGGGCATGGCGTGACGTCACGTCCACAGTCCCGGAAACCTTGAGGTTTCCGAAACTGGAGATTCAGCACCCGCATAGAATGTGGGTGCTGCAGGGAGATCGCGGGGGGTCTCAGCAGCTGCCCCTAGCGATCAGACATCTTATCCCCTATCCTTTGGATAGGGGATAAAATGTTTTTGCCTGGAATACCCCTTTAACATAAAGGCACACCTAGACCAACATTAGAGATGAGCGAACTTACAGTAAACTCGATTCGTCACGAACTTCCCAGCTCGGCAGTTGATGACTTATTCTGCATAAATTAGTTCAGCCTTCAGGTGCTCCGGTGGGCTGGAAAAGGTGGATACAGTCCTAGGAGACTCTTTCCTAGGAATGTATCCACCTTTTCCAGCCCACCGGAGCACCTGAAGGCTGAACTAATTTACGCAGGAAAAGTCAGCAACTGCCGAGCCGAGAAGTTCGTGACGAATCGAATTTACTGTAAGTTCGCTCATCTCTAACCAACATTTTTGATACTCTTTACCCATTTGCACAATAGCTCCCACTTTAAGGATGCAGGTTTTTCTCCTTTACAGATACAAAAGTATATATTTATAGATATTTTTGTACTCAAACGCCTCTATTGTTTATTGTACTATTTAGTGCCTGCAGCTTTTCCAAGCTTTTCACGGTTAGTTACTATGAACAAACCTCGTGTGGTCGGACCCTGCAGTCATGTGTTACTCCATTTCATTTTCTGTGCAAGTTATCAAGAACCATGTTTGAGATAGATAACATATGACTGCAGGATAAGGCTTTACAGGTTTTTTTTGTCTTGTCTGTATCTATGGAGATACATAGGTAGGGCATATTTAATATTTCATTAAAGTTATCTGATTTTTATTTTAGATGGATAAGAGCATTAATAGGCATGACTGTAAAGGTATACATAGTACTGTGGATATGCCATAAATGTCTGGCATGGATGCGACATTGATCAATTAACAAGCTATTACCCATCTTGATTATCGTTCACACAAGGCTGTATAGTCGTTCATGCAAACTATAAAGGACGAGTCCCACGTTTTAAATCTTACCCCCCTATCTGCAGGTTGGGGATAAGTGTCAGACCCCCTGCTATCTCCTGCACACTGAGTGGGGGTCGACCCTCCCCCTCCATGCATTTCTATGAGAAGACCCAGAGATACACTAGCGCTGTTCTTGCGTGTCCCCAGCCAGTCGTCTCCCCTATCCTCACACCTTCCTTCAGTAATCCTGAAGAAAAACAAAAATAGGAAAATAAGGTACATCAGTACGCCATATAAAAGGACATAATATGAGTATATCTCTCTGTGTAAAGATACAGTGCAAATAGAGAACAACAAGTAATCACTACCGTAATTAAAGGGACAGAGTACTTAAAGGGGTTCTCCACCATAAGGTGATTTTAGTATGTACCTGGCAGGCAGTAATGGACATGCTTAGGAAGGATCTAAATGGCTAATGGCCAATGGCTATGTTGTGAGATTACCATAACACTGTGGTTAGCTTTTTGTGAACTGGTATTTCCGGTTTGGCTTTTATGTTTTTTTTTTTTTTTTTTTTTTTTTTTACTACAAATCCCACAATTCCATTTTCCTCCCTCTCACACATCAGCCACCCCACCCATTGAAACAAAAGACCTGTGGTTTTCAATCAGGGTGCCTACAGCTGTTGCATTAGTTGCAGATTGATCCTTCCACCCATTGAAGCAGACTGGTTTCCTGTCATCAGCTGACTAGTGAGTCAGGTCTCGGCCGCATTGCAAGCTGGGAAAAATCTGAGACAACAGTCATTTTGTATGCTGATAAAAATAAATAGTGGGGTGAAAATCACAGAAGAATTGTGAGAAAACCGTCACACACAGGTACAGGAACTATATTATGAACTACACTAACTTTACAGCCCCTGTAGCATAGGCAAATAAAAAAAAATCCTGGAATACCCCTTTAATATATATAATAGACAACATACATATTCTGTATTGTGCACAACTCGCATAGCCAGGCACAATAAGACCCAAGATTTGGTTAGATTAGTAGAGGCCAAGTCATCGAGCCACACCACCCAGATATTTTTAAACTTATTAAGGGCTCCTCTTTTACCATAAAGGTTTTTCAATTGTAACCAACAATATATTTCGGATATAAACTGGAACCGCTAAAATATGCTCTGACAACATACAACACAAAACAAATTAGTACAGGCTTCTATATACTATATAAAAGTGTAGAAATCTTTATTAAAACATTGAATAAAAACATATAAAATAGAGGTTAAAAAGCAGAACAACTACACCCATTAGAAAAGTGTAACTGTGAAGAGAAGCCATAGTGAGCAATACCATACAAGTACAGTAATACAATATGGAGCCTGAAAAGCATAGAAATACAATGCAATAGCTGAAATTAGTAGTAACCATAAAGATAAGGTGCAATGGCAAAATGATGACAGTCTGCACATATACATTACACACCGGAATGTATACTAAATCAGCTGTTGTTACTAGAGATGAGCGAACTTACAGTAAATTCGATTCGTCACAAACTTCTCGGCTCGGCAGTCGATGACTTATCCTGCATAAATGAGTTCAGCCTTCAGGTGCTCCGGTGGGCTGGAAAAGGTGGATACATTCCTAGGAGACTCTTTCCTAGTACTGTATCCACCTTTTCCAGCCCACCGGAGCACCTGAAAGCTGAACTAATTTATGCAGGAAAAGTCATCAACTGGCTCCAGAAAGTTAAACAGATTTGTAAATTACTTCTATAAAAAAAAATCTTAATCCTTCCAATAATTATCAGCTGCTGAAGTTGAGTTGTTCTTTTCTGTCTGGTAACAGTGCTCTCTGCTCTCATCTCTGCTTGTCTCGGGAACTGCGCAGAGTAGAAGAGGTTTGCTATGGGGATTTGCTTCTACTCTGGACAGTTCCCGAGACAGGTGTCATCAGAGAGCACTTAGACAGAAAAGAGCAACTCAACTTCAGAAGCTCAGAAGTACTGAAAGGAGTAAGATTTTTTTAATAGTACTAATTTACAAATTGGTTTAACTTTCTAGAGCCAGTTGAGATATATTTATATATATAAAAAGTTTTTTCCTGGATAACCCCTTTAATAGATGTAAATATTCAGTTCTTTATTTCTTCTGATGTTTACCTACATATAAGCATTGCTCCAATATTTTTATTATGTGGTTGTTTA
Organism: Hyla sarda; assembly: GCF_029499605.1. NCBI lineage: Eukaryota > Metazoa > Chordata > Amphibia > Anura > Hylidae > Hyla > Hyla sarda. The sequence goes on from NC_079191.1 coordinate 353,388,359, forward strand.
TCTAGAAAACAATGACTTGTTCCTATTTCTTTTTTGCTCGTGTAGATACCACCGACTCCTGCAAAACCTGATTTTGATGGGCCCAGAGACAAAATGCAAAAGCTCGGAGAAGGCGAGGGCTCCATGACAAAGGACGAATTTGCCAAAATGAAACAAGAATTGGAAGCGTATGTATCTGAGCTAAATAGACACAAATTAGCGAAATTAGCCATAATATTAAAAGCCCTGCCAAATATTGTGTAAGTAAGTACCCCTCGTGTCACCAGAACGGCTTTGACCAGGGTACCTCCAGCTGTTGCAAAACTTCAACTCCCAGCGTGCCCAGACAGCCTTCGGCTGTCTGGGCATGCTGGGAGTTGTAGTTTTGCAACCACTTGGAGGCACCCTGGTTGGGAAACACTGCCTTAAGTCGGTAAGGTCAAGTGAACTTTCTTTAGTAATAATAATTTTCCTGCCATATATGGTGTCTGTCCCTATCTACACTCAAATAGTAGTGAAATAGGATCATGTAAGGATCTGCCAGCTTTAGTATGCTGGTATGAGAAACTTGTTTAGCAGCTGGACTGGCAGACTTCTTCACAAGATAAGGCCTTCTGGGTAAGGCTGTGTACAGTACATCCCAGTTCTTAAACGGCTATTCCAGGATTTTTTTTTATTTGCCTATGCTACAGGGGCTGTAAAGTTAGTGTTAATATACTGTCTGTATTTGTGTGTGACGGTTTTCTCACAATTCTTCTGTGATTTTCACTCCAATATTTATTTTTAACAGCATACAAAATGACTATTGTCTCAGATTTTTCCCAGGTTGCAGTGCGGCCGAGACCTGACTCACTAGTCAGCTGATGACAGGGAGCCTTTCTGCTTCAATGGGTGGAGGGATCAATCTGCAACTAATGCAACAGCTGTAGGCACCCTGATTGAAAACCACAGGTCTTTGAAAGGATGCAGCTCATTTATGTTTCAGTGGGTGGGGCATCTGATGTCTGGTAGGGAGGAAGATGGAATTGTGGGATTTGTAGTCAAAAAAAGAAAAGTCAAACAGGAAATACCAGTTGACAAAAAGCTAGCCACAGTGTTATGGTAATCTCACAACATAGCCATTTAGCTCTAAGACAAGTGCAGATCCTTCCTAAGCATGTCCATTACTGCCTGCCAGGTACGTACTAAAATCACCTTATGGTGGATAACCCCTTTCATTTGTATACAGAGGGTGTAGCAATAGGTAAGTGAAAATGAGGAATTTACAGACCTGTTTCAGATGTTTTTTCGTTTATTTCTTTCTTTCATTTTTCATTATTCCAGCTTTATAGCATGTATTCCATTAACCCCTTAAGGACGCAGGACGTAAATGTACGTCCTGGTGAGGTGGTACTTAACGCACAAGGACGTACATTTACGTCCTAAGCATAACCGCGGGCATCGGAGCGATGCCCGTGTCATGCGCGGCTGATCCCGGCTGCTGATCGCAGCCAGGGACCCGCCGGCAATGGCCGACGCCCGCGATCTCACGGCGTCCGCCATTAACCCCTCAGGTGCCGGGATCAATACAGATCCCGGCATCTGCGGCAGTTCGCGATTTAAATGAACGATCGGATCACCCGCAGCGCTGCTGCGGGGATCCGATCATTCATAACGCCACACGGAGGTCCCCTCTCCTGCCTCCGTCCGGCTCCCGGCGTCTCCTGCTCTGGTCTGTGATCGAGCAGACCAGAGCAGAAGATCGCCGATAATAATGATCTGTTCTATGTCCTATACATAGAACAGATCAGTATTAGCAATCATGGTATTGCTATGAATAATCCCCTATGGGGACTATTCAAGTGTAAAAAAAAATGTAAAAGTAAAAAAAAAGTGAAAAATCCCCTCCCCCAATAAAAAAGTAAAACGTCCGTTTTTTCCTATTTTACCCCCAAAAAGCGTAAAAAACATTTTTTATAGACATATTTGGTATCGCCGCGTACGTAAATGTCCGAACTATTAAAATAAAATGTTAATGATCCCGTACGGTGAACGGCGTGAACGAAAAAAAAAAAAAAGTCCAAAATTCCTACTTTTTTAATACATTTTATTAAAAAAAAAATTATAAAAAATGTATTAAAAGTTTTTTATATGCAAATGTGGTATAAAAAAAAAGTACAGATCATGGCGCAAAATATGAGCCCCCATACCGCCGCTTATACGGAAAAATAAAAAAGTTAGAGGTCATCAAAATAAAGGGATTATAAATGTACTAATTTGGTTAAAAAGTTTGTGATTTTTTTTTAAGCGCAACAATAATATAAATATATATAATAATGGGTATCATTTTAATCGTATTGACCCTCAGAATAAAGAACACATGTCATTTTTACCATAAATTGTATGGCGTGAAAACAAAACCTTCCAAAATTAGCAAAATTGCGTTTTTCGTTTTAATTTCCCCACAAAAATTGTGTTTTTTGGTTGCGGCATACATTTTATGATATAATGAGTGATGTCATTACAAAGGACAACTGGTCGCGCAAAAAACAAGCCCTCATACTAGTCTGTGGATGAATATATAAAAGAGTTATGATTTTTAGAAGGCGAGGAGGAAAAAATGAAAACGTAAAAATTAAATTGTCTGAGTCCTTAAGGCCAAAATGGGCTGAGTCCTTAAGGGGTTAAAGGGTAGCTCCCACCATCCTATTTTATTTTTTTTTTTGCTAGCCCGTTCACCCATCCCCCCCCCCGCTACGGCACTAGCCCCTTCCCACCCCCGCCCCGCATACCCCGTTCCCTCATTACACTTGCAGTTACTGCAGAGTCCAGCAGCGGGCGTGCAGGGACAGTGGCGGCAACGAGGCGGCGGCGATGTGCGGGAAGAGTGGCCGGGGAGCCAATGCGCTCGCTCCCGCCTGTCTGATTGACAGGCAGGGAGCGAGTGCAGCCTAACTGAAAAAGGACTGATTGCCACTCCAAAATCAGTCCTTTTTCAGTAGCCGGTTTTTAAATGTAAATTAAACCTTTTTAATGAAAAAAAATTATAATAAAAGTATATTAGAGATATGTTGTAGTACATAAGTACTACAACATATCAAAAAATAAAGTTGGTGACAGTGCCCATTTAAGTAGGAGCACCTATAGACTCATATAAGGGCTTGTTTTTTGCGTCACCAATTGTCCTTTGTAATGACATTACTTTTTTTTATAACATAATGTTCGTCAAAACAAAAAAACATTTTTGTGGGTTGAAATGAAAAAAAACAACGCATTTAGCAAATTTTTAGGGCTTCCGTTTCTATGCAGTGCACTTTTCAGTAAAAATGACACCTTATCTTTATTCGGTAGGTCCATACGGTTACAGGGATAGCCAATTTATGTAGGATTTATTTATTTTACTACTTTGAAAAAATCATAACATGCACCAAAATTAGTATGTTTAAAATGGTTAAATTCTGACCCCTATAACTTTTTTTTATTATGGGACTATATGAGGGCTTACTTTTTGTTTTTATGAAACTTTTTGATCACTTTTTATTAATATTTTTATTGTGTATGGATATTTTTTTATTTTTACGCCATCGACTGTGCAGTTTAGCTAACCTTAGCCAACCTTACATTTTCATAGTCCAGACATTTCCACATGCGGTGGTACCGCATATGATGATTTTTTTTTTTTTTAATACTTTATTTTATAAAAAAATAGGAAAAGTTAGGTGATTCAAACTTTTATTAGAGGGAGGAGGGGCTTATTCACATTTATTCTCTTATATAATAATTTTTTTTTTTTTACAACTTTTTTTTTTTACTTTTTTATTTTTGCCTCCTTAGGACGCTATACCAGGCAATCTTTTGATTGCATACACTGATCAGTGCAGGGAGCAGTAGATCACCGATCGGACGATGACGAGGGGGCAGGTGAGGACCCTCCTGTCATCCAGTAAGCTGATCGGGACATCGCGATTCTGTCTCGATAGTCCCGATCAGCTCAGCTGCCGGGATAGTTTTACTTTCAGTTAAGACGCCGCAATCATCTTTGATAGCGGCATCTAAAAGGTTAATGCCAGGCATCTGCCCGATCGGCAGTGACCGGCATTAGGCGTAGGTCCTGGCTGCCCTTAGCAACTGGGACCCACGGGGTTTAACCTGTTCTCCGCTCGTGAGAACGGTTTAAACCCTATTAGCGGGTCTAACTGCATATAGGTAAGCCCTGAGTCCTTAAGTGGTTAATCATGCGCCTATGCGCCGCATGATTAAGGGGATCCTCCCTGAAACGTAGCGTCAGGATCAGCTATGGATGTGGGTGTAATGGCTCCGTGCTCCTACTAAATGGAATACATGCTATAAAGCTGGAATAATGAAAAATTTAAGAAAGAAATAAAGGAAAATACTTTTGAAACGGGTGTGTAAATTCCTCTTTTTTTTTTCTACATCTTCTGTATAAGAAGTAAGAATTGTATTACCCAGAGCAAGGTGGAGTTCTGCAGACAGATATTTTGCTATAAAAAAACTGTCTAAAAGTATAGCAGTTATATCATAGTTACGGCACATCCCAGGCCATTGAGTTTGCAAGTGGAGTAAAAGTACCGTATATGTTTTCTCTGTTTCTTTTATTTGTCCTTGAACATTTAATGCTAAATTCTGCAGTAGAAAAATAGGAACAAAGGGGGCGCTATCTAAGTGCCGTATTTGGGATATGGTATATTGATTAAAATAACACAATGGTTCTTAAAGAGAAGAAGAAAAACTTGGTGATGTGTGTACACTCACCTTTTCATGTTGTGCAATAGCAGGCACAACACTGATGATCGCGTATTGTGGAATTCAGTCCTCCTTGTGATAGCCGTCCATCGATCCCGAACATCCATGGTGTCGGTCTGGTACGAAATTGCGCTGATGCTGGAGTAACTCTGCAAAGTACTTGTCCATGAGATAGAAGGTGATGCTCAAGGGGCGCCTCAGAGGGTTTGGTTCTTTTTGGGTTCCGGTCCGAGATGTCAGAATGAAGGTTTAGGAAATGTATGGTAATAGCAATTTCTTCTTTATTACATAAAGGTGACAACGCGTTTCGCAAGGGGTCCCTTGCTTCATCAGGTGACCTGATGAAGCAAGGGACCCCTTGCGAAAGCGTTATCATTTTTATGATAAAGAAGAAATTGCTATTACAATACGCTTCCTGCACCTTCATTCTGACATCCCGGACCAAGAACCAAACCCTAAGAGGCACTGCTTGAGCATCACCTTCTACCTGCTGGACAAGCACTTTGCAGAGTTACTCCAGCATCAGCGCAATTTAATTCTAAATTCTGGCTTAGACACTTTTTGTGCAGGGGGAATGGCTGATTGGATAAGGAGCAGGGTTTAAAGTAAAACTGTCAGTAACACTGGGTTATAGAGTGGGTGACCAGGAGTGCACAAAGGGGTCACTTACTAAATTTGGTCCACTGGTTACGAAGATATGGGCCTTCAAAGATCCGATGTTTAGTACAGTAATTTGTGCTGTGCCTCCATTGGTCAGTTCATAATACTGCCCCCCGCAATTTGCATATTCATTATCTCCGACTCCACGTCCTAGTGACGTGGAGTCACTGGTCATGTGGGTGCTGTGCTCTGTCAGTGTGGTGCATGCCCAGTGATACCATGCAGAGCGGTCACAGCAGGGAGAGCTCTCATGCCATCAGGACGCGCGAGCTGTACGAAATCTTCAAGCGCATGCGCTCTGCTGCCAGAGCGCAGCGCTCACGTGACCGGTGACTTCACATCACTAGGATGTGGAGTGGAAGATAATGAATATGCAAATTGCGGGGGCAGTATTATGAGCTGCCCGATGGAAGCAGAGGTGGCCAGCCAGCGGGGCCTACCTCCACAGTGCAAATTACTGGACTAAACAACGGACCTTTTGAAAACCCATATCTTCGTAACCAGTGGACCAAATTTAGTAAGTGACCCCTCTGTGCACTCCTGGTCACCCATGATTTAGGGTGGGTGATAGGGCTGACAGTTTTCTTTTTAAATTTGGGTGCAAAATGTTGGCATGAAGGGGATACTCAACTGGCAGGCACCTGTTGTATGGTGCAGAAGAGTTGATGGAACGAGGCAGGGTACTGATCACAGAGAGAGGAGGCAAATACAGCAGCATCAAAGCCTTCAGAGGGAGCTGCAGAAACAGTGCCGCTAGGTACACTGGGTACTCGGCACAGAGCTAGAGCATGCCACTGCTATAGGGTAAAGGGCAAAGGGGAGATCGCTAAATGCTTCCTAACATTGGGGGAGATTTATCTAAACCTGTCCAGGGCAAACGCTGAGTTACCCATAGCAACCAATCAGATCGCTTCTTTAATTTTTAACAAGGCCTCTGCAAATTGAAATAAGCGATCTGATTGGTTGCTGTGGGCAACTCAGTAACTTTCCCTCTGGACAGGTCTTGATAAATCTCCCCCATAGTCCGAACGCTTTCTGCAGGCTACATTAGGGGGAGCACAGTACATTTTTACAGAGTTCAGAGTTCACAGAACTACCCCTAGTAGTGCCTTGTCATGTATTGTGTTAAGCGAGGCAGAGATTTTCATCTGTATGTGTAATGTATTAACTGTGTGGTGTTAGTGTATGTAATTACGTGGTCGCATCTCTGCCTGCCCGTACCCTACAGGTTTCAAAATACTATTTGTTAATTTAAAAATAAATATTTGAATAAATCTATTACATGATGAGCAAGATTGCTTGCACTGTAATAACCTGTTATGCTAAAAAATAGTACATTTGTTGGAGTTGTTAGTGGCAAGTGAGGCCTATAGTAAGTTTTGCTACAGAGCCCTGTGATTTCAGTGTAAAATGGTGCCTAGAGGCCTAGGGGGAGAGTTATCACAACCTGTGCAGAGTAAGGCTTGTTTCACACTAGATAATTACTCCGTTTAGCAAGTTCCGTCCGAAAATCAGCTGTCACCGGCAGTAAGCAAATCCTATACGTCCGTTAGAAAATCCCGTAGTTCATGAACTATTTTCTTCCGTACTATCTTCCATCACAAAATAACGTCCGTTATCAATAACGGACTATAGTGGATTAAAACGGATATTAGAAAAATCCCATAGACTATAATGGGATTTTCTAACGGACGTATAGGATTTGGTTACTGCTGGTGACAGCTGATTTTAGGACAGAACTAGCGACGGAACTTGCTAAACAGTAATTTGCTAGTGTGAAACAAGCTGAAGAGTGGTGCAGTTGCCCATAGCAACCAATCAGATTGCTTCTTTCATTTTTAAAGAGGCCTGTGAAAAATGAAAGAAGTGATCTGATTGGTTGCTATGGGCAACTCCACCACTCTTCCTCCACACAGATTTTGATAAATCTTCCCCAAAGAGTGTATCATCATTTCATGTCAACATTAAAGGGGTACTCCACCGGCCAGCGTTTGGAACTAAATGTTCCGAGCGCCGTTTTCATGCTGCATGGGTTGGCCACGCCCCTTGTGATGTCATGGCCATGCCCCCTCAATGCAAGTCTATGGGAGGGGGCGTGACGGTCGTGGAATACCTCTTTAAGCACATAAGTCCTAAAGCGTACTGCAGACACTACCTATTTTCTTTGACTCTCTGTTGAGAGCAGTACGTGTGTGTGTGTGTGTGTGTGTGTGTGTGTGTGTGTGTGTGTATATATATATATATATATATATATATATATATATATATATATATATATATACAAAAGCTGGAGTTTTAAAATGTATTTACCTACATATGTCACCAGAAAAAATCTACACAAATTAATCAGAAAATTACTTTTATTAATCCATAAATCCACAAAATGTCACACAAAATTAGACAAAGAATAATAACTCCAAAAAACGAGGACAAAAAATCCCCTATCCCATAAAAAAACATAAACCCCAGGATAGACATACAGGGAACCCCAAAGCCAAATAATAAGATATAATATTAGGTAATAGACTGATATATGACCACAATTTATAACCTCTATGAAAAAATTTAAAGAAGTATTCTAAAAAAAAAATAATAATCATTCTGGCATCACTGTTTTATTGTATATTAATAAAAGTATACTACAACATTTTGGTTAGGGGTGGGCTATTTGATAAAGGGTTTTACACCCCATATCTGGGGAATTATCCCTTGAAAATTCAGGATTTGGTGTCTCTATTATTTCGAATACCCCAGCCCTCTCCTTGGGCATCTTTGTTTAACCTGAATTCTTTAGACTTGGTTTCAAACTGACCCAAATACCCTATTTAAAGTGCAAAAAAGACTTCCCTTTAAATTAATGTTCGACCTGTAAAGGAAGTTACTTCCAGTAGGTGGCAGCATATAAAATTATTTATTTATTTTTTGGCTACTTTTACATACTTTTTTTTTGTCCCTGTGGAGCGTTGCACGGCTTGTAATACTCCATTTTCCAATTTTGCAGTCCCCTCAAGGAGATACACTATCCCCTTATTCCTATGTATACTATGTATGCTTAGTATTATCCAGCAGCTGTAGTAACTGTTAGCAGTAGCTGTTGGATCATTTGCCTTGTTTTGATGGCTTTAGTTAAAGGGGTTATCCAGGAAAAAACTTTTTTTTATATATCAACTGGCTCCAGAAAGTGAAACAGATTTGTAAATTACTTTGATTAAAAAAAATCTTAATCCTTTCAGTACTTATGAGCTTCTGAAGTTTGTTTTCTGTCTAAGTCCTCTCTGATGACACCTGTCTCGGGAAACGCCCAGTTTAGAAGCAAATCCCCATAGCAAACCTCTTCTAAACTGGGTGGTTCCCGAGATATGTGTCATTGGAGAGCACATAGACAGAAAAGAACAACCTTAACTTCAGAAGCTCATAAGTACTGAAAGGATTAAGATTTTTTAATAGAAATAATTTACAAATCTGTTTAACTTTCTAGAGCCAGTTGAGATATATATATATATATATATAAGTTTTTCCTAAAATACCCCTTTAATGTTCGACCTGTAAAGGAAGTTACCTCCAGTAGGTGGCAGTGTATAAAAATTATTATTTTTTGGCTACTTTTACATACTTTTTGTTGTCCCTGTGGAGCGCTGCACGGCTTGTAATACTCCATTTTCCAATTTTGCAGTCCCCTCAAGGAGATACACTATCCCCTTATTCCTATGTATGCTTAGTATTATCCAGCAGCTGTAGTAACTGTTAGCAGTAGCTGTTGGATCCTTTGCCTTGTTTTGATGGCTTTAGTTAAAGGGGTTATCCAGGAAAAACCTTTTTTTTTATATATCAACTGGCTCCAGAAAGTGAAACAGATTTTTAAATTACTTTGATTAAAAAAAATCTTAATCCTTTCAGTACTTATGAGCTTCTGAAGTTGAGTTGTTCTTTTCTGTCTAAGTGCTCTCTGATGACACCTGTCTCAGGAACCGCCCAGTTTAGAAGCAAATCCCCATAGCAAACCTATTCTAAACTGGGCGGTTCCCAAGACACATGTCATCAGAGAGCACTTAGACAGAAAAGAACAACTCAACTTCAGAAGCTCATAAGTATTGAAAGGATTAAGATTTTTTTAATAGAAGTAATTTACAAATCTGTTTAACTTTCTCGAGCCAGTTGATATTTAAAAAAAAATCTTTTTTCCTGGATAACCCCTTTAATGTTTTGGAGAGCTGCTCCCAAGTTTTATATTGTAATTTGGAATGTACTGCTCAAGCATTATGTAGCTTCTGTAGTGTCAGGCGTATATGGCCACTGCACCGCCAGTTTGTAAGTGGATGGGGAAACTGCTGATAAAGTCGCGCACACAGACTGTAAGTTATGGACGGTAAAATGTATAACAGATGTGTCTCTGCTCTCCTCTCCTGACAGTGAGTATTTGGCCGTGTTTAAGAAGACCGTGTCGGTGCATGAAGTCTTCCTCCAGAGAATCGCCTCTCACCCCATCTTGAGCAAAGACCACAACTTCCATATATTCCTGGAATACGACCAAGATGTAAGCACCCTTCCTTCCTGTGTAGAGTAAAGCCTGTGTGCTGAGCCAGCAGATTTATTTGCTGATATTTCCATACAGTTGCACATTTTATTACATGGTAAAATCGTTTTACTAAATATAATTTTCCTTCTCAGTAGAAGTGTCTCAGCACGTTACGTTCACGTATTAGGCAGACGTTCTTGGTTACTTCCTGGTGCTTGTATGATAGCTTTTGACCTGAATTCTTGCACATGTTTTAATTTTTTTTATTTTTGTTTCCAGACATTAGTGATTCAGGGGTGTGGCAATGGAGAAAAAACCTAAACTACCGTATATACTCAAGTATAAGCCGAGTTTTTCAGCACGATTTTTCGTGCTGAAAGTGCCCCCCTCAGCTTATACTCAAGTGAACTCTCCGCCTGTCAATCCCTTTTCAGTGGTCTTCAACCTCCAAATGTTGCAAAACTACAACTCCCAGCATGCCCGGACAGCCAACGGCTGTCCGGGCATGCTGGGAGTTGTAGTTTTGAAACTCCTGGAGGTCCGCAGGTTGAAGACCACTGTGGCCTTCGTCATCATCCAGACCCCCCTTTAGTTTTCTACTCGCCTCCCCTCGGTGGGAAGGAAGGGTGAGCTGGTCCGGGCCATCTATGCTGCAGGGACCGTCCGGTGGGGAGGGTTAGTCGTTCCGGGCTGTCCATCTTCACCGGGAGGCCCTCTTCTCCGCTCCGGGCCGGACTAGTGACGTTGTCTTGACGACGACGCACAGGGACGTCTGTCCCTGCACATGAACGTCCCTGTGCGACGTCGTCAAGGCAAGGTCACTAGTCTGGGGCTGGCCCGGAGCGGAGAAGAGGGCCTCCCGGTGAAGATGGACAGCCCGGAACAACTAACCCTCCCCACCGGACGGTCCCTGCAGCATAGATGGCCCGGACCAGCTCACCCTTCCTTCCCACCGAGGGGAGGTGAGTAGAAAACAAAAGGGGGGTCTGGATGATGACGAAGGCCGCAGTGGTCTTCAACCTGTGGACCTCCAGGTGTTTCAAAACTATAACTTTTAATGCGGAAGGGGTTAATGAAGAGGTAAGCCCTCCAGCTACTTCTACAGTGGATCGCCCCCATCATTGCGCTGCTGGGTGGGCGATCCACCCCACTGGACCACCAGGGAGCATGTAAAGGTCCCTTTTAGATGCTGCTGTTAGTTTTGACCGCGGCAATCAAAAGGGTTAATAGCTGGCTGCGGCAAGCGCCGCATGTTGGCTATTAGCAGCGGCCCCCAGCTACTGAAATGAGCTGGGGGCCGCTGGGTATGGAGCAGGCTCGCTTCAGGAGCCCGCTCCACACACCATGAGCGCTGCCCTATTTTTTATATATATATATTTTTTTTTAATAAGAGAGGGTCATTTGTGCGGCTCTGCTTGCCCGAAGCAGGGCAAAATGTTTAAAAAATTTACCTGCCTGGAGCTGGACATCCCTGGTGTCGGGTGATAGGATTTCCACATCCCAGGTGATTTTGGATTTGTTCAAAGGGGTACTCCCATGGAAAACTTTTTTTTTATTTTTTTTTTTAAATCAACTGGTGCCAGAAAGTTAAACAGATTTGTAAATCACTTCTATTAAAAATGTTTTAATCCTTCCAATACATTTTATGGGCTGTATACTACAGAAGAAATGCTGTTCTTTTTGGATTTCTCTGATGTCATGACCACAGTGCTCTCTGCTGACCTCTGCTGTCCATTTTAGGAACTGTCCAGAGCAGCATATGTTTGCTATGGGGATTTTCTCCTGCTTTGGACAGTTCCAAAAATGGACAGCAGAGGTCAGCAGAGAGCACTGTGGTCGTGACATCAGAGAAATCCAAAAAGAACAGCATTTCTTCTGTAGTATATAGCCCTAAAATGTACTGGAAGGATTAAGTTTTTTAAGTTTAACTTTCTGGCACCAGTTGATTTAAAAAAAAAAGTTTTCCACGGGAGTACCCCTTTAACCCTTAAGGATGCAACAGAGCTGAGCTTAAGCCTGTGAGAAGTGGCAGCCAAGACTCGCTGCAAATGGCGAGCTTGGCATTAACCCTCTAGAGGGCACTGTGGTCAGACTGAAAAGAACTACACAACTTCCTTTGTAGTTTACAGCAGCTGATAAGTACTGGAAGAATTTGGATTTTTTTTTATAGTAATTTACAAATCTGTTCAACTTGCTGTCACCAGTTAACTTAAAAAAATTGTTTTCAACCGGAGTACCCCTTTAATGTCCTCCATGACTTTATTCCCAAACAGTCTGCACTTGTAAGAAGGAAAACATTGGAAGCCTAAGGATCCAAGTGACTTTTACAAGGGCCACCTTGTGATGGCTAGACTACTGTTCTTTTAGGTTGTTCCCAATATGTAGGGATTTATTAGTTTCTGCCAAACTAGTGGATCAGTGAGAAAGTAATGGGGACCTACAGGGTTAGTTAGGTGGTTGTAATGTTATGGCTGATCAATAGATAAATCATGCATGCCATGATGGAAGTTGTATTTTGCTACAGCTGGAGGCACCCAAGTTGAGAATACTCATATGAATACCTCCATTCCCGTCTGCAGCCGCTCCTTAGTTGTGTATATTCACTAGATCAGTCAGGGTTGATATGTTGCTTTTTCACCCTTGTTTATAAGTGGAACTAAGCATAAAGTGACCTGAAATGAGTTAAAGGGGTACTCCACTGCTCAGCATTTGGAACAAAATATTCTGAATACTTAGAGCCGACCCCGGGAGCTTGTGACATCGTAGCCCCGCCTCTCATGATGCCCCACCCCCTCAATGCAAGTCTATGGGAGGGGGCGTGATGACAGTCACTCCCCCTCCCATAGACTTGCATTGAGGGGACGGGGTGTGATGTCATAAGGGGTAGGGCTATGACATCACGAGCTCCCGGCTCTGAGCGTTCGCAACATTTTGTTCCAATCGCTGAGCAGCGGAGTACCCCTTTTTAAGGATTTGCAAATATAATAATACTATACTTTAATAGTAACAAATGTATTTGTACTCATTTCACTTAGCTAACTGTAAGAAGAAAAAATACAAAAGAAATGTTTGGAGGGTTTTTCCGGAGCGTGGTGAAGACTGCGGATGAAGTTCTTTTTTCTGGTGCAAAGGTAAGATATGTTGCTTTATAGAAATTACAAAACCTTTTTAACCTGTTGGGGACGAAGGGCATATGCATACGCCTGTGGGAATTTGGAATCCCCGCCGGGCGGGGACCGGACCGGGGTGACTGCTGATATCGATCAGCAGACACCCCGCGCACATGCCCACGGGGGTCATCAGATACCCCCCCCCCCCCATGTCGGCGATCGGCGCAAATCGCAAGTGAACTCACACTTGCGATTTGCGGCTATTCTGGGTCATACAGGTCTATGGTGACCCAGAAAATAGGGGGGGATAGGGGTTGTCCAAGACACAGATGATCCCCTGAAGGGATAGTAGTGAGGTGGTAGGGGTGCCACCCCTCCTATCCCTGCTATTGGGCGTCTAGAAGCGACGTCCAATAGCAGATCAGGGGCGGGGGGGGTTAACTTCCGTTTTCCCCGTTCTGCCCATCTACAATAGGCGGGGCAGAACGGGGAAACCGAAGGGGACCAGCGACAAAGTCCACTTACCCTGCGGGCGAGGCTGCGGGGGACGATCGGTATCGGAGATCGGCGGGCGGCATGTCGTGCGGCTGGATCCTACGGAAGCCGGTAAGTTGCCTAGCCACATCTAGAGGGCTACAGTTTGAGACCACTATACAGTGGTCTCTACACTTTTGCCCTCCAGATGTTGCAAAAGTACAACTCCCAGCATGCCCAGACAAGCTGTCATGCTGGGATTTGTAGTTTTGCAACAGCTGGAGAGCTACAGTTTGGATATCACTGTGCAATGAACTGTGGCCCTCTAGATCTTGCAAAACTATAACTCACAGCATGCCCACATAGCAGTTTGCTGTCTGGGCAAGCTGGGATTTGTAGTTTTGCAACATCTGGAAGTCCACAGTTTGGAGATCACTGTGCAGTGGTTTCTAAACTGTAGCCCTCCAGATGTTGCAAAACTGCAAATCCCAGCATGCCCAAACAGCAAACAGCTGTCTCGTCATGCTGGGAGTTGTAGTTGCGTACCTCCAACTGTTGCATAACTACATCTCCCAGCATACACTTCGGTGATCAGTACATGCTGGGAGTTGTAGTTTTGCAATAGCTGGAGGGACACTGGTTGGAAAATACTGAGTTTGGTAACAGAACCTAACTGAAGGTTTTCCAACCAGTGTGCCTCCAGCTGTTGCAAAAGTACCACTCCCAGCATGCACCGTCTGTCTATGCATGCTGGGAGTTGTAGTTTTGAAACAGCTGGAGGTTTGCCCCTCCCCCATGTGAATGTACAGGGTACATTCACACGGGCAGGTTTACAGTAAGTTTCCTGCTTCATGTATGAGCTGCGGTAAGCTCACTGTAAACCTCCGCCAGTGCGAATGTACTCTAAAAACACTACACTACACTAACACATAATAAAGGGAAAAACACTACATATACACCCCCTTACACTGTCTTCCCCCCCCCCCCCCCCACATACAAATGAAAACGTATCGTACGGCAGTGTTTCCAAAGTGGAGCCTCCAGCTGTTGCAAAACAACAACTCTAAGCATTTCCGGACAGCCACTGACTGTCCAAGCATGCTGGGAGTTTAGCAACAGCTGGAGGCACCCTGTTAGGGGTATTCTAAGCCAGTGGTTCCCAATGTCCACCCCTATGCAATCCCTAATTTAGTCCTCAAATCCGCATGGCGCTCTCTCACTTCGAAGCCCTGTCGTATTTCAAGGACACAGTTTAGTGCCACATATGGGGTATCTCCATACTCGGGAGAAATTGCACTACAAATTTTAGGGGGCTTTTTCTCCTTTTACCCCTTATGAAAAGGAAAAGTTGGGGTCTACACCAGCCTGTTAGTGTAAAAAAAAATATTTTTATACTCACATCCTGGTGTTGCCCTTTACTTTTTATTTTCACAAGAGGTAAAAGGAAAAAAAGGCCCCCAAAATTTGTAACGCAATTTGTCCTGAGTATGGAAATACCCCATATGTGGGCGTAAAATGCTCTGCGGGCGCATAACAAGGCTCAGGAGTGAGAGCGCACTATGTACATTTGAGGCCTAAATTGGTGATTTGCACAGGGGTCGTTGATTTTTACAGTGTTTCTGACATAAACGCAAAAAAATAAATACCCACATGTGACCCCATTTTGGAAACTACACCCCTCACGGAATGTAACAAGGGGTATAGTGAACTTTAACACCCAACAGGTGTTTGACGAATTTTCATTAAAGTTGAATGGGAAAAAGAAAAAAAAACAAAAACATTTAACTAAAATGCTGGTGTTACTCTAAATTTTTCATTTTTACAAGGGAAAATAGGAAAAAGCCTCCCAAAATTTGTAACCCCATTTCTTCTGAGTATATAAATACCCCATATGTGGATGTAAAGTGCTCTACAGGCGAACTACAATGTTCAGAAGCGAAGGAGCACCATTGGGCTTTTGGAGAGAAAATTTGTCCGGAATTGAAGGCCACGTGTGTTTTACAAAGCCCCCATAGTGCAAGAACAATGAACCTCTCCCACATGTGACCCCATTTTAGAAACTGCACCCCTGACGGAATGTCATAAGGGGTACAGTGAGCATTTACACCCAACAGGTGTCTGACAGATTTTTGAAACAGTGGTCCGTGAAAATGAAAAATTTAATTTTTCATTTGCACAGCCCACTGTTCCAAAGATCTGTCAAACGCCAGTGGGGTGTAAATGCTCACTGCACCCCTTATTAAATTCTGTGAGGGTTGTAGTTTCCAATATGGGGGTCACATGTGGGGGTGTCCACTGTTCTGGCACCACGGGCGGCTTTGTAAATGCACATGGCCCCCGACTTCCATTCCAAACAAATTCTTTCTCTAAAAGCCCAATGGCGCTCCTCCTCTTCTGAGCATTGTAGTTCGCTCGCAGTGCACTTGAGATCCACACATGGGGTATTTATATACTCAGAAGAAATGGGGTTACAAATTTTGGGGGGCATTTTCTCCTATTACCCCTTGTAAAAAAGAAAAATTGGGGGGAAAATCAGCATTTTAGTGAAAATTTTATTTTTCATTTGCACATCCGACTTAAACAAAAAGCCATCAAACACCTGTGGGTTTTAAGGCTCACCGTACCCCTTATTACATTCCTTGAGCGGTGTAGTTTCCATAATAGTGTGCAATGTGTTTTTATTTTTTTTTTTCGTTTTTTTTGCTGTCCTAGCACCATAGGGGCTTCCTAAATGTGACATGCCCCCCAGAAACCATTTCAGAAAAACTCACTCTCCAAAATCCCATTGTCGCTCCTTCCCTTCTGAGCCCTCTACTGCGCCCGCCGAACACTTTACATAGACATATGAGGTGTGTGCTTACTCGAGAGAAATTGAGTTACACATTTTGAGAGGATTTTTCTTCCTTTTACCCCTTATAAAAATTCAAAAACTGGGTCTACAAGAACATGCAAGTTCTTGCTGCTATTCCTGTGAAACACCTAAAGGGTTAACACACTTACTGAATGTCATTTTGAATACTTTGAGGGGTGCAGTTTTTATAATGGGGTAATTTATGGGGTATTTCTATTATGAATGCCCTTCAAATCCACTTCAAACCTGAACTGGTCCCTGAAAAATACCGATTTTGAAAATTTTGTGGAAAATTGCTGCTGAACTTTGAAGCCCTCTGGTGTCTTCCAAAAGTAAAAACTCATCAATTTTATGATGCAAACATAAAGTAGACATATTGTATATGTGAATCATTATATAATTTATTTTGAATATCCATTTTCCTTACAAGCAGAGAGCTTCAAAGTTAGAAAAATGCAAAATTTTCAAATTTTTCATAAAATTTTTGATTTTTTCACCAAGAAATGATGCAAGTATCGACGAAAATTTACCACTAACATAAAGTAGAATATGTCACGAAAAAAACAATCTCGGAATCAAATTTATAAGTAAAAGCATCCCAGAGTTATTAATGCTTAAAGTGACAGTGGTCAGATTTGCAAAAAATGCTCCCGTCCTTAGGGTCATAATGGGCTGCGTCCCCAAGGGGTTAAATCCAGGATTAGAAAAACAGAGCTGATTTCATTCAGACACAGCACCACTCTTGCCCTCAGGTTGTGTGCAGTATTGCAGCTCGGTTTCATTTGAAGTAAGTGGAGCCAAGTAGTAATACCACACACAACCTGAGGACTGCTTTTGAAAGAAATAAGCTCTGTTTTTATAATCCCAGATAACCTATAATTGGTATAATGAAAAAAGTTCTAATATTTTTTATATTTTACTTGCTCATAGAGTAAGAAATCATATATAGTTTTCTAATCTACATTTATTTACAATTCAGTTCACATGTTTCTCTAACCAGTAGAGATGAGCGAACTTACAGTAAATTCGATTCGTCACGAACTTCTCGGCTCGGCAGTTGATGACTTTTCCTGCGTAAATTAGTTCAGCCTTCAGGTGCTCCGGTGGACTGGAAAAGGTGGATACAGTCCTAGGAAAGAGTCTCCTAGGACTGTATCCACCTTTTCCAGCCCACGAGAGCACCTGAAAGCTGAACTCATTTATGCAGGAAAAGCCATCAACTGCCGAGCCGGGAAATTTGTGACGAATTGAATTTACTGTAAGTTCGCTCATCTCTACTAACCAGTGCAGTAGTATCACCACTTACCGTGTTAGTCTGACCCTAAACTGACCGTACGATGTTTATTATTTCCTTCTTGCAGGAAGTTGATGAATTCTTCGAGCAAGAAAAAATGTTTCTTGTCAATTATCACAATAGGATTAAGGACTCCTGCGCCAAATCTGACAAAATGACGCGATCTCACAAAAGTGAGTATATAGCTCATGGATCCGTTTTTTCTTTTTCTCTCTGATTTTAAATTTATAAATTGTGTTATGTACTGAAAAGATGTTGTCAGCAATATAAAGTGATCCCTCAACTTACAATGGCCTCAACATACAATAGTTTCAACATACAATGGTCTTTTCTGGACCATTGTAACTTGAAACCAGACTCAACATACAATGCTATGGAATCTGCGAAACATGTCAATGGCTGGAAGAACAGACCAATCAGAATGGGTATTCACTGGTAAAACCCCTGTGTTACTGAAGAGCATACACTCACTGGTGTCTGGGAGCGTCCCCTACAGTACAGGGAGGTATTACAGGTTCTGTACTCTTTACCTGTACCAGGGTTACCTGCTCCTTTGGACACCAGATGAGGGCGGCTCCATTTTACTTTTTTTTTTAGGACATTGCGTGTTCTGTATAGGACCCTGAAGAAGCTCCTGTCCTCTACATAAACCATTGTTTCCCAAAGAGGGTGCCTCCAGCTGTTTCAAAACTACAATTCCCAGCATGCCCGGACAGCCTTTGGCTGTCCGGGCATGCTGGGAGTTGTAGTTTTGCAACAGCTGGAGGCACCCTTGTTGGGAAACACTGACCTAGACAGTGATTTACAGCTCCCAGCAGATCTTTCTTACTTTTATATATAAGGATTTGCTTTATCTATATTAGTTATCTACTTATTTTTCTTTACTCCTCACTTTTTTCCTATTTTTGGATGACATTTTGGTGGCTTCAGAACCAATTACCAGGTTTCCATAGAGTTATGGTCTCAACATACAATGGATTCAACATACAATGGTCGTCCTGGAACCAATTAATATTGTAACTTGAGGGACCACTGTATCTACAATGGTACAGGTTGGTTAGGGGAGGTGGGGGCAGGTGGGTGTTTAGCAGATAAGTAGGTTACTATGCTGGCACACATTATGGAATCCCTACACTGCAGTTAAAGGAGTACTCTGGTGAAAAACTTTATACATTATTATTATTATTATTATTATTTATTATTATTTATTATTATTATTATTTTTAAATCAACTGGTGCCAGAAAGTTAAACAGATTTGTAAATGACTTCTATTAAAAAATCTTAATCCTTCCAGTACTTATTAGCTGCTGAAGTGGAAATTCTTTTCCGTTTGAAACACAGAGCTCTCTGCTGACATCATGAGCACAGTGCTCTCTGCTGACATCTCTGTCCATTTCAGGAACTGTCCAGAGTAAAAGGAAATCCCCATAGCAAACATATTCTGTTCTGGACATTTCCTAAAATGTACAGAGATGTCAGCAGAAAGCACTGTGGTCATGATGTCAGCAGAGAGCACTGTGGTCATGATGTCAGCAGAGAGCACTGTGGTCATGATGTCAGCAGAGAGCACTGTGGTCATGATGTCAGCAGAGAGCACTGTGGTCATGATGTCAGCAGAGAGCACTGTGGTCATGATGTCAGCAGAGAGCACTGTGGTCATGATGTCAGCAGAGAGCACTGTGGTCATGATGTCAGCAGAGAGCACTGTGGTCATGATGTCAGCAGAGAGCACTGTGGTCATGATGTCAGCAGAGAGCACTGTGGTCATGATGTCAGCAGAGAGCACTGTGGTCATGATGTCAGCAGAGAGCACTGTGGTCATGATGTCAGCAGACAGCTCTGTTTCTCAAAAAGAAAAGAATTTCTTACAAATCTGTTTAACTTTCTGGCACCAGTTGATTTAAAAAAAAAAAAAAAAGTTTTTCACCGGAGTACCCCTTTAAAGGGGAAAGCGCTACAGACCTAACTGAACTGTTGGCTGGCCATGGCAACCAGGAGCATAATATCCACATCTTATCGCATAGGATCCCTGTCAGCGTTTTGTTGACAGACACGAGTACACTGCAATATTGAAGTATTGCAGTGTATTATGCAAGTAATCTCATATTCAAGTCCCTTTTTAATGGTTCTAAAAGCAAAACTAGTCAAATAGATAAAAAAATTGAGAAATAATGTAAAATAAAGAAAAACGTGTCCCTGGTTTGTTTATATTTTTTTCACATAATAAACTGCACATAACTAATCTAAAAAAACAAACACTCACCTTCCTACGTTCCCTCGTTGCGCCGGTATCGGCATCCTGTTTCTCCTGCACTGCTCAGCTCCCTACTTCCCTGCTATCACACTGCAGTCACCGTATCGCCCGCCGCAGCGATGTCCCGCCTCAGCCGGTGATAGGTAAGGGGTTCTGGCCGCCTCCTTACCTTACTCGCATTTCTCCTTTTAAAACAATCTGATCTATAATCTAATTTTGTTAGGTTTAGCTTTCAGAGTGGTGACAAGTAGAGATGAGCAAACTTGCAGTAAATTCGATTCGTCACGAACTTCTCGGCTCGGCAGTTGATGTCTTTTCCTGCATAAATTAGTTCAGCTTTCCGGTGGGCTGGAAAAGGTGGATACAGTCCTAGGAAAGAGTCTCCTAGGACTGTATCCACCTTTTACAGCCCACCGGAGCACCTGAAAGCTGAACTAATTTATGCAGGAAAAGTAATCAACTGCCGAGCCGAGAAGTTCGTGACGAATCGAATTTACTGTAAGTTCGCTCATCTCTAGTGACAAGGTTCTTTTTCAGCTCTTACTGCTGTTATTGAGCCACGTAGAGTCCTCTCCATGGTGCACAGTTATTTTTATTTTCTTATTATAAGGGGGCAGAGCTGAGCGGTTTAATAGTAGTACACACATAACTATATTTTATGCTATGCCATGACGTGGTTACATAGTTACATAGTTACATAGTTAGTACGGTCGAAAAAAGACATATGTCCATCAAGTTCAACCAGGGAATTAAGGGGTAGGGGTGTGGCGCGATATTGGGGAAGGGATGAGATTTTATATTTCTTCATAAGCATTAATCTTATTTTGTTCCAGGAATGTATCTAATCCTGTTTTAAAGCTGTTAATTGTTCCTGCTGTGACCAGTTCCTGAGGTAGACCGTTCCATAAATTCACAGTCCTCACGGTAAAGAAGGCGTGTCGCCCCTTGAGACTAAACTTTTTTTTCTCCAGACGGAGGGAGTGCCCCCTCGTCCTTTGGGGGGGTTTAACCTGGAACAGTTTTTCTCCATATTTTTTGTATGGGCCATTAATATACTTATATACGTTTATCATATCCCCCCTTAAACGTCTCTTCTCAAGACTAAACAATTGTAACTCCTTTAATCGCTCCTCATAGCTAAGATGTTCCATGCCCCATATTAGTTTAGTCGCGCAACTCTGCACCCTTTCCAACTCCGCAGTGTCCCTTTTATGGACAGGTGACCAAAACTGAACAGCATATTCCAGGTGAGGCCGTACCAATGCTTTATAAAGGGGGAGTATTATGTCCCTGTCCCTTGAGTCCATGCCTCTTTTGATACATGACAATATCCTGCCGGCTTTGGAAGCAGCAGCCTGACATTGCATGCTATTCTGTAGTCTGTGATCTACAAGTACACCCAGATCCTTCTCTACCAGTGACTCTGCCAGTTTAATCCCCCCTAAGACATACGACGCATGCAGGTTATTAGTACCCAGATGCATAACTTTACATTTATCCACATTGAACCTCATTTGCCAAGTGGATGCCCAGACACTTAGTCTATCCAAGTCATCTTGTAACTTATGCACATCCTCTATAGACTGTACCGTGCTACAAAGCTTGGTGTCATCTGCAAAGATAGAAACAGAGCTGTTAATACCATCCTCTATATCATTGATAAATAAATTAAACAACAGCGGGCCCAGTACTGAACCTTGGGGTACACCACTAATAACCGGGGACCAATCAGAGTACGAATCATTGACCACCACTCTCTGGGTACGATCCATGAGCCAGTGTTCAATCCAGTTACAAACTAAAGTTTCCAAGCCCAAGGACCTTAACTTACCTGTCAGACGTCTATGAGGGACAGTATCAAACGCTTTGGCAAAATCCAGAAACACTATATCCACAGCCATTCCTCTGTCAAGGCTTCTACTCACCTCTTCATAAAAGCAAATTAGATTGGTTTGACAACTTCTATCCTTAGTAAACCCATGCTGGCTATGACTTATAATACTATTATCCCCTATGTATTCCTGTATGTAATCCCTTATAAGTCCTTCAAACAATTTACCCACAATGCACGTTAGACTTACCGGTCTATAGTTTCCTGGTGAAGACCTAGAGCCCTTTTTTGAAGATTGGCACCACATTCGCCTTGCGCCAGTCCCTTGGCACAATACCAGACACCAGAGAATCTCTAAATATCATGAACAAGGGTACAGATATTACTGAACTTACCTCTCTAAGAACTCTTGGGTGTAGTCCATCCGGTCCTGGGGATTTGCTTACATTTACTTTACTTAACTTACCTTGTACCATCTCTACATTAAGCCAGTTCAGTACATTACATGATGTGTTACCAGCACCGACCTGGCCAATGTCAGCTCCTTCTTCCATAGTGTATACAGAACTAAAGAACCCATTCAGTAGCTCCGCCTTCTCTTGATCGCCCGTGACAACCTCCCCATTATCATTATTAAGGGGTCCTACATGCTCTGTCCTTGGTTTTTTTGCATTTATATATCTAAAAAAATATTTAGGATTAGTTTTGCTTTCTTTGGCCACCTGTCTCTCATTTTGAATTTTTGCTGTTTTTATTACATTTTTACAGATTTTATTAAGCTCTTTGTACTGTTTAAATGTTATAGCTGACCCATCAGATTTGTATTTTTTGAACGCAATTTTTTTGTTGTTTATTGCTCTTTTAACATCATGTGTCAGCCATGTAGGATTTAGTTTTAATCGTTTATATTTGTTCCCCTTTGGTATATATTTAGCTGTATAGTTATTTAGAGTTGATTTAAAGATGTCCCATTTACCTTCTGTATCAGTATTTGAGAACACCTCCCCCCAGTCTATGTCCTGTAGTGCAGCCCTCAGCCCAGGGAAATTTGCCTTTTTAAAGTTATATGTTTTTGCCTTCCCCGCCTGTCTTTGTTTTCTACATTTTAAGTCAAAAGTAACTATATTGTGGTCGCTATTACCAAGGTTTTCCCGCACAGTTACATTACCAACCAGCTCTGCGTTGTTGGAAATGATCAGATCCAACAAGGCATCACTTCTTGTTGGGTCCTCCACAAACTGGCCCATAAAATTATCCTGCAATAAATTTAGGAATTGTCGCCCCTTTGTAATTTTAGCCAACCCCGGACCCCAATCTATATCTGGATAGTTAAAATCTCCCATTACTACCACTGTACCTGCCCGGGCGGCCCTCTCTATTTGTTTATGAAGCCGACCTTCTATCTCTTCAGTGATATTAGGGGGTCTGTAGATTACCCCAAATATTATTTTTTCAGTATTTCCCTCCTTTTGTAATTCTACCCACAGTGATTCCACATCCTCAGAATCATCACACACTATGGCATCGTTCACACTGACTTTCATACCACTTCTTACATACAGACAGACTCCACCACCTTTTCTGTTCATTCTATCCTTGCGAAACAATGTAAACCCCTGCAGATTAACGGCCCAGTCATGCGAGGAGTCCAGCCATGTCTCAGTGACCCCAACTATATCAATATGTTCCTCCAGTATCAAGGCCTCAAGGTTCTGGTGAAAACACACTGGACAGATTGGCACTGTGCTGGGCTGATGATTTACATAATTCTATAGATGGCATGTGGGGGCTAAGGGCTTATTGATTTTCTTTGCAAGGAGCTTTGTGTGCAGAAATGAGAAGAGCAGCAGCACAGCAAGAAAAGGGTTACACTAAGCACTGAGCTGCTGAAGACAACACTGCAGAATAAATAGAGGGGGGAAATAGATACAGAAGGCAGCATTTTATACATACAGTAGCAGCACTACAAGGAAGGGGTTAGCACTTAACCGCTTCTGTGAAGGAAGCCGTGATTTACCTTTCAGTGACAGTACAGAACAGACACAGCTTACAGGTACACAGTCTTTCTCTCCTCTTCTACCAGCAGCGGCTAAGCCTCGCCCCACTTCCTGTAATCTGTTTTGTCAAGTTTCTAGAGATTTTTTTAATTTAACAGGCAGTGAACAGCAGATTACAGGGAATAGAGGCACTTAGTAGCCAAGAGTTAGAGCTGTTGTTCCTGAGCATTTTTGGTGAATGAAATTATTTAGAGAAATGATAGGAATCGCATAATCTACTAAATAAAGGAAAGTTGTTTGGAACGTCAGTAACCTCTCAAAAATCAGATCAAAAAGTCATATATACTTCTCATAGTCATATATACTTCTTATAGTCATATATACTTCTTATAGTCATATATACTTCTTATAGTCATATATACTTCTTATAGTCATATATACTTCTCATAGTCATATATACTTCTTATAGTCATATATACTTCTTATAGTCATATATACTTCTTATAGTCATATATACTTCTTATAGTCATATATACTTCTCATAGTCATATATACTTCTTATAGTCATATATACTTCTTATAGTCATATATACTTCTTATAGTCATATATACTTCTTATAGTCATATATACTTCTCATAGTCATATATACTTCTCATAGTCATATATACTTCTCATAGTCATATATACTTCTTATAGTCATATATACTTCTTTAGCTCACCTGGTGTAACACTGTGCAACAGATAGTTTGGAACAACACAGTACAGTGGTCTCTCAACATACGATGGGAATCCGTTCCAAATGGACCATCGTTTGTTGAAACCATCGTATGCTGAGGGATCCGTGCAATGTAAAGTATAGGACAGTGGTCTACAACCTGCGGACCTCCAGATGTTGCAAAACTACAACACCCAGCATGCTGGGAGTTGTAGTTTTGCAACATCTGGAGGTCCGCAGGTTGAAGACCACTGGTATTGGAAGTTATACTCACCTGTCCCCGCCTCTCCGGACCGTCACCGCTGCTCTGGATATCGCCTTCCAGTGCTGTCGCCGTGTCCCCGACGCTCCGGCAGCAGCATCAGCGTTCTCCGTCGCCGCCATCACGTCGCTATGCACGCCACTCCTATTGGATGACGGGACAGCGTGCGCAGCGACGTGATGACGACGATGGAGAGCGCAGACGATGCAGGGGATCCCGAAGAGGACACTCCGGAGCCCCGAGGACAGGTAAGTGATCGTCACCGGACCACACGGGGCACCGTAAACAGCTATCCGGTGGCAGCTGAAGCAGTCTGCACTGCCGGATTGCCGTTTATGTGATGGCCCCGACATACAAAAGCATCGTATGTTGATGCTGCCTTCAACATGTGATATCCTCTGAGAGACCATCATATGTTGAAATGATCGTATGTCGGGGCCATCGTAGGTTGGGGGGTCACTGTTTATATAAACAACAAAGAAGAGTCCAGCACTGTAAGTGCAGATAAGATCTTTAATACTTTATTTCATAGGAACGTGCAGGAAACAAAACAGAAGAGGCTAAAGTGTGGTGCGTTTCAGGCATCTGGAGCGCCCTTAGTCATACACTGTTATGCATACACTGCATGTGCTTCACGTACTTGAAACGCATCACACTTTTGACTCCTCTCTGTTCTTCTAGAATAAAGTATTGAAGATTTTATCTGCACTCACAGCGCTAAACCCTCCTTTGTTGCTTATAGGTTTAAGGGGTGCCAATAAAAGCTGCAAGCCTCACTGCAACAAAACAAGTCCTCACACAGTCCTGTTAACAGAAACAATGACAGGTTTGGGGTCTTTAAATACAGCTTTACTAACCAAACATTTTTTTTTATTTTTTTTTTTAAGTGTTCAATAGGTTTGATCATAATTTTGTGTTTGTAAATACTGTCCATCCATCTTGTCAAAGTGAACGTCAGGTTTATCCAAATGGGAGTTGCTTGGCTAAAAGTTTTGTACTACAGACGGAAAATGTTATTTTTTTTGGCCTTTTCTAAATGTTGGATACAGATGTTGGAGCAGTGGTTCTTAACCTGGGTTCGATCGAACCCCAGGGGTCCGGTGAGTCAGTCCCGGGGGTTCGGCGGGGGAGGTCACAACAGGACAGGCAAACCAAGCAATTGCTTGGGGCCCCGAGCAGAGCCGGTGTTTGCCCATCCTGTAGTGACGGGGCAATTCCCCCCATCACTATTAACTCCCTGCGGCCCCACGTTAAGTTTAAAAACGCAGGGCCGCCGGGACATAGCGCACGCCGGAACGTCACTGACGTCCCGTGCACCCATGGAAACGAAGACGCCGAGGACCTGAGGATAGAGAAGGAGGAAGACGTGCTCTGGCTAGCTTGGTAAGTGACCAGCGGCACGTCATCTTCGGTGCTCCGACCACCGGTCCCGAGACCTACTGCTACAGCCGGAGCGGTGGTCGGAGCACTGAGTGGGCAGTACACAGGCCTACACTGTATATGGCTGGAGGCTGTATGTCTGTGGGGGAACACTGCCTACACCAGTGGTCTTCAACCTGTGGACCTCCAGATGTTGCAATACTACAACTCCCAGCATGCCCGGACAGCCGTTGGCTGTCCGGGCATGTTGGGAGTTGTAGTTTTGCATCATCTGGAGGTCCGCAGGTTGAAGACCACTGGCCCGCCTAATGTGGGGGGACACTGCCCGCCTAATGTGGGGGGACACTGCCCGCCTAAGGTGGGGGGACACTGCCCGCCTAATGTGGGGGGACACTGCCCGCCTAATGTGGGGGGGACACTGCCCGCCTAATGTGGGGGGACACTGCCCGCCTAATGTGGGGGGACACTGCCCGCCTAATGTGTGGGAACACTGCCTGTGCCTAATGTGGGGGGAACACTGCCTGTGCCTAATGTGTGGGGAACACTGCCCGTGCCTAATGTGGGGGGAACACTGCCTGTGCCTAATGTGGGGGAACACTGCCTGTGCCTAATGTGGGGGGAACACTGCCTGTGCCTAATGTGGGGGGAACACTGCCTGTGCCTAATGTGGGGGAACACTGCCTGTGCCTAATGTGGGGGGAACACTGCCTGTGCCTAATGTGTGGGAACACTGCCTGTGCCTAATGTGTGGGAACACTGCCTGTGCCTAATGTGTGGGAACACTGCCTGTGCCTAATGTGTGGGAACACTGCCCGCCTAATGTGGGGGGAACACTGCCCGCCTAATGTGGGGGGAACACTGCCCGCCTAATGTGGGGAGAACACTGCCCGCCTAATGTGGGGGGAACACTGCCCGCCTAATGTGGGAGGGGAACACTGCCCGCCTAATGTGGGAGGGGAACACTGCCCGCCTAATGTGGGAGGGGAACACTGCCCGCCTAATGTGGGAGGGGAACACTGCCCGCCTAATGTGGGAGGGGAACACTGCCCGCCTAATGTGGGAGGGGAACACTGCCCGCCTAATGTGGGAGGGGAACACTGCCCGCCTAATGTGGGAAGGGAACACTGCCCGCCTAATGTGGGGGGGGGGAACACTGCCTGCCTAATGTGGGGGGGGGGAACACTGCCTGCCTAATGTGGGGGGGGGGGGGAACACTGCCTGCCTAATGTGGGGGGGGGGAACACTGCCTGCCTAATGTGGGGGGGGGGGGCACTGCCTACCTAATGTGGGGGGGGGACACTGCCTGCCTAATGTAGGGGAACACTGCCTGCCTAATGTGGGGGGGCACTGCCTGCCTAATGTGGGGGGGCACTGCCTGCCTAATGTGGGGGGGCACTGCCTGCCTAATGTGGGGGAACACTGCCTGCCTAATGTGAGGGAACACTGCCGGCCTAATGTGGGGGAACACTGCCTGCCTAATGTGGGGGAACACTGCCTGCCTAATGTGGGGGGAACACTGCCCGTGCCTAATGTGGGGGGAACACTGCCAGTTCCTAATGTGGGGGGAACACTGCCAGTGCCTAATGTGGGGGGAACACTGCCTGCCTAATGTGGGGGGAACACTGCCCGCCTAATGTGTGGGAACACTGCCCGCCTAATGTGTGGGAACACTGCCCGCCTAATGTGGGGGGAACACTGCCCGTGCCTAATGTGGGGGGAACACTGCCCGTGCCTAATGTGGGGGGAACACTGCCCGTGCCTAATGTGGGGGGAACACTGCCCGTGCCTAATGTGGGGGGAACACTGCCCGTGCCTAATGTGGGGGGAACACTGCCCGTGCCTAATGTGGGGGGAACACTGCCCGTGCCTAATGTGGGGGGAACACTGCCCGTGCCTAATGTGGGGGGAACACTGCCCGTGCCTAATGTGGGGGGAACACTGCCCGTGCCTAATGTGGGGGGAACACTGCCCGTGCCTAATGTGGGGGGAACACTGCCCGTGCCTAATGTGGGGGGAACACTGCCCGTGCCTAATGTGGGGGGAACACTGCCCGTGCCTAATGTGGGGGGGAACACTGCCCGTGCCTAATGTGGGGGGAACACTGCCCGTGCCTAATGTGGGGGGAACACTGCCCGTGCCTAATGTGGGGGGAACACTGCCCGTGCCTAATGTGGGGGGAACACTGCCCGTGCCTAATGTGGGGGGGAACACTGCCCGTGCCTAATGTGGGGGGAACACTGCCCGTGCCTAATGTGGGGGGAACACTGCCCGTGCCTAATGTGGGGGGAACACTGCCCGTGCCTAATGTGGGGGGAACACTGCCCGTGCCTAATGTGGGGGGAACACTGCCCGTGCCTAATGTGGGGGGAACACTGCCCGTGCCTAATGTGGGGGGAACACTGCCCGCCTAATGTGGGGGGAACACTGCCCGCCTAATGTGGGGGGAACACTGCCCGCCTAATGTGGGGGAACACTGCCCGCCTAATGTGTGGGAACACTGCCCGCCTAATGTGTGGGAACACTGCCTGTGCCTAATGTGTGGGAACACTGCCCGCCTAATGTGGGGGGAACACTGCCCGTGCCTAATGTGGGGGGGAGCACTGCCCGTGCCTAATGTGGGGGGAACACTGCCCGTGCCTAATGTGGGGGGAACACTGCCCGTGCCTAATGTGGGGGGAACACTGCCCGCCTAATGTGGGGGGAACACTGCCCGCCTAATGTGGGGGGAACACTGCCCGCCTAATGTGGGGGGAACACTGCCCGTGCCTAATGTGGGGGGAACACTGCCCGTGCCTAATGTGGGGGGAACACTGCCCGTGCCTAATGTGGGGGGGAACACTGCCTGCCTAATGTGGGGGGAACACTGCCTGCCTAATGTGGGGGGAACACTGCCTGCCTAATGTGGGGGAACACTGCCTGCCTAATGTGGGGGGAACACTGCCTGCCTAATGTGGGGGGAACACTGCCTGCCTAATGTGGGGGGAACACTGCCTGCCTAATGTGGGGGGAACACTGCCCGTGCCTAATGTGGGGGGAACACTGCCCGTGCCTAATGTGGGGGGAACACTGCCCGTGCCTAATGTGGGGGGAACACTGCCTGCCTAATGTGGGGGAACACTGCCTGCCTAATGTGGGGGAACACTGCCTGCCTAATGTGGGGGGGAACACTGTCTGCTTAATGTGGGGGGAACACTGCCATTGTTGCGAAAATGACATGAGAGGCACTTGCCAAGGCAAAGCCGCGCATTTCTGAACTGGTCTCTGAAAGACAACAGCAGAAGTCACACTGATTTGCAGTAAATATTCATTATGTTTTTGTGTGAAAATCATGTTTTCATGTTTTGTTCTTTAATGGTTTTGTTCATTTTGTGCACCTATGTATAAATATATACTTAAATATATACCTCCTATGTTTTGAATTTGAAAAAATCATATTTTCTTTTTCCAAATTAAGAGGTGTTCGGTGACTGCGCATATGAAACGTGTGGGGTTCAGTACCTCCAACAAGGTTAAGAATCACTGTGTTGGAAGCTTTTCCGTTTCCATGTAGACCGTCTACTACACATGAGATCTGCAGGCGGCTGTACTGTATTTACAAGTGATCGAATAACATGACCTAGACATGGACTGGGAGGGGATCCGTTATGGACCTTTGTGTTACTACATTATATACAATGAGCATTTCCTCTGTTCTTTGCAGATGTAGCGGACGATTACATCCACATTTCTGCTGCTCTGGTCTCTCTAGCCGATGAGGAGAACACTCCTGTTAGAAAGTAAGTGTTGCAGTCCATTGTGGGTGGAAAAAGAATTTGGAGTAGGAAGTGATTTTGATGACTTCCCTTTTGTTGAGTAAACACATTCCTTTAAGCAGAGGCCTATAAATCTTCACAATACACTCCTCACATTCAGCGTGTGCTTACAGTTAGCAAAATCGATTTCTATGCAGAGATTCGCCACTAGAGGGCAGCGCTTCTTTAGATTTGTCTAGGTTAAGAATTTGCGAACAAAGAGGTAGATTTCTCAAAACTTGTGCAGAGAAAAAGTTGACCAGTTGCCCATAGCAACCAATCAGAGTACTTCTTTAGTTTTTAACCCCTTAAGGACCAAGCCCATTTTAACCTTAAGGACCAGGACAATTTTATTTTTGCGTTTTTCGTTTTTCCCTTCTCGCCTTCTAAAATCCGTAACTCTTTTATATTCCCATCTACAGACCCATATAAGGGCTTGTTTTTTGTGTGACCAATTGTACTTTGTAATGAATCCTCTCATTTTACCATAAAATGTACGGTGAACCCAAAAAACAATTTTTTTAGGAAGGAAATTTTAATGAAAACCACAATTATGCACATTTTGGAGGGTTTGGTTCTCACACTGTACAATTTACAGTAAAAATGACATATGCTCTTTATTCTGTGGGTCAATATGATTAAAATGATACCCATGACTAGATACTTTTATATTTTTGTACCGCTTAAAAAAAATCTAACTTTTTGTACAAAATCAGTAATCTAAAATCGCCCTATTTTGACCACCTATAACTTTTTTATTTTTCTGTATATAGGGCGTTATGAGGGCTCCTTTTTTGTGCAGTCATCTGTACGTTTTATCGATACCACAATTGCTTATATAAAACTTTTAGATAATTTTTTATAACTTTTTTTGGGAATAAAATGTGAAAAAAGCAGCATTTTTGGACTTTTATTTTTTACGTTTACGCCGTTCACCGTACAGGATCGTTAACATTTATATTTTGATAATTCGGACATTTACGCATGTGGTGATACCAAATATGTTGCCGTCACCTATAGACATGGAGGGGGTGTGTCATGACATCACGAGGGTGACGTGGCCATGACGTCTCGATCACGGCCTCCAGCTCTGAGCGCTCTGAACTAACTGTTCTAAATGCTGGAGCACTGGAGAACCCCTTTAATGCAGATGTTTACATTTGCAACATTTACTAAAGCAACAAAGTAATTGCTGAAAAAAAAATCCCCATAAAATTGTTGAAATTGACCTATAGTGCAGATTTCAAATTGGTGGACTTAATGCAGCCCGCGTCACCACTCTGTTCTCTAAGCAGATGGCAGAGAGGGAGTGATTACAACACAAGGGACCGGACTAGGTAAGTATAGCTCCCTGCCTGGGGGAGACTTACAAACTTCATATCCTCGCCATCCCTGGGGGGCAGGAACGTAACCCAGGGATGGTGAGGATGAAGATCTTATCATATATATATATATATATATATATATATATATATATATATATATATATATATAATATAACCCGTTGTCACTGAATATATACGGGAAAATCTGATCCTTAGTTCCCTTTAAATGTTTTGAATTACTTCCAGGGGTCTTCCACCTGAATTGTGGCTCACTGATTAAAAAGTGGCATACTGCACTTTTGTCAGGTTTTAACCTATTAAGAAATTAAAGAGAAAAGAAACATTATATTAAAGGGGTACCTAAAGGATAGGGGATATGTTGCCTGATCGCGTGGGGTCCTGCCGCTGGGGACCCCCGCGATCTCGCAAGCAGCACCCCGCTCTTTTCAGGCCCCGGAGCGAACATCGCTCCGGGTCTGATGACTGCCTATCACGGAGCCGGAGTATAGTGACGTCCCGCCACGCCCCCTCAGTGTGACGTCACACGGGGCAGAGCTGTGACATCACGATCACCTACCCCATCATCAGACCCGGGGCGGATGTTAGCTCTGGAGCCTGATGAGAGAGGGGTGCTGCATGCGAGATTGCGGGGGTCCCCAGCGGCGGGACCCCGCGCGATCAGGCAACTTATCCCCGATCCTTTAAATAGGGGATAAGTTGTCAGCACGGTAGTACCCCTTTAAGAAAAAAGACTATAGTAATATTAGCAGGGCTGTGAAGTCGGTATATAAATGTTCCGACTCAGACTCCGGAGTTTTCTGTACTTCCGACTCAGACTCCCCGACTCCTCTGTATTAATATGCGAATGTATTTTATACATTCCTTGAAGGAAAGAAAGGCAACATACATGTCATTACCACAGGACTACTGGCTGGGAAGCCAACAGTCTACTGTATTGAACAGTTTGTGTGCTGATCTGCTGCTGAAGATAGGGCAGTGGGAGGATCCAGTAAGGGGCATTTATTATAAAACATGATTTCCCTAGTAGAATCCCATAGTCATGTTTAAAGGGGTACTCCGCCCCTAGACATCTTATCCCCGCGGTCCCGCAGCTGGTGACCCCCGGGATCACCGCTGTGGCACCGCGCTTTCATTACTACACAGAGAAAGTTCGGGGGACGGATACAGAGCGATACAGGGGACGAAGCAGCGTAATGTCATAGCTCCGCCCCTCGTGACATCACAGCCCGCCCCCTTAATGCAAGTCTATGGCAGGGGGCATGAAGACCGCCACGCCCCCTCCCATAGACTTGTATTGAGGGGGCTGGCCGTGACATCACGAGGGGCAGATCCATGATGTAACAGAGCTCCAACCCCTGTATCGCCCGTCATTACGCACAGGGCAAACTCGCTCTGTGCAGTAATGATAGCGCGGTGCCGCAGCGGCAATCCCGGGGGTCCCCAGCAGTGGGACCCCGGCGATCTGACATCTTATCCCCTATCCTTTGGATAGGGGATAAGATGTCTAGGTGCGGAGTTCCCCTTTAAGCTAACAATGGAGTTTACAAGTTTTTATAGCCTTAGCTGAATGGCAGCAGTTTTTCCAATGGTTTACAGCTTCAGTCTTGAACTATTGACCCTCCATTCCCTTCACTTATACAAGTGTCACTAGTCCTGCAAAAAACATATTTACTTAATCCCTTATCAGTGAGAGGCTAGGTTACCCATGGGTTCCCTGTAACAGCAGAACACTATGGAAAGTATAAGTATTGCTGCTCCTGTGCGTTGCGTGCCATATAGTAAAGCACATGAAAAGCTTCTTCACGGTCACTTAACGTGTTCGGTTTGCGGTTACGTGAGGCACTGCATGCATTGATCTTTATTCTTCAAAATACCAGCAACAGTGTGTGAAAACCTTGTGAAGACTTACAGAAAACATTTGACCTCTGTCATTACACGCAAAGGGTATATAACAAAGTATTGAGATGAACTTTTGTTATTGACCAAATACTTATTTTCCACCATAATTTGCAAATAAATTCTTTAAAAATCAGACAATGTGATTTTATGGATTTTTTTTCTCATTCTGTCTCTCATAGTTGAGTTATACCTATGATGAAAATTACAGGCCTCTCATCTTTTTAAGTGGGAGAACTTGCACAATTGGTGGCTGACTAAATACTTTTTTGCCCCACTGTATATACAAAAAACAGATGTAGAAAGACAGCAGCAACTGAGAAACAGGGGTGGCCCTTGGATGTCCGTACATGCTGGGAGTTGTAGTTTTTCAGCAGCTGGAGGTCCACACTTTGGAGACGACTAATGTACATGGAACATAGCTCAGACCTTCGCTGTTCTCCATTCCTGTTGATCTTTGTAATCTTTACACTTCATGTCCTACATGTCACTTGCCCCATATAACCTTAGTATGTAATTGGGGAGGCCACTCTAGGTTGAGCTTTAGGATACCTTTCCTAACCTGCCTTGTATTATCAAAGTTCATTTAAAAAAAAAGGATTGCAGGTCACCCTGCCCCTGACATTAATAGGTGAAGTGTGCACCTTATCTGTGATCTGGTATCCACATGTGAGGTTACCACTGTGACTCGAATATTCATAGAAACCTTAGGATTGTTTTATACACCTTGCAGTATTTAGAGGTGTTCAGGAGGTGCATCCACCAGCCCAAGTTGACTTTTTTGTAATAGGGTTCAGTGATGTTAGTAGTTTTGTTGGAAAAAATAGCACTGCAAGCCTCGGGCAACAAAGATGAACATGGCATTAGATGAGCCCCTTCTATAGGCCTTTTGTGGGGCATTTGTGCTTCATGGAAGAGGAGGATACACCCCATCCATATATATTTCATGGGTGCGTCTTATTTAAATGTCTCTGATGTAATACTTAAGTTACTACTAGTGAAATGTACTTTTGGTCACAACCCCACCAGCAATCTGTGCTTGAAGGGGGGTACTCCGCCCCTAGACATCTTATCCCCTATCCAAAGGATAGGGGATAAGATGTCTGATCGCGGGAGTCCCGAGGCTGGGGACCCCTGCGATCTTCCTGCTGCACCCGGCGTTTGTTTAGAGCATTGAGGGGGCATGGCTGTGACGTCACCAGCGGACCGTGACCGAGATCGTGGGACCCCCGCAATCAGACATCTTCTCCCCTATCCAAAGGGGATAGGGGATAAGATGTCTAGGGGCGGAGTACCTTTTAATGTAAGTATTGTCTCATTTACTACTGTGCGTTGCTGGGACTTTTCCAGCAGATTGCGCCGGAGGTTTGAATATGTTCAATCTTTAGTCGGAATCCAATGTTGAGTTGTAAAGTGTGTAATGGAGCAGCAGAATCCCATGTTGAATAAATTCTGCAGAGAAATGCTATAATATGAGCGGTGCCCTAGAGTAGATTTGCCCCCATACATATCAGAAAATGGTTGGCTAAACCTGCTGATTTCGGTGGGCCCAGACAGGTGATGTTTAGGCAGAAAAGCATCAAGCATGTTGGTTTGCAGTTGTTCCATCATTTTGTTCTTGCAGAGATAAGCAGCTGCCAGAGTTGACTGTAAGCCGCTTACTCTCCCTCCCTTGATTTGGAACATGGGGTTATCGGGAGAGAAGGCTGTTGGCCGAAAACGTTTAACGCCAACAGCTATTGAAGGTGTATGACCATCAAACAGATCAGTGATGAATAAATCTGAGGCCAGTAGGCTTTATAGTTTACTTAAAGGGGTACACCACTGGAAAACATTTTTTTTATCAACTGGTGCCAGAAAGTTAAACAGATTTTGTAAATTATAAAACAAAAATATAGAAAAAGAAACACGGCCGCACATCCACAATTTGTATTTTGATCTACTTGCTTCTCAGCATAAATTCAACCACTAACAGGTTGTTAGTATACATTTTGATCAAAAAGTACAAGCCCACTCGCCACGTCAAGGCCACCTGTATAGAGTGGGTCCCTAACTCAACATTTGTGTAGCGCCGGGCGGTGGCCACCACCACCGCAACACCATGCCCACAGGGGGAGCCACCCAGTGGCCAGGCAGCCCCACTGCTGCCCGACCAAGCCCCTGGTTCCGGGCCACACTACCCCACAGACAAAGCATCACAGTAACAATGACCGCCACAGTGCAACCACACCAATGTGAATACCTACCAAATGCTCCCAGAGGGCTGGGAGAATGCTAGGAGGAAACCCTTATGCAGTCTCCTGCTAATTAAAAATGCCTGGGCCGACTGGGTGGAGCAGAGTGCTGGCTATGAAAGAGGGAACAGACTACAATTGTAAAAAATATTTGTAAATTACTTCTATTAAAAATCTTAACCCTTTCAGTACTTATCGGCTGCTGTATGTTCCAGAGGAAGTTCTTTTCTTTTTGAATTTCCTTTCTGTTTGACCACAGGGCTCTCTTCTGACACCCCTGTCCATTTTAGGAACTGTCCAGAGTAGGAGCAAATCCCCATAGCAATCCTATCCTGCTTCGGACAGTTCCTAAAATGGACAGAGGTGTCAGCAGAGAGCACTGTGGTCAGACAGAAAGGAAATTCAAAAAGAAAAGAACTTTGTGTAGTATTTGGCAGCTGAGAAGTACTGGAAGGATTAAGATTTTTAAATAGAAGTCATTTACAAATCTGTTTAACTTTCTGGCACCAGTTGATTAAAAAAAAAATGTTTACAAGGGTGATACCCCTTTTTTAAGTTTTCAATATTGAAGTAATGCAAAACACCCTTCGGGGCTTGAAAGTATTTTTGAATTGTTTCCATTCTGTGATGTCACGCTTACGCTGTTCAGTTGCTGGCAGGTATTCTTTTCATTGAAGAGGTCCTGCGGCTGTCACTGTTGTTCTGGCGTGTGTCCTTATTGTTAAGGTGACTGTAAAGCTAGAATGTGACCTTTTGGAGATGGAACATGAGGCATAGAGTTTGGAATGACAGGACAGTGACAGCCCTGGGGCACATTTTTAAGTGAAAACGTAGTAATAGTAAATAGCACCAAAAGGAAGTTGTACGCCATTTTGCATTGCCAGTATAATCCAGATGCAATGCATTGCTTTTAATAAAATGAGGGCACAGTATACGGTTTGATCTCAAACATGATAATACAAAGTCCGCTGTAGAGTAAACACAATAGTGAAGAAACTTTGTCCACGTTGACACCGATCCTGTCAAAAATTAACTAACTAAGCATATGAGAAAAAGTAATATCCCTTCATGTATATTCTACAGCTGAATATCCTGCAGAATAGAAATTTGTAGAGAATTCAACATTTTCTTTACTGTGTTAGTTGTCTCTGTTTTTCTTTTCTATACATTTTTCAAACTCAAACCTTAAAGGGGTACTCCGCCCCTAGACATCTTATCCTCTATCCAAAGGATAGGGGATAAGATGTCAGATCGCGGTGCTCCCGCCGCTGGGGACCCCCGGGATCTCGGCTGTAGCACCCACCTGTTGCGGCTTCCGGAAACGCTGGAGGCTTCGGCTCCCGACCACGGGGACGTGAGATCGTGACGTCACGACTCCTCCCTGTGTGACATCAGGACCCGCCCCTCAATGCAAGTCTATGGGAGGGGGGCATGACAGCCGTCACGCCCCCCTCCCATAGACTTGCATTGAGGGGGCGGGGCATGATGTCACACGGGGGTGGAGTCGTGACATCACAATCTCCCGTCACCGTGGTCATGAGGTGTTAGGATGAGAGCCTCCTTTCGATAGGGGATAAGATGTCTAGGGGCGGAGTGCCCCTTTAAGATAAGAGTATATATAAGAGCATTGTCACATGGGGTAAAATTATTATAGCGCCTTCCTTTTGCCACGTTGCTTTTACACTATCCCATCCCGTAAAATTTCCATTCAATGCTAGAAGTAAAAAATGCTTTGCCTTTTGGTAAAGGAAGATAACTGAATTCACAAATTCAAGTTTTTTTTACTTTGAAGCCTTTTCATTTTCTTACATGTCATTCGTAGAGAGATCTCTTTCTGGGACATACCACTATAACTTTAGGGATCCCAAAAAAAATTAAAAAAAATTAAAGCAGTGATGTATTACTACAGTGAACTAGTTCTTGAACAAACAGTAGAACATGGAGAATTGGGACATAGTCATTACGCGATGTATGGTATATTGGTATATATAGCTTCATACTGTGGTCATAATGCCAGTGCATCAGAAACCCTTAGCAACGCATTATATATGGTAAAATCTTAATCCTCACCATCCCTGGGGGACGTTTTTGCCCCCCAGGGATGGCGAGGATATGGAGTTATAAACTCTCCCACACTACCATGTAAGTAGTCCCCTGGGGGAGGAGCTGAACTTAATTGGTCCTGTCTCTCCGGCCATAGTGACGCCCTCTTGGCGTGATTGACAGCCCACATCAGCGTCCTGCTGCCGAAGCAGACTGAACAGAGTGGCTACGCGGGCCGTCGATCACTCCAAGGGGACGTCACTATGGTCGGAATGACAGAACCAAGTAAGTACAGCTTCCCGCCCAGAGGACTACATACGGGGCAGTGGGGGAGAGTTTATAACTTCATATTCTCTCCATCCCTCCAGCCAAAAACATCCCGGGGAATGGTGAGGGTAAAGATTACCAAGCATTGTGTGTGTGTGTGTGTATATATATATATATATATATATATATATATATATATATATATATAATATATATATTATATATATTAGATATATATTATATATATATTATATATATATTATATATATATTAGATATATATTATATATAGTAAAATCTAATGCTTGGTTCCCTTAAAAATACAGGCAGCTATAATATATATTTCTCTCAGTGAGGAGGACGTGCATTCTACCGGTAGACTGCACACGCTCTATTCATTCCTATGGGAGTGCCCGTAATGCCCAAGAGCTGTACTCGGGTCTCTTCCGCGCACCCATAGAAATGAATGGCGCACGTGCTGGTGATTGCAGGGGGCCCCACCGGTCTGACTCCCACCATCAGCTACTTATCCCCTATCCTGTTTTCCTGTGGTTAGGGGATAAGTAAATTTTTGCTGGAGATCTCCTTTAAATACCTTTTCTAAACTAGTGTTTTCCAAACAGGGTGTCTCCAGCTATTGCAAAACTACAACTCTCATCATGCACGAACAGCCGAAGGTTGTCAGGCCATGCTGGGAGTTGTAGTTGTGCAACAGCTGGAGACACAATGTTTGGAAAACACTGCTCTAAACTGTTGTTTTGTTCTTGACTCCTTTTTTACTTGCAGTAGGTTTGAACTCTCTTACAGCTGGATATTTGCTTTTACCACTAGTTATTGTGAACTAGAATTTGTGGTTTGACAATGGCGCGGCGTTATACTATCACGGCTTGTATTTTTGTGCTGCTCTTCAGATTATATTTGTGTGAATGGCAGCAAATTATCTGTAAGTACAAGAAATCTATGGATAGTTACTGTCATAGTGATAGTTATAAACCATGCCAGGCACGTAACCTCCTGGCAATGAAGTGGTATTCATGACTCTACCATATGTCACTTGGTCGTGTACTGTATAAACATAAGATTCCATGCAGACAGCAAATATAATAAGCTATAAAAGGAGCCATATTGCTTCGTGAGTTAATTGTATACTTATGTTTTACATTACGACTTATTTTGCACATATTCCATTTTTGTTCACCCCAGATATCTACTGAAGTTAGCAGAATTGTTTGAAAAACTCAGGGTAAGCTATTTATTTATTTACTCTATGACTTATTTATTTATTGTACTATTTAAGTAATTATTAAATTAATTTAATTAATTAATCAATGGAGATATCTATTGAAAATTAACTTATCTCCTATCCACAGGATAGGATATAACTAACTGATCACGGGGGTTTCTACCACTGGAACCCCCACAGTGTTATCCTGAATGGACCCCAGCACTGTGAGGAGCGTGTGCTGCAGGCTCCATTCATTTCTATGGGAGCCAAAGACCAAAGTACAGCACTCGGGCATTATATGCGCTCTCATAGAAATTAATGGAGCATGTGCCGTCTACCGGTAAACGACATGTGCTCCTCACTTAGCCATAGTCCCATCCCGAAGATCGTGAGGGGTCCCAGCGGTCAGACCCCCCGGCGATCAGCTATTTTCCCCCTATACTGTGGATAGGGAATACCGTATATACTCAAGTATAAGCCGAGTTTTTCAGCACGATTTTTCATGCTGAAAATGCCCCCTCGGCTTATACTCGAGTGAACTCTCCTCCTGTCAATCCCTTCTCAGTGGTCTTCAACCTGCGGACCTCCAGATGTTGCAGAACTACAACTCCCAGCATGCCCAGACAGCCATCGGCATGCTGGGAGTTGTAGTTTTGAAACATCTGGAGGTCCGCAGGTTGAAGACCACTGCGGCCTTAGTCATCATCCAGACCCCCACTTTAGTTTTCTACTCCCCTCCCCTCGATGGGAAGGAAGGGAGAGCTGTTCCGGGCCATCTATGCTGCAGGGACCGTCCGGTGGGGAGGGTTAGTCGTTCCGGGCTGTACCTCTTCACCGGGAGGCCCTCTTCTCCGCTCCCGGCCGGCCCTGGACTAGTGACGTTGCCTTGATGACGACACACAGGGACGTTCATGCG
Source organism: Hyla sarda (assembly GCF_029499605.1). Lineage (NCBI taxonomy): Eukaryota > Metazoa > Chordata > Amphibia > Anura > Hylidae > Hyla > Hyla sarda. Next base: position 353,428,144 of record NC_079191.1, read on the forward strand.
CAGGGACGGACGTCCCTGTGCGTCGTCGTCAAGGCAACATCACTAGTCCGGGGCAGGCCCGGAGCGGAGAAGAGGGCCTCCCAGTGAAGATGGACAGCCTGGAACGACTAACCCTCCCCACCGGACGGTCCCTGCAGCATAGATGACCAGCTCATCCTTCCTTCCCACCGAGGGGAGGTGAGTAGAAAACTAAAGGGGGGTCTGGATAATGGCTAAGGCCGCAGTGGTCTTCAACCTGCGGACCTCCAGATGTTTCAAAACGACAACTTCCAGTATGCCCGGACAGCCGATGGCTGACCGGGCATGCTGGGAGTTGTAATTTTGCAACATCTGGAGGTCCGCAGGTTGAAGACCACTGATGAAGGAATTGACAGGCGGCGATTGTGAAGGGGGGGAGGGATGATGATGATGACGGGGGTGTTAATGACGGGGGTCTGGATGATGACGGGGGATGATGTATTTCCCACCCTAGGCTTATAGTCAAGTCAATAACTTTTCCTGGGTTTTTGGGGTGAAATTAGGGGCCTCTGCTTATATTTGGGTCGGCTTATACTCGAGTATATACGGTAAGTTAACTTTTGTTGGAGTTCTCCTTCAATTAATTAATTAATTTAATTATTTTTTTTATTTATTTTGCTTTTGCTTCCCTTTCTAAAAAATTGGCATGAAGCATTTTCCAAATTTGCTGTGTTCTTTTTTCAGAAAGTAGAAGCCAGAGTTGCTTCAGATGAAGACCTAAAGCTGTCCGAACTCTTACGATACTATGTGCTCAATATCGAAGCTGCCAAGGTATGTTTCATTGTCCTAAAAGATGACAAGAAAAGTGGTTATTTGTCATTTTTTTGTGTTTCACCTTTTATACATTTATTCAATCTCATCCAGGACCTATTGATGAGGAGGACAAAGAGCCTGGTCGAATATGAGAACTCAAACAAAGCTCTTGATAAGGCCAGGTTGAAAAGCAAAGATGTGAAACAGGCCGAGCTGCATCAACAACTGTGCTGCCAGAAATTTGAGAAGCTCTCGGAGTCTGGGAAACAGGGTAGGGATGAGTGGTGCTTCAGTTTTCCATCACCACTTCCTTCTTTAGACTGAATACTTTACTAACTTAACCATTCTGTTTTTATTACTGTTCATTGCTCTGTATAACTTTTTAAAAATCAAGTACAACAATGGAAAAAAGATTGACCAGTAGCAGAGGAAACCACAAAAATGTAGAATCGGTTTTGGTTTATGCACAGTTGTGTAGCAACCACGGACTATCTGGTATATAAAAAACTGTGAAGATTATTGAAAAAGTAGCAAAGAACTTCTGTGTTCCTGCTCCTTTAAAACCTAGTTATTACCAGCGGTTTAAAGGGAATGTGCTGCCTATTTATTTTTTTTTTTTTTCTAATCTGTTTGTTCTAATCTGTTTTCTGATGTTGTAATTTTTTTTAATTTATTTTAGTCGCCATTATTATGGGGCAGCCATTTTTCTTCAGCTGTTTTTTAATATGCTTTAAGGCTGGACCCATGGACATAAGTTACAATAGACAAGAACTGTTCCATTCACATAATTTGGAAACATTACTGAACATACTCCGTGACCTTTTCAGTAGTCATTCCACAGGAAGGGGATGCTGATCTGTGAGCAACAGCTATTGTGTGTACCTCTATCTACTGGTCTCATCTTTCACTGTACTCCTGTCTGTGATAAGAAGGGTACTGCTGGGAATTGATCTGTTCAGAGCAGGAAGGATTAGCTTAGTTTTAGGCCTCATGGCCAAAATGGAAACCCCAAGATTTCATGATTATTTTAAAGGGGTATTCCAGGAAAAACTTTTTTTTTTTTACATATCAACTGGCTCCAGAAAGTTAAACAGATTTGTAAATTACTTCTATTAATAAATCTTAATCCTTTCAGTACGTATGAGCTTCTGAAGTTAAGGTTGTTCTTTTCTGTCTAAATCCAGTTTTGAAGAGGTTTGCTATGGGGATTTGCTCCTAAATTGGGTGTTTCCCGAGACAGGTGTCATCAGAGAAGATTTAGACAGAAAAGAACAACCTTAACTTCAGAAGCTCATAAGTACTGAAAGGATTAAGGTTTTTTTAATAGAAGTAATTTACAAATCTGTTTAACTTTCTGGAGCCAGTTGATATGTAAAAAAAAAAAAGTTATTTCCTGGATAACCCCTTTAAAGGAAAAATGACAACAGCTTCACCTGTACTTACCTGCTGGTACTGGCTAATAGTGCAGCTAACACTGATTACAATGGTGTTTACCTTTTTTTATATGTAAATTAGATGCTTGGGTGCACTCTGGGCATTTCCAGCTCCTTCGTGCACTCTTATGCCCACCTGCATTGGCCCTGTGCTACATCCCCTTCATGTTATGGCTTTGCCTAAAACACGTAGTCATTACATGCTGCAAGATCTCCAGCACAGCAGGCCTGTACCACTACTGGGCATCTGCCGCTTCCACGCTACACTCGGAAGTGGCAAGCTTAGTGGCTTCACAACAAAGATCTTATATATGTGTATATCTATAGGCAGAGCCTACTGGGAAAGCCAGTTCTCATGATCAGTTCCAAGCAATTGATTCCTCTCTGGCAAGAAAGTGCTAACTGGAGTATATGTCATGGCTAGGTTCACATCATATTTGGTGCCTCCGAGTCATGGATATGTCGGGAAAAGAGCAAAATGACATGCGGACGTATCCCTGCTCGGACAGACACGAGGCCCCAATTTTTTCAATGGCCTGAGTGTAGTCAGCTAGTGACTATGTTCGGGTCACTTCAAGTTTTGACTTGGACTGAGAAACGTGGCTTGCAGTGTTTTTTCAGTCCGAGACAAAACTCTTAATACATTGGGAAAATTACCTGATTGTAGTCACTAGCTGACTATCGTGTGCCGTTGAAAAGAATGGGACCCACGCCGGTCCAAACAGGGATACGTTGACATGTCATTTTGACATTTTCCCGACGTATTCGTGCCTCGGAGCCACCAAACATGATGTGAACGAGGACTAATACTACAATATACAGTAAATAGGTAGCCATTCAGGAATCAAAGAATGCTTAGCACCATTTTTAAAAATTTTTTCGCATTAATGGAGATCTCACTTTTACTACGACTTGTTTTCTAGAACTGACTAGCTTCAAACAAAGAAGGGTGTCTGCTTTCCGAAAAAACCTGGTAGAGATGACAGAGTTAGAAATTAAGCATGCCAAGGTATGTGGTGTTGTCTCTTTATTCTATCCATTGACTTTGAAAATACTGGTAGTTTTTTTGGTACATAACACTCGTAGCCGTAGTTCTAGAAGATTTTCATAATGATATTCCTATAGAGCGGGATGGCCCACTAACAGGATTTATCACCTATTCACAGGATAGGCGATACATTTATGATCGGTAAGGGCCTGACCACTTGGACCACCACCGATCACCAAAGGTGCCTCATGTTAGTGGTGATAAGTTCGCTTGTGTGACCACCACTCCATTCTCCATGGAGATAGCAGAGTACAGTTCTAAGCTGTTGCTGTCAGTGCCATATCCAGTGAATTGAGTGGTGATTACAAATTGGCACGGTCATTGGATTCACATGGGTCGCTTGGGACCCCGATGGTAGTCCTGAGATCAGACCCCCCCAGCGGTCATACATTTATCATGCATGTGCATAGGTAATAAATGCTGTTAGAAGCCCAATCTATTAAAGCATCAATATTGTACCAAGGCGCAGAGATCCCTGTTGGTCGTTTAGAAAGATAGGGTCCAGTTGCGGTTATTGGATAGGGAGGCTGCCCTCTTTGAATTCGGAGATAAAAATTGTAAACTGTTGGCATATTTGGCGGGGGCGAGTCGCCTGGCTTCATCTATCCCTTGTATTAAGGGCAGTGACGGTGCTGTAGTGGTAGACCCCCAGCTGATCAACTCTGTCTTTCGGGAATTTTACTCCTCTTTGTATGTGGCCCCTTCTTTGCGCTGTCAAGGGGAAATGTTGTTATTCTGGAAACCACCTGCACGCCTCTCTTCCAGCAGGCGTGCAGGTGGTTTCCAGTTTTAGATATTTAGGGGTGGAGGTAACTGGGTCCCTGATAGATTATCTGCCCCTGAACTTGGAGCCGCTTCTCCGATCCACTGTGGAGCAGCTGACTGCCTGGTCCTCACTCCCTCTCTCCTTAGCTGGCAGGATCAATCAGGGCCATTTATCATCGTTGCTTTGGTAAGCAAGTTCTGTAGGCATTTTTTTCTTGCTTTTGGTTTTGCTTATGTGTGACATATTTATTATACTATCATGGTGGGTTGATGAATTTGGCTTACATAAGCAAAAAACAATAAATCACTTTTGAGTACAATTTTTTTTTTTTAGCATACCGTATATACTCGAGTATAAGCCGAGTTTTTCAGCACGATTTTTCGTGCTGAAAACACCCCCCTCGGCTTATACTCGAGTGAACTCCCCCACCCGCAGTGGTCTTCAACCTGCGGACTTCCAGAGGTTTCAAAACTACAACTCCCAGCAAGCCAGGGCAGCCATCGGCTGTCCGGGCTTGCTGGGAGTTGTAGTTTTGAAACCTCCGGAGGTCCGCAGGTTGAAGACCACTGCGGCCTTCAACATCATCCAGCCCCCCTCTCACCCCCTTTAGTTCTGAGTACTCACCTCCGCTCGGCGCTGGTCCGGTCCTGCAGGGCTGTCCGGTAAGGAGGTGGTCCGGTGAGGAGGTGGTCCGGGCTGCTATCTTCACCGGGGAGGCCTCTTCTAAGCGCTTCGGGCCCGGCCTCAGAATAGTCACGTTGCCTTGACAACGACGCAGATGCGTCGTTGTCAAGGCAACGGCTCTATTCCGGGCCGAAAGCGCGGAGAAGAGGCGCCCCCGGTGAAGATAGCAGCCCGGACCACCTCCTCACCGGACCACCTCCTTACCGGACAGCCCTGCAGGACCGGACCAGCGCCGAGCGGAGGTGAGTACTCAGAACTAAAGGGGGTGAGAGGGGGCTGGATGATGTTGAAGGCCGCAGTGGTCTTCAACCTGCGGACCTCCGGAGGTTTCAAAACTACAACTCCCAGCAAGCCCGGACAGCCGATGGCTGCCCGGGCTTGCTGGGAGTTGTAGTTTTGAAACCTCTGGAGGTCCGCATGTTGAAGGCCGCAGTGGTCTTCAACCTGCGGACCTCCGGAGGTTTCAAAACTACAACTCCCAGCAAGCCCGGACAGCCGATGGCTGCCCGGGCTTGCTGGGAGTTGTAGTTTTGAAACCTCTGGAGGTCCGCATGTTGAAGGCTGCAGTGGTCTTCAACCTGCGGACCTCCGGAGGTTTCAAAACTACAACTCCCAGCAAGCCCGGACAGCCGATGGCTGCCCGGGCTTGCTGGGAGTTGTAGTTTTGAAACCTCTGGAGGTCCGCAGGTTGAAGACCACTGAGGGCGAATGATGAGAAGAGGATGATGAAGGGGGGGGGGGTGTGGGGATGATGAAGGGGGGGGGGGGGGTGGGATGATTACAAGGGGATGATGAAGGGGGGATGTGTGGGATGATAAGGGGATGTGTGGGATGATGACAAGGGGATGATGAAGGGGGGATGTGTGGGATGATAAGGGGATGTGTGGGATGATGAAGGGGGGATGTGTGGGATGATAAGGGGATGTGTGGGATGATGACAAGGGGATGATGAAGGGGGGATGTGTGGGATGATGACAAGGGGATGATGAAGGGGGGATGTGTGGGATAAGGGGATGTGTGGGATGATGACAAGGGGATGATGAAGGGGGGATGTGTGGGATGATAAGGGGATGTGTGGGATGATGACAAGGGGATGATGAAGGGGGGATGTGTGGGATGATAAGGGGATGTGTGGGATGATGACAAGGGGATGATGAAGGGGGGATGTGTGGGATGATAAGGGGATGTGTGGGATGATGACAAGGGGATGATGAAGGGGGGATGTGTGGGATGATGACAAGGGGATGATGAGGATGTTAATGACGGGTCTGGATGATGACAGGGGGGGATGAGGTATTTCCCACCCTAGGCTTATACTCGAGTCAATAACTTTTCCTGGGATTTTGGGTTGAAATTAGGGGTCTCGGCTTATACTCGGGTCGGCTTATACTCGAGTATATACGGTACATAAGCAAAAACCAATAAATGTCTTCAGAATACAAATTTGAAGCTTTAGAAAAAATGTGTGATATATATATATATATATATATATATATATATATATATATATATGTATGTATATGTGTTTTTTTTTTTTTTTTTTACATTTCTTACCGCTTTTTTTCCGTAGATGTACTAACTAATTTTTTTTCTATTCATTTCAGATCTGTGTATCTTGTGGATTACTTTAGATTCAGGGTAGTACAGTGATCAGTATTTTTTTGGTTTAATGTTAATAAAATGGTTAATGAGGACTTTTGGGGGAGTGTTTTTTTTGGAATTTTTTTTTTTTTTTAAACGTGTTTTTTTTTTTTAAATTTACTTGACAGGCTTCGTATTGGAAGCTGTATTATAGACGGAGTCCATTACTAAGCCGGGGCTTAGTGTTAGCCCCCAAGACAGCTAGTGCTAACCCCCAATTATTACCCCGGTACCCACCACCACAAGGGGGCCGGGAGGAGCCGGTACCAACAGGCCCGGAGTGTCAAATATGGAGCTCCTGGGCCTAGGCGGTAACAGACTGACGTTATTTAGGCTGGGGAGGGCCAGTAACAATGGTCCTCGCCCACCCTGGTAACATCAGGCTGTTGCTGTTTGGTTGGTATTTGGCTAAAAATAAAAATAGGGGGAATCTTTTCTTTTTTTTTTTTGCATAAATAATTGCCAAATACCAACCAAGCAGCAACAGCCTGATGTTACCAGGGTGGGTGAGGACCATTGTTACTGGCCCTCCCCAGCCTAAATAACGCCAGCCTGTTACTGCCTAGGCCCAGGAGCACCATATTTGACGCTCCGGGCCTGTTGGTACCGGCTCTTCCCAGCACCCCTGTGGCGGTGGGTACCGGGGTAATAATTGGGGGTTAGCTAGCTGTTTTTGTGGCTAACGCTAAGCCTCAGCTTACTAATGGACTCCGTCTATAAGACAGCTTCCACTACTAAGCCTGTCAAGTAAATAAAATAAAAAAACACGTTGCAAAAAATTTATTCCAAAAAACACTCCCCCACAAGCCCTCGTTAACCATTTTATTAATATTAAACAGATTTAAAAAAAAACGCTGGTCATCGAAGCAGTCCACCGAATCCGAAGTAGTCCACAGGATACACGGATCTGAAATGAAAAATAAAAATAGGTTAATACATTTATTGTCACCTGCCCATGACTACAACTCCCAGCATGCCCTTACAGTAAGGATATGCTGGGAGTTGTAGTGTGGGAGGGAAAAATCTCCCGCACCACATGACTACAACTCCCAGCATATCCCCACTGTAAGGGCATGCTGGGAGTTGTAGGGGGGCAGGTGGCAAGCCTGTCCTTACAGTAAGGACATGCTGGGAGTTGTAGGGGGGCGGGTGACAACTACAACTCCCAGCATGCCCTTACAGTAAGGATATGCTGAGAGTTGTAGTGTGGGGGGGGGGGGGGGGAACAATCTCCCGCACCACATGACTACAACTCCAAGCATATCCCCACTGTAAGGGTATGCTGGGAGTTGTAGGGGGGCAGGTGGCAAGCCTGTCCTTACAGTAAGGACATGCTGGGAGTTGTAGGGGGGCGGGTGACAACTACAACTCCCAGCATGCCCTTACAGTAAGGATATGCTGAGAGTTGTAGTGTGGGGGGGGGGGGGGGAAACAATCTCCCGCACCACATGACTACAACTCCCAGCATATCCCCACTGTAAGGGTATGCTGGGAGTTGTAGGGGGGCGGATGACAAGCCTGCCACCTGTCACCTGCAAGCCTGTCTCCTGACAGTAAGGATATGCTGAGAGTTGTAGTGTGGGGGGGGGGGGGAAACAATCTCCCGCACCACATGACTACAACTCCCAGCATATCCTTACTGTAAGGGCCTGCTGGGAGCTGTAGTTGTGCGGCAGGGGGCAGGTGACAAGCACCCGCCCCCACCCCCCCTACAACTCTCCCAGCATGCCCTTACTGTAAGGACATGCTGGGAGTTGTATTCGTGCCAGCCAGGGAAGCGGGTGGTAATGCGCTCCGCTCCCTGGCTGCAGTGATCAGAGTATCACTGTAATTTCATATTTCCTGCCGGGACACGTGACATGGGACCCAGCGGGAAATATGAAATTACACCAAACTCCGCTGCGCTGTGGTAAGGAGCCCGGGCTGACATAATACTGCAGCCAGGAAGGGAGATGTGCAGAAGCAGTCCCTGCCATCTCTCGGCGTGTACCGCAGTGCTGAGGGATGACAGGGACGGCACCTACACATCTCCCTGCCCGGCTGTGGGAGTCCTGGGGGGGCTCCTGAGTTATGTCTCCTTACCAGGCGCTGCTGAGATAATAGTTGACGGAGCCCGGGCAGCTAAAGTGTGGCTAGCCTGGACTCCTTACCACGGCGCCACAGGATATATGAGGAGCCCGGGCTCCTTTTAACATCTGGCGGAGCCGTGGTATCTGCGGCTCCGCGGCATGTTAAAAGGAGCCCAGGCTGGCATCACTCTGCAGCTGCCCGCGCTCCTCTGATTCTATCCCCACTACCCTAAGATAATGATGGGGATGGGGACACTGCTGTACATACCCCCACCCCCCCTTGTCTTCCACCCGCCTGCGCCGCACATTGTCCGCCCGCTACAATACTACAACTCCCAGCATCCCCTCACTGTATGGACATGCTGGGAGTTGTAGTCTTGCAACAGGTAGCAGACAGATGGGAGATGTGCGGCGCAGGCGGGTAGTAGCTTTTTCTGCTCCATGTTTGAGCTGGAGTAAATTTAGTCCATTTTTAACCTTGTTGCGACTTTTTTTTGCGCAGTTGCGACTGTCGCAGTTAATAAATACCAAACTACCCGTAGTCCATTTTAAAATGATTACTACGTAGTTACGTTTTGGAAAACTTGCTTTTCTCGCTTTCCAGTCAAAATGTCGCAAGAAGAATCGCGTAGTCGCAGGTGCGACATTTGTGCGACATTTTTAGTAAAAAAAAAAAAAAAAATTTACTAAATCGCTTGATAAATGTCTGTCAATATTTTTAAAATGATTTACCTTCCTAAATTCCTTTATCTGTTTCATTTAGCTCCCACGATTCCCACTAGGAAATATTTTAACACAATGGGGGAGATTTATCAAAGGATTTAGACTGGTTTTTCCTGTCTAAATTTGTCGCACAGAAAGTCGACGGCCTTGGCTGGAGCAATTATGGGTTCCTATGAAGCTCTTACTATATACTCTTTTCCTATTGCCCTTCAGACTGTAGCTAAAGTGTGGTCTGTGGTGTTGAGTAAATTTCCACAGCCACTGGCATCTCCTAGGGCACCCTTGTGGGGGAATGTACATTTACCTCACCTGCATGGGTTACAGGAAGCCAGGTTCTGGGCTTCTCATGGTGTCAAATTTGTGTTCCACTTGTTTGGTGAGGATCATGTTTTCTTATCCTTCTCAGACATGAAGGAACGTTACAGCATCCCTGGAAATGCCTTCTATAGGTATCTTCACCTTAGGCATGCGGTTCAGGCACAGTATGGCTCCCTGAGGTTTACCCTAACTCGGGCCTATGCTCTCCTCCAGACACTTGGGCTTAGCCCATTTTCACAAGCCTTTCCTAAATGGGTGGCTGATATCCAAGATTTGTCTGAGGATCCGTGGAAGGAGGGTGAAGGCTCTTATTATTCGTCAGTAGTAAAGATATGCTGATCCAATCCCGGTATGTTACGGTTATATTATACTCCTGCTAAGCTGAAGCGTATTGGTGTTTCTCAATCCGATTTGTGTTTCTGTTGTTCTTGTGAAGTCGGCACTGATGAGCCCCCTGGGCATTTGCGCGGGGTGCCTGCTGATCGATATGAGCAGTCACCCCAGTCCCGGGCAGGGACCGAAATTCCCACGGGCGTATGCATACGCCCTTCGTCCCCAACAGGTTAATACAAAAAAGCGTAAAAACATTATAAATAATAAAACATATTTGGTATTGCTGCGTGCATAAATGTCTGAACTATAAATATATAATGTTAATGATTCCGTACGGCGTAGATGTAAAAAAAAAAAATAAAAAGAAGTCAAACATTTCTGCTTTTTGTCACATCAAACTGCAAATTAATAAAAAGCGCTCAAAAAGTCACATACGCAAATGTGGTACCAAAACAAACTACAGATTATGGCGCAAAAAATAAGCCCTCACACATCCCTGAATACGGAAAAATAAGACAGTTAGAGGTGGTCAAAATAGGGCAATTTTAAACATACTGGTTTTGTAAAAAAGGTTGAGATTTTTAAAAGCAGTACAATAATAGAAATCATTCACAGTGAGAAGAAGAAAAAATAAGATCGCACTCACCAGTCCTAATAATTTGTGCTTTATTTCTGTGAACGGGGGTTACATCTCATATAGCAGGTGAAGGAGCGACACGTGTTTCAGGCTACAAGCGCATCGTCTGGCTCTACTGATGAACTGACAAACCGCTCCCTTTATACATACAACTTCCTACTATTAATCACTTCACCTGTGCAGCAATTGACTTCAACCAATAGGTTGCATTTACCTTTACCTTCGCGCATCAGCCGGTCCTCCCTGCTACCGCCTCATGACAGGGTGGCGCGGCCTCTCCACAGCCCACTCCCAGCTCCGCCCTCCTCCGACAGGATTGTGATCCCGTTGGTTCAAGCGGAGCGGAGTCACTGACAGAGAGACCGCGTCTCCTGTTGCGCGGCAACCGTGGATACGGGAGCTGCGAACTCTGTACCAGTAAAATAAATCTTACTTTATTTCTTTAATTAGATTTCAAAGTTCACTGTGGTCCTAACTATCGAAATCTCTCTGTAATTCCCTGGTGCATACTTCAGCTAAAGGTGGAGCGATCCGGCCTCAACCACAGCTAACTCCGCCCACCCAGAAAGGGGAGACCCCCACTGGATGGGCTATGCCGGCGTCACTAAGGTGCTGAACGCACCACTTAGAAATACCAGGGACAGGAGATTCCGAGAAAGTAACTGGTCCACTGTGACAACAGAAGGTGAATGAAAAAAAATATATTTTAGGAAAAAATGCATAATAGTATATGGAGCGGGTTGTTCAATTCACACTTGCGATTTGCGCCAATTCTGGGTCATACGGAATCTATGGTGACCCGGTGACCCAGAATATAAGGGGGATCGCGGTTGTCTAAGACACCTATGATCCCCCTGAAGGGATAGGAGTGAGATGGCAGAGGTGCCACCCCTCCTATCCCTGCTGTTGGTCGTCAGAAGGGACGACCAATAGCAGATCGGGGGCGGAGGGGTTAACTTTTGTTTTCTCCCTCCTGCCCACCCACAATAGGCGGGCCAGAACGGGGAAACAGACAGGGACCGGGCGCCGAAGTCCACTTACCCATCCGGAGGCAGCAGGCGACGGTGATCGGCGGGTGGCGATTACGTGCGGCAGAAGAGGACGGCTCCCTGGATCCTACAGAAGCTGGTAAGTTGCCTAACAACATCTTGAGGGCTACAGTCTGAGACCACTATACAGTGGTCTCTAACCTGTTGCCCTCCAGATGTTGCAAAACTACAACTCCTAGCATGCCCAAAAAGCTGTTTGGGCATGCTGGAATATGTAGTTTTGCAACAGCTGGAGGGCTACAGTTTGAGACCACTATACAGTGGTCTCTAAACTGTATCCCTCCAGATTTTCAAAAAATGACAACTCCTAGCATGCCCAAACTGCTGTTTGCTGTCTGAGCATGCTGGGATTTGTAGTTTTGCAACATCTGGAGGGTCACAGTTTGGAGATCACTGTGCAGTGGTCTATAAACTGTAGCCCTCCAGATGTTGCAAAACTGCAAATCCCAGCATGCCCAAACAGCTGTCTCGGCATGCTGGGAGTTGTAGTTAAGTACCTCCAGCTGTTGCATAACTACATCTCCCAGCATGCCCTTCGGCGATCAGTACATGCTGGGAGTTATAGTTTTGCAACAGCTGGAGGCACACTGGTTGGAAAATACAGAGTTAGGTAACAGAACCTAATTGAAGGTTTTCCAACCAGTGTGCCTCTAGCTGTTGCAAAAGTGCAACTCCCAGCATGCATGGTCTGACGGAACATGCTGGGAGTTGTAGTTTTGAAACAGCTGGAGGTTTGCCCCCCCCCCCCCCATGTGAATGTACAGGGTACATTCACACAGGCAGGTTTACAGTAAGTTTCCTGCTTCAAGTTTGGGCTGGGGCAAATTTTTCGACGCAGCGCAAACTCATCATAACACGCCAGTTCGAATGTACCCTAAAAACACTACACTACACTAACACAAAATAAAGGGTAAAACACTATATAAACACCCCCTTACACTGTACAAATTTTGGTTTTTTTTTTTTCCTTTTACCTCTGGGGAAAATGAAAAGTATGGGGCAACACCAGCATATTAGTGTAAAAATTTTTTTTTATTTACAATAAGATGCTGGAATAGACCCCAAAGTTACCTTTTCATAAGGGGTGAAAGGAGAAAAAGCCCCCCAAAATTTGTTAGGTAATTTCTCTCAAGTACAGAAATACCCCATATGCGACCCTAAACTGTTGCCTTGAAATAAGACAGGGCTCCGTAGTGAGAGAGCGCCATGCACATTTGAGGCCTGAATTAGGGATTTGCATGGGACAGACCCGGATGCTAGAATTAGACTTGCCTCCAATACCAAAATTACCCTACAGCAGTGTTTCCCAAACAGGGTGCCTCCAGCTGTTGCCAAACTCCCAGCATGCCTGGACAGTTAATGGCTGTCCGACAATACTGGGAATTGTTGTTCTGCAACAGCTGGACGCAACCAGACGTCTTTCATTTTTATTTGGGGGGGGGTTGTAACTGTGTAGGGTTATGTGTATATGTAGTGTTTTAGCCTTTATTTTGTGTAGGAGCAGCGTGGTGTCGTGCTTTTAGGGTACATTCACATGGGCGGGGGTTTACAGCGAGTTTCCTGCTAGGAGTTTGAGTTGCAGCGGAAAATTTGCTTCATCTCAAACTTGCAATGAGAAACTCACTGTAAACCCCCGCCCATGTGACTGTACCCTGTACACTCACATATGGGGGGGAGCAAACCAGCTGTTACAAAACTACAACTTCCAGTATGCTCTGGCTGTCCATGCATGCTGGGGGTTGTAGTTATGCAACAGCTAGAGACATACTACTAACACTCTCAGCATGCTCTTTGGCTGCCCGTACATGCTGGGGGTTGTAGTTATGCAACAGCTGGAGGCACACTGGTTGCAAAACACTGAGAGTTTGTTACTTTACTCAGTGTTTCGCAACCAGTGTGCCCTTCAGCTGTTGCAAAACTACAACTCCCAGCATGTACGGTCTGTCAGTGCATGCTGGGAGTTGTAGTTCGCAACAGCTGGTGGCACCCTGGTTGCAAAACACTAAGTTAGGTAACAAACTATGTGTTTTGCAACCAGTGTGCTTTCAGCTGTTGCAAAATTACAACTCTCAGCCTGCACTTACAGCCGAAGGGCATGCTGGGACTTGTAGTTATGCAACAGATGGAGGCACACTACTGCCACTTTCAGCATGCCCTTTGGTAGTTTGTGCATGCTGGGGGTTGTAGTTATGCATTTGCTGGAGGCACACTTTTTCATAGAAAAAATGTGCGTCCAGTTGCATGCTGGGAGTTGTAGTTGTGCCTTCTGTTGTTGCTAGGCAACAGCAGGAAGCACGGCCTTACTTCCTGCTGCTGCGCACATCCTGCCTGTCATCCTGCCGCCACCGCTGCGGTCTCAGTTCTGGGGGCCCCCGCTACAGGTACACGCTCCCGGCACCCACTCTCACCCTCGGAGCGAGTGCCATTAGGGACACCCCCACAGCAGGCTTCCTGATTACCGGCTGACTAAGTGACTAAGTAGGCACTTCCTGCATGTAGAAATGAAAATGGGAAGCACAAGAAGTTTGTGGGGCCAGGCAACCCTTTTAATGCTTGACATTTTTGTGACACCGGACCCCACAATCATCATCAGAAAGAAGGGGGCCAGGGCTCCCTTAGTACCCAACTCAGTGCTGCTTTGGTCTATGTTGTTTTGTCTGGTATTGCTGCTCCGCCCCATTGATATATTGATGTCAGGCACTGCACCGCGGTCCTTAAATGTCTTCCAGGAGCCATCATTTGAGAAACTATGTTGGAAAAACAATTAAATACATTATGATTCACATTAAGGATAGCTCTCCCTGTAATACTAGCCGTGTGCTTCCAACACTTAGAGTACCTCTCATAAACTTGTTAAATTGTATAATCCTCCCAGGTCACTGCCCCCATCATAATAAACCACCCCCTGCCTTTTTTTTTTTTTTTTTTTTTTTTTTATATATTTTTTTTTTAGTTTTCTACCTTGATATTGCTCTGTATTTTCTGCTCTTTCTTAGTCAGATTCACAGACTGGAAAGGGGTGTTACCCAGCAGGTGTAACATCATATGAAGCCATACAGGGGAGAACTTCCTCCCTATCTCTGCTACACACAGCCCAGAGCAGTTCAGTGTGAGATTAGCTATGATAGGCTAAGGCTGCACTCCCCCCCCCCCCCCCCCCCCCTCAGCACTCCAGACTGATTTTGGCCTTCTGCCAGGCCAACAGGAGTCCAAAGTCTGTGCAAGAGATGGGGAAAAATGTCCTCTTTACAAGTAGGGAGACACCTTGTGGCAGCTTTTTTAAACACTAATAAAACATAGAAAACTTCATTTTTTTAAACAAAGTACATTAGAGAGATTTTTTTTATTTACCATAAGGAGTGCAATAGCAAAAATTAGTTTTAATGAGTGCCCATTTAAGGAAAGCTCACTGCATATAGTTTTTTATAGCTTTTAAAGGGGTTCTCCGGTGCTTAGACATCTTATCCACTATCCAAAGGACCTCCGGGGTCTTGCACGTGGCACCCCGTTTGTAATCAGGCCCCGGAGCGTGTTCGCTCCGGGTCTGATTACCGGCGACCACAGGGCCGACGGCGTGTGACGTCACGCCTTCGCTCCCATGTGACGTCACGCTCCGCCCCTCAATGCAAGCCTACTATCCTGATAGCTGGCACGCCCCCTCCCATAGGCTTGTATTGAGGGGCGGAGCGTGACGTCACATGGGAGCGTAGGCGTGACGTCACACGCCGTCGGCCCTGTGGTCGCCGGTAATCAGACCCGGAGCGAACACGCTCCGGGGCCTGATTACAAACGGGGTGCCGCGTGCAAGATTCGGAGGTCCCCAGCGGCGGGACTCCCGCGATCAGGCATCTTATCCCCTATCCTTTGAATAGGGGATAAGATGTCTAAGCACTGGAGTACCCCTTTAATGAGCCCTAGGGATAAAATTCGCTCTGTTGGCAGGAATTATGTAAGTCTATTAGTGTTAATAAAGATAAGAAGGGAGATGGAAATTCTGTATCAGAAAACCAGAGCTCAAACATAAAGAATAGTATAAAGTTAATCAGAACTGAAATTGACACCTAAAACCAAATAATATTAAGAGTTGGAGGCACACGTTAATCTTTGACATTGTAAGGCTGGGTTCACACATAGTATTTTGGTCAGCATTTTAGGCAGAACCAGGAAGGAGTTTAAAACTCAGAAAAAAACAATTATCCTTTCAGAACTTTTATAGGTTTTTTTTGTCTGTTCTACTCCTGGTTTTGGCTAAAAATACAGACTAAAATATTGACCAAAATACTGTGTGTAAACCCTGTCTAAGGGGTAAAATCTGTGGCAGATCTGCAGCAAACATGGATTATTGGCAAAGCCAAGATATCCACCTTGTCTAAACTCATCCTAAAATTGGGACAACGTTTTATGCCTGCGAATGATATGTAGATTCTCAGAACGTCAAGGAGAATCGTGTTATGAAAGTCTCTACATACTGGTTGTTTTATGCATTACATTTTGTTTTTCTTTCTTTTTAACAGAATAACATGTCCTTATTACAAAGCTGCATTGACCTCTTTAAAAACAGCTAAAAAGGAGCCTTAACCTAAAGAAGCACCAACTTCAATGTGATCTAAACTTTGGGTCCTAGAAGATTACCATAGAAGTCAAGCTATATATTAGTATATATGTTTTGTAAAGTTTCTAACAATGGGGGAAATCTAATTTCTATACTAAAGATGATATTTTCTTTAAGCTTTGCGCAAAAAGTTTAAGCTGATCTTTTTTCTGTATTTGTTGGGCAAGATCTGCTTCATTGTATATATTAATACAAATATACATACAAAAATAAAGTTGTGTTCATTTTCTTTATTGATAATAACGGGTAATAGTCTAATGGTCACAGTTGGTTCAACAAACTTTACAGAAATCATCAGGAAAAGTGGATGAAAGAAACTCTGTAATGTATCTTATCAGATTTCGTCACTTATCAACCCTTTCCACTTTTAAACTGCAAATACACTCGGATCAGGTTACATGCTGCACATAGAAGTTGTAAAAGAAAATGGGGGTGGGAGACTGGGGAGAGACCAAGGACAAGAGACACACTGCTCAGTACTGCTCTATATCGTACTCTGTGCTGCTACTTCTGAGGGTGTGCTATAGAAATATAGGGGAGCAGGATCCACTCTTCTCTGTATGTATGTGCAGTGTATGGGAGACATCAGACTAGGCTCAACCCTAGTTCGGCAACATCTAAAAATTAGAGATGGAGCCTCCAGTGGGTAAAAAGTCCCCTTAAAAGACAGCTTTGCTTCTGCTTTCAGGAACAAAATGCTGTCTGGGCATGCTGGGAGTTGTATTTTGGCAACAGCTGGAGGCACCCTGGTTATGCAACACTGGTTTAGGTGAAGGTAAAGCTTTACAGCATTTCTGTCCATTGCTATAATGTGGCTTACAGCACATTCCAGGAAAGCAGCACCCGACTAAAAGAGGTGCTCAGGTGCCCGCTGTGTCCGGTCCGGGTCCAGGACCCACTACAGCTACAACATCCAAAAGGCAGCAGCAGAAGAAAATGATTTATTCAATAAACGTGAGGCAATGTTTCCGCTAGCTCACCTAGCCATTTTTAAAGCAACAAATGATACACAGTGGTGGGTATATATAGGCATACAAAATCAATTAATTACAATGAATGATACATAATTAGTGAAAAATACATCAAAATATTGTGGATCAATAGTTCAGTGCAGGTTTAAGAGATATACGTACAGAGTGCATATCGATTGTGACCCAAACATGTATACAATATGTATGATAAATAAAAGTGCAAATTATTAGTGCATATACACAGGTGCAAAGTAAAAAACAATGATCATATGGGCAGGGACATGGGGTCACTCACCAAGGAAGATGTGAATACAGCGCCCCGAGGACGCCATTACCGTGGAGTTACAGACGCCGACTGCAAGAGCCAGAAGTAGCATCACTAGCAGTCATGTGAACAAGTCAGGTAAAGTGCACGGCCGAGCTTACGCAAACCACATGAGAAAAGTGTATCCGCCATCTTAACTGTGGGCACACCTACACACATATAGCTATAGCGGCGCACAGCAATCTTCCAGTTCCCTATATCCAGCGCATGGTAAAGCCATGCAGCGGCGGAGCCCCATCACATACCTAGCATCCCAATTCCCTTACTACCAGGAACACCATCAAATGATAGTGACTCCAGGTTTCAGAGGCACTAGGAGGCACTATATGAAGAAGTGCAACCCAATGCATTAGTGCTTCAGTAAGGTGGCCTCATTTTACAGAAGAAAACAGTTCTTAAAACATAATGCATACAAGCTGTATATGAGCTCCTAGTGGCATATAATTAAAATAGTATATACAAAAAGATGTAATTTTCGGTGAGTGATCCTCCATCTCAATTCCCCAATGATCTAAAAAGGTAAAAAGAAATATAGAAGTAAGGTATCAAGAGATACGAAAAGATAGCCAGCACATCAAACAGACATTTGTAGGATCATGCATGGTATATATCATGTGTAAAATTGACATTCAGACCATTATGTTTTAAAGGGTAACTCATTAAAACCAATTTTTGCTATTGCACTCCTTTATGGTAAATAAAAAATATATATATATACTTTGTTTAAAAAAAAAATGAAGTTTTCTATGTCTTATTTGTGCTTAAAAAAGCTCAAGAGCCCATTTTCCCCCATCTCATACACAGACTTTGGACCAACGCCTTTGGTGTGTCCAGCCTCATCCAATCATAGCTCCTCTCACACTTAACTGCCATATGCTGTTGGTTGGACACCCCCCCCCCCCCAGCACTCCAGGCTGCACTTCCTGTGTTTGGGCTTCGGTCCAAAGTCTGTGTATGAGATGGGGGGAAATGTGCTCTTGAGCTTTTTTTAAGCACAAATAAAACATAGAAAACTTCCTTTTTTTCTTTTTTTTAAAGTATATTAGAAATATTTTTTATTTACCATAAGGAGTGCAATAGCAAAAATTAGTTTTAATGAGTGATCATTTAAAGTGTTTAATAAATCCACCACAATTATTTACGCGTCAAAATTTCTGTACGGTTGCCACCCCGTTTTGGCAGTGGCACATGATCTATCAAAATGAATTTTAGATCTTTCTCACTATGACCACATTCATTAAAATGGCTGGGGACTGGCAGATCAGCATGTCTCTTCCCAATGGAGTATCGGTGTTGATTTAGCCTAGTTTTTGCATCAAGTGTAGTCTCGCCAACATATAGCATATTGCAAGGACACTGGAGAATATATATCACGTGATCAGAATTGCATGTGAGATAAAACCGATTAGAATATTTCTTACCAGTAATGGGATGAGTAAATTATTTGCCTTACATCATATACGCACAATTTACACAAGACCAACAAGGGAAAGATCCCTTGTTGGCCACGGTCAAATATCTTTGTTTATGTTTTGCAATCGACACATCCGATCTCACTATTTTGTCTCTTAAGTTGGTAGCCCTATGGTATGACATCATTGGAGGGTTAGTGAACTCAGATATTTGTGATAACCTGGTGCTTAAAATGTGCCAATCTTTCCCCACTATATTGGCCATCTTATGTGAGGCTTCTGAATAAGTGGTGACAAATGCAATCCTGATGTCATTTCGTTTTGGAGGGTTAGTTTGTAGTAACTTACATCTATTTAAAGTCAGTACCTTCTGTTTCAAGAAGAAAGGAATTGATCCAGCAGGGTCTGAGTCATTCGATTTATTTGCAGGTAAAATCAATACATCCATGGCAGTCACAATGGAACGTCTGTCACAATGGTTGGACCAGATGTTACAACCTCTGGTCCAACGAGTGCCCGGGTTCCTACGTAACTAAATTGTTAAAACTTAACTTTTATTACAACCACTAAATTATTGTGCTTTTGGTACCATAGTGAAAAAATGTTAAAAAAGTCCGGTCATCCACAGTGTGACTACAACATAGGTCAAAATTGCCCATATGTCTTGTGATCAGTATCACAGTGGAAAGGTCTAGTTAAGCCAGACGGTGTCGCCACCGCTGACTAGAGAAAACCCCCACCCTGTTAGAATCTTGCTATAGTGTCACTAGGATGCCGATTTATAAAAACATTATAGCCCCTCCTGCTGACGTTTCGCCAGGGTACACTGGCGAAACGTCAGCAGGAGGGGCTATAATGTTTTTATAAATCGGCATCCTAGTGACACTATAGCAAGATTCTAACAGGGTGGGGGTTTTCTCTAGTCAGCGGTGGCGACACTGTCTGGCTTAACTAGACCTTTCCACTGTGATACTGATCACAAGACATATGGGCAATTTTGACCTATGTTGTAGTCACACTGTGGATGACCGGACTTTTTTAACATTTTTTCACTATGGTACCAAAAGCACAATAATTTAGTGGTTGTAATAAAAGTTAAGTTTTAACAATTTAGTTAAGTAGTCTCTAGTTTAGGGCAGTCCTTGGGGACGTGTCCCTAAAATTGTAATTTTCATTGTTTTGCCCTGAGACACTTAGGAGTATTTGCTTGGTTCGGGTTCCTACGTGACACCATAGATGTATTATTCCAACTCAGGGACATGCCCTGGGATGCGGGTAACAGTTAGGTGACATGCGATGTCATCTCGCTGTGTACCTGCATTCCATGGGACATTGCCCTGACTGCTCTTACGTTCCATCTTTCTAATTTCAGCCATTACACTCCAGACCTATGTGAATTTATTTTATTAGCCACTCAATTTCTCATGTCTCATAATTATTTTTCCTTTTGTAATGAGTTCTTTTTACAGGTCAGTGGAGTTTCTATGGGGTCTAGACACTCCCATTCTCTTGCCAATTTAACAATGTCGTATTGGGAGTCCAAATTTATTTTTTCAGATTCTAACCCCTTCTCCGCTGACATAGTCTGGTACAGAAGATACATTGATGACGTGCTCGTCATCTGGCAGTCTGATGTATCTTCCGTACCAGACTTCATCACGTATATTAATAGTAATCCCTTCAACCTTAGTTTTACCTCTGAGACGTTTCCTAGGTCTGTATCATTTCTGGATTTGACCCTGGTTGGGGAGCCGGTGACACTGTTCAGTCGATGTCATATAGAAAACCCATATCCGGTAATACATTACTTATGGCTGACAGTAATCACCCCAGGCACACAACCAGGGCCATCCCTATAGGCGAATTGACACGCCCGAAACGGAACAATTCAACCTTGAAGACCTATGAAGCTGAGAAAATTGAACTCATGGGCAGATTACAAGAGCGTGGTTACTCACGTAAATCACTAGAGGTAGCTGAGAAAATAGTGGATAAACGGGATAGAGACGAAATGTTACATCCCAAATTGCCTTCCACCTCCATTTCTAAACCAGTTCTAGCCTTAACCTATTCCCCACAGTTTAACAAAGCCTGTGGTATCATTTTGAGACATCTAAATATCTTAAGACAGGATCCGGTATAAGCCCAATTATTGTCCCAGGGTTGTATGCTCGTCTCTAAAAAAGCCAAGTCTCTTGGTGATCAACTCTCTGTCAACCCAACAGGGGTATATGAGTCTAAACCCAAAAATTGGCTAAAATGTAGTGGTTTTTATGATTGTGGTCGACACCCATGTCGGGTGTGCACGTACATTAACAACAAAAAAACTTTCTCTAACTCATCCCGAGATAGAGAATTTACTATCAAACAGTTTCTGAATTGTTGCTCTACTAACGTAGTGTATGTCATTAAATGTATAGAATGCAACCAAATGTATGTGGGTTGCACCAAACGCAAATTAAAAACCTGAATTTTGGAGCATCTCAATGACATACCCAGCGTTGCTAGGCGCAACATCTCAGCGGCATCTGCTCACTTTGGAAACAGATATGCAGGTTCAGACAATGCGTTTAGAGCCTATGCGATTGAAAAAGTTTTTCATAATCCACGTGGAGGAGATCTGCACAGACGGCTTCTGAATCGTGAAGCTTTCTGGTAGGTGACACTAAATACTGCAGAGCCATTGGGCATGAATATTCGCAAAGAATTATTTTTATATTATTGATAGCCTATTCATCTGCCGTATTTCTGTTAACCAGGTCCTTTCCTACATATACATTTTATTATCATTATGTTTGCAATACTTTCATTTTTGTTACTATTCATATATTTACTTTTTTATTTATTCGCAAATGCTGTTTCCTTAGGTGTATTTCTTTCCTAGGTACATACACATATGTTTCCATATTGTATACTTATTTTCTGTTTTATATATATGTATAAAAAAATCAAGCAGTCTCATGTGGATCCCAAAACACAATGTGAACAGTGGTTAATTTTTGCACTTTGAGAGAAGCTTCTCTGTATACCACACCCTGCTCACATGCTGTGTCCAGGAAAGAGTTAATGTTTTGTACCACCCATTGTTTTGATCACATGATCTTAAGTTACCTGTTTTTACCACACCTGTTTTGTATATCCTGAGTGTGTGTATAAAATATCTATATAAAAAGAGATCTGTATCAGTTAGACTGTAGCTGTGACAAAGGACGGTAATCCGTCCGAAACGCGTCCAGTGTTCTACCACTGCCGTGAATGTATTGATTTTACCTGCAAATAAATCGAATGACTCAGACCCTGCTGGATCGAATCCTTTCTTCTTGCTACATTGTGCGCCTGGTCCAGGCGGTTCCGTGCAGAGTCAGTGCAGGAGGTGAGCTTAAAGACTCTTTGTTGCTTAGTACCTTCTGTTTGCATGATGTTACCAGTGAGCGAGGATAACCTCTATTCATAAAATGATTACACATTTTGTCTAGTGTACATTCCACATTATTAGTGCTGATGATCCTTTTTGCTCTCATCATCTGAGTAATAGGGAACTAAGTAACATACTGCATGAGTGATGAATGTCAAAACGCACTATGGAATTTACATCAATTGGCTTAGTGTATATATCAGTCACTAGACTATGGTCCTGTATAGTGACTGTGGTGTCCAAGAACTGTACAGTAGAGGTGGAGCATGTGAGAGTAAACTGAATACCTGTAGCCAGAGAATTTAGAAAATCCTAATATTGCAGCCACAAGTGTTGCATGATCTCTGTTTCTATGGCTTGGACAACTGGAAAAACCACATTGAAAATAAAACGCCCAAAGATCAACTACTTTCTTTTATTCCTGTTAAAAAAAATTTTTTTCGTCCGTTCAAGAATAAACAGAGAATATAAAGGGAAAGGAAAGTCTGGAAGGTGGAGTTACCCTAAAGGAGGTAAGGGGCGAGATTTCTTGCTCAACCCTAACAATTCTCCGGTGGGAGGAGACTAACTCTATTCTACCATCAGTGGAAGGATATAACAAGAAACCAGTTTATTCTAAATTCTATCAAGAACGGGTTCAACATAGTTTGTCTCCCCTCCACCTTTAAACCTTTTGCACAACAAATCTCAGTTCTGATTGTCTAAACAAACGGTTATTTTAAGGGGTTCAGGATCTACTAGCTCTGGGAGCAATCATTACTGTCCCCTTGGAGGAACAAGAACAGGGCCACTATTCTCGCCTTTTTCTTGTACCCAAACCGAATGGGTCTTTCAGGACAATAATAAATCTAAGACATCTGAACCATTCTATAACTTACAAATGCTTCAAGATGGAAACACTCAAAACAGCTATTCCCTTAATACCTCAGAATGCCTGTATGGCAACAATAGATTTAGGGATGCATATTTCCCCATACCCATTTTCCAACACATCAAAAATTCC
Source organism: Hyla sarda (assembly GCF_029499605.1). NCBI lineage: Eukaryota > Metazoa > Chordata > Amphibia > Anura > Hylidae > Hyla > Hyla sarda. Next base: position 353,451,354 of record NC_079191.1, read on the forward strand.
TGAGATTTGCTGTAACACAAAACCATCTGACTTTCCACTATCAATTCAAGGCACTACCGTTCGGGATATCCTCGGCCCCGAGGATCTTTACCAAAGTTATGATAGAACTAGTAGCATCCTTGAAACAAAAAGGAATTTTAATTATTCCATATCTGGATGATCTTCTGGTCATTGCTCGGTCCAAAGTACTCTTGTCCCAGCATGTCAATCTAACAATTCTCTCTCTACAGAATTTAGGCTGGATCATAAACATCAAGCGGACTCGACTTCCATCAGAAATGCAATGTCCCTGGTAGGTTCCATGACCTCATGTATTCCAGCAGTCCCATGGAGCCAAAGTAATTCCAGAAGTCTTCAGAAACAAGTCCTCAAAGTCTGGGATCGTTCCCAGTGTTCTCTGGAAAAGAAGATGGTGATTCCTCTGACTGTCAAGAAATCTCTCAAATGGTGGAGGAAAAGGCAAAATCTAAAGAAGGGGGTATCCTGGATTCTCCTTTCGTCAGTTACAGTTACAACGGATGCCATCCAAAAAGGTAGGGGAGCACATGTTCAGGATCATTTTCTCCAGGGCACCTGGTCAGAAGAAACTCTCCTCCGCTCTTCCAATTTCCGAGAACTAAAAGCTGTGTTCAAGGCTTTGAAGGCTTCAGAACATCTCATTCAAAATCAACCGGGGGGACAAGACACAGTTTCCTACAAGCACTGACAGAAAAAATCTTTTCTTGGGCGGAGGACAAGATATTGTCAATTACTGCTATACATCTCAAGGGAAGCAAGAATATTCAGGCAGATTACCTAAAACGACACCAGATCAATCCAGGAGAATGGGAACTCAATCCACAAGTTTTTCAGGAGTTGGTCTTGAAGTGGGGAGTACCAGAAGTAGATCTATTCACCACCGGAAAAAATCGGAAGGTAAACAAATTATTTTCCCTGTTTCCAGGCGACCTCCCAGATGGAGTAGATGCTCTTCAACAAAGTTGGAACTTCAAAATAGTCTATGCGTTCCCTCCATTCCCTCTGTTCAGCAGGACTCTGCAGAAGATACGTATGGAGAAATCCAAAGTCCTATTCATAGCTCCAAGGTGGCCCAAGAGGGGGTGGTACACCCTGGTTCTGCAACTGCCCATAGATCACCCTTATCCTCTTCCCATAAGAGAAGATCTTCTGTTGCAGGGCCCGCTATTCTTCAAGGATCTATCAAATCTGCAGTTGACAGTTTGAGCGGTCAATTTTAAATCAGAAGGGTCTTTCTCATAGAGCTATTGATACTCTATCAAAACACAAGAAACCTACTAGATAAAGAAACCTACTTGATTAAAATAAATGTATGACTCCATATCATCATGGCTTTATGAGGGATCGTTCCTGTCAAACTAACCTGATCAGCTTTTATGAGGAGGTGAGCTCCAGACTGGACCAGGGGCAATCACTGGATATCGTATATCTGGATTTTTCCAAAGCATTTGATACGATTCCACATAAAAGGTTGGTGCATAAAATGAGAAGGATTGGGCTGGGGGAGAATGTGTGCAAGTGGGTAAGTAACTGGCTCAGTGATAAGAAACCAAGGGTGGTTATTAATGGTACTTATTCTGATTGGGTGACTGTTACTAGTGGGGTACCACAGGGGTCAGTCTTGGGTCCTGTTCTATTAAATATATTAATTAATGACCTTGAAGAGGGGTTGAATAGTAAAGTAGCAATCTTTGCAGATGATACTAAACTCTGTAAAGCTGTAAACACTATAGAGGACAGTGCACTGTTATAAATGGATCTGGATAGGTTGGAGGTTTGGGCTGAGAAGTGGCAGATGAGGTTCAACACTGATAAATGTAAGGTAAAGCAGATGGGGAAGAAAAAAGCTGGGATTATGTATTAAATGGGAGAACACTAGGGACGATTGACGTGGAAAAGGATTTAGGAGTCTTCGTTAATAGTAAACTTAGCTGTAGTGACCAGTGTCGAGCAGCTGCTGCCAAGGCAAATAAAATCATGGGGTGCATCAATAGGGGCATAGATGCCCACGACAAGGAAATAATTCTACTGCTGTACAAATCACTAGTCAGACCACACATGGAATACTGTGTACAGTACTGGGCACCAGTGTACAAGAAAGATATAGTGGAGCTGGAGAGGGTTCAAAGACGGCCAACCAGGGTAATACGCGGAATGGGAGGACTACAGTACCCAGAAATATTATCAGAATTAGGATTATTTAGTTTAGTAAAAAGAAGGCTTAGGGGTGACCTAATAACTATGTATAAATATATCAGGGGACAGTACAGAGATCTCTCCCATGATCTATTTATACCCAGGACTGCATCTGTAACAAGGGGGCATCCTCTACGTTTAGAGGAAAGAAGGTTTCTACACCAGCACAGACGGGGGTTCTTTACTGTAAGAGCAGTGAGACTGTGGAATTCTCTGCCTGCGGAGGTGGTCATGGTGAACTCTGTAAAAGAGTTCAAAAAGGGTCTGGATGCATTTTTGGAGAATAATAACATTACAGGTTATGTATACTAGATATATAGGGACAAAACGTTGATCCAGAGATTTATTCTGATGCCATATTTGGAGTCGGGAAGGAATTTTTATCTCTAGTATGATGGTTTTTTGCCTTCCTCTGGATCAACTCAGCAGGGATTCATTAGGAATATAGGTTGAACTTGATGGACTCTGGTCTTTTTTCAACCTTATGAACTATGTTACTACCTCTGCTATCTATGGGAAACAATGGAAAAAAATGTGTCTCTTGGTGCGGCTCCTATCCTCTGAATCCCTTAAACCCTAATATCCCTCAAATCCTTCATTTTCTTCAAGATGGACTTGACGAAAGTTTATCCATTGGTACTTTAAAAGTACAAACAGCAGCTTTGGGTTGCTTTTTCCACACAAGTAGCGCAGACCATAAGTGAATTAAAAGATTCTTTGGTGCTGTGGCAAGACTGAAACCCAGAATAACTAACCTCTCTCCACCTTGGGATCTAAATTTAGTCCTCACTAGTCTTACTAAAGAACCTTTTGAACCACTTTCGGACTCTTCAATAACATTTCTAACCTGGAAAGCAGTCTTCTTAACAGCCATCACAACAGCAAGAAGGGTGAGTGAAATTCAAGTGTTATCGATTGAAGAACCTTACCTAACTGTACTTTGAAGACAGAATTATTCTGCAATTAAATCCAGCTTTCCTACCAAAAGTAGTGACAGACTTCCGTAGGTCTCAAAACATCATCCTACCCACCTTTTGTAATTCTCCAAAAAATTGGAAAGAAGAAATGTTTCATTCCTTGGACGTGAGAAGAACTATTCTTTATTTACAACAAACCAAGGATTGGAGGAAAAATCTAAATCTATTTGTTCAGTTCCAGGGCCCTAACAAAGGGAAGAAAGCCTCTAAAGCTTCTATTGCCAGATGGGTGAAGTCATCTATTTCTGAAGCTTACAGAAGATCAGGGAATCAAGTTCCGGAACATCTAAGAGCTCATTCAACCAGAGCAATGGCAGTCTCCTGGGCGAAAAGTCTTCTGCTCCATTAGAGCAGATTTGCAGGGCAGCGAGTTGGTCTACCACGCACACCTTCTTTAAACACTACAAACTGGATGTAGCCTCGACTCAAGATTTGGCCTTTGGACGGAAAGTGCTGCCAGCTGTAGTCCCTCCCTAGACATCATTTATCTGGTATGTCTCATGTGTGGTGCTCATGTGATGATGAGGTGAAAAATGGGAATTATGACTTACCCATAATTCTGTTTTCTTGAATCATCACATCAGCACCCTTTAATCCCTCCCTAAATAGTGTACGTATGTTTTATTTATATACAGTGGTCTCTCAACATACGATGGTAATCCGCTCCAAATGGACCATCGTTTGTTGAAACCATCGCATGTTGAGGGATCCGTGCAATGTAAAGTATAGGACAGTGGTCTACAACCTGCGGACCTCCAGATGTTGCAAAACTACAACACCCAGCATGCCCGGACAGCCAACGGCTGTCCGGGCATGCTGGGAGTTGTAGTTTTGCAACATCTGGAGGTCCGCAGGTTGAAGACCACTGGTATAGGAAGTTGTAATCACCTGTCCCCGCCGCTCCGGACCGTCACCGCTGCCTGGGATGTCGCCGTCAATCGCTGTCGCCGCGTCCCCGATGCTCCGGCAAGGCCTCTGCTTACCCGGCATCCTCGCTCTCCATCGCCGCCATCACGTCGCTATGCATGCCGCTCCTACTTGATGACGGGGCGGCGTTCGCAGCAACGTGATGACGTCGATGGAGAGCGCCAACGATGCAGGGATCCCAAAGAGGACGCGCCGGAGCCCCGAGGACAGGTAAGTGATCGTCAGTGGACCACACGGGGCACCGTAAACAGCTATCCGGTGGCAGCTGAAGCAGTCTGCGCTGCCGGATAGCCGTTTATGCGATGGCCCCGACATACAAAAGCATCGTATGTTGATGCTGCCTTCAACATGCGATGGCCTCTGAGAGTGATCGTATGCTGAAATGATCGTATGTCGGGGCCATCGTAGGTCGAGGGGTCACTGTATATATATGTATGCCTCTTAGTAATTTGTAAACACTGAGGGGTTGTCCGGGGAGGGGCCTTTTAACCTCTTTGTGCTTCCTGTTTCTTTAAGATCATTGGGGCCAATCTCATGATGATGATTCAAGAAAACAGAATTATCGGTAAGCCATAATTCCTTTTTTGCCAAGCATTTTTAAATAGGCTGGAAAATGTATGTTCTAACGGGAAATCTTGGTGATGAATTGGTTAAATAGAAGGGTTTTGACATGTGGTAGGAAAGTTATGGGGCTCAGCAAGATGCAGGGAAGCTGTGTTCATGCTGTGCATTCGGCCTAGCCTAGGTCAGTATGTGCAGCCATCTTCTTATCTGACATATACAGATCTACATATTTCTAATGAACTGTGAATTTTTTTAATTTTTCTTTCTTCAGAGAAGATCTTTTCTAACAATAAGAATAGAGTCATCTCTGAACTTTCATTGTACAGTTTCTGACAGTCATAGAGGAAATGTACCATGCAAATATTTCTAACAAATGAACGCTCTTCAGAGGAAAGAGTAAAAATAAATGACATGGAGTCAACTCACCAGATGTGTCTAAGACTCTCGTAATGTGAGCCAGATGGTCAAAGTCAATAATCTAGCAAAGACCCGAAACACTGTTCCTTCTGTAATAGTCACAAAACTGCAGCTCAGGAACCTGACTTTCTGCATGAACGTATTTCAAAATAAGGAAAGGTTCATCCAATAGAAACACGAGTTTTCATAGAACCCTCCCCAATTCATCTCTTTTAAGAACAGTATGGTGGGCTCACTTCCCTGCAGTTCAGTCTCCTGTCGGCCTCTGATCAGACACCATCTTGAATCTGAGACTTTACTCTCTACTCTTCCTTAACCCCTTAAGGACGCAGGACGTAAATGTACGTCCTGGTGAGGTGGTACTTAACGCACCAGGACGTACATTTACGTCCTAAACATAACCACGGGCATCGGAGCGATGCCCGTGTCATGCGCGGCTGATCCCGGCTGCTGATCGCAGCCAGGGACCCGCCGGCAATGGCCGACGCCCGCGATCTCGCGGGCGTCCGCCATTAACCCCTCAGGTGCCGGGATCAATACATATCCCGGCATCTGCGGCGGTTCGCGATTTAAATGAATGATCGGATCGCCCGCAGCGCTGCTGCGGGGATCCGATCATTCATAACGCTGCACGGAGGTCCCCTCTCCTTCCTCCGTGCGGCTCCCGGCGTCTCCTGCTCTGGTCTGTGATCGAGCAGACCAGAGCAGGAGATGACCGAAAACACTGATCTGTTCTATGTCCTATACATAGAACAGATCAGTATTAGCAATCATGGTATTGCTATGAATAGTCCCCTATGGGGACTATTCAAGTGTAAAAAAAAATGTAAAAGTAAAAGTAAAAAAAAAGTGAAAAATCCCCTCCCCCAATAAAAAAGTAAAACGTCCGTTTTTTCCTATTTTACCCCCAAAAAGCGTAAAAAACATTTTTTTATAGACATAATTGGTATCGCCGCGTGCGTAAATGTCCGAACTATTAAAATAAAATGTTAATGATCCCGTACGGTGAACGGCGTGAACGAAAAAAAATAAAAAAAAGTCAAAAATTCCTACTTTTTTAATACATTTTATTAAAAAAAAGATATATAAAAAATGTATTAAAAGTTTTTTATATGCAAATGTGGTATCAAAAAAAAGTACAGATCATGGCGCAAAAAATGAGCCCCCATACCGCCACTTATACGGAAAAATAAAAAAGTTAGAGGTCATCAAAATAAAGGGATTATAAACGTACTAATTTGGTTAAAAAGTTTGTGATTTTTTTTAAGCGCAACAATAATAGAAAAGTATGTAATAATGGGTATCATTTTAATCATATTGACCCTCAGAATAAAGAACACACGTCATTTTTACCATAAATTGTACGGCGTGAAAACGAAACCTTCCAAAATTAGCAAAATTGCGTTTTTCGTTTTAATTTCCCCACAAAAATAGTGTTTTTTGGTTGCGCCATACATTTTATGATATAATGAGTGATGTCATTACAAAGGACAACTGGTCGCGCAAAAAACAAGCCCTCATACTAGTCTGTGGATGAAAATATAAAAGAGTTATGATTTTTAGAAGGCGAGGAGGAAAAAATGAAAACGTAAAAATTAAATTGTCTGAGTCCTTAAGGCCAAAATGGGCTGAGTCCTTAAGGGGTTAAAGGAGTACTCCAGTGCAGTTAAACTTATCCCCTACTTAAAGGATAGGGGATACATTTTAGGTCGTAGGGGGACTGACCGCTGGAACCCCCTGCAATCTCCTGCACAGCAGCACCGCATCAGTCCCCAGACAGGAAGCATGTGGACCCCTGCACGAAGCGGTGGCCGATACGCCCATTCCATGTATCTCTATGGGAGAGCTGGAGATACCTGAACCCTGTATCTCTGGCTCTCTCATAGAGATATAAGGAGGGTACGTGTCAGCCATCGCTTTATGCGGCTGTCAACGTGTCCCCTTCCTGGGGACTGCAGGAGATTGCGGGGGGTCCCAGTGGCCGGACCCCCACGATCTAAAACGTATCCCCTATACTTTAGAAAGAGAATGCATTTTACTGCACTGGAGTACTCCTTTAAGCAGTTAAAGCAATTTATGTAACTCCCAGTGACTTTTAATATAAGTTGGGCAAATAGCATAGCGCCACCAATATATTGTTTACGTATTTTATGGGGCTATCTCCTCCACTTCAGCTGCTTTCATCTTACCCATCACCTCTAGCGGATATAACAGGTCGAGTTAGGCTGGGGAGCCCGAGAACATAAGATTGATGCTGTCCTAGAGTTCTGACCCGCATCCAGTGGACATGCTAGAAATGTTCGGAAGGGGAATACCCCTTTAATGAAACACAATGGGGGAGATTTATCAAAACTTGTGCAAAGGAAAAGTTGCCCAGTTGCCCCTAGCAACCAATCAGATCGCTTTCATTTTCCAGAGGCCTTGTTAAAAATGAAAGAAGCGAGCTGATTGGTTGCTATGGGCAACTGGGCCACTTTTCCTCTGGACAGGTTTTGATAAATCTCCCCCACTGGACCTATATTTTGTACAAGGTCTTACAGTATATTAAGATAACCTGACTAACATTAATAACCAGAATGTACAACTCCTCCCACAGATATTATACAATACAAGTTTAAAAACTGAAAATTCTAACTTTGAGAAGCCTTCCTTTAAACAAATAAAAATAAATGATATTAACAGCATTTTTTTCTTTTTGTTTTTTTTAAAAAAAAGGAAAAAATTAGATTTTTCACAATACTGGTCTAAGTTAAGGGACACCATTAACACACTGTATTGCTGGGACATGCTCTCCTATTGGGGTCCTGCCGCAGCTCCAGCTATGACGTCTTCTGGTCCCCTACTCATCACAGTGATTGGCTGAGCAGTTAGTCACTGCCGAGTCGAGTCCATCCCGTAAGAAGAAAGCAAAGTCACCAGTGGGCAATCCTAAGATTTTGCAGCAGGGGTACCAGGTAGGTTTTTGTTTGTAATTTTTTTTTTAATAGCAGCTCCAGCAACATATAAAAAATTGTATACAGTGGTCCCTCAACATACGATGGTAATCCGTTCCAAATGGACCATCGTTTGTTGAAACCATGGTATGTTGAGGGATCCGTGCAATGTAAAGTATAGGACAGTGGTCTACAACCTGCGGACCTCCAGATGTTGCAAAACTACAACACCCAGCATGCCCGGACAGCCGTTGGCTGTCCGGGCATGCTGGGTGTTGTAGTTTTGCAACATCTGGAGGTTTGCAGGTTGAAGACCACTGGTATTGGAGGTTATACTCACCTGTCCCCGCCGCTCCGGACCCGTCACCGCTGCCCTGGATGTCGCCGTCCATTGCTGTTGCTGCATCCCCGACGCTCTGGCAAGGCCTCTGCTTCCCCAGCATCCTCGCTCTCCGTCGCCGCCATCACGTCGCTACGCACGCCGCTCCTATTGGATGACGGGACAGCGTGCGCAGCGACGTGATGACGACGATGGAGAGCGCCGACGATGCAGGGGATCCCGAAGAGGACGCGCCGGAGCCTCGAGGACAGGTAAGTGATCGTCAGCGGAGCTAACGGGGCACCGTAAACGGCTATCCGGTGGCAGCTGAAGCAGTCTGCGCTGTCGGATAGCCGTTTATGCCATGGCCCCGACATAAAAAAGCATCGTATGTTGATGCTGCCTTCAACATGTGATATCCTCTGAGAGACCATCGTATGCTGAAATGATCGTATGTCGGGGTCATCGTAGGTCGAGGGGTCACTGTACATCCAAAATACCCCTTTAGGCTAGAGGTCTTGCTGTACAAGACAAACTCTAAAGTAATGTCTATGGAGCCAGTCTCCTGCAGTGGAGGAGCACGGCAAACTGGGGAACGAGAAGCCACACACTTCTCCCAGCCCATTCAAGCAATCCATGGGGTTAAAAAAAATAAGCTGTCATTCTCCCCCAACCTAACGTTCTTCTACGTCTCTGTGACTTGTTAAAAGTTTTTTTTAAATAATAGATACACTTTAAGAATCCATTCATAAATAAGTAAAGCAGCCAGTATAGGGAGCAGACTGGATTCCTCTGCGGTTACTCTTCCTGTAGCTATTTTTGCTCAGTATTTCATACATGTTAAAGTAAACATTACCCAGAAAATTCTAATTCTTGATATAAAAATATGAAGCTGTCGGCCAGGGGGAAACGGACAGGAATCATCGTGTGTGGCCGGATGAAATAGAACGCTGCTCTTTTCTCTCTCTGACGCTGGCAATGACACCCAAATAGAAGCAGATAACAATACTAAATTGGATATTAGGACAGGGAATTCCCAAACTACATCTGGCTCAGGAAATATGAGATAACTGGGAAGGACCAATAGTGGGAGTACAGTAAAGCATTTATGAGCATGTATTCTTATCATTAGTGACTATTTATATCTTGGAAGCAGATTACCGTATTTTTCGCCGTATAAGACGCACTTTTTCTTCCCCAAAACTGGGGGGGGGGGGGAAAGTTGGTGCATCTTATACAGCGAATACACATTAAAACCCTGTCCTATCGCGGCGGTCCCTGCGGCCATCAACGGCCGGGACCCGCGGCTGATACAGGACATCACCGATCGCGGTGATGCCCTGTATTAACTCTTCAGACGCGGCGATCAAAGCTGACCGCCACGTCTGAAGGGAAAGTGAAACTAACCTGGCTGCTCAGTCGGGCAGTTTGGGACCGCCGCGGTGAAATCGTGGCATCCCGAACAGCTTACAGGATATCAGGAGGGACCTTACCTGCCTCCTCGGTGTCTGCTCCGTGACGGGATCCCCTGCATGGCCGGCGCTCTCCTTCGTCATCATCACGTCGTCGCGCACGCCGTCCCGTCATCCAATAGGAGCGGCGCGCGTAGCGACATGATGGCGGCGACGGAAAGCGAGGATCCTGGGCAGCAGAGACGTTCCGGAGCGACAGGGACACCCCGGGGATGCAACGACAGCGATGGAGGGCGACATCCAGGGCAGCGGTGACGAGCAGTGACGGGTCCGCAGCGGCGGGGACACGTGAATACTACATCCTATACCAGTGGTCTTCAACCTGCGGACCTCCAGATGTTTTAAAACTACAACTCCTGGCATGCCCGGACAGCCAACGGCTGTCTGGGCATGCTGGGAGTTGTAGTTTTGCAACATCTGGAGGTCCGCAGGTTGAAGATCGCTGTCCTATATGTGACGATCCGTCTTGGGGATTAGCTCTGGGATCGTCCTGGACCACGCCACAGGATGCGTTTTTTCTCAATAAATCAGCAAACAAACGCTTATAATGCAAATCTGGCACCTTGCCAGTTTTATTAGACAGGTTGCAGGGAAAGAAATAAACAAAAAGCAGGAACAAACAAAATCCTAGACCGTCTGGTCACTGACTAAACAGATCAGCTTGTCCTGACTAACATCCGCTGAGCTTCCCTCAGCCGGTTAAACATATGTCCCCTGCAACCTTCTACTCACAATGTATGTCACTCTCTTTGAGCCACTCATAGCTCGGGCTGTGTCCTCCTCAGCAGGCTCTGTCTCTTCCCTACAGCCCACATGCTGTCTTCTAGGAAGAGCCCACATTAGACTGAGTCTCCATCTCATATACACACTTCCCTTCCCTTCTGCCTCATTACTTAAGAAGCAGGTGAGAGCTTCTGCAGGGTGAGCCAAGGAAATACACCCTTTCCTTGCCACACTGCCACATATACTTTTACATTGAATTTGGTTCAGAGTCTTTTTTTTCTAGATTTTCCTCCTTTAAAATTAGGTGCGTCTTATATGCCGGAGCGTCTTATATGGCGAAAAATACGGTATACAGTGTTGTAAATTTCACAATAGTGGAGACAATTTACAAGCTTAACCCCTTCATGACCAGGGCCTTTTTCTTTTTTTGGTTTCTTAATTGTCCCCACAATGGTTTATTTTGTTTATTTATTTATTCTTTTGCAGGACACATTGGGGAGATTTATCAAGACCTGTGTAGAAGAAGAGTGGTGCGGTTTTCCATAGCGACCAATCAGATTGCTTCATTCCCAGGCCTCTTTAAAAATGAATGAAGTGTTCGGATATGTTGCTATAGGCAGCTGCACCAGTTTTCCTCTACAGAGGTTTTCATAAGTCTCCTGCATTGGGCTTTCTTATTATTTAAAATTAGAGTAGATATCAATTCATTATGTAGGTTGTTCTAAATTTTTTTATTTTTATGTTTTCAGGTAGTTTATTCAACAGATATTATTTACCCCCAAAATGAGTCCTGTAGTGATGACAAATACACAAAGGAGCTTTTGGAGTCAAATGAAACTTTATATGTGTGCATATAATGATGATGATATATGTGATTACATCATTAGTTCAGACATGGCAAAATTTACCAACGTACAGTATTTCATTTTACACAATTATCTGCAAAAAGTGGGAGTAAAATTAGAGGCACTCCACCGTTTTTTTCCCTACATCATGCGCACTCACTAGTCATACAGAGTCAATTGTTTTTCATTACTAGAGCTTGGTCATGTGATCACCAGTCTGGTTAAAAAAAAAGCTACTGTGTTTAATGTGAGTGACAGGATGTCAGATCGGAATTCAAACTTTCTGTCTAAAATCGGTGGACTACAAGATGACATCACCTACCAGATCCCTCCTACTAGCTCCCAGACCCTACACAGCTCTATCAGCTATGTCTATGGGATCATGATATATATTAGTTGTGGTCGGGTCCGTATGGAGGGCATTATGATTGCCTGCGGTGAGTCTTGGTAGGTTAGCTAGGTAAGCCTAAAGAAGGGGGCATGGCTAGTGTAGAAGAAATGTAGAGATAAGTAAATATCTACAAAAAGGGATATTCGGTGGGCGCAACTTGAGCGCTAAATTAATTAATTAAAACACATACGCATTGCCTGAGGCTGTATTCACATATTGCATTTATTGCTTCTTTTTCAGTTTTTGTTGTGAATTTCCCCCAAAAATTACAAAAAAATTTAGATATTGTACGTCAGTTGTACCAAATATGGTAAAAACTTCATTTTTACAAAAATGCAGTAGAAATGTGTGAAACACAACCTAAAGATGTCAAAACTTTATATAACTCCTCAATTGTGATAGGCCAAATCACTTTCTCCTCATGGCAATATTTCTCTCAGAAACTCAGAATGATGCATGAAAACTGCCCAGTGTGAACTAACCCCAACCCACTTATGAGTCTTATGAATTCATCTGGGTAATCTCCCGTGCTAGCAGCCTGATGAGGTGACCAGCTACAATAACCAAACACCCCAGCTAAAGCCAAGAGGATTCATGGGAAATGTAGGCAGCATAACCAATGGCCTATGCCATGCCTGCCACATCAGCTAGCATAGTAAGGAGAACGTGTACACAAGAAACTCCTACATTATTCAGGTAATAGCTTATGCTGCACTATATAAGAAAAAAAAATCCCAGAATGCTTCTTTAAATACATCCCAAAATTTTAAGTAAAATTACATTTTTTTTTAAGTCTGAACCTGGCTTAGTATGAAAGGATACATTTATTAGGGGAAAACTGCACAATTAAAAACAGGCTTGGAGGTATAAAAGTTCCATATGGCATCCCGCAGTACATTTGCCCACAGATGGGCCTGTAGATCCTGCATAGGTTGCTGATGCTGGTTTTCCAGTTGATCCCATAATTGTTTCATTGGAGAAATCTGGTGATCGGTGAGGCCAAAAAAGTGTTGCAATCTGAGAATCTGAGACTTTTCTGAGAAACCCTTGCTATGTGTGAATTAGAATCATTCCACTGAAAATTGCCAGATGGAAGCCCTGCCGTGAAAGGCAACATGTGACTGCAGGATGTCCGGCACTGTTCAATATTAACTGGTCATATACTAGGCTGATTCTTAGGGGATTCTTTGGCCGTAATTTACTAAGAGTGGAGTGTAGTTTTCTTTGTTGTTGTTTTTTCCCAACAGATATTTTTCCATGGTAATTACGAAGGTTTCCCTATGTTTTGCACTTTTCCCTAAGTTTTGCTTTTTTTACACATGCCCTGATCTGTGGTGTTTTCCAGTACTCAAATCCACTACATTTTCTGTGGAAACCTTAGTAAATCTGTTGGGATTTTTTCAAAAATGTCTAGGAAACACCCCTTGCCCCAGCAACCATGCCTCCTTTCCCCAGCAGCCGCACCCCTTTTTTTATGTAAAATGGAGAGTTGGTCGGGTTTTTAAAATTCTGGTGCAAATTGTGCCATAGATACAATTTGTTGAGCAATGCGCCTTAATTTGGTGCACAGCCCAACAAAATAGGTTGGGTTTACAGTAGTAAATCAGGGCCATTGTGTACCCCCTATCACTCCCATAGACAAATGCCATATCTTTTGGTAACAAAGAAAATGTTGATTATTCCTTTATTACAACATCCTTTTTTAGAGCTGGCTTTTATTTTGAAAATCCTGTAAAGATTATAGGGGTTTGAATGAAATCCAGAAAGAAACCTTATCCATTACCCTTGATTATGGTGCCACCATATTTACAAAGGTGGATATTTTCAAGATGTTTAACCTCATGTGTTTAAAGGAGAAGGCTCATAGTGAAACCCCCCACGATCTCCTGTATGGGGCCCTGTCTCTCCCTGAAAGCGGTGTGCCACGCCCCTCCATATATTTCTATGGGAGACCATAAGAAAGCCGAACGGCTCTCCCATAGAGATATATGGAGGGAGTGTGGCAGCCCCGCTTCGGGCGGGGGTCGTGGCGCGCCGCTCCCGGGGAGAGCTGGGTCTTCTGTCCCAGCTGTCGGACCCCCCGCAATCTAAAACTTATTCCCTATCCTGCAGATAGGGGATAATTTTTTTTACTATGACATCTTCTTTAAGAGGAGACAAATAAAAGATAGTACCTGGGATGTAGGTTATGACCAAGCAAGATTGAACTTGATGGATTTGTGTCTTTTTTTAACCATACTGTGTAACTATGTAAGATTTTTTTTAAATAATGACATAAAAAATTATTTACCAAATATGTTTTGCATCATTTTTGTTCAAACATAATCTTTTCAATCTAGCACTGAGATATCTGTTACTGGAAATCCAACACACATTCTTAGTGTGGTAGCTTGGGGGGTGTAGGGTTTGTTAACCCTTGCTATTCGTGACGCCAGGGTGAGGGCTCCTCAATAAAGCTTTTCCTACTGCTGCCCTTCCCAGGAACGATAGGGAGGTAGATGATACTGAGTTTAAGTAGATAGTAATAATGGATTGTCCACAACCGGAAAGCTTCTGTAAACAGCGTTAACTTTACTGAAGATTTTCTGTATACTTCAACAACATAACAGTCTCTCATCAATACAGCTTCCTTTTGAGATTGACAATGGTTTGGACTTTAGCTTTAAAAGTCTTTAGTCTATTGCGCGGTTCCACTAGGGGAATTAGTTGCAGTCCAGTAGTCATGCTAGTATTAGCAGGAATTAGTATAAGACTCACGATTTTTGGTTCTGCTGAGGCCGTAGGTTTTGAGGCCTAGCGTGTCGTTGAAAGTTGCGTAGCACCATCCTGTTAGTCCAGCATCCACGAGAGCAGCAACCCAAGAGAGCGATAATTGGACGCAGCTCCCTTATATGGGCAGGGGCTGGACTAAAGCTAATTGGTCCATACGGATGTCAATCACCATAACAGAGAATGTTGGGTAACATGTGACCCAAGGACCTCCTAAGGTCCTGCAACATACCATAGAGGTTACTAGCTTGGTCACATGACCGAAGGTCCTGCGACGCTGAACAAGGTAAGTACTATACATTTCTATATAATATAGATAGAATTACTAATATATACATTTATTAATATACACATTAAACTTAAGGAGAGGCGACTAGGGGCTGTCCCACCTGAGGAACCCTACCTGAACATAGTTACTCTGACTTTGGGGACCTCTACACTAGGTACTGGATGCAATACGGTATCGGACTCCACATTAGCAAAAGGCCCATTCAGATCAATGTCAGTGCGCTTTCAATGTTCTCACTTTTCTAGTAATAAAAATCTTTGAGCAGTGTCATTGGAGTTTCTTATGGAATATAGCTGGTGACCATGCACATCCATTTCAGGACAAAAACTTCTCATTCTCTGGCAAAAGGGGACCCTACCAAAGGTGTTCCTAATTTAGTGCCCATTGAACAGCTAAAAAGCTGTAGGCATCAGTTTGTAAATTAATAGACACAGTGGCATAGGGGGACCTGTAATTTCATACAAATCAATCATACTACAGTGGCACTGATATTTATGGGTAAACAATGGGAGAACACAACAGTCGACGGCGCAAAATAATTTTGCAGAGGATAGCTACCATTTTGGATGAATCAAAATATTTCAACTATCTTTTCTTGCTACGAACACCTTCTCCACTGTGCTGAGCCTCTGCAGAGTGGAGCTCCATTCTGCAGCAGACGAGGATCAACACAGGGACGTCTCCGCGCATTTTCATTTTAACACCTGGTAATGCCCCCAGTGGGACATACAAATGACCAAGCAGGTCATTTGCATGTCCCAAAGAACCGGGATTGCAGTGGAGTGGATAGAGGCTAAGAGCGGGGACCAGTGAGTATCATTGTCATCAGTGTCACCTGCACTACAAGCCTATCCAACAGGATAATACAGGTGATACTGATGACAGATTTAAGATTAAGCATTGTAGATATCTTATTAGCAGTCATGATCATTACCTTTGACCTCTGAAGCACATAAAGGGAAAAAAGCTATATGTTTATTGAGAAAAGTCAATTTAGATTACATTGCAGCACAATTAACTCCATAGAATAGAGACTGATACATGTTTCTTTTTTCTAACCTGTTTCTACTTTGTAATTGTAAAACATTAATATTTTTGGACATGATATTGCCATGGCATCTGCTCTGCTCTGTTAACAGAGAGTTGTTTAGAGATGTGCTTAACAGCAGAGCTATAAGGACATAGGAAACAATAGACTAGAGGGGACTAGAGTGTTCTAGGCATGTTCTGTGACCTGTGCAGAGGTCATTGTGCAGAGATGGGAATGAAAGAAGCCATAAACATCGCCTATTGCCAATGGTGGAGCCTGCACTCTCTATATAAGTGTCAACTTTGACTGTATTTCTGTGTGATGGTAAGGAGGAGGCTGCTGAAAAGTTTTCTCTACAGAACAGAAAACATCAGCTTATTATTAGTACTAGGGACAAGAATGACAACTGCAAAGTTTCAGGATTTAAAAATAAATAAATTTAGATAATAAAATAGAAAATTAGAAAAAGTATCAATAAAATTTTTAAAACATATGTTTAAAGAGTACCTGTCATCAACAAAAACGTTTAATATGTTGTTCATAATCAATAATGAAGACATATTGTAATATATCTTCATTAAAAAATATTAATATTTATACCAGTTTTTTCATTTTATACTTTTGGCCACTAGGGGTCACTCTTCTATGCCTGGTCTGCAGGCAGCTTCCTATGCTTTTCATAGTAAGTGTACAGCTTTTAGGACTAATGCTGAAAGGGCTCTGGTCCTTCCACAGGAAGTGCAGTACTCTCAGCTCAGGACTCGCTCCCAGCCTGGAGCAGCACTGTGAGCTACAAGCCTGCACATGCCTCTCATATAACAGAGGCCAGTCACCTCCCCCTCCCCCCTGCTCTGTGTTCTCCCTGCCCCTCACCACACGTTATCTTATACATTGTATTATCTTACTGCACTCCCTGCTCTGTATATTTCCCCCCTGACATTCATCTTAATTACTGCCTCTGTAATTGCTCTCACCGCACCTGGTTCTCAGCATTGACTTTTTAGTGCAGAGAGACACAGGAGAGAGAGAGACATAGGCTGCCGTCCCTCCCCTGTAATTAGTCTGTATGCACACTGCAGAGCAGTGTTACCCAACCAGGGTGCCTCCAGCTGTTGCAAAACTACAACTCCCAGCATGCCCGGACAGCTGTTGGCTGTCTGGGCATGCTGAGAGTTGTAGTTTTGCAACAGCTGGAGGTACCCTGGTTGGAAAACACTGCTGCAGAGGGAGAGCAGCATACAGGAAGACTGGCAGAAGCAGAGTCCTGGACAGGCTTCATGTGACATCATGCCCGCCGGGACCCGCCTCCTTCCACCCCTCAGAAAGACAGTGCTCCTGAGCTAATGAAGAGGGATATAAAAGGTATTTCCACAGCGTTTTAAACCTCAATAAACACAGGGATAGGCATAGTTAGAGTAAGGGACAATTGGGGAGGGGGATCAGGGAAAGTTTAGTTGATGACAGGTACTCTTTAACATAGGAAGTTAATTTAAACAAAAGATAATTTTTTTATGACACTTTCTCTCTCTGGTGGAAAAAAAATGTTTTTAAATCATCTGTTGCCAGAAAGTTATACAGATATGTAAATCACTTCTATTTAAAAATCTTAATCCTTCCAGTACTTATCAGCTCCTGTATGCCCCAGAGGAAGTTGTGAAGTTCTTTCCAACCACAGTGGTCTCTGCTGACACCTCTGTCCATGTCAGAAACTGTCCAGAGCAGGAGAGGTTTGTTATTGGAATTTGCTCATGCTATGGACAGTTCCTGACATGGACAGAGGTGTCAGCAGAGAGCATTGTGGTCAGACAGAAAAGATCTATACAACTTCCTCTGTAGTATACAGCAGCTAAGTACAGGAAGGTTTAAGATTTTTAATAGAAGTAATTTATAATTCTGTATAACTTTCTGTCACCAATTGATTAGATTTTTTATTTTTTTTTTACTCCGGAGTACCCTTTTAAGAAGAGCACGCATTGTATCCCCTAAAGGCAATTCATCTGAAAAGCGGGGGATCTACCTTGGAGCACTGTATTTCCAAAATGTGTAGTCTATTAATAAGAAACAACTAGAAATACAAAGTAAGTGAAAGAGAAGTTTTTTCATTCTACAAGATAAACCGGATTCTTGTACATGAAAATGATTCCTCTTCCACCTGTAAAGTAAATATTTGTTGTACCAAATATAAGTGATTATGTGCGGAATGACATTTATATACAGAATGTGAAAACCAAGACTCCATTTATATTGTTGTAAGGTTTTATTTAATTGTATCCATGTTTCTGTTTTAAATACATTAATATGTAACTTACTATAACACCTATTTTGTTAGTGTTAGTTAGCTATTTGTTGCAATTTAACAATGTTTGATGTAATTGCTCATTGTAAGGACCACATGAATTAAAAGTCACACTCTACTTCATAGTCTAATAAAGGAGCTGCACTCTCTTCATAGCATGTGGGTTCCGGTTGCTATCAGCAGCAGGGGACTCACCATTAATGGTGGACATCAGGAATCATGATGGTCACTTTTGACCCCTGTAGATGCTATGCTCAATGCAGATCACGGCACATGTAGGCAAAATGGAGGTACTGGTGAGTTTGCGATCGCGGGAGTTCGATGAGCGCTAATTGAGGGCGGAGATCTGCTACTCACCTCCTGCATTATCAATGGCCGATCTTACTATAAAGCCTGCAGAGCCAGGCTATACATGATGATCTCAGATAGATCTGAACAGTACTGTGATATTACATAGTACTGAACACTAAAAGCAATCCTATGATTGTTATAAATAGTTCCCTAAGGGGATCGGAAAAAAAAGTGTAAAATAGGTATTAAAAACATGTTTAAAAAAGGTATTGAAGTCCCCCCATAAAAATATAAATTAAAATTAAAAAAATGTAAATATAAAAAAAAAAAAAAACATATTTGATATCGCTGTATGCGGAAATGTCCAAGGACTCGCGGCTAATACTGGACATCGCCAATTGGGATGATGTCCGGTATGAACCCTTTAGACTCCGCGCTCAAAGTTGATCGCGGCATCTAAACTGGGAGAAAATACTGCCGGTTAGCTCAGCGGAGCTGTTCGATACCACCGCGGTGAAATCTAGGCATCCAAAACAGCTGAGAGGACAGCGGGAGATGCCTTACCTTGCTCCTCGCTGTCCGATCGGCATTTGATTGCACTAAGCCTGAAATCCAACCTGGAGCAATCGAGCACAGATTACACTGATCAATGCTATGCTATGGCATAGCATTGTTCAGTGTATGCAATCAAAGGATTCCATGCAATAATCCTGGAAGACTCACAGTAATAAGCTGTAGCACACGGGGAAGTAATGGATCCTCTGGACCTGTGTGGCTGATGATGCGGGCTGTGTCAGGGTGCGGAGTCTAAGGTGCTGCTGGTTTTCACCAGAGCCTGCCACAAAGCAGGCGACCACACAGGCGGCTGAGGAAATACAAGGCAAATCTCGGCCTCGCCAGCTGGGGAGGACAAGGAAGGGGAGCGCTAACGGCCAGCATGTCTGTGTGACAAGTCCCCTATGGGGGCTAAAAAAAAGTGTCAAGAAAAAAGTGAATGAATGTGATGTAATCCCTTCCTGAATAAAAGTTTGAATCATCCCCCTTTTCCCATAAAAAAATAAATAAAAAAAAAAAGTAAATAAAAATATGTGGTATCGCCACGTGCGTAAATGTCCGAACTATAAAAATTTTATGTTAATCAAACTGCACGGTCAATTGCGTACACGTAAAAAAATTCCAAAGTACAAAAATGCGTATTTTTGGTCACTTTGTATACTCTAAATTTTTTTTTAGAAAAAGCGATCAAAAAGTCTCATCAAAACAAATTATTTTGGTGCATGTAGTTATAATTTTTTAAGAAGTAAAATAAAATAAAACCTACCGTATTTTTCACCCTATAGGACGCACCGGCGTATAAGACGCACCCAATTTATAGGTGCAAAATCTTAAAAAATAAAGATTTTGAACCCAATAGTGGTCTTCAACCTACGGACCTCCAGATGTTGCAAAACTACAACTCCCAGCATGCCCAGACAGCCGTTGGCTGTCCGGGCATGCTGGGAGTTGTAGTTTTGCAACATCTGGAGGTCCGCATATTGAAGACCACTGCATCGGAGGTAAGACTCACGTGTCCCCGCCGCTCCGGACCCGTCACCGCTGCCCTGGATGTCGCTCCATCACTGTCGCCGTGTCCCCGTCGCTCCGGAACGTCTCTGCTGCCGGCCGGGTATCCTCTCTCTCCGTCGCCGCCATCACGTCGTTACACATGCCGACGCACGTACGCGACGACGTGATGACGAGGAAGGAGAGCGCCGGCCATACAGGGGATCCCTGAACGGAGAAGACACCGAGGAGGCAGGTAAGGTCTTTGCCAAGTGTCGACATAAAAAGATATACACCACACAGGATATATTGGTATACACTCTTGCTTGGCTGGAAGCTCTGCTGCTCCCAAAAGAGTTCTGTTTTATTACAGGAAGTAAATTTGGTTTTTACATTCGGAAGAAAGGCGGGATAGTTATGACATCACAATTCGCATATTACATTGGGATTGGTTGTTCAACTATTGTGTCCGTGTATATTAGCATATCTAGTGTCCATTCATTTCTTGGCAGAAGTTCTCTGTTCGTCAGATGTTTTGTCTTTACTCCCGCAAGGCGTCTTGGCAAGATCTCGGTCCAGAGTCACGAACAGATAGCATTGATGTATATGGGTTAAAGGGTAAGGGAACAGAGATTTTTCCAGCAGCAATGGCATTTTAATATGAATATATATATTAGTCATTAGAAACATAAGGGTCATCCCTATCAGCGTCCAGATTAGGCCCAGCCGGCTCATCAATATCCATAACCCCACTCCCTGCTCTTGCGCCCCGTGTTACTGTTACTAGCAAGAGCAGGGAGGGAAGCGGCTCTTATTTTATATTTTCTCCTAAGACTAAATTCCGCATTAGTTGCTCAGAATGTCTCATGGAATGAGTGTGCCAGATCCATACCTGGCCTAAATCAAGTTTACCAGGCCTGCCAACTGACAGCTGTTATTTTTGGGTTATTTCCAGTTATTTGATAATTTCTAGCTCATGCTAAGGAATGCCTGTTGGAGACAAGGAATGCTTCCAGGGAATCGGGGTGTGTGGCAATCTGACTCAGATTTCTGGGATGCCGCCAGTGCATTGCTATGCTGTCATGATTCTTAGCTAAAAAGAAACTTGAAGATCATTTTGTCATCGGATCTTGCTATTGTGTTTGACAATTTTTCTATTGAGTTTTCAGATGCTTTAACTTCCCTCAACCTGTGTTTTCTAATGTATTTATAGAGAAACTTTAAAAACCAAGAGACTATTCATGTGTGGGGTGGGCTGTTTGAATTGTTAAGTTAAGCTACAGAAGTGGAAGACCACCTTTTCCCTTTGCATATTTCCACATTTATTGACCTAGCTGGCTGTATAACTCAGTTTTTACATCTTTAACCTAGCCTATTTTAGACCTTAAAGGGGTACTCCGGAGCTAAGACATCTTATCCCCTATCCAAAGGATAGGGGATAAGATGCCTGATCGCGGGGGTCCCGCCGCTGGGGACCCCATGATCTTGCACACAGCACCCCTTTAGAATCAGTCCCCGAAGCACGTTCGCTCCAGGTCTGATTACTGGCAATCAAGGGGGCTGGAGCATTGTGACGTCATGGCCCCGCCCCTGCATTATGTCACACCCCACCCCGCCCCCTGAATGCAAGCCTATGTGAGGGGGTGTGTCACACCCCAGCGGCGGGACCCCCGCGATCAGGCATCTTATCCCCTATGCTTTGGATAGGGGATAAGATGTCTTAGCGCCGGAGTACCCCTTTAAAGGAGATTCCAGGGATACAAAAACTAAGGATAGGGCATAAGTGTCAGATCATGGGGAGTACAACCACTGGGACCCCCCCACAAACTCCTGTACGGTGCTCCGGCTCTCCTCCTGAATGGGGCATGACGACCACCGCACAAAGTGAGGGCATCAATGCACCTGGGGACTGCACTGGGAAATCTCCGGCTCTCCCATCCATAGAGCTGCATGGAGAGGGCATGTCACCCACTGTTTCGTGTAGTGGCCGACATGCTCCATTTAGAAGCAGTTGGAACCCCGCAATCTTACACATATCCTCTATCCTTAGGATAGGGAATACGTTTTTCTATTCCAGAGTACTCCTTTAAAGGCTATGGACACCTCTGCACTGATTTTTCTTTTTCTTTTAAGCAACTGCAAAATTACGCAACTTTCTGAATAGTCTCCATTACAAAATGTTCTACCATTTAGTTGCTCCTGAGAGAAGACTTAGATAAATCTACCAGAGAACTTTCTGAATTAACAATTTATAAGGAAAAAAATGATGTATAAGACAAGTAAAATCAGTGAATGATAAAAGATAATGACAACAAAAGACAATTATCACGACAAATGGCTCTGCACCATAATATAATCGTAAAATTGTATATAGTGCATTCATAACAATATATTTGAAAGCTTAAAAATGACAGTGTTTTCTATAGCAATAAAAGACTGACTGCAGTATTACTGTACACTCTCATAACACAAACACATATAATTTCTATATACTGTACATACACACATATTTAGAACACCAACATATTTGGCGCTCAGTCACAGGCCCTGGAGATTCCACATAAGACAGAAGCAGTTGAACAACTTTGTAACATTTGATTAATTAACCTGAATGTTCACATTCTTTTTCCTGCCATAGCCAAAAGTTTTGGCACTGACACAATTTTTTTATTTTTGCTGCTGCAATTTTTTATCTTTTAGTCAAAAGTTTCTATAGAAACTGAAGTACAAGTATAAAGTTTTTATATGTTTTTAAACCTTTACTGACAAATACATCAAGTTTATGCAACAACTCAGTATTTACAGTGTTGACCCTTTAAGACTTCTTCATTTCGATTTGACATGCTGGATATCAGATTCAGGGCCAAATCCTGACTGTTGACAACCTATTTTTGCCTAATCACTGCTTGGAGTTTTTCACAGGATTTGAGCTTTTTAAGGATTTGTGGTGTCAGCTGGGGTGCAATGTAGGGCAGATGTTATTAACTCCTTCTTGTCGAGACGCCAGTGAGTGGTTTAGCCTTAACCACCCGAAGGTAATACCGCTGGTCCTGGGCTAGGCATGGGGGCAATGAAGACACAGATGCCAAGTTACGGACAACGGTAGCTTTACTGAGGGTAGACAGGTGATACAGTCTATGCAGTACAGCCAATATCCCAAGGAGGTGACCAGTCACACAGAGACCTCACAGGCTTGCTGGGACTTACAATATGTAGAGACACTTTAGTGCAGGCCACGGTGACTATATAGAAGACTTAACTTGACTGACTTGACAATTGACATGAAGATGACTTTGAGCTTACTTGAGCTAGTTAACAAGATGCTCCTCAATACGGCATCTTTCATTCCCAGCCTTGTCGGTTTGTGACATGAACCTAGGGCCACGAGACTGAGCCCCCTCCATGGGGTTGACATGTGTGTTCCATAACACATGGGACAAAGGGGATTCGGTGATGATCGGACTCACAGTGACCACAACCTGAACCGCAGCAGCTTGCGCCAATGGGGGATGAACAGTTGGTGCTTGGTGAACCAGCCAAACCTCCGCAACAGCTGGAGTAGGCTTAGGCACTTTGGTTGGTGACCGCTGATCAGGCCAAACCTCCTCGACCACATGAGTAGGCCTGGGCACACCTCAGATGACTCTGGCAGGTACCCTGGAGCCATAGCAGGCGCCCCGGGCATGAAAACCTTATCTCAGGTGGTACTTTTGACTTTCAGTGGCAGCTTTGTCCAATACTTCTCCATTCTCTGAGCACTCAGTCCCTCCACAATTTCAGACTTTTCAGCTTCTCTTTTGGCCCTTTCGGACTGGGCCGGAGGAACTGGGGATTGAACTTCCCTGGCAGGGGAAGAATGAGCTCCCTCATGTATCGGATCAAACCGGGCTCATCGCCAAATAACTACTTAGGCAAAGGTGGTGATGGTGGACAGACAACAGACTTCAGGGCCTGGGGGGTTTGCTCAGGGCCAGAAGTGGAAGGAGGGGTGGAGAATGCGGCCTCAACAGGGGTACTCACTTCCGATTCTTCCGTCAGGATTTCGGCCCAGGTTCAGTGGTGAGGGGACAGCCTCACTGGCAATGATGTACCTGATGACTTGGATGTTTCCTTCTCTGGGGTTGCTGGCCAGTCCCCGTCATCCTCTGGCAGTGGGACTAGATGGCAGGCCTGAGGGAAAGAGATTGCAAGCAGTCAGCCAGTTCTTGGAACAGCTGTGCCGCAGCCGTGGCAACTTGCTGGGCCTCTGGTGCCATCTTGAGACTCTCCACATGTGCTCTCACTTGTTCCGCCATGTTACTCCTCTCTCCATCTTCTGGTATACTGTACAGCTCTGGCAGCGTGGTCCCTTTTATATTGGGCTCCAAGAAAATGGCTGCCGACCAAAAGGACGTCAGCAGTGCAGAGCTGACTTCTACTCCCCCCGGAAACAAGGGGCAGATCTTCACAGTTCCCCTTCGGCATGGAGACAGCGACATGATTTCCACGCCCAGTGGCGGGACGTTGACCAGCGCAGGACATTTTTGCGCGCTTCTCCGGTGCATCTTTAAGCTGTTCAGGTTCAGGCAATGCTGGATAACATAACATGGCTTCATAACATGGCATTGGACACAGTTCAGACTAGGGGGGAGGACTTGTGGCATATGGCACACACCCGTATCCAGTTCGTAGGACGCCAAAGGTTGTGGTGTCGGGGGGTGCAATGTAGGGCAGATGTGGTAACCTGGGGGCAGATGTTATTAATCCCTTCTTGTCGTGATGCCAGGGCGTGGTTTAGCCTTAACCAAACGAAGGTCATACCACTGGTCCTGGGCTAGACCAGGGGGCAATGAAGACACCGACGCCAAGTTACAGACAACGGTAGCTTTACTGAGGGTAGACAGGTGATACAGTCTATGAAGTACAGCCAATATCCCAATGAAGTGACCAGTGACACGGGGACCTCGCAGGCTTGCTGGGCCTTACAGTATTTAGAGACACTTTAGTGTCGACCACGGTGACTATATAGAAGACTTGACTGACTTGACAATTGACATGAAGATGACTTTGAGCTTACCTGAGCTGACTTTGTGGCTGCAGACTTAAGGCTTGAGGCCTCCAATGCTCTGGACACACTGAGACGTCTTGACTTAACTGGACCTCAGCAGGAGCAAGAATGCGAGAAGAGATTGTAGCTCCACCCATAGTTTTATAGGGGTGTCTAGCAAAGAGCCCATAGTTCACTAGAGGGGTCACCTGGTCAGTAGTGCCTCCTGGGTAACAATCACATGGTAACAGCTATTAAAGAAACAGTACATTTTATTATACAACTTATGTACATAGGGGATAACCCATAAATGGGGCCCTGGGGACATGGAGAGACTCTGCCTGACAGGGCAGGAGAAGTACGGGGACACAGTTACCTGTACTGGGCCACCACAGATTGACTCCATGTTCTTCATGTGATTGAGATCTGGGAAATTTTCTGGCCATGGACCCAAAATTTGTTGTTAACTGAGCCACTAAGTGATCACTTTTACCTTGTAAAATGGTGCTTTTTAATGCTGGGAAATCATTTCTAGCAAAAATTTGTTTTTCTCTTGGCCTGAACAGCAGCACAGATCGGTGTGGTGGAACTTATATATCCACTTATATCCCCTATAAACAAGAAGAGCACCCCCAGTCCAGTGTGTAAAAACAAGGAGATAAAAAGAAATAGAGAGGGTAATTTGTGTGCTGCTGTAAGGACTAAGAGAAATCAAACTACTGTTACAAAGTAACAATTCCCGTACATCCTACCAGCAGCACAGATCTGTATTTAACAAAAAGGAACTATATATATATATATATATATATATATATATATATATATATATATATATATATATATACCTCTCATGTAAGTTCGAACTTAGAATGGTTTGCTCAAAGAGTATTGAGAAACTCTGGCATCTAAGCGGTAGTGGGAAATGCAAGTAGAGTTAGAGTTCCAAGAAGCAGAGTTGCAGATCTGGGCAAATGGAATAGATCTTCTTTTTGTGTAAGAAGTCGAAACTGCCTTGTTGAATTGGCTGTAAAAAAAAGGCATGTGGATCCAAACCTTGAGCAACAAAGGAGTCTCTTATAGACCACCTAAATAGGGTAGGCCTAGTGGCTTTGAAGCCTTTGTGACTTCTGACTTTCAGGATAAGAAGATTTTTATCTTTTCTGAACTCCATGAACCTATCCACATAGATCGGGAGGCATCTAGCTATGTCAAGTGAGTGCAATGCTATTTTTTCTGAGGAGAAAAAATTTGTAGTGAGTATCGGTAGATATATTAGGCTATTTATGTTCTTAAATGAAGGAACATTCAACCTTAAAGCGTACCTGTCATAGTGCCAAAATAAAAGAAAAAGGGGATATGTTACTCAGTACCTAATCCTGATCATGTACATTATAATTTTTATGTGTCTAGGACCTATATATCCCTAACAAATAGCCTTTAAATGTAGCTCACTTGCTTTGTCTTTTTCGTTGTGGATGGGATATGTCCATCTCTCTCCCTCACTGTGATGACTCATCTGCTATGAGTCTGGGTGCAGCCTGGCAGTCTGCAAATCACTGCACAGTAGTTTTTATGCATACATTTTCTATCTGTTCCTAGTAAAGATGGATGCTAATCAACATTGTGATAGCCTGGGGGATGTAGGGTATGGGGAGTGTAGCTGTGTGGTAATTAAATGGTGCTTGTTAACCCTTGCTATTCATGACGCCAGGGTGAGGGCTCCTCAGTAATGCTTGTCCTACCGCCACCCTTCCCAAGAGCGATAGGGAGGTATAGAATAATTGAATGTCCACAAACGGAGAGTTTTCTGAAACAGGTATAATTTTTACTGAAGATTTTCTGCAAGCTTCATAAACTGAACAGTCTCTATGCATACAACTGCTTTCTTTGGAGATTGACAAAGGTTGGGACTTTAGCAATTTAGAGTCTTTAAGTATTGTGCGCTGTCCCACTGGATTTAGGGGATTTAGTTGCGGTCCAGTAGTCACGCTAGCTTTAGCGGGGGTAGTTTAGAACTCAAGGTTTTAGTTCAGCTGAGGCCGGTAGGTTTTTTACGCCTAGCGTGTCTTTGCGCAGCAACCCAAGAGAGCGATAATTGGCTACAGCGCCCTTATATGGGCAGGGGCTGGACTAGTGCTAATTGGTCCATACTTTTGTCAATCACCATCACAAGGACTTGTGGGTAACACGTGACCCAAGGACCTCCAAAGGTCCTCCAACATACCATAGAGTATATTAACATGGTCACATGACCCAAGGTCCTGCGACTCTAAACAAGGTAAGTACTTTACATTATATTAGATATACATTATTTCTTAAATATATACACGTATTAACATTAGAGAATTAGACTTAAGGAGAGGCGACTAGGGGCTGTCCCACCTGAGGGACCCTACCTGAGCGTAGTTACTCTGACTTTGGGGACCTCTACACTAGGTACGGTATGTAATACGGTACCGGGACACCACAACATAGCTCTCACTATGTGTGTCATTCAGCTGTCGCAGACTCCTGAATGTCTGATCAGCTTCTTTGTAATTCAGGAGTCAGAGAAAGCTTTGGCTGTTCAAGCATGCTGGGAGTTGTAGTTTTGCAAAAGCTGAAGCTGCAGTTTTTGTAAAGCACTGTGTTAGAGCAGTGTTGCCTTTATCTGTTGCAACACTACAACTCCCAGCATGTCCACACATCCTTTGCCTGTAGTTTTGCAAGAGCTGGCGGCACACAGCTGGAGAATACACAGCTCTAAACACAGAGTTTTACAAAGATTATATCCAGAGCTGTAGCTAGCTCCTTTTGCACCTTAGAGAAAGCCCAGAAAATTGCCCCCCGTTTCGAGACCAATCCCCTATTCTTTGGGTAATGGATACATTTATAGTGACTCATATAAGTGACAGGATAATACTGACATACTAATACTGAATAAAACCACTATACACAGACCAGTATCACCAATAACACCACTATACACAGACCAATATGACCATTACCACAACTGTACACAGACCAGTATCACCATTACCACCACTGTACACAGACCAGTATGACCATTACCACCACTGTACACAGACCAGTATCACCAATAACACCACTATACACAGACCAATATGTCCATTACCACCACTGTACACAGACCAGTATCACCATTACCACCACTGTACACAGACCAGTATGACCATTACCACCACTGTACACAGACCAATATGACCATTACCACCACTGTACACAGACCAGTATCACCATTACCACCACTGTACACAGACCAGTATCACCAATAACACCACTATACACAGACCAATATGACCATTACCACCACTGTAGACAGACCAATATGACCATTACCACCACTGTACACAGACCAGTATCACCAATAACACCACTATACACAGAACAATATGACCATTACCACCACTGTACACAGACCAGTATCACCAATAACACCATTATACACAGACCAATATGACCATTACCACCACTGTACACAGACCAGTATCACCAATAACACCACTATACACAGACCAATATGACCATTACCACCACTGTAAACAGACCAGTATCACCATAAACACCACTGTTAACACCACAGATCAGTCTGTTCCATGCTGGGAGTAGTAATACTACCTGAAACACAGACACACACACACACACTTTATTAAACACAATATTAAAATGCATTACTAATAAAAAAAAAAAAATAATTAATAATAAAAAAATATTATTTTTACATTTAAATGGCCCCTTTCTACATTATTATTATTGTCGTCTACATTTTTAGGTTCTTGCCTGCCCACATAAATTGATCCGTTTAAAAATTAATATTAACTTTTTTGTCATTCAATTTTCGGGAGTGAGCAGGGACCAGAAAATTCTGGCTCAATATTAAAAATGAATGAGGAGTGCATTTCTTAATTTTTTTTTCTAGTTTTTGTTCTAAATCATAATTTTTTTTTCACTTTACTTTTTTAGCCCCATTTATTACATTTTTTGCTGCCCCCGCAATTATTCATGGCAGCACATCTAAATGCCCGAAAAAATAAAATAAAATAAATGGGGCTAAAGAAGTAAAGTGAAAATAAAAAAAATGATGATTTAGAACGAAAACTAGAAAAAAACAATTATGAAATGCACTCCTCATTCATTTTTAATATTGAGCGCTGAATTTTCTGGTCCCTGCCCGCTTCTGAAAATTGAAAGACAAAAAAAAAGAAAATTTTATTTTTAAACAGGGATCAATTTATGTGGGTGGGCAGGGACCTTAAAATGTGTCCGACAACAATAAAAATGTAGAAAGGGGCCATTTAAATGTAAAAATAATATATTTTTTATAATTATTTTTTTTAATTTTTTTTTATTAGTAGTGTATTTTAATATTTTGTTTAATAAAGAGTGTATGTTTCCCTTTTTTTCCTCTATTTTTTTTAATTGTTTTAGGTAGTACTACTACTCCCAGCATGGAACAAACTGTTCCATGATGGGAGCTGTAGTACCTGTACTAATACGGGGCATTGATATTACTAGATAGGTAAATTAGGTCTCCCAGAAAAGGTAATAGAAAAATAGTGACTGTACAGGGAACCTTAAAACTTAGCTTTTTTAATGCTAGTATAAAAATAGCAATAATGTGTAAAACATCGCAAAAAAAGAAAAATAGCAAAAAAAAAAAAAAAAAATTCAAAAATGTTCAGATTAGGTCGCCATCAGATTGCTGTCTTTAATATATAGCAGTGCATCCATTTTAGGGTACCAAAGTCTATGGATGCTTCACTTATAGAATATGTACGGCTCAGCACAAGTTCACACCTTAAGCATCACCACTTGGCATGGGGATCCGTTACTGTTGCGGAAATCCGGATTCATCCCTATGGAGAAGATTTTCTACAGTTGGCAAGACATCATTCTCACAGGATGCACTGTAATAGTCCTACTGTAAATACATCAAGTATAGATCATCAAGTGCCATTTACTATAGATTAGGGCTGGGCGGTATACCGGTTCATACCGAATACCAAATTTTTTGTGCCGCACGATATGAATTTTCCCCTATACCGCAATACCGGTTGGGCCCCTCGGGAATGTATTGTCAGCCCAGCGCAGCGCTGTCCCCACATCGGGGAACTAATCCTATGTTACCCGCCTGCACTGTTCTGCCCCCCCCCCCCCAATTAATGATCAGACCAGCGGGGTACTACTCACATATGTCAAGCACTGCCCTACTACTCTTTGTTGGGGGCCGCCGGGTGCTGGAACTCTATACTGTACGCCAGTGGTCTCCAACCTGCGGACCTCCAGATGTTGCAAAACTACAACTCCCAGCATGCCAACGGCTGTCCGGGCATGCTGGGAGTTGTAGTTTAGCAACAGCTGGAGGTCCGCATGTTTGAGACCACTGCTGTACGCTGTATCCCTATGCCTGGGCTGCAAAAGATAAAGAAAATAAACTTTAACTCACCTACGTCGGCCTCACGCTGGGGACGGGAACGTCGGACAGCCGTCAGCCTATCACCGGCCGCATCGATGTCCCGCCCTGGCCAGTGATAGGCTGAGCACACTGTCATGTAAGGAGCTCTGGCTGGCTTCTTACATGACAGTGCGTTTAACCTATCAATGGCCGGGGGGGGGACATCGCTGCAGCCGGTGATAGGCTGACGGCTGTCCGACGTTCCCGTCCCAAGGAACAGTGTGTGGCCGACGTAGGTAAGTTAAAGTTTACCTACAGCCATTGGCTGTCTGGGCATGCTGGGAGTTGTAGTTTTGCAACAACTGGAGGTCTGCAGGTTGGAGACCACTGGCGTACAGTGAGTTCCATCGACGGCGGCCCCCAACAAAGAGAAGGAGGGCAGTGCTTGAGGAGGGCAGTGCCTGCTGGGCTGATCATTAATTGGGGGGAGCAGAACAGCGCTGGCGGGTCACATGATTTGGGGGGGGGGGGGTGAAAATACCGTTATATACCGTGGAACCGCCGTAAGTTAAAAAGATACTGTGATACACATATTTGGTCATACCGCCCAGCCCTACTATAGATGATGGATCTTAGATACAGTTCACACTGATATTGCATTTTCTATGAATTACTCATTCTAGGTAGTTCCGTTCACGGATTCCAAGCGCAATCCACACAACCAATGCATTAATTATTGCAATGACCACAGCATATATGACCGACACAGTTTACACTGATATAGCGTTTCCACTTATATGGTGATATCATTTATCTTCACAACTTCTAGAAGTAGTACACACTGCCGAGATATTACCACAATATACACTCAGGATATAGTTCACAGTCTGTGCTTAGCGTAGCATGTACCTGGAGCATAATACACACTGATATTGCATTCAAATAAGATGGCCACTAGACATGTGCAATTCGTTTCGGAACGAATACTAAACTTAACGAATGTTCCCGTTTTCGGGTGTTCGTTACAATCCGAATGCACGAAAAAAAAATTGAATATTTCCGAAAAAGAATACGAATATACAGTTAACGAATGCATTCGTTAAATAACGCATAACGAATAATGCATGTTAACGAATAACGTAAACCGAATGTAAGGAATGAATTAGATTCTTTTCATTGGGTTACCTGAGGAAAACTTGACTTCCTACACAGAGAAAACTGCAAAAAAAGGTGAAAACAACAAGAATCCTAAGGTAACACCTGCTATTTATTACAAAAGAGGATCAGCAAGTGAAACTAATGTTATTTCCCTTATATCAGAGTGGAAGGCGTTACCTGCAATGTAGCTAGAATACAAAGAATGATCAACCTGACCTTTACTTTGTATTTATGTCAGGCATGTAGATAAATGACTCCCTCAGGTTTAAAATGGATAGTGTTGCTTTGCTTCTTGTGCAGAAAAGTCACAAGGGTCCGATATGCATGAACATATACATATGCTTTCTGACTTCACATTCTAGGTAGTTTTATGGATTTTAGCAACTGATGTGCTGGATTCCACTTCTGATTTCCTTTTTAACCCCTTAAGGACCAAGGACGTACCGGTCCTGCTCCCGTGATATAACGCGGGGTTAACCGTGCGCTATTAACCCTTTAGCCGCGCGCTCAGAGCTGAGCCACGCGGCTAAAAGTGAAAGTAAAAACTGCCGGTTAGCTCAGTGGGCTGTTCGGGATAGCCGCGGCGAAATCGCGGCATCCCGAACAGCTTACAGGACAGCCAGAGGGTCCCTACCCGCCTCCTCGCTGTCCGATCGCCGAATGACTGCTCAGTGCCTGAGATCCAGGCATGAGCAGTCAAGCGGCAGAATCATTGATCACTGGTTTCCTATTAGAAACCAGTGATCAATGTAAGAGATCAGTGTGTGCAGTGTTATAGGTCCCTATGGGATAACAATGATCAGTGTGTGCAGTGTTATAGGTCCCTATGGGAGCTATAACACTGCAAAAAAAAAGTGAAAAAAATAAGTGAATAAAGATCATTTAACCCCTTCCCTATTAAAAGTTTGAATCACCCCCCTTTTCCAATAAAAAAAAACACAGTGTAAATAAAAATAAACATACATGGTATCACCACGTGCGGAAATGTCCGAATTATAAAAATATATCGTTAATTAAACCGCTCGGTCAATGGCGTGCGCGCAAAAAAATTCCAAAGTCCAAAATAGTGCATTTTTGGTCAGTTTTTATATCATTTAAAAATGAATAAAAAGCGATCAATAAGTCCTATCAATGCAAAAATGGTACCGTTAAAAACTTCAGATAACGGCGCAAAAAATGAGCCCTCATACTGCCCCATACACAGAAAAATGAAAAAGTTATAGGGGTCAGAAGATGACAATTTTAAACGTATTAATTTTCCTGCATGTAGTTATGATTTTTTCCAGAAGTGCGACAAAATCAAACCTATATAAGTAGGGTATCATTTTAATCGTATGGACCTACAGAATAAAGATAAGGTGTCATTTTTACCGAAATATGCACTGCGTAGAAACGGAAGCCCCCAAAAGTTACAAAACGGCGTTTTTTTTTTTTTTATTTTGTCGCACAATGATTTTTTTTTTCGTTTCACCCTAGATTTTGTGGGCAAAATGACTGACGTCATTACAAAGTAGAATTGGTGGCGCAAAAAATAAGCAATCATATGGATTTTTAGGTGCAAAATTGAAAGAGTTATGATTTTTTAAAGGCAAAAACGAAAATGCAAAAACTGAAAAAACCCCGGTCCTTAAGGGGTTAAACTTCCATTCACTCTCTGATGACTACTGACCCAGTGCCACCATTGCCCCATAGAAGCAGTGCCCTGGTGCCGGTGACATCACCATACTCTGCATAGAATGCTGCAGGCAATCACTGTCCTCAACAGTCACAAGAAACAGTCAGTGCAAGAAAAAGTGCTTGTGACCACTGAAGCCAGTGACTGACTGCAGCATCTCAGCACAGTGTACGGTGATGTCACTGTGGCACTTCCACCAGGGCCAATTTATTCAATGAGATTTGGATATACCATATATATCAGAAACTGAGTTTAGATCACTATAAAATTATAATAATCAATCAGCACAGAATTTTGTATCTAAGGTGAAAGGCATTGTGGTGGATGGGGGCAATATGTGTCACCAAGGCTCCTGGCTTTGGTGAAGTAAGAGCCGGTATTTATTCAGTGTCTGTGCTGCGATGCAGTCTGACACTATGGCTGTAGTATGGCTGGAAGGCCCATCTGGGATGGCTCTTACTGGGAATGACCAAGTGCAGGGTGGGGGCCATTCCCCACAATCCAGGCCGCCTTTTGTTGGCCTTAAAGGCAGCCTGCTTCACCAGCTGGGGGGATTTGCTAGTTGCAGCTCACACTGCCAGAGAGATCTGAATGAGGAGTTCACCCCTGCGTTTGCTCTAAGGTTGGAAGCTGGTGAAAAGACTGCCTGGAGGCCTGGATAAGACTTGCTTGATGCCGCATGGCCTGGACACAGGTGTGAATAAAACACTGAACTTTGATTTGAAAAGTACTGTTTCCTTGCCTCTATACTGTAACCGCACCTATTTGC
The DNA here is from genome assembly GCF_029499605.1 of Hyla sarda. NCBI lineage: Eukaryota > Metazoa > Chordata > Amphibia > Anura > Hylidae > Hyla > Hyla sarda. The sequence continues at coordinate 353,485,376 of NC_079191.1, forward strand.
AAGAGCGAGTTATCACACAACAATAAAATGTTATTTGTCTGTAAGCTGGGTTAACACACAGTATTTGGTCAGTATTGTTAAGCTATACCAGAAGTAAGTTAAAATCACAGAATTAAAAAAAAAATCTTTTCAATATAGTTTTATCTGTGTCAGTTCCACTTCTGGTACACAGTAGTAGCCCAGATTTATCAACTGGAGTGTTTTTCCCTCAGCAATCAATCACAGTGCAGCTAATGAACTCTGGAAAAGTGAAAGCTGAGCTGTGATTGGTTGCTGTGGGAAAATCACTCCAATTTTGCTCTCACATAGTTTGATAAATCTGGGCCCATGTTCCCTCTGCATCCCAGACGGTGCAGGGCAGCACCCACAGCAGACAGCAATACAAAGAGAACATGCAATGCCAAGACTTTATTGTAGTAAAATCAGATATCAGACACGGTCAAAAATGTTATGACTAAGAAGGGTTGATCCACTCAAAATACATCACTTTTTTATTTACCATGCCTGATTTTATTACAATAAAGTTTTGACATTACAGATTAGTCCTGATTTACTAAGGGTGGGGTGTTGTTTTCTTTGTGGGGTTTAATTCCCTACAAGTATTTTTCCACAGTATTTACGAAGGTTTCCCAACATTTTGCACTTTTCATGTTTTGCTTTTTTTATTTATTTATTTTATTTATTTTTTTTACACCTGCTCTGAGTAGTGGGTTTTTCCTCGGCTCAAATCTAACACATTTTCTGTGGAAACCTCAGTAAATATGTTGGGATTTTTAGAAAATGTCAAGGACACCCATTTTGGTGGCCATGCCCCCTTTCCCTAATGGCCACGCCAATTTTTCGGGTTTTCTCAGTAAAATGGGGAGTTGGTCGAGTTTTTTTCAATTCTGTCACAAATTCTGGTGCAGATTCTGGTGTAGACAGAATTTCTGGTTCACAACCCGACAAAACAGGTCAGGTTTACAATAGTAAATCAGGGCCATGATCTGTATTGGACCTTCTCTTTGTATTGCAGTTCCACTTTTGGTATTTGGCTAAAGATACTAAATACTGACCAGAATAATATTTATGAACCCATTTTAAGGCTGCTTTTTAATTTTTTGAGATTTTACAAATGCAGATAATTCTAATTATTGATAACAAATAAGCAGACAATAAACTCACAGTAAATAACTACACAGTCTTCTGAGGTTGTAACTCCAGCTACACATGATAGTTGGAAAAAGTTGTGCTTAGAGGATGTTTAGATAACATTATTTATTCATGTAGTGTTCTTAGGCAAAATTATGAGTACTCTCTTGACTGAAAAGCAACCCCACACATGCATGGTCTCCAGATGTTTTAGAGTTGGCATGACACAGGACTCATAGTAGCGCTCACATATTCTTCTTAGGCAGGACAGTCATACTTCCGGATGTGCCACACAGTATGAAGAGGGCTTCGCTAGAGGAAACAACTTTAGCCCATTTCTATGCAGTCCAATCTCTGTACTTCCTGATGGTTTTCAAGTGGCTTCTTTGCTGCCCTTCTTGACACAACGACAGCCTCCAAAAGCCTTTGCCTCATTGTGTGTGCAATTGCACTGACACCTGCCTGCTGCGGGTTGCTCTGCCCTGATGTTAAACGATCCCCTAACTGACTCTTCTTTAGGAGAAGGCCCTGGCACATGCTGGTGTCTTAATATCCTCCAAGAGCAATTTCTTCCAATGATCCAGGAGCATTTTGGTGATGTACTGTTTTTTCCCATTTTTCCTAACTAAAGACCTAATGAGCTCTTCTATGAACAGGGAGACCACCTCCAGTCCAGTGTTTTTAGTCCAGTGTGTTTTTTTCTGTACTCCCGGACAATAGGGCTGGTGGTGATCCCCTTCCTCTGATGCTGGTCTTCCCATGGAGATCTATACATTTACTAATGTATTTCTCCCTCTCTTGCATATTCTGGAGATTCAGCCTGCTGTTTGTATCCTAAGGACAAGGAAAAAAGTCCTGTAATCTATGACTCTCAGTCCTTCCACTCTCCAGATCCTTTCTCGGTACCCTTAGGTCTTTCACCAGAGCTATTTCCTGTTCCCCTTCCAGCCATTTCTGTCAGAGGTTGGCTCATTCATTTTATAAGATGCCTGATCCCAAAATATCAGGGAGACCTGTGTCCTAAGCATAGTGTAAGAGGGATACTCCATGGATCTAATATCACATCCTCCTGGAAGATTTGTCGCTACAAGATGCTTCCCACGAGAAAAGCAGAGGATCCTATATGCTTCAAATATGGAATATCTCCAAAAAGGGGGCTAGAGGAAGTTAGTCCCTCTGAAGGAAGAACCAGAACTTGTTCCCCTATCTTTCCAGTTCCGAAGCCTGGTGGGGAATGGTGTATGGTCATTGATTTAAAATATTTAAATCGCCACATAAAAATGAATGAGTATGAAAACTATTAAGTCTGGATAAATATTCTCAGACCAGGAAACTTCATGGGAACATTTGACCTATATGATGCCTCTCTTCATATTCCCATCCATCCTTGGTCCAGGAAATAGTTAAGAATGGCTGTGCAGCTCAAAAGAGTACTCAGACATCTCCAGTTTGTAGCCCCGTCATTTGGCATTTCTTCGGCACCACAAATCTCTACCAAGGTTGTGGTAGCTGTCATAGCCTCCCTCAGACTACATGGGCTAGACATCATCCCATACTTGGACATCTGGCTAATCAAGGTGTCCTCTGAAGCAATTCTTACTTAACATCTTTATCAGGCTCTCACCTTTATTCTTCATCTCGGATGGTTGATTGGCACAAATTAAACATTCAGTCAGTGACATCTGTGGGATTTCTGGGGTTCATTATGGATTCCACCCTCATGTCTCTGTGTCTCTTCCCAGAGAGATGATCTTGAGGGCAGAGATCTGTGGTACCCCTGAGGGTTATCATTCATACCCTGTTGAGAATGTTGGGACTCATGTCAGCAACCGTTGATGTGGTTCTGTGGGCATTATGGCACCTTTGTTCCTTAGTCTCACACACCAAGAAGACAGAAAGTCCCTGATCTACTTGATCACATTGACAACAGATACATCCCTCTTGGACTGGGGGGTGCAACTCATGAAGCTTCCCGTTAAAGTAGCAGGACTTTTATAGGAGCCACAATTCTCTTCAAATCTCCATAAGATCAGAGAAATCTTTACTTCACCCCTTATATCCAGGCCAAAGTTGTGAGAATCCAGTCAGACAATATGACTGCAGTTCATTACATCAACAAGCAGGGAGGCACTAGGTCACAACTACTCCTCTGAGAGATGGGAACGATTCTACAATGGGCAGAACAGAATCTCACCCACTTATCAGCAGTCCACATTTGGGGAACTCTAAATGTAATAGCAGACTGCTTGAGTCAGGGTCTCTTTAGTGATCTCTTTATCCGGACATCTTTCACCAAAACATTCTTCAGTGGGGGATGCTAGAGAAAGATTTCACAGCTACGAGATTCAATTCCAAACTGCAAAGGTTTTTACTCCCTATACAGGGAAAACAACACAGTAGCAATAGATGCACTGTCCGTTTCTTGGCAGTTCAGGCTACCATACATCTTCCCTCTTATCTCCTTGATACTCAGGGTACTGACATAAATCAGACAAGATCAAGTTTCGGTGATTGCCATCATTCCATTTTGGTTAAAGCGATCTTGGTTTACCCAGCTCATGCCAATAAGTCAAGGGCAATTTTGGAGGCTTCCCATACAGCAGGCTCTTGTGTGGAGGGACACTCAGCACTGCCCGGATCTTCACAATTTCAACCTGACAGCCTGAAGGATGACCAGTTCCTTCTGGTAAAAGAGGGGCTTTTATCGTCAGTCTTGAGAACCTAGTACCATTCCCATGGTGACTCTACAAAGAAGTAGTATCCTAGAATTTAAAGCATCTTCCAAGCATGGTGTGGCAAGAAGAAATCCATCCTTTATTTCAGGATGGCTTGGACAAGGGCCTGGCGCCTTCTACCTTAAAGCTACATTGTGTTGCCATTTTTGCCTTTCCTGAGTGAGTTTGTGAAGGGAGTCATTAGACTAGGACCTATTATCTTAACGTCTATTCCCAAGAACGACATATTGATGGTTTTTAAAGGGTTATTATCTCACCCCTTTGAACGCTTGGAGGATGTTGACTGGAGATTTCTACCCTAGAAGATGAAGTTCCTTCTGGTGGTTACTTTGGCTAGATGAGCTACAGGCTCTGTCAGCATTCCAGCCACACACAAAGATCATGTTCTCCTATGGTTCCGGCCTACCTTAAAAAGGCACTGTCATTATGAAAAACTTTTTATATTTTGTAGTAGTACTGATAAAATTACTTTTTTCAATATACATTTATTTATTTTTTTTAAATGTCAATTTTACTAAAAAATAAAAATAGCCACCACTAGGGGTCATCTACAGTGGGGCAAAAAAGTGTTTAGTCAGCCACAATTTTTTTCAGGTTCTCCCACTTAAAAAGATGACAGAGGCCTGTTTGCTCCTCCCACACACAATAATTGACAGCTTTTATTTTGTCAGCATATGCACATATTTGTGTGAGCAGAATAATTAGGTACAATGCAAAATCTCTTAATCCAAGTAATGACCCAATGAAAAAAGGATATATGATGCTATGTCGGTGATTCCCTGGAATCGGTATTACCTGGGAGACCTGACATAGATCACACTGTCAGTGGCAGGAAGATAAGGACATCCTGGCCTATGGAGACAACCTGGTAAAGAAATGTCATCCTTATAGCCAGTTGTATAATAATTTAAGCCAAGATATTGTCCACTAGTGTGCAGTATTCCCAGAGGGTCTGTATATGGAATGATAACGAATATACTAATAGTATGGTGTTAATGTATCCTTTATTTCATTGGGTCATTACTCGGATTTTGCATTGTACCTAATTATTCTGCTCACACAAGTATCTTTGTACTGTATGGATATGTAACCCTTAAAGGGGTACTTTACTGCCTCAGCGTTCGGAAATTTTTTTTTCCTGATTGCTGAGTGTGGGTGCCATGGCTTGTTATGTCACAGTGACGCACCCTCGTGACGTGCCGCCACGCCCCCTCAATGCAAGTCTATGGGAGGGGGCGTGGCGGAGGACCCTGTAATCTGTCATTGCGCACCTATGCGCCGCCCCCTCCCATAGACTTGCATTTAGGGGGCAGGGCGTGAAGTCAAACGAGGGCAAAGTCATCACGCTTCACACTTGGAGCCTCCAGCGCTGCGGAGAGCTCAAAAAGGTGGGTGCGCAATGACAGATCATACATCTTATGCCCTATCCTTTGGATAGAGGATAAGATGTATTAGGGCCGGAGTATCCCTTTAATGATAATGTAATCTCATTTTCGGGGGTTGGCCACAGGTCCTCTTTAAAGAGTGGATACACAGTTTAGATAAATAGTGTTTGCCGAATCCATACTAACAGTACACTTTTAAGATAAACAGTGTTATAGAATGTCAAGAAAGAGTATAAAATCTCCATATAAATAATATATATATTTATTTTTTCTCTCTCTCTTTGGTTTCGTTGGATATTATCTCTTTCCTTTTTTTTTTTTTCTTTTTTCCCTTTTCCCACATTTGCAACATATATTTTTGTTATGATATCATTATCATATGACGCAAATGCTCTCAGCTCTTTATCGGGTATTATGTTACGTGCTCCTACAATTTGATATTGTATTGTTACTATATGATTACAAGACGTGTTTGTCCTCGCTTAGGGAGACTTATGTTCCATTTCTCACTTTGTTATACTGCACCTTCCCTTTTCCCCTTTTTTCCTGTACCCTGATTACTTGTTTCAGTTGTTTTAATAAAGCTTTGAATATGAAAATAACACATATAGAGGGTCTCATACAACTGTTTAACATGTGAATTTTTCAAATGTCTGCCTATTTCTCCCTTTTTAAACTATTAAATTATTTCTGCTCAAAGGGTGAACTAATAAAAACTCCTATTTGTGTCACAAATAAAAAATTCTTGAGTAGGCTAGAATAAAAAAAAAAAAAACTCCAGAATGAGGTTTCAAAAGTTGACCCTTCAAGGCCCATAACGCCCTCAGTCAAAATAGGGATAGTAGGAATAAGGGCCTGCTAAAAAAAAAAAAAAAAAAAAAATTGAAATAAAAAAGGAAATATTCACTTTTGAAAACTGTCAATCCAAAGGATTACATTTTACTGTAACTTAGGCTTCAATTTAAAGGGTTGTTCAGGGATAGAAACACAGAGCTTATTACTTTCAAAAACAGCACCGCCTCTGTCCTCAGGTTGTGTGTGGTATTACAGCTTTCTATCATTGGATAACCTTTTTAATGGTCAACCTGGTATATGGTCTAGAGTTAGTGATGTACAGGACAGACTTAATTGTTTTGGTTTATTATTTGTTTGGTAAAGTCTAAACCTCAGTTTCTTTTGTGTGTAGAAAGCTATCTGCTGTAGAAGTCTTTGTTTTTGTATTTGATGGTTTGATATGTGACTGCTGCTATGTGTCACCATCTACTGTAACAGGACAAGGACTTCCACAGGGCGGTAGGGGATGTCGGCGCTGACCAAGATCGGACACGTCCAGTGAGTAAAATAACTTTTTTTATTTTTCAAATGCAACGCGTTTCACCGTGTTTGCGCGGCTTCATCAGGCAAGATGCCTGATGAAGCCGCGCAAGCACGGTGAAACGCGTTGCATTTGAAAAATAAAAAAAGTTATTTTACTCACCGGACGTGTCTGATCTTGTTCAGCGCCAACATCCCCTATCACTCTGTGGAAGTCCTTCTCCTGTTGTGTTACGTTCAGGTCGGGGAGGCTGCAGACCAGGCTTATTCTCTCACCCACGCAGACCATTGCTGTTTGTGAGCTCACACAACCGCCTCTGGTAAGGGTTTTTTATTAAGCTAATCTGAGCCCTAAAGTGGTGATTTTACGCTATGGAGCGCTCTTCCCTCTTGTTTTACCATCTACTGTAAGCCTCAATAACCCCACAGGGTCATCCTCTCTGTTCTGTATCTTATTCATACTGTATGTTATAGGAAAGTGTATTACAATTAAACAATAAACTTATTTAAGAAGAATAAAGTAAAAGGGATGAAATAGAAAAACACAGAACCCAAAATCCAACATTCTGTTTTAATTATGTTTTCAAACTATACTACGCAATTCATAAATCACCACAGGGAAAGCTTATGGGATGTAACTGGAAGCCACTTGGGGAACTTCTGTAAAGTACATCTGTATTCTACAACAGTCATCTCAGGCATTCAGAGATTAAGCTTTTAGGATACACATATATTTGTGGCAGTAACATCAGTCCAATCCTTCAGTAAATCCTAAATTTAGTTCCCTGTTGTTCACAGCTGTTTCCAACCTGCTGAAATCTTTGGAATACAATGGCAAAAGAAGTTGTGAAGAAAAAAACACCACTAAATCTCTCTAGAAAGGTATATCAATAGTACAGTTTGATGTTACAGAATTTTGTTAGCCGGGTAATCTGAACAATTCGAAAAAAATATATAATTCTTAAAGGGGTACTCCGCCCCTAGACATCTTATCCCCTATCCAAATGATATTGGATAAGATGTCTGATCACGGGGGGCCGGCTGCTGGGGACTCCCGCAATCTCCCTGCTGCATCCGGCCTTTGTTTAGAGCCGGATGACTGGTGATGCGGGGTGGAGGCTCGTGACTCCACGGCCGTGCCCTGCTCATGACATCGTGGTCACGCCCCCTCAATGCAAGTCTATGGGAGGGGGTGTGATGGACATCACGCCCCCTCCCATAGACTTGAATTGAGGGGGCATGGCTGTGACGCCACGAGCGGGGTGTGACCGTGACATCACGAGCCTCCACCCCGCATCGCCAGTCGTCCGGCACGGAGTGAAGTTTGCTCCGTGCACTGGATGTCTGGGGTGCTGCAGCCAAGATCCCGCCACTGGGGACCACCGCAATCAGACATCTTATTACCTATCCTTTGGATAGGGGATAAGATGTCTAGGGGCACTCCTTTAAAGAGGTTATCCAGGAATAGAAAAACAGAGCTAATTTCTTTTAAAAACAGCGCTAACATCTGTCCCCAGGTTGTGTGTGGTATTACAACTTGGCTCCATTCATTTCAATAAAAACTAAGCTGCAGAACCACACCCAACCTGGAGACAGATGGGGAGTGGTTTTTGAAAGAAATTAACTCTATTTTTCTATCCCTGGATAACCCCTTTAACTAACCTTCTGCTGCTTCCCCGCTAGTGCAGGAATCGATCTCCTGTCCATCAGTGATGTCTTCTTTCAGCTTTTTGGGCCCAACACATCACACTGTGCTCAGCTAATCGCCGGCTGAAGCAATGTCCCGCCTCGTATGGTCATAGGCTGAGTGGCAGTGTGTTGTATTGAGCCCCAGCACTGGCATTCTTCCTGGTGCCTGGGCCAGATACATCACACTGCCTCCTAGCCCATCACTGGCTGAAACGGGACATTACTGTGGCCGGCAACAAGCTGAGTGCATTGTGACGTGTTGGGGCCTAAAGACCGGAAGAAGACTGGGACCAGAGGACGGAAAACGATTCCAGCGCCATCAGGGTAAATAAAGGTTTATTATTTTTATTGCCGCAGCCCGGGCATAGTGACAAAATAAAAAAAATTGATGGAATACCCTTTAGGAGGAAAAAGTATCTTTTGTTTTTTCATTTTAAGATAAAAATGCCTCTCTTGTTCCATGTCTTTGTCTGGTATGGCAGTTCAGTAGAATAGGGAAGAGCAGCAATATCACAAACAGCCAATGGACAGTTAAGATGTTGGTTTTGAAAAAATAAAAAAAGCTAGACTCTAATCCTGGACAGTCCCTCTAAATACACTGAAGCTGTGTCTACAAATGGTGCAAATGAAGGCAAGAAGGCTGGATATGCCTCTTCACATTATTAATAAATCAATACCAACACTATTGGGTTTACTAATGGTAATTTCTCTTTGCTTTTTTAAAGTGCTTTTTTAAAGTGGTTATCCAGCGACAAAAAACAAATAATGCCCAGGCTGCCTGCATAAAAAAAAAATTCCAGTGCCTCCGGTATTGCTGCCCCTGGCCTCTGGTGCGATCCTCTTTGCTGGATAACACCTTTAAGTTTTTTCATGAAGACAATCCCTTTTGATACGATAGGTTTAGCTTCAGAGATCAGCAATGAGCTTAGAGAAGTTACAAGAGAAATATTGTATTACATGCTAGCCACTAAAATGCATGGCTTACCATGTACTAGGGACAAGTTAGACTTGACAGGGTGGGAGTCACTTCTTGTGAGCAGTTTTCCTCTGTAGCTCATGGAGAAAAATCTATTGAAGACTATTTGAAAAGTTAATATTTTTTATTGGAGGAGGGGCTTAGTCACATTTAAAAAAAAAAAATAATTATTTTACAAACTTTACATTTTTTATGTTCCTGGAGGGGACAATTTCTAGCACTTGATTAATACTATTATACTATTCAGTGCTATGAATAAGCATAGAACTGATCAGTACTTTCTGTGACCATAGAAGAAGACTGCGGCAGAGCGGCAGGCAGGGGAAGAGACCTCCAGCCACCATCTTGACCAATTGGACCCCACAAGTTACCTAAACAGAGTAGCCTGCGGGGCTATGCCTCTTAAGAATGAAAATTATCCTAATACAATGCACAATATCAAAACAAAGGCACTCACCATGAATCTGCAAATCAGCTTCTCCTATTCAGCCACTCAGTAGGGAGGGATATGGAGCAGACACACTCCACTAAGGACGAGCACTGAACGTTTTACACGTGATTTGCTTGTTCTGGCTCTCAGAATTAAAGAAGCTGATGTGTGAATTTGTGGTAAGTGCCCTCACTTTGTTTCCTGTGTTTTTTAAAGTGATTTTTTTTTCAAGTTAGCACCACCCAAATCATAGCTATAGTAAAGTAAGTTTGTAAACTTCTAACATGATTTGCACGAAAACTATAAAGACAGGATATAGAAGATATGAATTAAAGCTTTCTGGTGTCCTTACTTGCACTCATCAGTCCTGGCAGTAATACTGCAGTGTTATAATAGTGTGAAAAATGACCCAGAAGCCAGAGAATTTTAGTAGAATTCTGAGTTTGGAGAGTTTCGAATAAATAGAAGGGGCACGTCTCACTATTTCCCTAGTCCTAAAGTGACTATTATTTCACAAGGTAAAAAATATCTGGGTTGGGTTTCAAGTGTTAGGATCCCCATTAATTGGGACCCGTTGGAACAGTGCACGGTATTGTAAATCTACAGCAATTCAGGTAGCAAACGGGGCCATTACTCTTGTCATGACACGGAGGCTGCTCGCAGCATATGGATGAAGACTTGATTGATCCACCCACAGAGTCCATTTCCTTGAGGGTGGTAGGGTGCCTGATGAAGCAGATAATCTGTGGAACGCGTTGCATGATGGGTGATTAAAGTGGATTTTACCCTCTGAGTGTGTCCAGCGCCTCTTGATGTCCGTCACCTCCTTGGAGGCTCCTTGTTTCTTTGTGCATCTGTTCAAAGGTGGACCGGCTGCTGGCATACTTACACACAAGCCCTTTTCCATTGTTACACTTGGCGAGTGTAACATTCTGGGTGAGCATTGTAATTACCTCTGTTCACCCTTGTTTTTAGTGGTAATGCACTAGGTAGCGCCCTCTCTATTCCCTTGCCCAGGGACTATGACTTTCTTGTATCACGTCTGACTCCTTCATGTCGGCCAGCATCTTCTTGACAGTCTGATATATGCCTGGCGTGACCATACGATGTCTCTCCTTGATAGGCGGGCTGTCGCCTGTGAGGATACAGTGCAGGATCATTGAAATTTTTCAGAAGTCTGTGGGGTGTTTGCTGAAAGCTTAATGATACCCTTTGGCGACATTGACAACTCCATTGACCTGGTCCCGTGGGGTAGTGTCATCCCCAACCTGGAGCTGTGCCCACCAGGGCTCTGGGGGATTAGTATTGGATCCACCAGTAACTTGAGCTGCACGCTATCGTGTCACTAGATGTTCTGTCATGATGCCCTTCACCTCTAGGAGGTATAACTGAGCCACTGGAGTGTACTTGGGTAAAACGGTAGCAGAATCAGACAGGTTCCCTAACCATACTGGGACTGTTCCATTGGAGAGAGTGACGAGACTCCTCGCAGCTCGGACTAAAGGATAATCTTCTAGCTGCATGGGTTCCAGCAGGGCCTATTAATCCTGGTTGTGCACGGCACCATATGATGCTTTCAGTGTTGGGTTGTAAGGTCACCGACCTGATATCTTGAACTCGTACCCAGCAGATCTCGACTTGCTTGCTAGTCTGAATGGGGCATATGGAGAAGCATCATGAGGAATTGTTTTACTGAAATTCTAGATGCCTTGTATGCCTCTCGCATACAAGGCATCTAGACTTTCAGTAAAACAATTCCTCATGATGCTTATCCCCAATATAAATTCAGCAGATCTCTTATCTGTCACATTGGTAACAATCACTCCCTGCCCTTTAAGTACATGTTCACCCAATTGAATGGTCGGCTCCCAGTATCCATGTCTGGGGACTGGTTGCTCATTACCTGCAAGTACTCTGAAGTTAACATCCTCAGGCTCACACAATAGACTAGCATCCCAATGCTGATAGAAAACACGTTTAGATATAGTAGACACTTGTGACCCTGTATATATTAACGCCTCTAAAGGTACACCTTCTACAATAACAAGGGGGCAGGAGGCGACATAAAGTGAGAGTCCTGACTTAGGTCGTTCGGGGGTTGGACCTGGTGACTGTTTTCCTGAGAGCCGGTCCTCGACCTCAGGGTGAATCCGTTTAAATCCCAGCACTGCATTTTCCAATGGTCAGGCTTGTTACAATGGGTGCAAAAATGTTTCTGAGTCCCCGAATATCAATTGGGTGGAGGATTACGGTAACTGGGATTGTGGAGAGCAGGAGCAGGGGCAGGCTTTATAGGCAAGGGCGGTTCACGATCAGGTGGAGCAGGCTGGGTGGAAAGCTCCTTCACAGCCTTAGTTAATTGTTCAATGTCCTGCCTAACACTCTGTCGATCCGAGGCGGTGGTGGCTGGCAGAGTAGATTGTACGGGGGCGGGGACAGGGGACGGTGATGGTATAGGCCTGGCCGTTGCCCCTATTGGTTCCTCCAAGGGGAGTACAAATATCTCCAATCTCAGTCTGGGACTCAATTACTTGGATAGCTAGTCTCTTAAAAGCAGGAAATGACATGTTGGGGTTTTGGACTTCTAGCATTCTCAATTGGGCCTTGTCCCACTTATTATGAACTCCATCGATGAGTCTATCCATTAACACTTTGTTTCCCTGCTCAGGAGTTGTACCATCTAATCTTTGGACAGTCTCTAGGGCATTCTGTAGGGCTACAGCATACACTCTCAAGGTCTCACCTGGCTTTTGTTGCCTTTCATACAGCCAAAGACATACCTCCATTGATGGAGAATGTGACTCAAATACCTGGTACAGTCTTTCAAAGATCTGTTCCACCGTCGCCTTCTCAGAAGCTGGCCAGGCGCAGACTTCCTCTAGTGCTGGTCCCTGAAGTTGTCCCCTTAGCAGTTGCACCTGTTAGTTAGGAGGGAAAGAGTAAAAGACAGACAAGCTCTGGATCCTCTCTTTGAAATCCCTCAGGGTGAAGGGGTCTCCATTGTAGGTAGGAAGGACAGGGTTCCCCATGAATACCGGTGTGGTCGCTGGAACACCAGGGTTGTTGATGCTTGCAGGAGCCAGGACACTAGCTGCTGGACCAGGTGGCAGACTTGCCTCTGGAGATAACAGCAGCAGACACTCCCCCTCTGTTTAGCAGGTACCCGGTGAAAGAAGACTTAACAACCAGACTTGGGGACAATACCGAGATACTGATGACAAACTGTGGCAATGGAGACTCTATCCTGATGATTGGTGATTCTTGCAGAACTTGCAGTGCAGCGCTGACTTGGTGAGAAGCAGCCGGAGATAAACGCAGCAGCTGGAACTTCCAAGATGGCTGAGCCTAGGGAACTTCCTGCTTGGGTCCGGTCAGGAAAGTCTTCCCCTGTGCAACACAGGGCGGTCCTTTTAGTTCCTCCTCACTGAATTTAAGAGGCATCACTACTGGGGACTGACATGGGTGGAGCGGCAACCGCTTGCGGGAATTGCTGGGCCGGATTAACCCTTTAAGGTACAGCTTTTAAACAAGACTGGACAATTATTTTACTGTTCACAATGGAAGATAGCAAACGTTTCTTCACCACCCCCTCTATTTCACAAGCGCCTCGTAACAGACAAGTTTTACTGATAAAGTCCTGTACATTTTCTGGCGCAATTTCTTTTCCCATCATCGACTGGGGGGGGGGGTACTTTTTGCATAAGGCACACACCCATATCCTGTTCGTGATGGCAAAAGTTGTGGTGAGGGTGTGATGAGGGCAGATGATATTACCCTAGGGGCAGATGGCATTTACCCCTTGTATTCGTGAAACCAGGGCGTGGTTAACCTCTGCACCACCCGAGGTATGGCTGCTGGATCCTGGGCTAGGCATGGGGCAAATAATGACTCAGACACCAAGTTACGGAACAACAGCAGCTTTACTGAGGCAGACAGATGGAATAGTCTTTACAGCTCAGTTAGGCCCAAGAAGGTGACCAGTGACCAGTGACTTTTGAGACTCGCGGGCTCGCTGAGACTTGTAGTGGACTTGGACAGAATGCTGCAGACCCACGCTGAATTTAGACAGAATTGACTGACTTGACTGACTAGGACTTTACCCCTTGTGTAGCTTACCAGGCTTTGATGTTCACCTGTGGGGCACTTGGTTGGTGGAAGCTTGGCTGCGTGGTTAGGCCTTGGGTCTCCTCAGGACACCAGACATCCTCAGGTCTTGACTTCACTGCACTCAGCACAGAACTAACTAGCTAGCTCCTCCCAGGGTTTATATGGGGGAGACCTTGGAGGGGTCCTATAGGTCACCCACAAGTCATCTGGTCACTGACACCTTCCCTGGTTACAAGACTTGGTCACAACATTTAAAGGTACATAACATTATAAAGGCATTCTCATACATAATATGAAGCCCTTGTTAACCATTTATGATACACAGATTAAAGGGGTACTCCGGGGAACTAAACCCATAGCTCATCCTTTCCTTCTCCCCAACCTAAGTATTTGTCTAAATATCATTCATTATCTATATAGTGCAGTTTCCCTGTTACAGCTGTCACTTACTTGTAAGAAGTGAGAAATCTACGTCATCCTTTCAGCCACTCTGTCTTGATGCAAAGTACTCAGTGCCCCCACCTTTCAGGACAAGCCCATGTGACCTCTCTCTTTTTTGGCTTCACAGTGTCTGGCTGAAAGACACAGCCCCCCCTCCCCTCCTCTCCCTGTGTCACTATCTAGGAGAGAAGCCGACAGGGAGAAAACAAAACAACATCCTAGCACAGGAGGCTTATCTGGAGATGCTGGACCCATGTCTCATCAGACTGCTGCCGTTTAGAGGATGACATGATTTATTGCTGGCGGGAGGTATAGTTTCAAACAAAAGACTTGTTTATACAATATGCAATAAAGTGTAAATGTAAGACTGGGTTCACATCACGTTTACAGCCATACTGGACCGCATACGGTTGGGGGGGGAGATAAAACCGTGCACTCCCGTATTTCTGCCGTTTACCACCCGTATGTAATTCATTTCAATGAGCTGACCGGAGTGAAACGCTGACTCCGATCGGCTCATTTTTGCCCCGTATACGGTTTCCCACCGGACCTATAACCATGGTTATAGGTCCGGTGGAAAACCACATACGGGGCAAAAATGAGCCGACCAGAGGGACACTGCAATAGAGTCCACCACACAGGACAGCAATGGTACAAGAGTACAACTCCTGTACTGGGACACCACACTCGCCTAAAGCTGAGATGAAGCTCAGGGGTTAATTCTGAAAATCGAAATGTAAAATTGCCTTGGAAATAGCACATAGCATGCATGTCTCAATCCAGATCACACAAAGTCCACCCAGATCATACAAATGAATAACTTCTGTTAAGGAAAGAAAGAGTGACATAGCTTGCATCCATTGCTGCTTTGAATTAGGCTTAATATTTTAAGATGGTAGACAGCCATTCAAAGACTGATTGTTTACATTACGCGGCAAAAGCATTATATATCACCATGTGGTATTGTGGTTTCTTCAGACTATTCGCTATTCATAAATTCTTAGCATTTTAACATCCTCTCAGAAATCAGATACCACCTTTGTGATTTTCCTTCTAAAACATTTTACCTCATGTTAATATAATTTCTAAAAATGTACATTTTTCTTAAAAAATATATTTTTGCATAAGAGATAATGAAGGAAAAAAAAACACTGTTTCCAGTTCCATATAAATTTTTGAACCAGATTATAGTTAAAAAGTATAGTTGCAAAAAGTAAAGGGCCCCCGCAAACCTTCCATTCCCCTCTGGGCCAGTATTGATGTCAAATTTGTTTATTTAGAACTAAATTAAAACTTCTTTGTAGTGTTTTTTATTTTTTTAAACTTAAGGGGAAGTGTGTCAAATTGAGGAATGGAGTTTTTCAAGCAATGCAATGCTCTATGGGAAAAAAATATGCAAAGTAGCTCTTCTCCAAAAGGAAAAAAAACTTGTTCTACAGTGCCATCTACTGGAGATAACTTGAACTTCCATTCAAATCACTGCTTGGCCCTTGTAGTGCCCTAAAATGTGGTTTGGAGTTATATGCCAGAATTTCAATCAAGAGGAAAAGGTTGCCATCTGTGGATTTTAGGTGTTCTTGCCCCTAGTCTAGGTTGCAGTAAGTTTTCCTCCTGATCAGAGCTACTTTGGTTCACATATACATAAACTGTTACATTTGTGATTATCTTGTGTAAAGTCGCTAGATCAAAAAAGTATTGCATTATAAATGTATACACATATGCCAAAGCATCAGAGAATTGATGTGACTTTTCAATTGAAGAAATACGAGGGTATACAGTATATCCATAAGATTTGTTACACATTTAAAGGGGTACTCCGGCGCTTAGACATCTTATCTCCTTTCCAAAGGATAGGAGATAAGATGCCTGATCGCGGGGGTCCCGCCGCTGGGGACCCCCGTGATCTTGCACGCCGCAACCTGTTAAAATCAGTCCCCGGAGCGTGTTCGCTCCGGGTCTGATTACTGTCTATCACGGCCCCGCCCCCGATTACTGATGCCATGGCCCTGCCCCGTGTGATGTCACGCTCCGCCCCCTCAATGCAAGCCTATGAATGACTTTCTTTCGGAGGCAGAAATTCTATAGTGTTCACTGTGCAACAGAATCCCGTCGACAACAATGGGATTCTTCTGCATCTCAATTTTCGAGTGTCATTTGTAAGTGGAATTACGCTCGGAAATTCCGTAGTGTGAACCCAGCCTTATGACTCAGATTGTCCTCCGTGTGTCACAGATGACCTCAGTCTACAAGAAACAAAATCACCTCAGCTGAAGTAACCCCTTACTAAATAGGATGAGCCTCTTGGAGCACTGTATGGGCATCGACACTTCATAAACAAGTAGTTTCAAGTTGTAAACCAAAACTCAAAAAGATAAGACTTTTACACTTGTTTGGGCATCACACCAAGAAATACAAAACTCCACTTGTAAAAAAGATACCCTTAAAAATGTACTTTTACTAATTGCCAATAAAAATTCTATAGTTTACAAAAACTAAAAAATAAATAAAAAATAAAAAAAAATCTTGCACAAGAGACCAGGCCAAAAGAGAAAAAATATGTATTGTATACGCTAACCACCCAACATAGATGTGCAACCAATAGGTAGGTGTCACTTCACACTTAAATGTGAAGGTTAAATAACCTAAAAAAAAATAAGTAATGTCATTATAAAGTACAAATGTTGGCACCGCAATTAAAATAATATATATTTATATGGGGGACAAATTATATGTAGGGGACAAAATAAAAGCCTTAGGACTTTGAGAAAGAGTGTTGCAAGAATGAATTATGTGCAGTGAAAAAAATGATATGAGTAATTAAGGGGTTAAACTGTTTTAATAGTTATATACAGCTAAATATAGTTTGTCCAGGCTTTCAGCATAAAATTTAGTATGAAACGGAACAATAAAAATCATATAGGTTTTACATTACCTCAGAGCCTGAATTTTACCTGATATTTTTTCAAGTAAATTGTCTACACAGCCTTTGAAAATATCTACACTGCTCAAAAAAATAAAGGGAACACTTAAACCCCACAATGTAACTCCAAGTCAATCACACTTCTGTGAAATCACACTGTCCACTCAGGAAGCAACACTGATTGACAATCAATTTCACATGATGTTGTGCAAATGGAACAGACAACAGGTGGAAATTATAGGCAATTAGCAAGACACCTCCAATAAAGGAGTGGTTCTGCAGGTGGTGACCACAGACCACTTCTCAGTTCCTATGCCTCCTGGCTGATGTTTTGGTCACTTTTGAATCCTGGCGGTGCTTTCACTATAGTGGTAGCATGAGACAGAGTCTATAACCAACACAAGTGGCTCAGGTAGTGCAGCTCATCCAGGATGACACATCAATGCAAGCTGTGGTAAGAAGGTTTGCTGTGTCTGTCAGCGTAGTGTCCAGAGCATGGAGGCGCTACCAGGAGACAGGCCAGTATATCAGGAGACGTGGAGGAGGCCGTAGGAGGGCAACTCAGCAGCACGACCGCCACCTCCGCCTTTGTGCAAGGAGGAGCAGGAGGAGCACTGCCAGAGCCCTGCGAAATGACCTCCAGCAGGCCACAAATGTGCATGGGTCCACTCAAACGGTCAGAAACAAACTCTATGAGGGTGGTATGAGGGCCCGACATCCACAGGTGGGCGTTGTGCTTACAGCCCAACACTGTGCAGGACGTTTGGCATTTGCCAAAGAACACCAAGATTGGCAAATTCGCCACTGGTGCCCTGTGCTCTTCACAGATGAAAGCAGGTTCACACTGAGCACATGTGACAGACATGAGAGAGTCTGGAGACACCTTGGAGAACGTTCTGTTGCCTGCAACATCATCCAACATGACCAGTTTGGCGGTGGGTCAGTAATGGTATGGGGGTGACATTTCTTTGGGGGGAGGTCATACGGGCACGTGGAGGCCACACGCACTACTGAGCCTCATTTTGACTTGTTTTAAGGACATTACATCCAAGTTGGATCAGCCTGTAGTGTGGTTTTCCACTGTGATTTTGAGTGTGACTCCATATCCAGACCTCTATGGGTTAATAAATTTGATTTCCATTGATAATTTTTGTGTGATCTTGTTGTCAGCACATTCAACTATGTAAAGACGAAAGTATTTAATACGATTAGTTAATTCATTTGGATCTAGGATGTGTTATCTTAGTGGTCCCTTTATTTTTTTGAGCAGTGTAGTAAATTCTTCAAATTACATTGACAAACCCACAGTTTTGACATGAACCGTGCAAACCTTTTTTGTGATTTCTTTACCGCGACGAGCTGTGAATATCCCCCTCAATATGTTTTGCAATTGCTTTCATCAGAAAATTTTCAGTATTTCATACTGAAAAAGCAAGTAAAAAAAAGTGGCCACTAGGGGTCCCCCCGCCTCCTGGGACACATACCAGTCCTGCAGTGTCCAGTGGTCATCGACACGTCATGGACACCATGAGTGATTGACAGGGCTGCAGGCAGGTCCAGAGCTGCTGTGCTTGCTCCCGGCCCTCTGTGAGTCAGAGTGAGGGAGAGGGAGGAGTCATCACAGTGAGAAGAATAGAGGGACACGCCCCATGCCTCTGCATGGACAGAAACCTCACTGAGCAATGATGTCAAGTAAATAAAGGTATAACTGAGAGAAATATAGGTCGTAGACATAGAAGACCTAGAAATTATATGTATATTATCAGGATGAGGTACTGAGCAACATATAACAGTTTTCTTTGGGGGGGGGGGGGATCTGACAGATACACCTTAATGTGGCCTATCTCAGCTTTTCATTTAACGCAATAAGATGATCACAATTGTACAGGGTGTTAACATTTATGACTCCACTTTGCAGTCTCGTATTAAGGTGCCTATGATCCACTATGCCTTACAGATGAACCACATATTAGGTTAAGTGTAACCTCTAACCCTAAAGAAACCATACAATGGACCCTCTATGGGGCCCTCACCCTAAAAAGGATGACCCCATAAACCATGTCCCTACACTTACCATGTAATAACCACAGCAACACCAGTACCCAAAAAATACCATGTCAAAAAATATATCCACCAGACTTATGACCAAACACATGTTTCTACTGGGGTACAGTATATCCAGTGCCGGTTCATGGTTGATGTGTGCCATTTCTTTCTCTTTTTGTGAGGAGTATTGTGCCTTCAGTTGTGTTTTATAGTTTTGTGAACAGTCAACATTTTATTGACAATTCATAAATGTCACGTTTTAAGGGCATTTTTCTACTAGTGCAGTTATTTGTTTCAAGTTGCAACCAAAACCCGTCAATTTAGATTTCTCACCTGCTGACAGGTCTGCTTGAAGCCTTCTAGTACTTCTCAGATGCTATATGTCCCAGATGAAGTTGTATAGTTCTTTTTTAATCCAAGACAGTGTTCTCTGCTACCACCTCTTCCTATGCTGGGATATATATGACAGTTTACCTCACAGCTCCCCCCAATACAGTGACCATATAGAGGTATAGGGGGTAATTGAAATGGCATAGGGGGGATTGGGAATTGAGATGGCCCCTCTGATCCCCCTGTGCATTTCATTAATCCCTGTCCTCCCTTCTGTGCCATTTCATTAACCCCACTCCTCCCCTGTGCCATTATATTAACCCCCACCCACCTGTGCCATTTAATTTACCCCTTCAACAACTCTCATGATGGGAGCTGTAGTTTAGCAACAGCTGGGGGCACCCTGTTCCTAAACTACAAATCCCATGGTAAGAGTTGTAGTTTAGCAACAGCTGGTGTAAAAATACCACCAGCCTCCTGTTGCATGACTACAACTCCCAGCATGCCCTTACAGTGAGGACATGCTGGGAGTTGTAGTTTTTCCCCTTTGCTTTTACTTACCTCAGTCTGGACCGGTCCGGATAAGTTCGGTAGGGTTGCAGCAGCAGTAACTGGCTCCTCTATGGGCGCACGCTCAGGCCGGCCGCCGATGTGACGTGAGCTCACGTCACTCTCTCCCAAGCAGCCACCGCGCGGTGCTCTTAAAGAGCCAGTGGCTGCAGCGCGATTCCTGGACACCCCGCGGGACACTCAGATGAGGACCGGGGGTGGGTGGGGATTGGTGGGTTGGACGGGGGATGTGTGTACCTGTGCTGGCGAACATGTGCAGATGAAGACTTGGGGGGGTGCTGCCGCCCGTGGTGTCACCCCTCCAGGCTGGTGTCACCCGGTGCGCTCCGCACCCCCCGCACCCGGGTCGCAACGCCACTGCTGATAAGTCTTCTATGTGGGACAGTGTCAAAAGCCTTACTAAAATCTAGACAAGCCATGTCTACTACAATATCTATTATTTTAGTCATCCAAACAAAAACCTTTAAACTGTACTTGTTCTCTTAGAAAGCTCTAAGACAATTCAGACATAATGATGACATATCACTAGGATCAGTAGGGACCCCGCAATCCTTAGAATAAGGGGGCTGCAGTTCTAGCTTAACACTGTGTCTACTCCTTGCCACCGCCTGTGTGAGAACTGCTGCATGGCCTCAATTATTTCTTCAGAGCAGTACTGTAGTTCCCTGCTCAGTGGGTGATGGGGAGAGCAGAAATGGATTAATATCTGCAGCCCCCTTATTCTTTAGATCAGTGGGGGTCCTAGCAGTTAAACCCCCACCAATCACAAATTGATGCCATCTCCTAGTGATCTTGATTTCCTCAGGCTTTTCTTTCATTACAACTATATAGTTTCATTCCAAGACAGATCTGGGAGTTATTACTCCACATACATTGAACAGAGGAAGGTTATTTGGGTGTATTTCAGGATGGGAATACATTTTATGTCACTAGCCAACTTCTTCTCCAAATGAAAACCATATGTTTATATGCTACAGTATATACAGTATATCAAAAGAAAAAGAAAGTACAAGAAAAGGGCTTAAAATAGGTAATTACAATAGATGAACAACAACACAATAGATTCCAACTTGTCATTATTTATTTAACAAAAATGAAGCCAAAATGGTAAAGCACACCCCATGAATCCATAACTTGTAGAGCCATTATTAGCAGCAATAACTTAGTTATGGTTTCCTATATAATGTTATCAGTCTCTCACTATGGGGGCATTCATCATTGTGGGGGTAAGTGAAGCATTTCTCTAGACCTTTTGTTTTGTGTGCTGGTAATGTTAGGAGCACCAAATTTATTAAATGGTCAGAGGGTATTTGATAAATTTTGTGGAGGTACACATTTTCTAAACTTTACTCTTCACATACACCAAAAAGCTAAGCTATGTCTGGGCTGGTGTCGTTTTGGGACTTTATGGTGGTTTTGCACCTTTTTTTGCGCCTTTTCACTAAAAGTCTCAGTTGATAAATTCATTACCACTGCATAAGACTAACCTTAAAGGGGTACTCCGGTGCTAAGACATCTTATCCCCTATCCAAAGGATAGGGGATAAGATGCCTGATCGTGGGAGTCCCCCGTGATCTTCCACGCCGCACCCCGCTAGAATCAGCCCCCGGAGCGAGCACGCTCCGGGTCTGATTACTAGCGATCACAGGGACGGAGCATAGTGACGTCACAGCTCCGCCCCCGTGTGACGTCACGCCCGCCCCCTCAATGCAAGCCTATGGAGGGGGCGTGACAGCTGTCACGCCCCCTCCATAGGCTTGCATTGAGGGGGCGGAGCGTGACATCACACGGGGCCGGAGCCAGAGCCGTGACGTCACTATGCTCCGTCCCCGTGATCGCCAGTAATCAGACCCAGAGCGAGCACGCTCCGGGGGCTGATTCTAGCGGGGTGCGGCGTGGAAGATCACGCGACCCCCGCAATCAGGTATCTTATCCCCTATGCTTTGGATAGGGGATAAGATGTCTTAGCGCCGGAGTACCCCTTTAACAGCTGGTTTGTACACACTTAAAAAAAAAAAAGTGTAAACCAATAAGGTACAAAAAATAACCTGAGGTGCAGCGCTGCACCAAATGTGTGCCAAATATGCTCTAAAGACTGGAGGTGGATCCTCTGTGCCAGAGAGGGATTGACGTGGACCGTGTCGGTGGACCGGTTCTAAGTTGCTACTGGTATTCACCTGAGCCCGCCGCAAAGCGGGATGGTCTTGCAGCGGCGGTAGCAACCATGTCGTATCCACCGGCAACGGCTCAACCTCTCTGACTGCTGATATAAGCGCGGTACAAGAGAGTAGACAAGAGCAAGGTCGGACGTAGCAGAAGGTCAGGGCAGGCAGCAAGGATCGTAGTCAGGGGCAACGGCAGGAGGTCTGGAACACAGGCTACGCTTTCACTGGCACAATGGCAACAAGATCCGGCGAGGGAGTGCAGGGGAAGTGAGGTATAAGTAGGGAAGTGCACAGGTGAAGGTACTGATTAAAACCTCATGCGCCAATCAGTGGCGCACCGGCCCTTTAAATCCCAAGGACCCGGCGCGCGCGCGCCCTAAGGAGCGGGGCCGCGCGCGCCGGGACAGCACAGACGGGGAACGGGTCTGATGAGCGAGTCGGGATGCACATCGCGAGCGGGCGCGTCCCGCATCGCGAATCTCATCCCGGCTGGGAACATTATCGCAGCGCATCCGGTCGGCAGGTCTGACCGGGGCGCTGCGAATAAGAGAACGCTGTGAGCGCTCCGGGGAGGAGCAGGGACCCGGAGCGCTCAGCGTAACAACTTAGTTTGGGTGGCTGTGGTCTTACAAGGTTCGTTGTCAGTTAAATTTATGTCTAGAAGCTGGGCCAGCCTAAGACATTGTGCTGCCTGGAGTGCCGCAGCCAAGATCGCGGGGGGGGGGGGAGGGGGGGGTCTCCAACGGTGGGACCCCGGCAATCAGACATCTTATACCCTATCCTTTTGATAGGGGATAAGATGTCTAGGGGCAAAGTACCCCTTTACTAGTGACAAAATACTACTTACTCCTGAAGTAAAGCATATTCTGAAGAACTTTGCAGGAATCTTGCAAGTATTTTCACTGCACGGAACTGTCTCCAGGGGAAAATAAAATGTACAGTTGTTTTCCAAAAAAATCCTGTATTGAGGTTCTCTTTCCTGGGGCTAATGTGGATGTAAATGACGATTTTAACTGTATGTAATACTTGTAGAAGTGAGCCTGTACCTGCACACGTCAGCACCGTGACCAGCTGTTCTCAAGTACAGTTTGCTTTTGCTGCGGAGAAGTCCAATGCAAACAGGATGTGCATAGAGAGGATGGCCGTGGGGAAGCAATGTTTGCATGTTCATGGAGCATTTCCAAAATAAACTGGTTACTGCAACATAGAAAACAAAACTAAGCAAACAGAAGGTTTAACTGTAGGAAAAAAAATGACCCTCCTGTCCTGGTGAAATAAGGATTCCATCTCGTAAGACACAGAAAAGTTCTCCAGCTTTCCAGGTTCTTGGCAGCATCCACAAATAATATCCAAGCGGAATGTATCGCACTTGTTCCGTGCTCAGATGCTGCTGACTTTATCTTTCCTCTTCTAACTTTGTGTTGTTTCTTAGCAGGGATTCATTCACCAAGTTTTAGTATGGGACTTTCCGAGGGTCCATAAATCCCTGATCCCCACCATAGTTGTGTTACAGACTTCACCTGTATCAATAGACAGTATAAAGCTTGTTATGGAATTTGCATTATCTCGATTTGGACATAACGTTTTTCCGTTTTTGCACTTTTGTTTTTTCCTCCTCAACTTTCAATCATAACCCTTTCAATTTTGCATCTATAGATCTATATGATGGCTTTTTTTGTTGCGCCACTAATTTTACTTTGTAATGACATCAGTCATTTTTACCCAAAAATCTACGGCGAAACCAGAAAATTAAAAAGAATTGTGCAACAAAATTGAAAGAAACAACAACACAATTTTTTTTTACTTTTGGGGGCTTCTGTTTCTGCATAGTGCATGTTTTCAGTAAAAATGACACCTTCTCTTTATTCTGTAGGTCCATACGATTAAAATGATACAGTACTTATATAGGTTTGACAATGCGAAAGTATGGTAGCAATTCGGCACTACTAATGCCCCTAGATAAATCTGCTAGGCAGTGCTGGAGGTGTGCTATCCACATCCCACTAACAGCCAGGTGGTGCTCAGAGTATGGCAAGGCCACAGGTACAATGGAAGACGAAAAAAGACTCGGCAACTCACCACTGCTGATCAGCATGTGCCACACGCTGATCAGCAGTGGTGAGTTGCCAAGTCTTTTTTTCTTCTTCCATTGTACTTGTGGCCTTGCTATACTCGGGCTTTAATCCGATCACAACATAGTCCTTCATGGGGAGGGGAGGCGAGGGAGGCAGAGGGTACAGGTGAAACGGCGTAGTTTTGTGCCGGACAGGCACTTCTTCAAGCCACACAGACATCCACTCAACCAATACACCTGGCTAATAAGCCAGGTCAGCGGAAGGGCCGGAGCGGGGAGAGGGTGGGACCTCTTACAAAGTGGATAAAGCAAAGACATATAGTGAGACAATGAAATATGCATTAAACATTATAAAAAGACACTCAAATCTTGTCTATGGTTGAGACCAGCCGGTCCAAAGGCATTTAACTTAATAATCCAATGGGACTCTTTCTGCATTCGTATGCCATGTCAATCTCCTCCCTGTTTTGGCAAATTTGATACACCTGGCCGTTGCCCCCGTGCGCCAGCAGTGAGACCCCCATGATCAGACATCTGATCTCCTATGCTTTGGATAGGGGATAAGATGTCTAGCAGCGGAGTTCCCCTTTAAGAAGTGATTTATCTGGATGCTTCATAATTCTGATTTGTCCATAGGATCCTAGTTACCATGGCATGGCTCCCAATGGAAAATAGGATCATGCCAGCTGGTTGTACATGTCATCTGGCTGTGTGCAGATATTCTTTCCCCATGATTTGGAAGAAGTAGTTTACAGCTGTGGATAACACATTTTTGGCTACAAGTGAGGCCAGCTCTTCACATCCTACAATGCTGTTAACCTAGTCGTGAATAGTGTGATGCTTTACAGTAATGAGGGATTTCTAACTGCCCCGTGTAAACTTAGCATAGGTCTGGGTGGGGGGGGGGGGGTCAATAATTGAGAGTAGATAGGTAGAACATCCCTTTAAGAGAATGGTACAGTCTATAAAGAGATGATCAAACTTGGGCTATTTATTAATTTATATTTGTTGCTTTTCTTTGTTTTAACACCACATAATTACTCCGTTTTCAAAGTTCCGTCAGAAAAGATAGTAGGAGATTATCTTCTGTCACAAAATAACGGCCATTATTAATAACGGGCTATAACGGGTTAAAACGGCTATTAGAAAATCCCATAGACTATAATGGGATTTTCTAACGGCCATATAGGATTTTGTAACTGCCGTTTTACTGCCGATTTTCTGACGGAACTTCGAAAATGGAGTAATTATGTAGTGTGAAAGGAGCCTAAGTATATTAAGTGCAGTGGGGCAAAAAAGTATTTAGTCAGCCACCTATTGTGCAAGTTCTCCACTTAAAAAGATGAGAGGCCTGTTTGAACTTGTTATGAGTATAAAAGACACCTGTCCACAACCTCAAACAGTCACACTCCAAACTCCACTATGGTGTCAAAATGATCACAAGAACGGTGAACAAAAATCCCAGAACCACACAGGAGGACCTATTTAATGACCTGCAGAGAGCTGGGACCAAAGTAAGAAAGGCTACCATTAGTAACACACTATGCTGCCAGGGACTCAAATCATGCAGTGCCAGACGTGTCCCCCTACTTAAGCCAGTACATGTCCGGGCCCGTCTGAAGTTTGCTAGAGAACATTTGGATTATCCAGAAGAGGATTGGGAGAATGTCATATGGTCAGATGAAACCAAAGTAGGACTTTTTGGTAAAAACTTAAAGGGGTACTCCCGTGGAAACCTTTTTTTTTATTTTTTTAAATCAACTGGTGCCAGAAAGTTAAACAGCTTTGTAAATTACTTCTAGTTAAAAATCTTAATCCTTCCAGTACTTTTTAGGGGCTATATACTACAGAGGAAATGCTTATCTTTTTAGATTTCTCTGATGTCATGACCACAGTGCTCTCTACTGACCTCTGCTGTCCGTTTTAAGAACTGTCCAGAACAGGAGAAAATCCTCATAGCATAACATATGCGGCTCCGGAGAGTACCTAAAATGGACAGCAGAGGTCAGCAGAGAGCTCTGTGGTCATGACATCAGAGAAATCTAAAAAGATAAGCATTTCCTCTGTAGTATATAGGTCCTAAAAAGTACTGGAAGGATTAAGATTTTTAAATAGAAGTAATTTACAAATCTGTTTAACTTTCTGGCACCAGTTGATTTAAAAAAAAAAAAAAGTTTTCCACAGGAGTACCCCTTTAACTCATCATATTTGGAGGAGAAAGAATGCTGAGTTGCACCCAAAGAACACCATACCTACTGTGAAGCATGGGGGTGGAAACATGAAGCTTTGGGGCTGTTTTTCTGCTAAGGGACCAGGACGACTGATCCGTGTAAAGGAAAGAATGAATGGGGCCATGTATTGTGAGATTTTGAGTGAAAACCTCCTTCCATCAGCAAGGGCAATGAAGATGAAACGTGGCTGGGTCTTTCAGCATGACAATGATCCCAAAAACACTGCCTGGGCAACAATGGAGTGGCTTTGTAAGAAGCATTTCAAGGTCCTGGAGTGGCCTAGCCAGTCTCCAGATCTCAACCCCATAGAAAACCTTTGGAGGGAATTGAAACTCAGTGTTGCCTAGCGACAGCCCCAAAACATCACTGCTCTAGAGGAGATCGGCATGGAGAAATGGGCCAAAATACAAGCAACAGTGTGTGAAAACCTTGAAAAGACTTACAGAAACGTTTGAAAGGGTATATAACAAAGTATTGAGATGAACTTTTGTTATTGACCAAATACTTATTTTCCACCATAATTTACAAATAAATTCTTTAAAAATGAGACAATGTGATTTTATGGATTTTTTTTCTCATTATGGCTCGGATTTATTAAGGTGAACCAGAGTGTTTTTGTCAGGTTTAGCACCTAATATTCTGTCGCATGATGTATGCGACAGTGGCCCTGATTTATCAAACTGTCTGAGACAGAAACTGGAGTGATTTTTCCAAGCAACCAATCACAGCTCGTGTTTTATATTATAGGGAGCTCAGGTAAAATGAAAGCTGAGCAGTGATTGGTTGCTTGAGAAAATCACTCCAGTTTCTGTCTCAGACAGATTGATAAATCAGGGCCAGTGTGTCCGACCAAAAAAACTGTCTTTTTGAAACCTCTCCGAGTGTTTAGTAAAACACACCAAATGGGCGTGTTTTCAACAAAATGGGGCGTGTTCCCGAGTAAATTAGAAAAAACTCTCAGAGTATAATGTGAAACACACGGAAAAAGTGTGAGATTGTGACAATGAAATCCCGACTGCCGGCAGCAGTCGGAAAGTTCATAAAAACGGAGGGTTTTTAATGATGTTCACGACAACCTTTAGAGATGTGTTATTTGCATCTCTCAGGTTGATTAACAAGCTGCTGGTTGATTTTGTGCCCTTTAGTCAGCCTTTCTTTACATGGACTATTTTTGTAAACTTTAAAATTAATTTTGATTGTTATTGCTTGGAACATAGTCATATTCTACAAACGTCCTCTCTTCTCAATAGGGCCTCCAAGTCTGCATTTTATTTTAATTTTTTTAACCCGGGTTTTACTCGCCTAGTTTGTGCGACCAAACAATATTCTATGCGACAGAAAATTCCGGACACTTGCAACACAATAGTAAATAAGGTGAGAAAAATAATGGAGGAAAAGCAAAAACACTCCAAAAAAAAAACTCTCCGGTCATAGTAAATGAGGCCCAATGTCTCTCATAGTTGAGGTATACCTATAATGAGAATTACAGGCCTCTCATCTTTTTTTTAAGTGGGAGAACTTGCACAATTGCTGGCTCACTAAACACTTTTTGCCCCACTGTATGTCGTGGATATGCATTTTTCTCTCAGCATCACTTTTGCTAGTTACTATATTGCAGGATAAGAGCGAACTTTGTTCTTACAATGAGTGAGTGGGCAGAGGAGAGTATTGGTGAATCTGTAAATATGTTACATGGTTACATAGAGCTCAGGAGGGAGGTGCATAAGGGCACAAGGGGGCACAATCAGAAATGGTCTGGCTGTTGTGGGGGGTCTCTTTTTGCTGGAGCCATACACTTTAGCAAATGGTCTGCTAACACTACTACAATTACTTAGTGCCATATATTACATATCTCTTTCTGGCAATAGTTACACTTTAATGCATACAATTCCCTACAACTATGCCCCTGAAGAATCCTTTTAAGTAGAGGAAACATGTTGGGTGATACAAGTTGGGTAACATTAGCAATTGAATAAAGGGAAGAATCAGGGCAATAGTTTCCCTGAATGCGCAGAAGTTGTTTCACATTCATCCTCATAGGGTATAATAGGAAGAATTGTCCTCTCCCATACCTTGGAAGTATGGAAATTGTTACCCCTACTGCCAATTATTAGTGGCACTGATTCCCCTACCCACAAGATATTTGTGGCGTGGATGAGACTCAATCTTGTTTATCTTAACCTTTTGCACAATTTATGTATATGGGGTGGAGGATTCTGGTGTGGCATACTGCTATCCAGGGCAGGAGAGGTTTGCTATGGGGATTTGCTCCTACTCTGGACAGTTCCTTAAAGGGGTACTCCCCTTTCAGCAACTGGTGCCAGAAAATTAAACAGATTTGTAAATTACTTCTATTAAAAAGTCTTAATCCTTCCAGTACTTTTTAGGGGCTGTATACTACAGAGGAAAGGGATTTCTCTTATGTCACGACCACAGTGCTCTCTGCTGACCTCGCGTCCTGTCACTTAAGGACGGAGGGCGTATCCATACGCCCTCCGCATTTCCGATCACTGCCGCTCACCGGGCGGTGATCGGACCGAGATGACTGCTGATATCTATCAGCAGGCATCCCGTGGCAATGCCCAGGGGGGTCGAGAGACCCCCCCCCCCCATTTCAGCGATCTCGGCAAATCGTTGGTCAATTCAGACCAGCGATTTGCCCGCGATCCGAGCTAATCGGGTCACTGGTGACCCGATCTCCCGGAAAATAAGCATGATCGGAGCTGTCAGAATCAGCTCCGACCATCCTAAAGGATAGGAGCGAGGTGGCAGTGTTGCCACCCCCTCCTATCCCCTGCCATATGGCAGGAGGGGGGCAGGGGGTTAAAGTTCCTTTCCCCCCGCTCTGCCCACCGATCGAAGTCGGGGCAGAGCAGAGGGGAACACGTGCGGCGAGGGGGGGAGCATGGTCCGGCTTAGCCGGACCGGTGGAGGCATCCTGGACCAGCGGCGGAGACGGCATCGACAGCAGTTGGAGCGGCCGGAAAGTGCAGTGTGCAGAAGGCTGCAGTGAAGATTGCAGTAAGTGATCTTCTCTGTGGCCTTCTAAAAGCTTCAAAAGTACAACTCTCAGCATGTCCACACAGCCAAAGGGCATGCTGGGAGTTGTAGTTTTGCAACATCTGGAGGGTCACAGTTTGGAGACCACTGTATAGTGGTCTCTAAACTGTGGTCCTCCAGATGTTGCAAAACTACAACTTTCAGCATGCACTTTCAGACTATACGGTGGTCTCCAAACTGTAGCCCCCCAGATGTTGCAAAACTACAACTCCCAACATGGCCAGACAGTCAGGGATGCTGGGCGTGTAGTTCTGCAATATCTGGCCCTTCATATGTTGCAGAACTACAACTCCCAGCATGCCTGGACAGTCTGGGCATGCTTGGAGTTGTAGTTTTGCAACATCTGGAGGGCCACAGTTTGGAGACCACTACTTAGCGGTTTCCAAACTGTTCTTCCCCAGTTGTTGCATAACTACAACTCCAAGCATGCCCAGACTGTCCAGGCATGCTGGGAGTTGTAGTTCTGCAACATCTGAAGCGCCAGATATTTCAGAACTACACGCCCAGCATCCCTGACTGTCTGGCCATGCTGGGAGTTGTAGTTTTGCAACAGCTGTAGGCACACTGGTTGGGAAACACTGAGCTAGAGTCTGTTTCCTAACTCAGTGTTTCCAACCCATGTGCCTCCAGCTGTTGCAAAACTACAACTCCCAGAATGCACTGACAGACTGTACATTCTGGGAGTTGTAGTTTTGCAACAGCTGGAGGAACATTGGTTGGAATCACTGAGCTAGAGTCTGTTTCTTTAACTCAGTGTTTCCAACCCATGTGCCTCCAGCTGTTGCAAAACTACAACTCCCAGAATGCACTGACAGACTGTACATTCTGGGAGTTGTAGTTTTGCAACAGCTGGAGGAACATTGGTTGGAATCACTGAGCTAGAGTCTGTTTTCTAACTCAGTGGTTCCCCACCAGTGTGCCTACAGCTGTTGTAAGACTACAACTCCCAGCATGTACGGTCTTTCAGTGCATTCTGGGAGTTGTCATTTTGCCACAGCTGAAGGTTTGGGGCGCCCCCCCCCATATGAATGTACAGGTACATTCACACGGGCAGGTTTACAGTGGGTTTCCTTCTACAAGTTTGAGCTGCGGCAAATTTTCCGCCGCAGCTCAAACTCCCAGCGGAAAACTTACTGTGAACCCCCGCCTGTGTGTATGTACCCTAAAAACACTACACTACACTAAACTAACAAATAATAAAAAGTAAAACACTACACATACACCCCCTTACACTTCCCACCCCACAATAAAAATGAAAAACGTCTCATACGGCAGTGTTTCCTAAACAGAGCCTCCAGCTGTTGCAAAACCACAACTCAAAGTATTGCCGGACAGACATAGACTGTCCTGGCAGGCTGTGAGTCTTGCAACAGCTGGAGGCACCCTTTTTGGGAAACACTGCTGTAGGGTTTTACTGTAGGTAACCGGGTCCGCCCCTATTTCAAATTCCTTATTCAGGCCTCAAATGCGCATGGCGCTCTCTCACTTCAGAGCCCTCTTGTATTTCAAGGCACATATGGGGTATTCCTGTACTCGAGAGGAATTGCACTACAAATTTTGGGGGGGCATTTTCTCCCATTACCCTTTGAAAAAATGGTAAATTTGGGGGAAAAAACTGCACTTTAGTGAAAAAAAATTTTTTTTTCATTTACACATCTGACTTTAATGAAAAGTCGTCAAACACCTGTGAGGTGTTAAGGCTCACTGGACCCCTTGTTACGTGCCTTTAGGGGTGTAGTTTCCAAAATAGTATGCCATGTGAGGTTTTATTTTGCTGTTCTGGCACCATAGGGGCTTCCTAAATATGACATGCCCCCCAAAAACCATTTCAGAAAAATTCACTCTCCAAAATCCCATTGTAGCTCCTTCCCTTCTGTGCCCTCTACTGCGCCCGCCGAACACTTGACATCCACATATGAGGTATTTCCTTACTCGAGAGAAATTGGGTTACAAATTTTGGGGGGCTTTTTCTCCTACTACCCCTTGTAAAAATTCAAAAACTGGGTCTACAAGAACATGCGAGTGTAAAAAATGAAGATTTTGAATTTTCTCCTTTACTTTACTGCTATTCCTGTGAAACACCTAAAGGGTTAACAAACTTTTGAATGTCATTTTGAATACTTTGAGGGGTGCAGTTTTTATAATGGGGTCATTTGTGGGGTATTTCTAATATGAAGGCCCTTCAAATCCACTTCAAAACTGAACTGGTCCCTTAAAAATTCAGATTTTGAAAATTTTGTGAAAAATTGGAAAATTGCTGCTGAACTCTGAAGCCCTCTGGTGTCTTCTAAAAGTAAAAACATGTCAACTTTATGATGCAAACATAAAGTAGACATATTGTATATGTGAATCAGTATATCATTTATTTGGAATGTCTGTTTTCCTTACAAGTAGAGAGCTTCAAATTTAGAAAAATGCTAAATTTTCAATTTTTTCATGAAATTTTTGCATTTTTCACCAAGAAATGATGCAAGTATCGACAAAAATTTACCACTAACATAAAGCAGAATATGTCATGAAAAAACAATCTCGGAATCAGAATGAAAAGTAAAAGCATCCCAGAGTTATTAATGCTTAAAGTGACAGTCAGAATTGCAAAAAATGCTCCCTTCCCTAGGGTTATAATGGGCTCCGTCCCCAAGGAGTTAAATGGACAGAGGTGTCAGCACAGAGCTTTGTGGTAAGACAGAAAGGAAATTCAAAAAGAAATAAAAATTCATGTGGAGTATACAGCAGCTGATAAGTACTTAAAGGATTAAGATTTTTAAACAAAAGTGATTTACAAATCTGTTTAACTTTCTGGCACCAGTTGATTTAAAAAAAAAAAAAAATGTTTTCCAGCGGAGTACCCCTTTAAGGCTCATGAAGTCAAAGTGGTTGTCCCACTGTGCTTTTTCAGTTTTCCGACCAGAGCCTGCCTGTCTGCGGCAGCAGGAGGGGGTCTGTGGTCCGCTTCGCCAGCTTCCGTTTTTTTTCTGACCGCCTCCTGTGGCCGTAGAGAGGCTGGAGCTAGCCAAAAAAAAACTTGGTGGGACAATCTTTAAGGCGGTTAAGAACAAAGTTGCTTGCTTTTAAAAACAGCGCCACATCTGTCCTCAGGTTGTTTATGGTATTACAACTTATATTCAATGGAACTGAGCTATGTTTTTTTTTCCTAGCCTGAATAATACCCTTAAATTTGCAGGCAATCATTTTGAAATTGAGAATAGTTAAGCTAACACACATTGTTTAAAGAGCAGGTATTGTCATCCAGGTTTAATGGCATTTAGATTCTTCCTCTACAAACTTAGATAATCCACACAAATCACAGGTTTTAGAAGCCATTATCTACAAAAGGAATCTAAATCTTTTAATCTGTTAAAATCTCATCACAGGCGTGGTACATCTGTAAAACAATTTATAGTTAGATCAGGTCATTGATACTGATGGCAGACTGGTTTTGCCTTTTCCGCTTCTCAATATACAGTAACCGTTAAGTGTTATCCATCTGTCGGTATTACACTGCTCAAAAAAATAAAGGGAACACATAAACAACACAAAGGGAACACTTAATCAACACAATGTAACTCCAAGTCAATTACACTTCTGTGAAATCACACTGTCCACTCAGGAAGCAACACTGATTGACAATTAATTTCGCATGCTGTGGTGCAAATGGAACAGACAACCGGTGGAAATTATAGGCAATTAGCAAGACACCCCCCCAATAAAGAAGTGGTTCTGCAGGAGGTGACCACAGACTACTTCTCAGGTCCTATGCTTCCTGGCTGATGTTTTGGTCACTTTTGAATGATGGCAGTGCCTTCACTCTAGTGGTAGCATGAGACGGAGTCATTCAGATCTAGGATGTGTTATCTTAGTGTTCCATTTATTTTTTTGTGCAGTGTATTTATAACATTCAGAATATGTGCAACTCCACTAAACAAATTTGTCAGCCTTAAGCAATGACTAAAAAGTCCTTCATATATATATATATATATATATATATATATATATATATATATAGTGTTTACTTTAAAGGGGTACTCCGTTGCTAGACATTTTATCCCCTACCTTTGGTTGTGCCATCACGCCATGACCCCTCGTGACGTCATGCTACACCCCCTCCAATCATATCTATTTCCAGATTTTGTTATATTCTGCCTGGTGCTAACATAGAAACAATCAATACCCCATAATGACAAAGTAAAAAACAGAACGTTAACAATCTTTGCAAGCTAAAATATTGCATTGACATAAGTATTCAGACCCTTTACTTAGTTGAACCACCTTTGGCAGTGATTGGCAGTGTGTTGTCTTTATCATGGTTAAACCCCTCAAAGGACAAGGGAGCACTTCCTTCATCTGGAGAAGAAAAGGTTTGGTCTCAAGGGGCGACACGATTTCTTTACCATAGACTGTGAATTTATGGAACAGTCTACCTCAGGAACTGGTCACAGTAGGAACAGTTGAAAGCTTTAAAACAGAGTTGTCAGGATTCGGCAGGCTGGAGGTGGATCCTCTGTGTCAGAGAGGGATTGGCGTGGACCGTGTCGGTGGACCGGTTCTAAGTTGCTACTGGTTTTCACCAGAGCCCGCCGCAAAGCGGGATGGTCTTGCAGCGGCGGTAGCAACCAGGTCGTATCCACCGGCAACGGCTCAACCTCTCTGACTGCTGAGATAGGCGCGGTACAAGGGATTAGACAAGAGCAGGGTCGGACGTAGCAGAAGGTCAGGGCAGGCAGCAAGGATCGTAGTCAGGGGCAACGGCAAGAGGTCTGGAACACTGGCTAGGGATACACAAGGAACGCTTTCACTGGCACAATGGCAACAAGATCCGGCAAGGAAGTGCAGGGGAAGTGAGGTGATATAGGTACGTGCACAGGTGAACACACTAATTAAAACCCATGCGCCAATCAGTGGCGCACCGGCCCTTTAAATCGCAAAGACCCAGCGCGCGCGTGCCCTAGGGAACGGGGCCGTGCACGCCGGGACAGCACAGACGGGGAGCGAGTCTGGTAAGCGGGTCGGGATGCGCACCGCGAGCAGGCGCGTCCCGCATCGCGAATCGCATCCCGGCTAGGGACATTATCGCAGCGCACCCGGTCAGCGGGTCTGACCGGGGCGCTGCGAACAGGAGAACGCTGTGAGCGCTCCGGGGAGGAGCGGGGACCCGGAGCGCTCGGCGTAACAGTACCCCCCCATTGGGTCTCCCCCTCTTTTTAGAACCTGAAAATTTGTGGATAAGGTTCTTGTCAAGGATGTTGTCCTCGGGTTCCCATGACCTCTCCTCCGGACCGCAATTCTCCCAATCTACAAGAAAAATGTTTTTACCTCTGACCGTCTTGGAAGCCAGAATTTCTTTAACCGAGAAGATGTCAGAGGACCCTGAGACAGGAGTAGGAGCAACAACCTTAGGAGAGAAGCGGTTAAGGACAAGTGGTTTAAGGAGAGAGACATGAAAAGCATTAGGAATACGGAGAGAAGGAGGAAGAAGGAGTTTGTAGGAGATAGGGTTGATTTGGCATTTGATTTTAAAAGGTCCAAGATAACGTGGTCCCAGTTTATAACTGGGGACTCGGAAGCGGATATACTTGGCGGATAGCCACACTTTGTCTCCAGGAGAAAAGACAGGAGGAGTTCTTCTTTTTTTGTCGGCATGTTTTTTCATCTGGGATGAGGCCTGTATGAGAGATTTTTGAGTCTCTTTCCAGATGGTGGAAAAGTTCCAAGTCACCTCATCAACAGCGGGAAAACCAGAAGGCGTGGGAGTGGGGAGGGGGGAAGAGGGTGACGGCCGTACACCACAAAGAATGGAGATTTAGCGGAGGACTCAGAGACTTGTACGAGAATTCGGCCCATGGTAGGAGATCGGCCCTGGCGGGAGGAAACAAAATGTCGCAAATAGTCACCAAGAACCTGATTAACTCTCTCCACTTGCCCATTGGATTGGGGATGATATGAAGACGAGAAGTTTAATTTGATGTTAAGCTGATTACAGAGGGCCCTCCAGAATTTCGACACAAATTGAATGCCTCTATCCGAGACGATATGCGTAGGAAGCCCGTGAAGGCGAAAAATGTGCACAAAAAATTGTTTCGCAAACTGTGGCGCAGAAGAAAGACCTGGAAGAGGAATAAAATGTGCCATCTTGGAGAAATGATCAACGACCACCCAAATAACTGTGTTGCCATGGGATAAAGGTAAGTCTGTAATAAAGTCCATAGCAATCTGAGACCATGGTAGCTCAGGAACAGGCAGAGGATGGAGGAGACCGGCAGGCTTCTGGCGAGGAGTCTTGTCCCGGGCACAGACTGTACAAGCCCGAACAAAATCAGCAACATCTGCTTCCAGGGTAGGCCACCAATAAAAACGAAAGATGAGCTGGACGGATTTTTTGATGCCAGCATGGCCGGCGAGGTGTGAGGAGTGTCCCCACCTGAGAATCCTGAGGCGCTGGCGTGGAGGGACGAAGGTCTTTCCAGGAGGAGCTTGTCTGATGGAAGCTGGGGAAGCAGAAATCAGACAGTCAGGAGGAATAATGTGTTGCAGGGAGGCTTCCATTTCAGAGGCATCCGAGGAACGAGAGAGAGCGTCAGCCCTAATGTTCTTGTCAGCGGGGCGAAAATGAATCTCAAAGTTAAAACGGGCAAAGAACAACAACCACCTAGCCTGGCGAGGGTTCAGCCGTTGGGCAGACTGAAGATAAGAGAGATTCTTGTGATCAGTGTATATAATAACTGGGTATTTGGACCCCTCCAGCAGGTGCCTCCATTCCTCGAGGGCCAGTTTTATAGCCAGTAGTTCTCGATCACCAATGGAGTAGTTTTTCTCCGCCGGAGAGAAGGTCCTAGAAAAGAAACCACAAGTAGCACCATGACCGGAAGAATTTTTCTGTAGGAGTACAGCTCCAGCTCCCACCGAGGAGGCGTCTACCTCCAGTGAGAAGGGTTTAGATAGGTCAGGTCTGGAGAGTACGGGAGCAGAAGAAAAGGCAGTTTTGAGATGGTTGAACGCCTCTTCCGCTTGAGGAGGCCAGGACTTAGGGTTGGCGTTTTTCTTGGTTAAGGCCACAACTGGGGCCACAATGGTGGAAAAATGTGGAATAAATTGTCTGTAGTAATTGGCAAACCCCAAGAAACGTTGGATAGCTTGGAGTCCGGAGGGGCGTGGCCAATCCAACACGGCTGATAGTTTGTACGGGTCCATTTGGAGTCCCTGGCCAGAGACTAAATATCCTAGGAAGGGAAGAGATTGACATTCAAAGAGACATTTCTCCATCTTGGCATATAACTGATTGTCCCGAAGTCTCTGAAGAACCATGCTGACATGCCGGCGGTGTTCTTCTAGGTTAGAAGAAAAATCTAAATATCGTCCAGGTAGTCCACAACACAGGTATATAATAAATCATGAAAACTTTCATTTACAAAGTCCTGGAAGACGGCAGGGGCATTGCAAAGTCCAAAGGGCATAACCAGATATTCAAAGTGTCCATCTCTGGTGTTAAACGCGGTCTTCCACTCGTCCCCTTCCCTGATGCGGATGAGATTAGATGCACCTCTTAAATCCAATTTGGTAAAGATGTTGGCACCACGTAGGCGGTCAAAGAGTTCCGAGATAAGAGGCAGGGGATAGCGTTTTTTTATAGTGATTTCATTAAGACCAATGCATGGTCGTAAGGAACCGTCTTTTTTGGAGACAAAGAAGAACCCTGCTCCGGCAGGGGAGGAAGACTTGCAGATAAATCCCCTTTTTAAATTTTCTTGGATGTACTCCGTCATGGCTTGTGTTTCCGGAGCAGACAGAGGATAGATTCTGCCCCAGGGTGGAGTAGTACCAGGGAGGAGATCAATAGGACAGTCATAAGGCCTGTGAGGAGGCAAAGTCTCTGCTTGTTTTTTGCAAAAAAACTTCAGCATAGGCCAGATAGGCCTTAGGGAGACCTGGTATAGGAGGAGTCATAGGGTTTTGACTGGCAGGACTGGGAGCAGACATAAGGCATTTTTTGTGGCAAAAGGAACCCCAGTTCTTGATTTCCCCAGTGGTCCAGTCAAGGGTAGGGGAATGGCGTTGAAGCCATGTTAGTCCAAGAAGAATTTCAGAAGTGCAGTTAGAGAGGAGCAAAAATTCAATCTTTTCATGATGGGGTCCAATGCACATTAAGAGGGGTTCTGTGCGGTAACACACAGTACAGTCCAATCTTTCACCATTAACAGAGGCGATGTAGAGGGGTCTGGCGAGACTGGTCACTGGGATGTTGAACCTGTTAACGAAAGAGACCAAAATAAAATTTCCTGCAGATCCGGAATCCAAGAAGGCCACAGCTGAGAAGGAGAAGTTAGAAGAAGAAATCCGCACAGGCACAGTAAGACGTGGAGAAGCAGAGTTCACACCTAGAGCTGTCTCACCTTTGTGCGGAATCGGAGTGCGTCTTTCCTGACAAGGAGGTCGGATAGGACAATCCTTCAAGAAGTGTTCGGTACTGGCACAGTGCAGGCATAGGTTCTCATTGCGGCGGCGTGTCCTCTCTTGAGGTGTCAGGCGAGACCGGTCTACTTGCATAGCCTCCACGGCGGAAGGCACAGGAACAGATTGCAGCGGACCAGAGGAGAGAGGAGCCGGGGAGAGAAACCGCCTCATGCGAACAAAGTCCATATCCTGGCGGAGCTCCTGACGTCTTTCGGAAAAACGCATGTCAATGCGGGTGGCCAGATGAATAAGTTCATGCAGGTTAACAGGGATTTCTCGTGCGGCCAGCACATCTTTGATGTTACTGGATAGGCCTTTTTTGAAGGTCGCGCAGAGGGCCTCGTTATTCCAGGACAATTCGGAGGCGAGAGTACGGAATTGGATGGCGTACTCGCCTTCAGAAGAATTACCCTGGACCAGGTTCAGCAGGGCAGTCTCGGCAGAAGAGGCTCTGGCAGGTTCCTCGAAGACACTTCGAATCTCCGTGAAGAAAGAGTGTACAGAGGCAGTGACAGGATTATTGCGGTCCCAGAGCGGTGTGGCCCATGACAGGGCTTTCCCAGACAGAAGGCTGACCACGAAGGCCACCTTTGACCTTTCAGTAGGAAATTGGTCCGACATCATCTCCAAATGCAGGGAACATTGCGAGAGAAAACCACGGCAAAGTTTAGAGTCCCCATCAAACTTGTCCGGCAATGATAAACGGAGGCTGGATGCGGCCACTCGCTGCGGAGGAGGTGCAGGAGCTGGTGGAGGAGATGGTTGCTGAAGCTGTGGTAGAAGCTGCTGTAGCATCACAGTCAGTTGAGACAGCTGGTGGCCATGTTGCGCTATCTGTTGCGACTGCTGGGCAACCACCTTGGTAAGGTCAGCGACAACTGGCAGCGGGACCTCAGCGTGATCCATGGCCGGATCTACTGTCAGGATTCGGCAGGCTGGAGGTGGATCCTCTGTGTCAGAGAGGGATTGGCATGGACCGTGTCGGTGGACCGGTTCTAAGTTGCTACTGGTTTTCACCAGAGCCCGCCGCAAAGTGGGATGGTCTTGCAGCGGCGGTAGCAACCAGGTCGTATCCACCGGCAACGGCTCAACCTCTCTGACTGCTGAGATAGGCGCGGTACAAGGGATTAGACAAGAGCAGGGTCGGACGTAGCAGAAGGTCAGGGCAGGCAGTAAGGATCGTAGTCAGGGGCAACGGCAAGAGGTCTGGAACACTGGCTAGGGATACACAAGAAACGCTTTCACTGGCACAATGGCAACAAGATCCGGCAAGGAAGTGCAGGGGAAGTGAGGTAATATAGGTACGTACACAGGTGAACACACTAATTAAAACCCATGCGCCAATCAGTGGCGCACCGGCCCTTTAAATTGCAAAGACCCGGCGCGCGTGCCCTAGGGAGCGGGGCCGCGCACACCGGGACAGCACAGACGGGGAGCGAGTCTGATAAGCGGGTCGGGATGCGCACCGCGAGCGGGCGCGTCCCGCATCGCGAATCGCATCTCGGCTAGGGACATTATCGCAGCGCACCCGGTCAGCGGGTCTGGCCAGGGCGCTGCGAACAGGAGAACGATGTGAGCGCTCCGGGGAGGAGTGGGGACCCGGAGCGCTCGGCGTAACAAGAGTTAGATACATTCCTGGAACAAAATAACATTAATGCTTATGCAGAAATATAAAATCCCACCCCTTCCCTTCAATTCTTTGGTTGGACTTGATGGACATGTGTTTTTTTTTATCCAAACTATGTAACTATGTTTTTACCTTAATTCTTTGTGACTTTTCATACAAAGCAGTTTTTACACACCACTGCATTTGTGTGTGTACTGTAGAAGTTTTTTCCAGTGGCCTTTTGTAAAAATGTGCTAATTTATGGACAACGGACAACATTTATGCATGAGGTCACACCAAGTCTAACCACACGGTAAAAAGTGTCTATATTACACAATATTACCAGTCATCACTAATTACTATTACTATTTACAATTTATGAAAGGCTGTGGGACCTTTTGATAAATTAGTCCCAGCCACATCTTATTATCCCCCAAAAGAAAAGATTCGGAGCACTCTGGATCCCATTTGTATTAAGAAATACTCTGTACTTTGCTTCATTCAGTTTTTACTTAACCCTGACCAATCTTCCTGTCCCAGCTGCTAAAAAACCACCCCCACAACATTATACTGCCACCCCCATGTTTTACTCTAGGGATGGCACTGGGCAGGTGATAAGGAGTTTCCCTTCAGGTATGACATTTAAAATTGAGGCCATAAAGATTATTTTTGGTTTCCTCAGATCAGAGAATCTTGTTTCTCACAGTATTTAGCTGCTATTTTTGCAAACACCAGGCAGCTTGCACATATCTTTTACTAAGAAGGCTTCTTCCTGGCCACTCAGCCATAAAGCACAGATAGGTAAGTGCTGCAGTGATGTTGACCTTCTGGAATTTTCTCCCATCTCCACACAGTATCTTAGGAGCTCAGCCAGAGTAACCATTGAATTCTTGGTTATCTCTCTTATGGGGGGTCCTTCTCCCCCAGTTGATGGAAATGCCAGCTTTAAGAAGAGTGCTGGTTGTCCACACTTCTTTGATTTAGGAATTATAAAGGCCACTGTGCTCTTGTACCTTTCTCTAGATCTGTACCCCCACACAGGGGCGTAGCTATAGAGGTAGCAGGTGTGGCAGGCGCACCGGGGCCCTGGTGCCTAAGGGGGCCCCAAAGCACAACTGCCCCATTAGAGACCAGTATTATATTTAGCATATGGGGCCCTGTTGCAGATTTGGCATCTTAGCCAAAAAGCTACAAGCAATAAAACTCAAAACAAGAATCAATGCTCTAACAGGTGCCCACCCAAGAAGATAAATATCATACAAAATACCAACATTTTATTAAAGATACACAATATAAACAAAGTACAAAATCAGCAAAAGAAAAGACACATGATTAAAAACACTTAAAAAGGCTCAAACAGAGCCACACTACAACAAAGGGGGGCACTGCAGATGACACCCCAGGACAAGGGCTGTAATGTAATATCAAACCTCCCATCCAGATACTGTGTCTTATATACTAAATAAAGTAAATACTTGTCAGGTGTGGGTGTCACATCATACGTGACATCATCGGCGTCATCAGCGCATGTGCACCGGCACCTTGTATCATCGGCGTGTGCTCTCCGACATCATTGCTTCCTATATGCCGATTTACAAATCGGCCGCTAACAAGATCATCACAATGTGAATGACCATGTGATTGCAAATTTGCATATGACAATACAGGCCACATGTTCCAAGCCACGCAATGTGACTGGTCATGTGATCGCCACAAGCATAATACCGCCGATTGCATATAGTTCTACACATACTAGCAGGTAATTCCATATAAATAAAACAAGCATCCTCATATATAAAGGAAATATAATAAAAAATAGCTATTATTAAATTGTCCTTAAGCATAATATAAACCCCTACCTATTGCCAACACTATTGTGGTGAGCTTGTGGGGGTATAGGGTATATGGGGTGTAGCTGTGCAGTGATGAAAGGGTGTTGGTTTAACCCTTAACTGTCCTGACGCCTGGATGAAGGCTCCTCAATATATACTTGTCCTATCGCCACCCGTCCCAAGAACGATAGGGAGGAATAAATGATTGTCCACAACCAGAGATTCAGAGAACTGTAAGAAACTTTACTGCAGATTTTATGCAGAGGTAAAACAGGAACAGTCTTTACATATGTACAGTCTATGAGGATCCTGACAGTTCGTTGGGACCTTGTGAGTATAAGCTCTGGAGATTGATTTACGCTGTTCCGCTGGATTTAGGGGATTGGTTTTAGGTCCAGCAGTCACGCAAGCTTTAGCGGGGATTTGATTTACCGTATTTAGCCTAAAGTCTATCTGCGTGTTACACGTCGATAGACTGTTTGTGACCATGCAAAAGCCGCTGCAGTTCAATGATTTCTGCTGTCCCACTGCCACTGCCCGATTCCCTCCCCGTCCCCGGTTTTATAGTTATATGTCCCGCTGTCACCACTGCCCGATTCCCTCCCTGTCCCCAGTTTTATAGTTATATGTCCCACCGCCGCCGCCATTGCCCAATTCCCTCCCCGTCCCCGGTTTTATAGTTAAATATCCTGCCGCCGCCACTATGGCCCAATTCCCTCCCCGTCCCCGGTTTTATAGTTACATGTGCCCTGGGGACTGCTGTCCTTCATGCTCCGGCGGTCTCCTGATCTGTCACTGTGCGCTGCGTAATGACGAGTGACGTCCTCAACACGACGTCACTCGTCAGTCAGTGCACGGCGCACAGTGACAGATCAGGAGACCGCCGGAGCATGAAGGACAGCAGTCCCCAGGGCACATGTAACTTTAAAACCGGGGACGGGGAGGGAATTGGGCAGTGGTTGCGGCAGGATGTTTAACTATAAAACCGGGGATGGGGAGGGAATTGTGCCGTGGCGGCGGCGGGATATTTAACTATAAAACCGGGGACGGGGAGGGAATTGTGCCGTGACGGCGGTGGGATATTTAACTATAAACAGTTCTCATGTTAAAAAAATAAAAAAATATATAAAACAGGGGACGGGGAGGGAATTGTGCTGTGGCGGCGGGATATTTAACCATAAAACCGGGGACAGGGAGGGAATTGTGCCGTGGCGGTGGCGGGATATTTAACTTAAAACCGGGGAAGGGGAGGGAATTGTGCCATGGCAGCAGTGGGATATCTAACTATAAAACTGGGGACGGGGAGGGAATTGTGCTGTGGCGGCGGGATATTTAACCATAAAACCGGGGACAGGGAGGGAATTGTGCCGTGGCGGTGGCGGGATATCTAACTATAAAACTGGGGACGGGGAGGGAATTGTGCTGTGGCGGCGGAGGGGATACAAACCACTACCATTTACCAACACTATCTGAGGAATAAACACAAGTATTACTGTAATAATGCAGTATATGTTACTCCATGTTATATACCAATGTCACATACTATGGGTAAATACAAAAAAAATGTCACCTATATAACTAAAATTCAATTCTACATATAGAAATAAACTATAAAAACTATGAGTAAACAGAATATTTACTTATATCGGTTCAGTGTAGTGGTGATCTTGTAGGTGCTAATGCTACAACCTCCTTGTACAAAATTAATGGCACCATGATAATTATAAAGATTATAGAATCTACACAGAAGTTAGTAGATAAACTACAATATACACGTAGTGCTAAACAAATTACAAAAAGAAAATATTTATTCATCATCCACCTTATATGTCCCTATCTCAAAACACCTACTATCAGAAAATAGTGAAAAATATGTATATATGGATAAAAAATATACGACAAAAGTATAGCAAGGAAAAAAAAAAGGCTGCATATGAGACGAACAAAATTTACTGTGGATGTTATCTAACATGCAATCAGACCTAGTCATAATAAGTGCCTATAAGTCGCCCTAATGGCCCGCCAAGCCAAATACCACAAAAATTATTAATAATCATAAATAAGAAACTGTGTCAAACTTATATTGTGGACATTAAGCTTGGTCATCATAGTATGCAATGATGATTTATAAAGGGAAAAAGAAAAAGTATACCATTAAAGGGGTATTCCGGGCAAAAACATTTTATCCCCTATCCAAAGGATAGGAGATAAGATGTCTGATCGCGGACGGCCCGCCGCTGGGACCCCCGCGATCTCCCTGCAGCACCCACATTCTATGTGGGAGCTGCGTCTCCAGTTTCGGAAACCTCCGTGTTTCCGGGACTGGGGATGTGACGTCACGCCACACCCCCTCCATTCATGTCTCTGGGAGGGGGCGTGCCATCCGGCA
This sequence comes from Hyla sarda, assembly GCF_029499605.1. Lineage (NCBI taxonomy): Eukaryota > Metazoa > Chordata > Amphibia > Anura > Hylidae > Hyla > Hyla sarda. Next base: position 353,529,255 of record NC_079191.1, read on the forward strand.
CGCCCCCTCCCATAGACATGAATGGAGGAGGCGTGGCGTGACATCATGTCCCCAGTGCCAGAAACATGGAGGTTTCCGAAACTGGAGACGCAGCTCCCGCATAGAATGTGGGTGCTGCAGGGAGATGGCGGGGGGTCTCAGCAGCGGGCCCCCCGCGATCAGACATCGTATCCTCTATCCTTTGGATAGGGGATAAAATGTTTTTGCCCGGAATACCCCTTTAATTCAATTCAACATCGTTCGTTCAGGAAGTAAGTTCCCTAGTGAAGACAAGTCCCCTTGTAAGTGTGACATCCCAGGGGTCACATGTCTGCCTTTAAAGTCCAGGTCAAAAACACACCATCCAATGATATTCTGTAGTGTTTGATAGGAATCTTGGCAATGAGAAAATCAGAGAAGGGAGTGTGAAACGTCACAAGTAATTCATAAAGTTCCAGTCCAAGAGTATAACATTTGTCATCCCATAATAAGTCCATGAATCCAATCAGCCGGGTTACACTTCCATTGTAGATCTTTATGACATCATATCACTGTTTTGCAATCTTGTTTTGCTATATTGTGTAGGATCTATTTTCATTGTGTACATATTCTGCGTATTCATGTTGTTGTAGGAGGTAACACAGGCTTATGCTATCTGGATGGGATTTTAATCTGTGTGTCTTTTCTTTTGCTGATTTTGTACTTTTTGTGGATATTGTGTATCTTTAATAAAATGTTTGTATTTTGTATGATATTTATCCTCTTGGGTGTGCATCTGTTATAGCATTGATTCTTGTTTTAAGTTTTATTAGTTGTTTTCTCAATGCTAGGTAGCACCCCTGGACTTACCTAGGATATAGCTGAGCCCCCCAACTTTACAAATTTACAAAAAAGCTACAAGCAAAGCCTCTGTCCCAAGACAATCCTGGGGTTCCTCCTCATGGCTTGATTTAAAGGGGTATTCCAGGATCTTTTTTTATTTGACTGTGCTACAGGGGCTGTAAAGTTAGTATAGTTCATAATATAGTGTCTGTACCTGTGTGACGGTGATCTCGCAATTCTTCTGTGATTATCGCCCCAATATTTATTTTTAACAGCATACAAAATTACTCATGTCTCGGAATTTCCCAGGTTGCAGTGCACCGAGACCTGACATCACTAGTCAGGTGATCAGAGGGAGCCTGTCTTGCTTCAATTTAGCAACAGCTGTAGGCCCCCTGGTTAGAAAACACTGTGTTTCAATGGATGTGGTGGCTAATGTGTGAGAGGAAGGAAAGTGATCTCAAACTTTCAAGCATGGAACTGTGGGATGTGTAGTTTAGAGAACAAAATCCAACAGGAAATACCCAGTTCTGGCAGGTAAGTACTAAAATCACCTTATGGTGGAAAACCTCTTTAAGCTCTGATAATCATTGTCAGCTGTAAATCCTTAGATACGGTTGTGTCTTCACTAATCCTGTCCAATCCAATCAAAGTGTAAAACATCTCAGAAATGATCAAGAGAAATGAAAGGAGTCAAAGCTACATTTAATGTGTCATAGCAAAGGGTTTAAATACCTATGTCCATGCAAAATAAAAATTCTTTTTAACCCCTTATGGACGGACCCATTTTTTACCTCAATGACCAGGCTCTTTTTTTAAAATTTGACATGTATCTCTTTAAATGATAATAACTGTAGAACGCTTTTTCTGAGCAGAGCGATTCTGAGATTGTTTTTTCGTGATATATTGTACTTTATATAACTGGTGCATTTTTGCTGACACATGAAGCATTTTTTTGAAAAACTTCAAAATATTGTGAAAAACTGGAAAATTTCTGGCGTTTTCTTATATGATGCTATAGTTATTCTGTGGGTCAGTACGATTATAGCGATACCCATTTTTTATCGCTTTCTATGTTCTTTTTCCTTTTCTGAGCAAAATTCTTTTTCTGCCATTAATTTTCCAACAGCCGTAAATTTATTATTTTTCATCCGACGCCATTGAGTAAGGGCTTATTTTTTGTGGGATGAGCTGTACTTTTTATTGGTATCATTTTTGTGCTACGTGCTACCTTTTGATCTTTTTTATTCCGCTATTTTTACCCAAATTGGCGAATTTTGCGCTTTTTAAATTTTTTCTTTACGGCGTTCACCCTGCGGGATAATTTACATCATAGTTTTATAGTACACGTCATTACGGACGTGGCAATACCTATTATGTATATGATTTGTGTTTTTGATCTTTTTTGGTGATAATACAGGGCTTTTATTGGGGAAAGGGGCATTTTTTTTATTTTTTTTTTACACTTCATACTTTTATTGAAGAACTTTTTATAATTTTTTTTTACACATTTTACAGGTTATACTATGCTGCAATACATTTGTACTGCAGCACAGTATAATCTGATGAGCTGCAGACACTACAGCCTGTGCTATCCAGCCTCTGGCTGAACCTCACAGGCTTCCATAGCAGGCATACAGGAGGTCTTGATCTGACCTCCTGCTGCCATAGCAACCAACAGCGACCCGCGATTGTATAGTGGCGCTGCCGTTTGAGAACAGGGGGAGAGCGCTCCCCCTGTCAACACCATAGATGCCGTGATCAGGATTGATCATGGCATCTATGGGGTTAATGCTGCCGGGACTGTCGCGAACGCGGTTCCGGCAGCTGTGGCGGGACTATGGCAGTGATTGACAGCCGGGTCTCATCACCGATCTTCTGCGCTGCCCGCGGCAGTGCCGGAGGTCGCTATGACGTATGCATACATCCAATTGCGCGAACGTGTCGGATGATTGGATGTATGCATACGTCCTAGAGTGGGAAGGGGTTAATAGATTTGCCAAAATGGGTAAAATTCTATTTTAACTTTAATCATTATGGGGTATAAAGAATGATGGGGGAAACACAACACAATGGAAAAAAAAGTACCTGACAACTTTCCAAATAAATTGTATTGCAGTAGATACTATCATGATCACATAATGAGGAAAACGCTGTACTGTTACTGAATACTGAACACTAATATTTCTCACTTCTATATTTCTTACCCCTATACAATCTCACCATCTATAGTCCCCTAAATAGTAATAATCCCCCCTTGGTGCCCCACACAGTAAAAGTGGGTAGGTAAGTTAGCCCTGCTGTCAGGATCCGGACTAGTATGCAGAGAGGACAATGGAGGTGGATCCTCTGTGTCAGTGAGGTGATGGCGTGGGCCGTACCAGGGGAACGGAATCTAAGGGGTTACTAGTTTTCACCAGAGCCCGCCGCAAAGCAGAATGGACTTGCAGCGGCAGGTAACCCCCAGTTCGTTCCACCCGATAGCGACTCAACCTCACTGACAGCTGAGTCAGGCGCGGTACACAAGGACAAGGCAAGAGCAAGGTCGGACGTAGCAGAAGGTCTGGGCAGGCAGCAATGGTTCGTAGTCAGGGGTCTGGATACATAGGCTTGGGATACACAAAACGCTTTCTCAGGGCACTAGGGCAACAAGATCCGGCAAGGACAGTAAGGGGAAGTGGGTTTTTATATGTATTGAACTGATTGGGCCAGGCACCAATTAGTGGTGCACTGGCCCTTTAAATTTCATAGAGCCGGCGCGCGCTCGCCCTAGAGGGAGGGCAGTGAAGGAAGACGTGGTGGGTGAAAGACACGGGGCGCGATCCGAGAGCGGGCACGTTCCGCACCTCGGATCGCGTCCCCTCCGGGAACATGAAAGCAGCGCTCGCGGTCAGCGGTGCCGACCGGAGCGCTGCATCCAGAAGCACGCCGCGAGCGCTCGTGGGAAGCAGCGGGACCCGGAGCGCTCGGAGTGACAGTACCCCCCCCCCCTTTGGGTCTCCCCCTCTTTTTGGAGCCCAGGAACCTATGGATGAGTTCTTTGTCAAGGATATTGTCCTCGGGCTCCCAAGACCTCTCTTCGGGGCCACAATTCTCCCAGTCAACAAGAATTTTTTTTTTTTTTACCTCTGACGATTTACCTCTGAAGGATTTCTTTTACCGAGAAGATGTCAGAGGACCCAGTGACAGGAGCAGGAACGGTGACCTTGGGGGAAAAGCGGTTAAGAATGAGAGGTTTGAGAAGGGATACATGAAAGGAGTTAGGAATACGAAGAGAAGGAGGAAGATGGAGCTTGTAGGAGACAGGGTTAATTTGACTTTTGACTCTGAATGGCCCGAGGTAACGAGGACCCAGCTTGTAGCTAGGGACACGAAACCGAATATATTTGGCAGAGAGCCACACTTTGTCACCAGGGGCAAGGACAGGAGGAGTTCTTCTCTTCTTATCCGCATGTTTCTTCATGCGAGAAGAGGCTAGTGAGAGCGACTTTTGAGTCTCCTTCCAGATAGTGGAGAAGTCCCGGGTCAATTTGTCTACGGCAGGAACTCCAGAAGAAGTGGGGATGGGGAGGGGGGGAACTGGGTGACGGCCGTACACCACAAAGAACGGAGACTTGGCGGATGACTCAGAGTTTTTGAAATTGTACAAGAATTCAGCCCAGGGTAACAGGTCGACCCAATCATCTTGGCGGAGAGGAGACAAAATGTCGCAGGTAGTCACCAAGGATCTGGTTCACTCTCTCCACTTGTCCATTGGACTGTGGGTGGTAGGAGGACGAGAAATTTTATTTGATCTTTTATTGATTACAGAGAGCTCTCCAAAATTTAGACACAAATTGAACGCCTCTATCCGAGACGATATGCGTGGGAAGCCTGTGAAGACGAAAAATCTGCAGAAAAAATTGCTTCGCCAACTGTGGCGCAGAAGGAAGGCCTGGAAGTGGAATAAAGTGAGCCATTTTGGAAAAACGATCAACGACCACCCAGATGACAGAGTTGCCATGGGATACAGGAAGATCAGTGATGAAGTCCAGGGCTATGTGGGACCAAGGCTGTTCAGGCACCGGCAGCGGATGGAGAAGACCTGAAGGTTTCTGACGAGGAGTCTTGTGACATGCACATATTGTACAGGCTCGTACGAAATCGGTCAAGTCCTTTTCCAAGGAGGACCACCAATAGTGTCTGGCAATCAACTGTAAAGTCTTTTTTATTCCAGCATGACCTGCCAGAAGGGAGGAATGGCCCCATTTGAGGACCCGGAGCCGAAGACGGGGAGGAACATAAGTCTTTCCTGGAGGGACAGGTACCAGAGAAGCAGGAGCAGAAGAGATCAGGCACTCAGGGGGAATGATGTGCTGATGAAGGGTCTTGGCTCCAGAGGCATCGGTGGAACGAGATAGAGCATCAGCTATGACATTCTTGTCAGCGGGACGAAAATGGATATGAAATTTGAAACGGGCAAAAAACAACGACCACCTAGCCTGGCGAGGATTTAGCCGCTGGGCGGATTGGAGATAAGACAAATTTTTGTGATCTGTAAAAATGGTGATGGGGAGAAGGGATCCTTCCAAAAGATGTCTCCATTCCTCAAGGGCCAACTTAATCGCCAACAGTTCGCGGTCTCCGATGGAATAATTTTTTTCTGGAGGTGAAAAGGTTTTGGAGGAAAATCCTCAAGTGACATTTTTTCCTTTAGCGGATTTTTGTAGGAGAACAGCTCCGGCTCCAACAGAGGAGGCGTCAACCTCGAGGAAGAAGGGCTTCTGAGGATCAGGTCTGGACAAGACTGGAGCAGAGGAGAAGGCGGCTTTGAGGAGGTTAAAGGCTTCCTCCGCCTGTGGCGGCCAGGATTTCGGATTAGCATTTTTCTTAGTCAGTGCTACAATAGGAGCAACGATGGTGGAGAAGTGGGGAATGAATTGGCGGTAGTAATTTGCAAATCCGAGAAATCTTTGGATTGCTCGCAGGCCAGTGGGACTAGGCCAATCCATTACCGCAGAAAGTTTAACAGGGTCCATTTGAAGACCTTGTCCGGACACAATGTAACCCAAGAAGGGAAGACTGCTGCATTCGAAAAGACACTTCTCGATTTTGACGTAAAGTTGATTTTGGCATAGTCGCTGGAGCACTTGACGAACATGAAGGCAATGTTCCTCTAGGTTGGAGGAAAAAATTAGGATGTCGTCAAGATAGACTACCACACAAGAGTACAGCATATCCCGAAAAATTTCATTAACAAAGTCCTGAAAGACTGCTGGGGCGTTAGACCAAATGGCATAACAAGGTATTCAAAGTGACCATCTCTGATATTGAAGGCGGTTTTCCATTCATCACCTGCTCGAATACCGATGAGGTTATATGCGCCCCTTAGATCAAGTTTGGTGAAAATCTTAGCACCTCGCAGTCGGTCGAAGAGTTTGGAGATGAGAGGTAGAGGATAGCGATTTTTTACAGTAATTTTATTGAGACCGCGGTAATCAATACAAGGGCGGAGAGATCCATCTTTTTTACCGACAAAGAAAAATCCAGCTCCAGCCGGGGAAGATTTCTGGATAAAACCTCTTTTGAGGTTTTCTTGTATGTACTCAGACATAGCTTGGGTTTCCAGGGCAGAAAGTGGGTAAATCCTACCACGGGGCGGTGTGGTACCAGGAGCAGGTCGATAGGTCAGTCATAGGGTCTATGAGGTGGTAAGACCTCTGCCTGCTTTTTACAAAAGACGTCCGGAAAGTCCTGATAGGCCTTAGGAAGACCTGGCAAAGGAGTAGCCATGGAGACTTGGCAGAAAGAAACTGGGTGAAGACATCGCTTGTGGCAAGAAGATCCCCAGCTCTTAATGTGCCCGGTGACCCAGTCGAGGCTAGGCGAATGACGTTGGAGCCAGGGCAAGCCCAGAAGAATTTCAGAAGTGCAGTTGGGTGGCACAAAAAATTCAATATGTTCATGATGGTGAACTCCTACAGTCATGAGTAGCGGTTGAGTGCGGTAACGCACGGTACAGACCAGTCTCTCTCCATTGACGGATGAAATGAAGAGAGGCTTGACGAGACGGGTAACTGGAATGTTGAATCTGTTTACTAGGGAGGCTTCAATGAAACTTCCTGCTGAACCCGAGTCCAAGAAGGCCACAGCGGAGAAGGAAGTAGTATTAGCGGGTATAGCAATCCGCACAGGTAAAGTCAATCGTGGAGAGGTAGAATTCACTCCTAGCAACGACTCTCCTACGTTGACTAGGTGAGTGGGTGCGTTTCTCAGACGCGGAGGACGAATAGGACAGTCTTTTAGGAAATGTTCGGTGCTTGCACAGTATAGGCACAGGTTTTCATCCCTACGCCGAGTGCTCTCTTGTTGGGTCAGGCGAGACCGATCCACTTGCATAGCTTCTTCGGCAGGAGACACAGGAACAGATTGCGAAGGACGTTGGTAGAGAGGAGCCTGGGAGGGAAACCGCCTGGTGCGAACAATATCCTTAAGCTCCTGGCGTCTTTCCGAGAAACGCATATCGATGCGGGTGGTCAAATGGATGAGTTCAGACAGATTAGCAGGAATTTCTCGTGCGGCCAGGACATCTTTGATGTGACTGGATAAGCCTTTCTTGAAGGTCGCGCAGAGGGCCTCATTATTCCAGGATAGCTCAGAGGCGAGGGTGCGGAACTGGATGGCGTATACGCCCACAGAAGAACTCCCTTGGACAAGATTCAGCAAAGAGTCTACCTCAGGAACTGGTCACAGTAGGAACAATTAACAGCTTTAAAACAGGATTAGATACATTCCTGGAACAAAGTAAGATTAATGCTTATGAAGAAATATAAAATCTCATCCCTTCCCCAATATCGCGCCACACCCCTACCCCTTAATTCCCTGGTTGAACTTGATGGACATATGTCTTTTTTCGACCGTACTAACTATGTAACTATGTAACTATGTAAAGCAGTCACTACGTACTTCAGAGAAGAAGGACTGGATTGTAGCAGTGGCAGGATCGTTTCGGTCCCAAAGCGGTGTGGCCCATGACAAGGCCTTTCCAGAAAGCAGGCTGACCACGAACGCCACCTTAGACCGTTCTGTAGGGAATTGGTCTGACATCATCTCCAGGTGCAGGGAACACTGGGACAGGAATCCACGGCACTGTTTAGAGTCCCCATCAAACTTGTCTGGTAGAGACAGGCGGAAGCTGGGAGGCGCCACTCGCTGGCGGAGGAGATGGTTGCTGTTGTTGCGGCAGAAGCTGTTGCAGCATAGCGGTCAACTGAGTCAACTGCTCTCCCTGTAGCGCGATCTGCTGTGATTGCTGGGCGACCACGGAGGTAAGGTCAGTGACACTGGGCAGCGGGACCTCAGCGGGATCCATGGCCGGATCTACTGTCAGGATCCGGACTAGTATGCAGAGAGGACACTGGAGGTGGATCCTCTGTGTCAGTGAGGTGATGGCGTGGGCCGTACCAGGGGAACGAAATCTAAGGGGTTACTGGTTTTCACCAGAGCCCGTCGCAAAGCGGGATGGACTTGCAGCGGCAGGTAACCCCCAGGTCGTTCCACCCGATAGCGACTCAACCTCACTGACAGCTGAGTCAGGAGCGGTACACAAGGACAAGGCAAGAGCAAGGTCGGACGTAGCAGAAGGTCTGGGCAGGCAGCAATAGTTCGTAGTCAGGGGCAATGGCAAGGGTCTGGATACACAGGCTTGGGATACACAAAACGCTTTCTCAGGGCACTAGGGCAACAAGATCCGGCACTGATTGGGCCAGGCACCAATTAGTGGTACACTGGCCCTTTAAATTTCATAGAGCCGGCGTGCGCGTGCCCTAGAGAGCGGGGCCGCGCGCCGGGAGGGCAGTGAAGGAGGACGTGGTGGGTGAGAGACACGGGGCGCGATCCGAGAGCGGGCACGTCCCGCACCTCGGATCGCGTCCCCTCCGGGAACATGGAAGCAGCGCTCACGGTCAGCGGTGCCGACCGGAGCGCTGCATCCAGAAGCACGCCATGACACCTACATTAGGTAGATTCCACATTAATTATGCCTCCTTAGGCAGTTAGGTAGTTCCTCCATTATGCAGGTATGTCTCCCTGATAAGGCAGGTAAGTCTCCCCAGTAGACAGGTTAGGCAGGTATTTCTCACTAGTATTTCGGTAGTCCCTCCCAATAGGCAGATAGTTACCCAGTAGGCAGGTAATCTTCTCAATAGGCAGATAGCCCCCCCCCCCCCCCAGTAGGCAGGTAGCCCCTCCCCATAGTAGATAGGTAGTCCCACTAATAGGCAGGTAGCCCCCTAATAGACAGGTAGTCTACCAATAGCATGGTAGCCCCCCAGAAGGCAAGCTTATGTAGAATATGCAAATGTTTAACCCATACATGCCTGTAATATGCTATAATGGCAGCACAATATAAGAATCAGTTATGCCAGGTACCTCACAATACCTCACACACAGATTTAGGCACTTAGAGAAGGAATTCCTTGGCCACATAACACATATTTGTAGCTGGCATATAGGTACTGGGGCACAGCACTTGTGGTGTCCCAGTACCAGAGTGGGTCCTGTCAGGTAAACATTGCTTCAGGTGCCTCTGGGGCCTGCTGCTCCGGTGATGACTTAATATTCATTATAGTCTTTGCCTGTTGATTTGTGATATTTTACACTGTATCTTTAATAAATGTACAGGATATCTGTTAGGAGATATGATGCTGAGTACCAATGTGAACCCTGATTGCCCAATGGGAGTCCCCAGAAGTGTGATGTGATTCAAGGGAAGCCTAAAGAAAAACTTCAATTAAACAACCACGTCATTCTGCATATGTTACCAACAATTACTCTTCATCTCCTCTAATCTGCGCTGTGAGAGTGGTAACAAACTACTCCTGCTTCAGTAAAGACAGTTATTCCTAACCTGGCATCAGTGTATTTATTATCCCGCGCCTGGTATAATCCAAAAGAACACAACCCTGTCTACAAGCTGTAGACATTTTAAATCATTTATGGTCAGAGAATAAAGTTGAGGCTGTCATATAACAATCTTTAGCCTATTTTTGGATTTACGTTGAAGTTGTGGGAAATTTATCTTCCTGGCACCTGCCTTACTACACAGTATGTTTGCACCTTACCAGGAGCAATATAATGTTCAGCAATAAATTACAGAATTGTGCTAATCATTTATGACTTTAGGGACAACCCCTAAAAAGTGGAATATAAAAAAAATCTATATATTCTTTTAATTGACTTACGTCACTCAGTGCTATTTATGTAAATTATATTAAAATGACTCTTTTTGCAGTATTTCTAATGGTTGTATGCTGCTCAAACAAACCATCATTGTTGTAAGCGAGCAGATGGTATTCCTTTGTTTGGCAGAATGTTATTTTTTGCTTTTGTGATGAATCCTCTCGAAGTCCCGTTGAAGTCACAAAACTTGACCCAAATTCTACACAAATGGGTGATTCTAACAGAAGGCTGTAAGTGTCGGGCTGACCTCAGATCTTGCGAGGAAGAACAAAACGTGATTAATGTTCAACGTTTACGAAGCAGAATGGAGAAATTTACATTGGCTGTATACAAAAATAAGTTCAGTTGCTGCAGTCAACTATATAAAACAGAGCATCTTGCAAAATGTCTTAAAATTAAAAATAATAGTCATTAAATGATTCTCCTTTAGGAGGAAATAGCTGTAGGGCAGGGTCACACGGGACGCATCCGCAGTGTATTTCACGCTGCGGATGCACCGACGGCAGTCACAGGGGGACTGTAGAGCAAGCTCCCAGCTGCGGCTGGGAGCTCGCTCTGCAGCGGCCGGCAGCTCGCTCTGCAGGCCCTCTGTGACTGATGTTGGCGCATCCACAGTGTTAAATACACTGCGGATGCATCCCGTGTGACCCTGCCCTCAAGCCATTTCCTCCTAAAGGAGCTGATGCACCTTGTATGACCCTGCCCTTAAAGTGTTACTGTCACCCCAAAAAACTTCTGACATGTTAAAGAGACATGTCAAAAATTTTGCTCATTTGGGGTTAGGGTAATTAGACCTTTGACATGTCAAAGTTTATATATATATTTATTAAAGTTTTTAAAGAGAACATCTGATTTACACTCTGCACATTTGAAACCTGGTTTCAGCTGCTATTGTTACTTTCAGAACAGTTTTGCTGAAAGAATGGCACTCTGATTGACACTGACCAGCTTCTTCACAAACGGAACCAATTTTAGTGCATTTTGACAGAAAGGACACAACTGATAGATGTGGCCCAGAGGATAATCACACTTTCATCCTATCTGCGCTATGGGCCTCGAAAGATGCTGCTTTTGATCCCAAAGTCGGGACTGAGATGAATGAGACAACTTGACTTTACTCTGGGCAGTACAAGTGAACATAAAACCAGTCACTCTGGAAAAGCTGAATGCTGACTTGACTTTGGACCTGCTCCAATGAGGTATGGGACAGGAGGACACAGAAGAGTTCTTCTCACTACTTTAACCAATGGCAGACTGTTAACTTAGGCAACCACCCTGTCTGATGAGACGAGAGTGGAGGCAGGGCTGGAGGTCCCTGATTGGCCAAGACTTATGACGTGGCTACTTACTATGTTCTTTACAGAAGCAGAAAATTATTCACAGTATAATTAAAGACATAGTAGCATCAAAAATTAGAAAATACAATTAAAGCATTTGTGGTGGCGGGTGGAAGGATACTGTCTTGTGGAAGTGTAGGGTATTTAGGGTGTTGCTGTGCAGGATCCTTAAGGGCGCTTTTAACCCTTGTCACTTGTGACGCCAGAGTGAGGGTTAAATGCTGTGTTTGACAGGCCTATTGCCACCCTTCCCAAGAGCAATAGGTGATGCAGAAATAAAGGATTGTCCACAACCGCTGTTAACTGAAAACTTGCAGGAACTTTTGCTGAGGAGTTTCTGTGCATATAACAATAGTAACAGTCCAGATAACAGAGTCTCTTTACATATAGCTTGAGCAGCGATTGACAGTCGGTTTGGATCAGATAAGCCCAATTCAGCTTCTGAGGGATTGTATAGCAGAGATCCACTGGATTTAGGGGACTAGCAGGGAATTTCTTAGTTTATCCGCTATGTTAGAGGCCTAGGCCGCAAGGCTTTGGCCTAGTAAATCGTCTTGTAAGCTGCGGAGGTCCTACCTCTTCCAGAGTCAGCAACCCAAGATAGGAGAGATGCTGCTTGCTTGGCAGCACAGGAACAAGAGAGAGATTAATGGCTGCAGCTCCCTTATATGGGCAGGGGGCTGAGCCGTTTTTGCAAAACCATAGAGTTTTAACCTAATCACGTGACCT